>NC_073396.1:12349462-12949462 GCF_028641065.1 Leucoraja erinaceus
ATTGTCCCTAGTATGTAGGATAGTACTAATGTACGCAGTGATTGCTGGTCGGCGCGGACTCGTGAGCTGTAGGGCGTGTTTATGCGCTTTATCTCTAAACTAAATTACACTGAACTAAACTTGTTGTCTGAGTGATGATTCTGACAAGTTATTGGCCGTGATATCTTTAGGTTGGTGAACAGATGCAGCATGAGCTACGTGAATGACAATCGTCTGTTTTTAACTGTGAGGATAAAAGTGGAACACAAAGTAAAATAGAAACACAAACTTTTATATCAGTAAGCAGCATCTCACTTCGGTGATTTAGACTCAGTTGTCAGGTCATTGTAAGTTACAGTTCAGGTAAACAGTACCACTTGGAGATCATGAAGAGGGACTATTTAAAAATACAGTAACTCCTTGCCATGGTTATGTGTTAAGTGTAGTTGACTGTAGTTAGAGATTACTTTATGTGAATGGGGAAAAGTGGGACTAAGTGGAAGAATTAGAGAGTGGCAGGATTTTATGACCCCTCCGTCATTTTATATTTAATTATCTAACTCAGTTTGGAGAAGGGGGCAGCATGGTGACGAGGCTGTGGAGTTGCAGCGCCAGACGCCCGGGTTCAATCCGGACTGCGGGCGCTGTCTGTACGGAGTTTGTACGTTCTCCCCGTGACCCTGTGGGTTTTTCTCCGTGTGCTCCGGTTTCCTCTCACACTCCAAAGACGTACAGGTTTGTAGGTTAATTGGCTTTGGTAACAATGCGTAGGATAGTGTTATTATATGGGGGTCGCTGATCAGCACAGACTCATTAGGCTGAAGGGCCCGTTTCTCTGCTGTATCTCTAAACTCTAAACTAAACGGAGAGAGTATCTGCATATGGAGAATTGCCAGCAAAGGATGAGTATCCAAACGCGGGCAAGCTGTGAGGCTTGGCTTCAAATAGCAAAACTCTGGGATGTGGTGGTGGTTTATTTTTAGTTCAGAGATACAGCGCGGAAACAGGCCCTTTGGCCCATTGAGTCCGCACTGACCAGCGATCCCTAAACGTTAACACTATCCAACACACTAGGGACAATGACCAAATTTACCAAACCAATTAACATACAAACTTACAATAGACAATATAGACAATAGATAATAGGTGCAGGAGTAGGCCAGTCAGCCCTTCGAGCCAGCACCACCATTCAATGTGATCATGGCTGATCATCCCCAATCAGTACCCCGTTTTTGCCTTCTCCCATATCCCCTGACTCTGCTATCTTTAAGAGCCCCATCTAGCTCTCTCTTGAAAGTATCCAGAGAACCGGCCTCCACCGCCCTCTGAGGCAGAGGATTCCACAGACCAACCACTCTCTCAGAGAAAAAGTGTTTCCTCGTCTCCGTACTAATTGGCTTATGCCTTATTGTTAAACTGTAACCCCTGGTTCTGGACTCCCCTAACATTGGGAACATGTTTCCTGCCTCTAGCATGTCCAAGTCCTTAACAATCTTATGTGTTTCAATGAGATACCCTATCATCCTTCTAAACTCCAGAGTATACAAGCCCAGCCGCTCCATTCTCTCAGCATATGACAGTCCCGGGAATAAACCTTGTGAATCTACGTTGCACTCCCTCAATAAGAAGAATGCCCTTCCTCAAATTTGGTGACCAAAACTGCACACAATACTCCAGGTGTGGTTTCACTAGGGCTCTGTACACCTGCAGAAGGACCTCTTTGCTCCTATACTCAACTCCTCTTGTTATAAAGGCCAACATGCCATTAGCTTTCTTCATTTCCTGCTGTACCTGCATGCTTACTTTCATTGACTGATGAACAAGGACCCCCAGATCCCATTGTACTTCCCCTTTTCCCAACTTGACACCATTTAGATAGTAATCTGCCTTCCTGTTTTTGTTCACGAGGGTAGATAACTTCACATTTATCCACATTAAGCTGCATCTGCCATGCATCTGTCCACTCACCCAACCTGTGCAAGTCACCCTATCTTCAGTTTAAACCAGCGTCTGCAGTTCATTCCTACATAGAACAGTCCACCACGGGAACAGGCCCTTCGGCCCACAATGTCTGTGCCGAACACGATGCCAAGACTAAGTATTATTTGCCTGAATATAATCCATATCCCTCCACTCCCCACATGAAAGTGCAGATGATTGAGATGGGACATTTACTGAATCTTATTAATTCCTGATGGGATGGGATGAGATGGATGATGCAGAAAAGAAGTTCCCAAAGGTGGGAAAGGCCACAACTAGGATCACAGCATAAGGAATGCCGGATAAGCCAAGGGTGAGATGATGAGAAATGCCTTCATTCAAAGATAGGAGAACTTGTAAAATTCTTGCCGTAGGGGAAGGTGGGTTCAAATTGTTAAATGCACTGAAAGAACCAGATAGAGTTATAAATGTTAAAGAGATCAGGGATATGGGGACAGTGGAGGTGGATAATCATCCACAGTCATATTGAATTAGCGAGTGGGACTCAAGGCCAAACATCCCCATCCTGCTCCAAATCATTTTCTGTGCTTCTAATTTACTCTTTATTTCAAACCTCCAGCATTTTATTGTATCCCTTCTGTGGAAAGAAAGAACTGTCGATCAGCTCGCTCTCTCAAGCTCTCACTTCTCTGCATTTTGTGTTCAAATATTCATTCAATGTCCTTTTGAAAGAACTGGGGCGACTTCAGCTCGCTAGCTAGCCCCCCCTCAAGCAGCAACCCTCATGTTCTCATGCATATGTTTGTGTTCAAATATGTCCCATGTCCATAAGTCAATGGGTTCATATTTGTCAGATGTGCCAGGTTTCATATGTCCTGGGACATATGCCCCATGTTCATTATTGTTCCATTCATATGTCCCCATGATCCATTCATATGATTCATGATTCATGGTCATATGTTCCGTGTATGTCCCATGTTCATACGTCCCATGTTCATAAGATCCATGTTCATATGTTCCATGTTCATATGTCACATGTTCATGTGATCCATGTTCATATGTCCCATGTTCATATGATCCATGTTCATATGTTCCATGTTCATATGTCCCATGTTCATATGATCCATGTTCATATGTTCATACGACATGTTCATATGACCCATGTTCATATAACCCGGGTCATTATTCGGGGGGGCCACGCTGGCACAGAGGGAGCCCTGCTCTAACGTAACCCCGCTGGATATCGTGGCACAGATAACACGGCACAGTTTTACGGCGCTGGTGTGCGGGGTTTTACCGCGCGCAGCTTCACTATCGCCTGAAAGCGCCAGGGAACCGGGTTAAGATGCTGACTACGGGTGCTGTCTGCGCGGAGTTTGCACGTTCTCCCCATGACCTGCGTGGGTATTTCTCCGGGTGCTCCGGCTTCCTATCACACTCCAAAGACGGGGAGGTCTGCAGGTTAACTGGCGTCTGCAAATTGTCCCTGGTGTGTGTGTGTGTGTGTGTGGGATCGCGCTGGTGTGCGGGGATGACCGCTGGTCAGCGCGGACTCGGTGGGCCGAAGGGCCTGTATCTCTGGAGTCTACAGTAAAGTCTACAGCGCGATAATCCAAGCGCAGATTCTGTCACAATATCATAGATCTCCAGACAACACACATTTGGAGGAAGACAACGTAACAGGGAGCAAATCAAAAGCAACGTCCCCAAAATGTAACAAGTCATCTCTCCGTGTCCCGGGCAATACAAGTTAAACCAGACACTGCTTCTCGCGCCCCGGGATTAAATACGATGGCCATGTGTACCCGTTATTACGGGTAAAATATCTTGGTGTTTTGACCCAAGGGGGTGGCGGGCGGGGGAAGCGGGGCGACCTTTACAGAGGCGACAGAGAGAGATGTGAGATTAATGCTGGCATCTTTCCCCGCCAGCCGAGAGCACAAGAGCAATGTGAAGATCCCAGCGCGCAGCACAGATCACACTGAACCCGTCTCTCTCTGACTGTCTCTCTCTTCATTGCCTCGATCTCTCGCAGCCGAGCGTGCAGCAGCGATCGAAGCCGTGTGGCAAGGGACTGCAGATGCTGGTTTACACCGAAGATAGACGCAAAACGCCGGAGTAACTCAGCGGGACAGGCAGCATCTCGAAACTGAAGAAGGGTCTCGACCCGAAGCGCCACCCTTTCCTTGTCTCCAGAGATGTTGCCTGGCCCGCTGAGTTACTCCAGCGTTGTGTGTCCGGCTTCACCGATGGAACCGGGGTTGGGGCTGTTTTTCAATAACTTCACAGCTGATAACTGAGCCCGGGATAGGGGAGGGGAGGTGGGATTCGCGGAAGGGGGTCGCGTCTCCCGGGGTGTTCCGTGTAACCCCAGGGAAGTGTGGTCCGGGTCGCAAACCCTGACCTGGGCGCGCACGGACCAACGCAGGGGATGGGAAAGGGGTGGAGGAGAGAGAGAGTGTGAGAGCGAGAGAGAGAGAGAGAGAGAGGAAGGGAGAGAGGGAGAGGGGGACAGAGAAAGAGTGAGATAGGGAGAGAGGGGGGGGGGGGGAGCATCGTGTGAAGTGCGGCAAGAGGACAGAGCTGTCTCACTCCCAGCGCGAAGACAGAGGGCGGAATAAACCCCTCACAACACACCTAACCCTGCCCCCCGCTCCTCTTCTGAACAGATCGCAGTCCGAATGGCGGTTTATAACCCGCGTCTCACGGGAAGGGCAGCATAGAGACAACAGATACCAGAGAGAGCTTTGCCAGGGTAAATGTTGCATTTCATCTATCGTGCATCAGATGCACCGTGGATGCGCTGGAATGAAGATTCAGGCTCGGGCTGCTACAAGT
This sequence comes from Leucoraja erinaceus, assembly GCF_028641065.1. Taxonomy (NCBI): domain Eukaryota; kingdom Metazoa; phylum Chordata; class Chondrichthyes; order Rajiformes; family Rajidae; genus Leucoraja; species Leucoraja erinaceus. The sequence goes on from NC_073396.1 coordinate 12,354,221, forward strand.
CAACTGTACACAGCACAACACATTAACCCGTTGCGCGCCGATGCAGTGTTGGAGGGGGGTCCCTATTTTCTCCTGTCCATCACAACATACACACATACATATGCACACACATACACACTCACACACACATACACACATACACGCACACACACTCTCTCTCTCACACACAGAGAAATACACATACACACTCACACACACATACACACGCACACACACTCTCTCTCTCACACACAGAGAAATACACACACACGCACACACATGTACACACATCCAAACACACATGCACACACACATACATACACCTATACACGCACACATGCACACACAGGTACACACACACACACACACATATACGCACACACACACACACACATATATATACACACACAGACACACACATACACACACACACACACACATATACGCACACACACATATACACACACAGACACACACACACACACACACACACACACATACACACACAGACACAGACATACACACACACACATATACTAACACAACACACACACAGACACACACATATACACACACAGACACAGACATCCACACACACACATATACTAACACACACACACACACACACCTCTCATCCCTCCTCAATCGCTAACACATTTGGGGGAAACAAAGTAACAGGAAGCAATTCAAAACCACAATATTACAAGTAATCTCCCCGTGTCCCCGGCGAGAAAGAGATAAACGAGACACTTCTTCCCGCGTTCCCTGGACTGAATCTGCTGGCGATGGCCACCCTTCATTAGGGGTGAGATACCTTGTTTGTCCGCGGCGCCTTACCTGTACCACTCCAGCCCCTTGTCATAGTGCCTGTCGAAGAAGTGCGGCTCTACGCCGACTGCCCTGACATCAGGGTGCACCCGGATAGCCTCCAGCAGAGCCCGCGTCCCCCCCTTCTTCACCCCGATGATGATGGCCTGTGGCAGGCGTTGCACTCCGAAGTCCGGTGTGCTCGATTCCTGGACGTCCCTCTCCAGCCAGTTCTGCGCCGTGCTGAGCTGCGGCTGCCCGGCCGCGCTGCCCGTCGCCTCGGCCGAGCTGAGCGCTTGCAGCCCGGGAGCAGGGGTGGTCGGAGTCCCCTCGTCCGGCCTCAGGGCGGCCCGGGTGTGGGACAGGTAGCCGGCTTCGTGCAAGGGGAACTGCAGGGAGGTGTAGCAACTCATCAGAGTGTAGCACACATAAGTGAGCGAGAGGGAGAGCGTGAAGGCGAAGAGCAAGCGTTGCGATACTTTATATGGTGGAACAGTTGCGTTGGACCAGAAAGCCATCTCTAACAGCAATGCTGCTCCGGGAACAGTTGAGAGACATTTTTTCACTCCAAGTATGGCATGAACCTTTGAAACAAACTGTTCCCATCTAATTCTGATGGAGCGAAATGACCTCTAGTTTATTTCACTTGAAGGCACATTCTATTGCGATCCGGACTGTTGCAATAATCCTATTGCAACCTGTCTCTCTTCCCTTCCTCTCCCGGGTTAGCAGAAATTGTTGTCTCCTTACAAATTGCAGTTTCGGCGCTCCCCGGGTCCTGGCATGGTCCATCCGCGGCTGTTAGCCCACAGCCTCGGCTCAGCACTGGAGCCATCCGTGTTGCATGGTCCCGGAGTCTTGCCGGAGTCAGCCCGAGGAAGATGCGCCGAGCATCAGCCGCGGAGGTTCCGCCGGATTCCCGTCTCCGGCTCAAGCGACCGGCCAGCGCTCAGCAGCGCAGGTGAGAGAGAGAGAGAGATAGAGAGAGAGCAGCGACTGCCGCCAGCGCCGCGTCTCCGCTGTGTGTGTGTGTGTGTGTGTGTGTGTATGTGTGTGCGTGTGTGTGTGTGTGCGGAGCAGCTGGTCCTGTTTGCTGCCCCCTGCCTCTCATCTCCTCCTATCCACACCCCACCCCCTCTTCTCCCATCTGCACTCCGCCCCTCACTCCCCAATCGCCAGCTTTCCCTACCCCCTTTCCCCATTCCTGACTGACCTCTCTCCTATCTCCTCCTTTATCTCCGCTCTCCCCTTTCTTCCTCCCCCCCCCCCGATATACCTTACCCCTCTCTCCACCTCGACCCCTCTCCTCCCACCTCATTTCTTCTCCAGCCTTTCCCTTGCCTACTCTCCCCACTCCTACCTCCTCTCCAGCTCCTCTCCAAATCCACCCCCCTCTCTCTGCCCTCCCCCTCCCCATTCCCTTTCCCTCCACATCCTTATTCCCCTCTCTCTGCCCTCCCCACCCTCATCCCCTCGCTCCCTCCTGACAATCCCCGCTCACCCATAGCCTCCACCCGACCCCCTTTCCCTCCCCTTGAACCTCCTCACCCTTCCCGCTCCACACTACCCTCCTTCCATCTACTTCCTCCGTCCCTCCTACCCTCTGTCCCTCTCTCCCTATCCCCCTCTCTCCAGTTCCAGCCCCTTCCGACTGCAGTTGTTGGGATTCTTGCTTCAGGGCAGTTTGTGGGAATGGGAAATGGGGAGAGAGGGGGGGGGGGGGGGGGATAGGTGGAGAGGAGGTAAGAGTGGGGAGAGTGGCCAAGGGAAAGGCTGGAGATGAAATGAGGCTGAGATGGAAGGAGAGGGGTTGAGATGGAGCGAGTAGGGAGGGAAGGGGGCTGAGCCATTGCGGGAGAATCTACAGCCACGGCCAAGTTTCCCCATCCAACACCGTTGTGCCATGGTTTACCTCAAGGATCATTCCTTGGCCCCGCAGTTTCTCACCACTGTATCAGCCCCCGCGACACCAGCTGAAGCCACACGCTCCCTGATCACAGTTGTGCAGCTGGTAGAACTGCTGCCTCACAGCTTCAGTGGCCCAACTCGAAGAGTCCCAACCCGAAACGTCAACTATTCCATTTCTCTCGCGATGCCGCCTGACACGCTGAGTTACTTCAGCATTTCGTGTCCATCTTCAGTCATTGTCTGGTGGAGTTTGCACGTTCTCCCTGTGACCACACGAGTCTCCACCGGGTGCTCCAGTTTCTCCCCACATCCCAACGACGTGCAGACTGGTAGGTTAATTGGCCACTGTAAACTCCACCAAAGATGGGTCGGCGAGTGGTCAAACCTGAGGGAGGATGGGGAGTTGAGAATGTGAGGAGATTGAAATGGGGGTGAGTATAAATGGGCGTTTGCCGTTTGGCACAGATTTGATGGGCCAAAGGACCCGTTTTCCTGCTGTATTACAATGCTTCTGGGACTGATTTAGTTTCACCACCACCTCCTGCTTCCTCCGCTCTGCCTGAATTGTTTTACCATCTGGTACCCGAGGAGCAAGAATTACCTCCAGCCATGTTGGGAAGACCAAAAGTCTCCATCTCATATCTTTTCCTGCCAACTGTCCAAAACTGAACCTGTGAGTGATAGCACCTTTCACCCTACTAGAGTTTGAAACTACATTCCCATGTTGTGACGGAAAGCACTCCAGTGCTCATCTGCTGCTGAAATGTTCACCCTTTTACCGTTAGAATTGACTTACCTTGCACACACTTGGTAATGGCCCCTTGTTCCACTCCCCTTAAACCTCATGTCTCCTTTCACTGAATTTCTTCAACAACAGAATGGAGGTGGAGCAGCTGACAGTGTGGTGCGAAGAAAATAACCTGCTCCTCAACACCTCAAAGACGAAGGAGGTAATAATAGACTTCAGGAAAAACAAAACGGACATGGTACCACTGACCATCAGAGGGGACTGTGGAGAGGGTGGCGGATTTCCGCTTCCTGGGAATCCACATTGAGGAGGACCTGACGTGGAGCGTGAACACCACTGCGCTGCTGAAAAAGGTCCAGCAGAGACTGCACTTCCTGAGGGTGCTCAGGAAGAACAACATCACTCAGAGGCTGCTGCTGTCCTTTTATCGGTGCTCCATTGAGAGCATACTAACATACTGTGTATGCGTGTGGTACACCAGCTGCACAGCGGCTCAGAGGAAAGCGCTCCAGAGGGCCATTGACAACGCCCAGAGGATTGTCGGCTGCCCTCTCCTTACCTTGGAGGACCTACACAGTTCCCGCTGCAATAAAAAAACCCAGAATATAATAAAGGACATCTCCCACCCCGGACACTCCCTGTTTGAACTGTTGCCGTCAGGCAGACGGTACAGATCCACAAGGACAAGGACAAATAGACTAAAAAACAGTTTTTACCCCACTGCTATAAAAGTACTAAATGTGGCCGCCAAGGAACGCAGGGGCGATACAGACTAAGGGACTGTGGTAACGGTGAAATCGACAGAAGGATGGAGGGTTGGGTGTGTATGCGTGCTTTGTCTGTGATTTTTATTTATTTGCTTATCTTTATTATTTTACCGTGGATGTTTCGTTAGCTTTAGAAATGTTTGAATGCTGCACTGACTGGCTGACATTTTAAATTTCGTTGTACATGGCCCATGTTACAATGACAATAAAGAAACTATTCTATTCTATTGAACACAAATTTAAAACCGATGCTTGGGATGGGTGAGCGGGGGGGGGGGGGGGTGGAGGAAAGGGAGGACACTGGGGCATATCGCCGCCTTTTTTTCCCTCTCAATTCTCTTTTTTCTTCTCGCACCTTTGGTCGTTCAGGGATCTTTTCTTCTCTCTCTCTTTTGCATCTTTCTTCTTTTTCTTCATTCTTTCCTTTTTTTTTTTTTTTTGGATTTATGTATCAATTTATAAAATGATAAAAAATTAAGCTGCACGAAAATTGTATAACTCTCATGCCGATTGCTTTATTCTTGTACAATTGCTTCTAATAATAAAAAATAATAAATAAAAAAATAAAAAAATTAAAAAATGTCACTGGCAACCTCTGCTAATTCTTCATTCATCCATCACCCCTATCACGCTCATTTCTGGGATCTGGTGTACCGGGAGCACAGCACAGCACAGATTACTGGAGACACAAGATCCTGGAGATGCTGGACTCTGGAGAGACTTCTGGAGGAACTCAGTGGGACGAGCAGCATCCGCGGAGACAAAGAGATGGTCAACATTTTGAGGTGAGGTTGCGTCAAGACTGAGTGTGCCAGCACCAAGGTACTTTCCCCTGCAACCACAGGAGGTGCGACACCTGCCCCTGCATCCCCTCCATCCAGGGACCACTATCCAGGGACCTACACAGTCTTTCAAGGTGAGGTAGGGATTGACTTGGACCTTGTCCAGCTTTGTCTATAACATTCAGCGCTAATGACATGGTCTCCTCTTCATTGGCCAAACCAAGAGCACACAAGGTTCGCAAGACAGCTTTGCTGACTGACCACATTCTGTCTGCAATGGTCATCTTGAGCTCCTGGTTGCAAGTCCTTTTAATTCCTCTTCCCATTCACGTATCAAACCTGCCAAATCTCCACTGCCATGGTGAGGCCAAACGCAAACTAGAGAGGAAGCACCTCATATAAGCCTGGGTAGTCTATAACTCAATGGCATGAACAATGGCATCTGTCCCTTTCCATTTGATCTACCCAAGTCCTCCCATACACACCCTTCTTTCCAATCCCAACTCCCTGTTACCCAATTTATTTCCCATTCCCCTCTGGTTCCATCTCCCGATCACCCTCACACTCAACCCACGTCCCATTCCCCCACACCTCTCCCCTGCCCACCAACCCTTCCTCATCTGGTTCCTCTACCATCTACCTTTCTTATCAGATGGCATCTTCTGAAGTCCTTTGTTGGTCCACACTTAACATCTCCCATGCTCTGTCACTATCTCCATCCTTCCTTCTCCCGTCTGCCAATGAACCTCTCCTCACCTGTGTCCATTTGCTCGCTCTTCAGTTTCAGTTTGAGTTTAGATTACCTGTCGAGGTACAGTGAAAAGCTTTTGTAACGTAAACAAGAGTGCTGGAGAAACTCAGCGGGTGCAGCAGCATCTATGGAGCGAAGGAAATAGGCAACGTTTCGGGCCGAAACGTTGCCTATTTCCTTCGCTCTATAGATGCTGCTGCCACCCGCTGAGTTTCTCTAGCACTTTTGTCTACCTTCGATTTTCCAGCATCTGCAGTTCCTTCTTAAAAACAGTGAAAAGCTTTAGTTGCTCGCTATCCAGTCAGCGGAGAGACAATACGTGATTACAATTGAGCCGTTTACTGTGTGTCGATACAGTACGTGACAGGGGAATAATGTTTAGTGCAAGGTAAAACCAACAAAAGACCGAACAAGGATAGACTGTGACCGAGAGTCACCGATGAGGCAGATAGTAGTTCAGGACTGCTCTCTGGTTGTGGTAGGATAATTCAATCGCCCTCTCTACTCTTTATACCCACTCTGTCCCTCGGTCCTGAGGTGATGCTTTGACCCAAAACATTGACCATCTCTTTGCTTCCACAGATGCTGCCTGACCTGCTGAGTTCCTCTTAACCATTTGGGTTTTTTATTTAACGTCAACGTACTAATTCTAAAATCCTTAATTATTAATTTTAATTTCCCACCCTCCTCCCGTCACTTTTCTCCCCTCCAGCCTTATAACCATCCAAGATATTTGGACTCCTCTAATTAGCACATCTTCCCTTTCCTCCTTTTACTGATTCTCCTGTTGGCAACCTACCTGTCATCTACCAAGGACCCAAGCTCGACAATTCCCTTCCCAACACTGATTTTATCTCCGCCTCCCTTCCTTTAAGACTGATTTTAAAACCTACCTCTTTCACAAAAAACCTTAGGAAGTAATGTCCTGCCATAAGTCAGAAGGTCATAAGGAATAGGAGTAGAATTAGGCCATTCGGCCCATCAAGTCTACTCCGCCATTCAATCATAGCTGATCTAATTCTCTCTCCTATCTCCATTCTCCTGTCTTCTCCCCATAACCTCTGGCACCCGTACTAATCAAGAATCTATATATCTCTGTCATCTTCTTGTGCCAAAATATCTCTGAGAATATCTCTGTGTGTAACGTGGCTTAGAGTGGCTTCCAATATTGGTGGCCCACTTGTCCACACTGGCCAACATGTCCCAGCTACACCACTCCTTGGTTTTAGTTTTGTTCCTGATTGTTTGGATTATTCCTGTTTTCCCCCGTGACTTCTCTCATAGGTCGATGGGAATATTCCTGATATTCGGTAACTTTTCTCTGCATCTGGAGATTTTCTTTCTCTGCTTGAAGCTGCTTGAATATTTTATCTGTGAGCTGATAGAAGCTGGGCTGGGTCTCTCTTTTACAATCAAGTTTCACTGTATCTTAATTGGGACACGTGACAATAAAATCCCTTTGAACCTTTTATTTGCAGCCTTTGCCTGCATCAATGAAGGAGTCTCATCCATTTCCTGTTTCACTACCTTACGTAGGGTCACAGTCACAGAGTGACACAGTGTGGAAACAGGTCCAACTTTCCCACACCGACCAACATGTCCCAGCTAAACTAGTCCCACCTGCCCGCATTTGGTCCGTATCCCTCCAAACCTGCCCTATCCATGTACCTGTCTAAATGTTTCTTAAACGTTGGGATTGTCCCTGCCTCAACGACCTCCTCTGGCAGCTTGTTCCATACACCCACTATCCTTTGTGTGAAAAAGTTATGCCACTGTCCCACTTAGGAAACCGGAACGGAAACCTCTGGAGACTTTGCGCCCCACCCAAGGTTTCCGTGCAGTTCCCGGAGGTTGCAGGTGGCTGCCGGTGGTTGCAGGTAGTGGAAGCAGGTAGGGAGACTGACAAAAACCTCTGGGAACCTCCGGGAACTGCTCAGAAACCTTGGGTGGGGCACAAAATCTCCAGAGGTTTCCATTCAGGTTTCCTAAGTGGGACAGGTGCATTACTGCTCAGGTTTCTATTAAATTGTTTCCCCTTCACCTTAAACCTATGTCCTCCGGTCCTCGATCACTACTCTGGGCAAGAGACTCTGTGCATCTACCCGATCTATTCCTATCAAAATATGGGATTGTGTGCCTCATCTAACAAGTCACGTTGACCAACACTGAATTATCTAACTGTTCCTTTATTTAAGGCTTTGCACAAACATTGACAATTCAGTCGCCTCAGTTTACTGCCAGCTTGTCTTTGAACATGTTGTCTGATAGAAAATGCTAATCATTATCTCACATCCTCTTTGTGGCAAGAGAAAGGCTAAAAGCTTGAATACTGTAATAATTTGGAAAATCCGCATTAAACCTCTCTGAACCTCGCAAAGCTTTGCTTTTACAAAGTTGCATTTAGCAGGAGCTACGGGATGATGTGAGATTAAACAATCTGTTGTGGGTGAAATCTGCAACTTGTGCTTAAGGAATTAAAGCTCATGTCAATAAATACAGCTAAATACAGTGCTGATTGCAGGCCAGTTCCAGACACCAGTTATATAGGAGGTACACAAAAAAGCTGGAGAAACTCAGCGGGTGCAGCAGCATCTATGGAACAAAGGAAATAGGCAACGTTTCGGCCGGAAACGTTGCCTATTTCCTTCGCTCCATAGATGGTGCTGCACCCGCTGAGTTTCTCCAGCTTTTTTGTGTACCTTCGATTTTCCAGCATCTGCAGTTCCTTCTTGAACACTAGTTAAATAGGAGCGGGGAACACATCTTAATTGCCATGTTCTTTAAAAGAGGGACCGACATGGGGGGGGGGGGTCACCGAGAACAAAGGGGTATCCAGCGTGAGGGGGCCACTAATTTCAAAGACGGACCCGCCGTTGGGGTGGGCCACCAAGAACGAAGAGGGAGCCACCTAGAGTTAAGAGGGACCATTGGGACTACATTGAAACTTCGTCGGTACCCGAGACGTGGCGACTCTTTGCATACCTTGTGTACGATACGCAAAACAAATAAAATTGCTGTGACATGTCACATGTGATAATAAAGCATCAATTAATGAATCAATCCAGATTTCCTAATCCCCTCCTCTGCTTCCTTTCTTAAGGGGTTGGACAGGCTAGATGCAGGAAGATTGTTCCCGATGTTAGGGAAGTCCAGGACAAGGGGTCACAGCTTAAGGATAAATGGGAAATCCTTTAAAACCGAGATGAGAATAACTTTTTTCACACAGAGAGTGGTGAATCTCTGGAACTCTCTGCCACAGAGGGTAGTTGAGGCCAGTTCATTGGCTATATTTAAGAGGGAGTTAGATGTGGCCCTTGTGGCTAAGGGGATCAGGGGGTATGGAGAGAAGGCAGGTACGGGATACTGAGTTGGATGATCAGCCATGATCATATTGAATGGCGGTGCAGGCTCGAAGGGCCGAATGGCCTACTCCTGCACCTAATTTCTATGTTTCTATGTTTCCATGTTTCTCTTCCTCTCTCATGTTATTTCATCACCGTCTTCAGTCCATTCTCCCCACTTATTTCCAACTCCCCACCTATTGTCTCTGACATCCCCCCCTGCCACCGATTCACCCATCACCCACTGCTGCCTCACAGCACCAGAGACGCGGGTTTGATTCTGACGTCTGGTGCTGTCTGTGCGTAGTTTGCATGCTCTCCCTGTGGCCGCGTGGATTTCCTACGGGTGATCCGGTTTCCTCCTGCGTCCAAAAGACGTGCGGGTTTGTAGGTTTGGTTTAGTTTAGAGATACAGCAAGGAAACAGGCCCTTTGGCCCACCGAGTCCATGCTGACCCGCGATCACCCCCGAACGCTAATTCCATCATACACACATGGTCAAATTACAAAAATCAATTAACCTACAAACCTGGAGAGAAGGAATGGGCGATGTTTCAGGTTGAGACTCAGGGTCTGTGTAAAATTGACCCTAATGTGTAGGAAGTGGCTGAGAAAGTGGAACGACATAGAACTAGTGAACGAGTGATGGATGGTCAGCACGTTCTCAGTGAACCAAAGGCTCTGTTTCCATGCTGTACCTCAACTTTAAGTTACAGCAGAGATGTAGAGATGCTGCCTGACCAGCTGAGTTACTCCCAGCGCTTTGTGTCTATCTTCAAAAAATAAATAACTCTGCCAATCCCATCACATTCTTCCAGTTTAATATATCCAGCAGCTTTAACTCTCCATTTTGCCTATTATCGCCCTCTAGATAGACACAAAATGCTGGAGTAACTCAGCGGGACAGGTAGCATCTCTGGAGAGAAGGAATGGGTGACGTTTCAGCAAGGTCTCGATCCGAAACGTCACCCCTTCCTTCTAACCAGAGATGCCTCCTGTCCAGCTGAGTTACTCCGGCATTTGTGTCTATCTTCGGTTTAACCCAGCATCCGCAGTTCTTTCCTACACAATATTATCGCTCTCTGTTCTATCATTTTCTCCCTCATAATTTTACTCTGTGTTCCGATTGCGACCATTTCTAAAGCGGAAAAAAAAACCTCTTGACTGCAAAAGGATGTGAAAGTACATTGTGGCTTCAAAAGCCTTCCCTGGCCAGCTGGCACTTGTTTATATTTGGATTTGTTTTCCCACTCTGAATAAATCCCCTTGCCAACCCAAACAGATTTAGCAGTCTTGATCAGCACTGGTTGTGAGAGTGGGAAGAGGGTTAGAGGATACACTGGCTGCTGGAAAGAGGACAAGTAGCATCACATTGTGGACATAATTTGAGAGATCGAATCTCAATGTACAACGTTTAATCTGCACATGCGTCCAGTGTTTGAGTTCAGGCCAAGCCATTCTGGAGCACTGGTCCTGGAATGCAACCCATCTTTATCACTGAATTCCCAATTGTAATTGCACCAAGATGCGGACTGCCTGAATCGCCATCAAAAATGATAAGGCCTATGGCTCAGCACTTCAACTCCCCCTCCCATTCCGTATCCGACCTCTCTGTCCTGGGTCTCCTCCATGGCCAGAGCAAGCCACACCGGAAATTGGAGGAACAGCACCTCACATTCCGCTTGGGGAGTCTGCATCCTGGGGGCATGAACATTGGATTCTCCCAATTTTGTTAGCCTTTGCTGTCTTCTCCCCTCCCTCAGCCCTCGGGCTGTCTCCTCCTCCTTTTTCCTTTCTTCTCCCCACCCCCCATCAGTCTGAAGAAGGGTTTCGGCCCGAAACGTTGCCTATTTCCTTCGCTCAGTAGATGCTGCTGCACCCGCTGAGTTTCTCCAGCATTTTTGTGTACCTTAACATTATGCTTGCTTTGTATAGAAAGGAACTGCTGTTGTTGATCTATACCAAAGTGGGTCAGGCAGCAAGCATCTCTGGAGAAAGTGGATGGGTGACGTTTTAGGTCATGACCCTTCTTGTGTGGTTTGGGTTGGAACATCTGAAGAAGGGTCCCGACCCAAATAGTCAAGCACTATTTTTCTCCAGAGATGCAGCTGCCTGATCCGCTGAGTGACTCCAGCACTTTGTATGCCTGCTTTGTTAACTTCTGATTCTCTCTCCCTTTTCTCATTCCTTCTCTCCTTCTTAGTTTGGTTTAGTTTAGAGAAACAACCTGGAGACTGGCCCTTCGACCATTGATCACCCATTCACACTGGTTCTATGTTATCCCACTTTCACACCCACCCACCGCACATTAGGGGGATGTTATTACAGGGGCCAATTAACCTACAAACCTGCACGTCTTTGGGATGGAGACTGGAACATCCGGTGGAAACCCACGCGGATACTGGGAGAACCTGCAAACTCCACACAGACGGCACTGGAGACCAAGACCATAAGGTCATAAGATCATAAGTGATAGGAGCCATTCGGCCCATCAAGTCTACCCTACCATTCAATCATAGCTGAACTATCTCGCCCTCCTAATACCATTCTCCTGCCTTCTCCCCATAACTTCTGATACCCATACTAATCAAGAATCTATCTATCTATCTCTGCCTTAAAAATATACACTGACTTGGCCTCCACAGCCTGCTGTGGCAAAGAAGTCCACAGATCAAATGCGGGGCTCTGGTGCTGGACTGCCCCCTTCTTACTCTCCTTCCATCTCCATCTCTGTCCACTCTCCTCTCGCTCCCACTGTCCCTCCTGCCTCTCGCTCGCCGCCTTTCATTCCCCGCCCTCTCTTTTTCATTTTTTTCTTTCCTTCTCTCTCTTTTTCCCACTCATTTTCTTTCACCTCTCCCTTCACCGCAATCTTCCTTCGCCTTCCCTATCACCTCCCCATCTTCCCTGACCTAGCGCGACCGTCCCTGTGGTTTGCTGGCCGCAGAATACACATAGGACCAACGCAGAGAGAACTCTGCCATAAATCTGCTCCAGCCAGCTTTCGGTGCAGTTAATGCCTGTGGGAGGTTATTTGCTGCCCCCTTCTGGCCACAGTGTAGGAAGGAACTGAAGATGCTGGTTTAGACTGAAGATAGACACAAAATGCTGGAGTAGCGGGACAGGCAGCATCTCTGGGGAGAAGGAACGGGTGACGTTTCTGGTCGAGACCCGTTTCGGGGTCTGAAGAAAGGTCTCGATCCAGATCGTCACCCATTCCTTCTATCCAGGGATGCTGCTCGTTCCGCTGAGTTACTCCAGCATTTTGTGTCCATCCCCTCTGGCCATTGTCAGGCATTGGAAATGAAAGGGAATATGATCAGCCCTTGCCAGGGAGGGAGCCCTTCCACACCCTCTCTCACACACTGCAAAAGTCTTTCACTTCATGGTCCTTTACTGACATGGGGGGACCTGATAGAGGTCTTTAAAATGATGAGAGGGATAGACAGAGTTGATGTGGACAACCTTTTCCCTTTGAGAATAGGGAAGATTCAAACAAGAGGACATGACTTCAGAATTAAGGGACAGAAGTTTAGGGGTAATATGAGGGGGAACTTCTTTACTCAGAGAGTGGTAGCGGTGTGGAATGAGCTTCCAGTGGAAGTGGTGGAGGCAGGTTCATTGGTATCATTTAAAAATAAATTGGATAGGCATATGGATGAGAAGGGAATGGAGGGCTATGGTATGAGTGCAGGCAGGTGGGACTAAGGGGGAAAAAAAATTTGTTCGGCACGGACTTGTAGGGCCGAGATGGCCTGTTTACGTGCTGTAATTGTTATATGGTTATATGGTTATATGTGTCCCGGTGGTAACACTGTGGTATTAAGACAGTCACCCCAGTCATTCGTGTGGGAAGGAACTGCAAATTCTGGTTAACCCCGAAGAAAGACACAAAATGCTGGAGTAACTCAGCGGGACAGGCAGCATCTCTGGATAGAAGGAATGGCTGACGTTTCCGTTTGAGATCCTTCTTCAGACTGAAGTCTGAATCTGAATCTGAAGAAGGGGCCTCGACCCGAAACATCCCCAGTCATTTCCTCTTCTCCCTTTAGGCTAGAGATACAGACGTGTGAAAACACACACACCTTCAGTTTCAGGGACAATTTCTTCCCAGCTCTCATCAGGCAACTAAAACCTTCCTAACAACAACGAGAGAGTGGCCCTGAGTTACCATTCACCTCACAGGACACCCTGGGACTACATTTAATTGGAATTGGTGCACTAACACTATCCTGCACACTAGGGACAATTTACAATTTTACCACAGCCAATTTACCTACAAATCTATAGGTCTTTGGAATGTGGGGGGGAACCAGAACACCCAGAGGAAACCCACGTGGTCACAGGGAGAACGTGCAAACTCCATACAGACAGCACCCGTAGTCAGGATGGAACCCGGGTCTCTGGCACTGTAAGGCAGCAACTCTACCTCTGCGCCACCACGCCGTCTGCCATGGAGTGGACAAATCACTCCTCAAATCACTACCCACTGTGGCAGCTCACACTATAATAGGATTGTCCCACCTTTATTAACATGGGTTGTCCGGTCGATTGGCAGCAATACTTATGGGAAAATGAGTGGGATATTGCGTCTTGTAACCATATGAGCCCGAATTACTCATATGCATTGATCTTTTTTTAAATTATCAATTCCCCATTCAGTTCCTGCATCACCATCATCTTAATGTGTCCCCTGGAAGTTCAGTTGGTGAGCGGTGGAAAGCGGTTATTGAATCCCAGAGACAACACAAAGATCTAATAATCAGCTGTAGACTGCAGTTTGTGAGAGTGAAACACTTAATGAACGCAATAACAGGATAATAGCCGTAACAGAAGTCTGGTACTGTGCTCCACAAACATTGCTTCTTCTTCATCTCCGGAAGATGCTGATTTATAATGGACCACAACTCATTAGCTTCGAGCATGAGCAAACAAACGTGTATCAGGGACAAGTCTGAAACAGCTCCACACTCACTGAATTGACTGGTTTTGATCTACTGATTCCTCTCGTCCATTCTCAGTCCAGATGAAGTGTCAGGGGTTATGGGAAGAAGGCAGGAGGATTGGGGTTTAGGAGGGAGAGATAGATCAGCCATGATTAAATGGCGGAGTAGACTCGGTGGGTGAATGGGCTAATTCTACTCCTGTCACCTATAGATGTATGATGATCTTATGATCGTGGAACGATCGACCATGAATCCTTTCTGAATTGTTATCAAAGCTCGCTGGATTGCACATCGCAAAGAAAGAACTAATAACGTGTGGGAGTGTGGCAGCTTCCTTAGAATGTTAATGTTAAGTAATGTTAACAAGTAATGTTAAGAACAAGCACTCCGAGAATTTCAACTCCATTTTCAAAAACCTCTATCTGCAAGTGACCTTGAAGCCTTTCAACTGCTTTAAAATGACAAGCAGTTCAAGAATGTCTTTCAAGGAAAGAAATGTATCGACCTTGAAAAGGGGAACATTCCATGTGGTATCAACTGTAGTTCGGTGTGGCACAACAGCAGGCCATTCAACCCATCATCACTGTGCTGGCTCTTTCAAAAAATTATCTGATCCAAAGGGCTGCATGGGACGGCGCAGTGGTAGATTTGCTGCCTTACAGCACCAGAAACCCGGGTTCAATGACTACGGGTGCTTGCCTGAACGGAGTTTGTACATTCACCCCGTGACCTGCACGGGTTTTCTTCGGCTGCTCCAGTTTCCTCCCACACTCCAAAGACGTGCGATGTGGTGGGTTAATTGGCTTCAGTAAAATTGTAATTTGCCCCCTCTGTGTGTAGGATAGTGGTAGTGTATGGAGATCGCTGGTCGGAGTGGACTCGGTGGGCCGAAGGGCATGTTTCCATGCTGTATCTCTAAACTAAACTAAACTAAACTAAACTAAACTTCCCTCCTCTCTTTGCAAGGAAAAGTGCATTGTATATAAATAATCATGAACATATGCTGTTATTTCCAACATTGAATGATTGCCAATAAGACCATTTGCTATCCTGTTTGATGCAAACATGTATGGGTTCCTTCACGTCCTCAAACCTTCATTTCTGCCCGAAAAAGGGTATAGGAAGGACACGGACAATAGATGGATAGCCATCATAGAAAGAGAGTTTGATGAAGCCAAGTGTGAGGTATTGCACTTTGGGAGGTCAAATGGAAGGGGTAAGTATACAGTTAGTGACGGACCCTTAACAGCGTTGATGTATGGAGGGATCTTGGGGTCCACGTCCATAGTTCCCTGAAAGTAGCATCACAAACAGTATACGATACGATATGATACGACAAAACTTCATTCGTCACCGGAGGGAAATTGGTCTGCCGGCAGTCACAACACATAAGGTGCACAAAAACACAAAGAAAAAGCAGCCTTTGTCTGGCAGCCGTGTGCATAGTAGGGATAAACTGATCCCTTTGAGAATGGCAGGAAGTGACTAGTGGGGTACCGCAAGGCTCAGTGTTGGGACCGCAGCTATTTACAATATATATTAATGATTTAGATGAAGGGATTCAAAGTAACATTAGCAAATTTGCAGATGACACAAAGCTGGGTGGCAGTGTGAACTGTGAGGAGGATGCAATGAGGATGCAGGGTGACTTGGACAGGTTGGGTGAATGGGCAGATGCATGGCAGATGAAGTTTAACGTGGATAAATGTGAGGTTATCAACTTTGGTGGCAAGAACAGGAAGGCAGATTATTATCTGAATGGTGTCAGGTTAGGAAAAGGGGAAGTACGAGATCTTTTTCATCAGTCACTGAAAGTAAGCATGCAGGTACAGCAGGCAGTGAAGAAAGCTAGTGGCATGTTGGCCTTCATAATAAGAGGAGTTGCGTAGAGGAGCAAAGAGATCCTTCTGCAGTTGTACAGGGCTATATGAGACCACACCTGGAGTATTGTGTGCAGTTTTGGTCTCCAAATTTGAGGAAGGACATTCTTGCCATTGAGGGAGTACAGCATGGGTTCACAAGGTTAATTCCCGGGATGGCGGGACTGTCATATGCTGAGAGAATGGAGCAACTGGGCTTCTATACACTGGAATTTAGAAGGATGAGAGGGTATCTTATTGATACATAAGATTATTAGGGGTTTGGACACGCTAGAGGCAGGAAACATGTTCCCGATGTTGGGGGAGTCCAGAACCGGGGGCCTCAGTTTGAGAATAACGGGTAGGCCATTTAGAACGGAGATGAGGAAAAAAAAGTGCTTAGCAGACATTTGCGTGGAGATTTAAAGATCCAAAATATCAGGAATTATCGCGTTTGCTCGCTGAATTTCATCAAAAGTAAGTTAATAATGCCTTACTTTTGATGAAATTCAGCAAGCGAAACGCGATAATTCCCGATATTTTTGATCTTTAAATCTCCACGGCAAATGTCTGCTAAGCACTTCTGCTGTTTTTCCACCTTCAGTTCCCTCTTGTAATTACCTTACTTTCTATCTTTTTTATCTTTTTATAAAGTGAGGTCAAATTGTCTCCTCAAGGTGTTGGAGGCCGAAGAGAGACCTGCTAGAAGTTCATGAGATTATGAGAGACATAGATAGTAAAGCCAATCAGAACCTTTCCCCAGGATAGAAATATCAAATATTAGCGGGGCATATCTTTAAGGTCTGAGGGGGAAAGGTTAAAGGGTATAGGTTAAAGGTTAAAGGGTAGTGTAAGATTTTTTTTCTTTTACACATGTGCACACACACACACACACACACACACACACACACATACACACACACACACACACACACAAACCCACACACACACACACACACACACACACACACACACACAACCACACACCACAACACACACACACACACACACACACACACACACACACACACACACACACACACACACACACACACACACACACAGTGGTGGGTACCTGAAGCACACCAGTTGGCGGAGGCAGTTACGCTGGGGGCATTTAAGAAGCTTTTAGATAGGTACATGAATATGCATGGCTATATGATCACGCGCGGACAGAAGGGATCAGTTTAATTTACAATGTGTTCGTCACAGACATCATAGGACATTATTGATAACAGGATAGATTACCGAAGCAGCTAATAGGTTATATAGGATTACAAGGTCTTTATATTGAGAGAGTGTAAAAGGCCAGGAAGTCAGCAAAAGCACTTTTACAAAAGCATTGGTTCAGCTGTAGCTGGACTTCTGGGTCTGATCCTGGCCGTGCATTTCTTTCAGCTAGGATGTGGCTCGAGAGGTTACTGAAGTCATTTGCTGCAATGGCTCACCAAAGAGGAATTGTAGTTTTGTGAATGAGCTGCAGAAGCTGGGATTAAGAGGATATTTAATAGACATGCTTAAAATCACAAAGGGTACAGGCAGCGTAGATAAAATAAAACTTCACGAGTTATTAAAGAGTCACCAGCTAGCCAGTATTGCTTGTTTTTGGAAACGTGCCAGACATACAAGTCACAGTGGCCGAGCTGATAGAGCTGCTGCCTCATAGAAGTAACCCAGGCGGCACAGTGGCGCAGCGGTAGAGTTGCTGCCTCACAGCGCCAGACACCCGGGTTCGATGCTGACCTCGTCTGCTGTCTGTGAGGAGTTTTCACGTTCTCCCTGTGACCACATGGGTCTTCTCCGTGTGTTCCGGTTTCCTCCCGCATTCCAAAGACGTGCGGGTTTCTAGGTTAGAAACAAAGAGATGGTTTATACCAAAGATAGACACACAGTGCTGGAGTAACTCGGTGGGTCAGGCAGCATCTCCGGTGAGAAAGGATGGGGGACATTTCGGGTCGGGACCTTTGTTCAGTTTGAAGGGTAATTGGCTCTGTAAATTGCCCCTAGTGTGTAGGGTGCGGATACAAACGTAGGACAACATAGAACTAGTGTGAATGGGTGATCAATGATCTGTGGACTCGGTGGGCCGAATGGCCTGTTTCCATGCTGTATCTCTAAACTAATCTACAACAAACATCAAACATTTATTGAAGGTACACAAAAATGCTGGAGAAACTCAGCGGGTGCAGCAGCATCTATGGAGCGAAGGAAATAGGCAACGTTTCGGCCCGAAACGTTGCCTATTTCCTTCGCTCCATAGATGCTGCTGCGCCCGCTGAGTTTCTCCAGCATTTTTGTGTACCTTTGATTTTACAGCATCTGCAGTTCCTATCAAACATTTATTGTTATGCAATGTGTGATTAGGATTTGGAATGCACTGCACTGACAAGTTAGTGGATACCAGTACATATGTAGTGATGGGTCGTGCTGGTATGGCAGACTGACACCTCCAAATATTTAAATAACTTTGTAAACTTTTAGAATTGTTATTATTACATACATTTTAATATAAAATTTAAAGCAAACGGAGAGAAAGTCAGAGATATAGTTTAATTTAGTTTAGTTTAGAGATACAGCGAGAAAACAGGCCCACCGAGTCTACGCCGGCCAGCGATCCCCGCACACTAACACTATCACACACACTCTAGGGACAATTTTTCCAATTTTACCAAGCCAATTAGCCTACAAACCTGTATGTCTTTGGAACGTGGGAGGAAACCGGCGCCCCTAGAGAAAACCCACGAGAGTCACAGGGAGAACATCCAATTTCCGTAAAAACAGCACCCGTAGTCAGGATCGAACCCGGGTCTCTGGCCCTGTTATGCCCCTGTCCCACTTAGGAAACCTAAACGGAAACCTCTGGAGACTTTGTGCCCCACGCAAGGTTTCTGTGTGGTTCCCGGAGGTTGCAGGTGGTTGCCGGAGGTTGCAGGTAGTGGAAGCAGGTAGGGAGACTGACAAAAACCTCAGGGAACCGCACGGAAACCTTGGGTGGGGCGCAAAGTCTCCAGAGGTTTCCATTCAGGTTTCCTAAGTGGGACAGGGGCATAAGGCTTGTTGTGACTGCTCAAAGATTGTAAGTTGCATCGATAAGCTTTACTTTACGTTGGTAAGGGCAGAAATGTGTAGCATGAACAATAATACTGTTAGCAATCTGCCAGCCATCAGGTGCATGAACGCAAAGTACATCATCCAATTGTCTAATGGATTTGATCTCGCACAGAAATGATCACTGATATGGTCAAACCCATTTGTATGCAGAACCTGTGCAAAAATAATGCTAAGTAATCCATTTTATAGAAGTCTTTGAGCTCTGGTTCCTGCTGCAAAAGACTATCTTATTACAATATGATTCTGATCCAATCAATGTTTGAGAAAAAGAACGGCTACACAATTTCTAACTAAGAGAAAACAGTTAGCCCTGTAAAGACACATCTTATAACCTTTTGGCAGTGGAAGGCACCCAGCAAAAACACATGTAAGACACATCAATATCCTTAATACCACTCGTGGCCACAGTTCAAAAGGGAAGTCTGAGCAATTAATCCAAAATACAAACAGTTCTCAAGCAAAAACATTCTCATATTTCCTTCGAAGATAGACACAAAAAGCTGGAGTAACTCAGCGGGTCAGACAGCAACTCTGGAGAAAAGGAATTTGTGACAATTCGGGTCGAGACTAAAGATGGGTCACCTATTCCTTTTCTCCAGAGATAGTGGCTGACCCGCTGAGTCACTCCAGCTTTTTGTGGGGGAGGACCACAGTCTAGGGTCCTTCTGCTGCTTGACATTGGGGGCCAGAGTGTGGTGGAGACACCCCTCAAACAAGGGAACAACCTTTGGTTTAAACCAGCGTCTGCAGTTCCTTCCGACTCATATTTCCTTCCACTGTTCTGCACGTAGAAATCGCAGGTGTAAGAATAACATCTTTATTCACGGTCCGTAGCATCGCTCACAAACTCAGCCCAAAGGTGAAGTCCTTTCTTTTGATTCAAAACTTCCTATCATATATGTGATCAAATAATTTCCAATCACGTGACATCCCTGTGTAGGTACGCACAAAATGCTGTAGTAACTCAGCGGGACAGGCAGCACCTCAGGAGAGAAGGAAATGGGTGACGTTTCAGATCAATACGGCCTTGAGCCGAAATGTCGCCCATTCCTTCTCTCCAGAGATGCTGCCTGTCCCACGTGACATCCTTCCTGGATTTGCGAAGACAGTCGGGAGAAGGATTCTTCTAGAATCTTCTAGAATTTAGAAGATTGAGAGGGGATCTTATAGAAACTTACAAAATTCTTAAGGGGTTGGACAGGCTAGATGCAGGAAGATTGTTCCCGATGTTAGGGAAGTCCAGGATCTCCGTCCCCTATTCTCAAAGGAAAAGCTGGCCACATCAATCTGCTATCTCTCTCATCATTTTAAAGACCTCTATCAGTCCCCCTTAACCACTTCAAGGGGTCACAGCCATACTGAGATATCAGGTGAGAGGGGACAGATAGATATTAAGGTTTCAGGAAAATGCAAGGGAAAAAGCTCCAGCGTAAGGATAAAGGGGAAATCCTTTAAAACCGAGATGAGAAGAACTTTTTTCACGCAGAGAGTGGTGAATCTCTGGAACTCTCTGCCACAGAGGGTAGTTGAGGCCAGTTCATTGGCTATATTTAAGAGGGAGTTAGATGTGGCCCTTGTGGCTAAGGGGATCAGGGGGTATGGAGAGAAGGCAGGTACGGGATACTGAGTTGGATGATCAGCCATGATCATATTGAATGGCGGTGCAGGCTCGAAGGGCCGAATGGCCTACTCCTGCACCTAATTTCTATGTTTCTATGTTTCTAAAGGGTCCTTGTCACGAAATCCCTCATCGTTTATCCCGAACAGCTCCGTAATAGAGGCTTCTTGGATTTTTACGGACTGTTCCCAGGGACAGATTCGGAGACGGAAGTCAACTCCGGGTGAAAGATGCCCTTTGGTCGGCCCGAGCTTTGTTGACCTCCCAGCAGAGCGAGGTGTCCCTCGGGGAATGTTGCCGACTGGCCCGCTCCAGACTGCAGGAGTACGTGCTGAGGTACGCACTGAAGCTCGGTGCAGCCCATGCCAAGGCTCAGTGGGGGAGGACCACAGTCTAGGGTCCTTCCGCTGCTGGACATAGGGGGCCAGAGTGTGGTGGAGATGCCCCTCAAACAAGGGAAGGGATATCACCCCTGGGGGCCACATGAGTGGTAAGAATGCCGGGTATAATGATAGTTCTATGAACACGACCTAACACAACGCTAATGAATGTATGTGTAGCCTCTGAAAATGTCGTCATCATTTTTGCAGAGTTCTTCTTTTGCATATAATCTGGATTCTTTTAGAGATTACTGCACGTAAACGGGCCCACTGAGTCTACGCCGACCAGCGATCCCCGCACACTAACACTATCACACACACTCTAGGGACAATTTTTCCAATTTTGATGTTTTAAAAAGTCACAGATCGTTATTTGAGGTGTCAGAAGTTATCGGGAGAAGGCGGGTACGGAGGGAGAGATAGATCAGCCATGATTGAATGGCAGAGTAGACTTGATGGGCCGAATGGCCTAAATATGCTCCCATCACTAATGATCTTATGATCTCATGATACGTAGTCCAAAGCTTTAACTAAGCTGTTTGACACATTGACTATCACCACACCATTTTCATATGTTAGTTTCAAATATCACAAAGCGTTAAAAAATAAATAGATTGTATACAATTTTACAATTCTAATCTGATTGTAAAGATCTTGCTGCCTTCCACAAACACTGCAGTTACTGAGGTGTGTAAGAAGGAACTGCAGATGCTGGTTTACACCGAAGAAAGACCCACAATGCTGGAGTAACTCAGCGGGACAAGGCAGCATCTCTGTTTAGAAGGAATGGCTGACATTTTGGGACGAGGCCCTTCTTCAGACTGAGAGTCAGGTGAGAGGGGGACATAGAGATAGGGCAGGGTAATGCGTGAAGGCGGGACATCAAAAGAGATACAGCTCAAGGAAAATGCAGAATAGATCATTGTTAGCTAGGCGAAATGTGTAGGAGGGAACTGCAGATGCTGGTTTATACCGACGATGGGCACAAAAAGCTGGAGTAACTCAGCCAGACAGGCAGCATCTATGGAGAGAAGGAATGGGTGACGTTTCGGGACGAGACCCTACTTCAGCTAGGAGAAGCTGACAACAAAGCAAACAGAGATAAAATATAATCAGGGACATTCAGACTGGTCTGAGAACTGGGAAGGAGGAGGGATGGAGCGAGAGAGAAACCCAAGGGTTACTTGAGGTTACCTGAGGTGTTGTATTTCGATACAGTTTCACTTCTGTGTAACAATGTCACTTTTAATTGAGTGTACATTTCAGTACATGGATTTAAATTAAAAAGGTGATTTGTCAAAAGGTCTAGGCCAAACCAGAGATATATATTCAGTGCCAAAATCTATTTAGAATTGATTTTAATCATAATATTTTCCATTTGACAATGAGCTTAATATTTCACCTGAGTTACATCACTCATTATTCTTTATTGGCTGATGACGTGGCCTCCACAGCTGTCAGTGGCAATGAATCCCACAGCTGCACCACACTCTGGCTCAAGAATATACCCCTTCATCTCCTTTGCAAAGGTACGTCCTGTTATTCTCAGGCTGTGCCCTCTGGTCCTAGACTCTCCCACTAGTGGAAACATCGTCTCCACATCCGCTCTGTTAGTTTAGTTTATTGACACTTGTACCGAGGTACAGTGAAAAGCCTTTTGTTGCGTGCTAACCAGTCAGCGGAAAGACAATACGTTATTACAACCGATCCATTTACAGTGTATATAGATACATGATATGGGAATAACGTTTAGTGTAAGGTAAAGCCAGCAAAGTCCGGTCAAGGATAGTCTGAGGGTCACCAAAGAGGTTGATAGTTGTTCAGCACTGCTCTCTGGTTGTGGCAGCTTTCGTGGGTATCTCGGCCTGCCAGCTCCTAAATCCCTGGTCTTTTTAACTGGATTTTACAGCATGTGAATCCCGCATGGGATTGTGAACTTCACTCCCTACTTTCACTCTGAAGAAGGGTCCCGACCTGAAACGTCACCTTTTTTCTCCATAGATGCTGTCTGACCCGCTGAGTTACTCCAGCACCCTGTGTCAATCTTCGGTATAAACCAGCATCTGCAGTTCTTTATTTCTACTCATAGCGTTATTGAGTGCTCCACGTATTCCTGCAATGTCATCTTCAATGGGTAGGATTCAATGATATTAGTTTAGTACACTTCCATATCTCTAGTTTCCGTCTCCCCTGACTCTCAGTCTGAAGAAGGATCTCAATCGGAAATGTCACCTAGTTCCTTCCCACACAGTTTAGTTCAGAGATACAGCACAAAAACAGGCCCTTCAGCCCATCGCGTCTGTGCTAACCTGCGACCCCCCACTTTAACACTATCCTACACACACTAGGGGCAATTTACAATTAGCCAACAATTAGCCTACAATTAGCCTACAAACCTGTACGTCTTTGGACCGTGGGAGAGAAACGGAGCACCTGGAGAAAACCCACGCAGATCATAGAGAGAATGTACAAACTCTGTACAGACAAGCACCCGTAGTCAGGATCGAATCCAGGTCTCTGGCATTGCTATACCCCTGTCCCACTTAGGAAACCTGAACGGAAACCTCTGGAGATTTTGCACCCCACCCAAGCTTTCCGTGCGGTTCCCGGAGGTTTTTGTTAGACTACCTACCTGCTTCCACTACCTGCAACCTCTGGCAACCACCTGCAACCTCCGGGAACCGCACGGAAACCTTGGGTGGGGCGCAAAGTCTCCAGAGGTTTCCGTTCAGGTTTCCTAAGTGGGACAGCGGCTTAAAAAGGCAGCAACTCTAACGCTGCACCACCGTGCTGCCTCTAAATATCCCCATTTTATACTCATGTAGCGGGGTCTTGTCAAACTCCTTGGCTCTGGATCAGTGTTTCGGTGGCGAGCCCACAAGTTTGCCGTCCCATTGAGGGGGCCCACTGCCAGGGCCGCTGGTGACTGGTGCCTGGTGCCATGACTGGGGGTGGACAAAAAATGCTGGAGAAACTCAGCGGGTGAGACAGCAACTATGGAGAGAAGGAAGTGGTGACGTTTCGGATGGAGACCCTTCTTCAGACTGATGTCAGGGGAGGGGGCAGGACAAAGAAAGAATGTAGGCGGAAACAGTTGGACTAGGGGGGCATGGACGTGTGTTTGGGTTGGGGAATGGAATGCGGTGAAGGGAGCTGGGTTAACGTGGTCCCAACTGATAAATGCACACAATTTGGACAGATGGCAGTTGAAATTATTTCATGATTTAATGTCATTCCCAAGGTTTCACACATCTTTTCCTTTGGGATAAAGAAAAATTAAATATCATCAGCAATGTGCTCAGTGGTATAGGAATGTGTAATCAATCACAGTACTAACGGCACCGAGAAAGTGCCCGGTCTCATCCAATCTGGTAAATAACTCATAGCTATGAAATCCTCGGGGAGATTTTCATTAGGTCAGATAGTGGTCTTCGAGTTCTGGTCTATTCATTTATTGCTCATGTTTATTGCACACACATGGTGTGTGCACACATGGTGCCTGACACCGGAGATGCTGCCTGACCCGCTGAGTTACTCCGGCACTTTTGTGCCCGCCTTCAGTGACGGCAATGTTGAGGGTCGGGTTCCGCTCACATAGGGAGGTGGTTGAGGAGTTTCAGTGGCTGCCAGCGCCCCTGAGCAAGGGAGGAGGGAACGTGCAAGGCTCCGATACGATACAATACGGTACAATAGACAACTGACAATAGGTGCAGGAGTAGGCCATTCAGCCCTTCAAGCCAGCACCGCCAATCAATGTGATCAAGTGGTCTACAAGTGCCGCTGCATCAAAAGGGCAGCCAGTATCATCAGAGACCCACACCACACTCTCATTTCACCCCTGCCATCAGGAAGTAGGTATAGGAGCCTGAAAACTGCCCCATTTATATCAACGGGTCGATGGTTGAAAGGGTCAAGAACTTCAAATTCCTGAGCGTGCACATCTCTGAAGATCTTTCCTGGTCCGAGAACACTAACGCAATTATCAAAAAAGCTCATCAGCGCCTCTACTTCCTGAGAAGATTACGGAGAGTCGGATTGTCAAGGAAGACTCTCTCTAACTTCTACAGGTGCACAGTCGAGAGCATGCTGACCGGTTGCATCGTGGCTTGGTTCGGCAATTTGAGCGCACTGGAGAGGAAAAGACTACAAAAAGTAGTAAACACTGCCCAGTCCATCGTCGGCTCTGACCTTCCTTCCATCGAGGGGATTTATCGCAGTCACTGCCTCAAAAAGGTTGGCAGTATCATCAAAGACCCACACCATCCTGGCCACACACCCATCTCCCTGCTACCTTCAGGTAGAAGGTACAGGAGCCTGAAGACTGCAACAACCAGGTTCAGGAATAGCTACTTCCCCACAGCCATCAGGCTATTAAACCTGATTCGGACAAAACTCTGATTATTAATAACCACATTCTGTTATTTGCACTTTACCAGTTTATTTATTCATGTGTGTATATATTTATATCATGGTATATGGACACATTTATCTGTTTTGTAGTAAATGCCTACTATTTTCTGTGTGCTTAAGCAAAGCGAGAATTTCATTGTCCTATACAGGGACACATGACAATAAACTCACTTGAACTTGAAGGAGCAGATTCTTCTCTACCACCATCAGTCTTTGGAGTGTGGGAGGAAACTGGAGATCCCGGAGAAAACCCAGGCAGGTCACAGGGAGAACGTACAGACTCCCTACAGAGCATAGTCAGGAATGAACCCGGGTCTCTGGCACTACAAGGCAGCAACTCGACCTCTGCACCACTGGCCCGACCCACCTTCAATCCAAAGACGTGCAGGTTTGCAGATTAATTGGCTCTGTAATTGTCCCCAGTGTGTTGGATAAAACAGGTGTACGGATGTTTAGTCAGCATGAACTCAGTGGGTTGTTTCTTGGTTCTTGGTTTCTTGGTCCTCCAAAATATTCCAAATGGAATTTAAACTGGAGGTGGTGGAGGGAGGGCTTAAGCCAGAAAGGATTATTGGGAAGAAAGAGACACTTTAAATTTAGTTGCATCTGGTTGGATAACTATAGTAGGGTGGAGATTATTCCATGCTTTAATTGTGCGGGGGAAGAACAAATTGCTGTATACATCTGTCTTTGTAGCTGGGATCACAAATTGGATCGGTGTATTTCTAAAGTCTCAAGTAAAGTCTAGCGTATGGGTGATTGATGGTCAGCGTAGACTCGGTGGGCCGAAGGGCCTGTTTTCCACACTGCATCTCTAACGTCTAAAGTAAAGTCTACACTAGTGCATGGGCGATTGATGGTCTGCACGCACACTTGGTGGGCCGAAGGGCCAGTGTCCACGTTGTATCTCTAAACTAAACCAAATCATGAAAGAATCCCTGGGGCTGCCCAAAGTTGGTTGTCCAGTGCAAGGAGCTGTCAACAATCACAAGGTGTTTAGCGGCATGTTCCACAGTCAGCTGAGCGATTCACTGAAGCTCAGTGCCATCACTGTGAATGCCCTGTGGGGAAGGAGTGCAGTTCAAGGCCTTGCTCACTTTATGCAGAAAACTCTTGGATGGGCGACACGGTGGCGCAGCGGTAGAGTTGCTGCCTTACAGCGCTGGCAGCACCAGAGACCCGGGTTCAATCCCAACTACGGGTGCTACCTGCACGGATTTTGTACGTTATCCCCGCATGGGTTTTCTCTGAGGTCTTCGGTTTCCTCCCACACACCAAAGACGTACAGGTATGTAGTTAAATTGGCTTGGTATAAATGTAAAAAAAATGGTCCCCAGTGTGTACAGTATAGTGTTAATGTACGGGGATCGCTGGTCGGCGCGGACTCTGGGCCGAAGGGCCTGTTACCGCGCTGTTTCTCTAAACTAAACTAAACTAAACTATCACTCATGAAATGCAAGTGAAAGAAAAATTTATGCCATGCTGATATAATATAAATCTTGCGAGCAAATGGGATGATGTGACTTGTACTTTGACAGTTGACATATGAATGTCTTAAACAAAGTATTTGCACATTTTATGAATATATTTTTTGGAAGAAAAAATGCCACTGAATCATTGCTTTTCTGTAGACACAAAGGTGCCGGTCTGCATTTCAATTAAAATGTAAGCTACACTTATCAACAATTTTTTTCCATCAATACTTCTTCAAATTTTATTCAATATTCATCCAAAATGTTTGGATATTTTAACTTGCAATATAATACATGAACTCTAGAGCTGAGCAAATGATGTCTTAATTCATTCGCATGTGTTATCCATCAGGTAAACACGATTAATAAGCTGACATTTCACGCTAGGAGTGGCGATATGTTGTACCAGTGTATACCTTCACAAGGAAAGCATTGCTCTGAACTACCTACCCACCTGTTCTACTTCCTAATGATCCCAGGAATGTGTGGGTCAACTTATGATGAACGTTTATCGGCACTGGGCCTGGAGTTTAGAAGAATGAGGGGTGGGGGGGACCTCATTGAAATATACCGAACAGTGAAAGGCTTGCATAGAGTGGATGTGGCGAGGATATTTCCATTAGTGGGAGAGTCTAGGACTAGAGGTCGTAGCCTCAGACTTAAAGGACGTTTCTTTAGGAAGGAGATGAGATATAATTTCTTTAATCAGAGGGTGGTGAATCTGTGGAATTCTTTGCCCCAGAAGGCTGTGGAGGCCAAGTCAATGGATATTTTTAAAGCAGAGATAGATAGATTCTTGATCAGTACATGTGTCAGGGGTTTTGGGGAGAAGGCAGGAGAATGGGGTTAGAAGGAAGAGATAGATCAGCCATGATTTCTTGGTTTGGATCTGTCCAGCTGGGTGTATTGAACAACTCCGACAAAGGTAATAGTCCCCATGTGATTGTGTCAAGGGTAATCTCTCCACCCCCATCCTTCTCAATCTGCCAGCAGTCTTTGTCCAGCAAATACTCCTGCAAATGTTCAACCTGGTTATTACCTGGGGGTCGCCTACAATGTCTTTTCTAACAGCTCCTGGGTATTCTCCAAGGATATATGCGCCTCCTATTGACTGACAGAGAGTTAGAATACAGACTTTAGGCTATAGACATACAGCCTGGAAACAGGCCCTTCATCCCACCGAGTCTGCCCTGCCCAGTAACCACCCCGTACACTAGCATTATCCTACACACTATGGACAATTTACAATCTTACCAAAGCCGATTAATCTACAAATCTGTACGTCTTTGGGAAGTGGGAGAAACCCAGAGCACCCGGAGAAAACCCACACGACCATAGGGAGAATGTACAAATTCCGGATAGACAGCACCAGCAGTCAAGATCGAACCCAGGTCTCTGGCGCTGTAAGGCAGCAACTCTACCGCTGCGCCACTGTGCCATCTCTGAGTGACAACTTAAAGATATTACTAAAACAAAACATCAGGAGTAGGAATTGGAAGCAGGAGCAGATCACTAAGACCCTCAAGCCCAATCATCCGTTCAATACAATCATGGCTGATCTGTCCCATAACGTCTGTTCTCTGCCAGTTCCTCATAGCTCTCATATCCCCCATCTTTTAAAAGTTTTCTTATATTTGAATATCCCCATTGATCCAGCATCCACAACACTCTGGAGTAGAGAAATCAGGAGATCTCACCCTCCGTGTGAGAAAATTCCCACACACTTCAGTCTTAAATGTCCGATCCTTTGCGTTCGCCAACACAACAACCTGGCTCTCTACACCAGCAAAACCGTTTACATCAACAGGACGATGGTGGAAAGGGTCAAGAACTTCAAATTCCTGGGTGTGCATAGTTCCAAAGATCTTTCCTGGTCCCAGCACACTGATGCAGTTACAAAGAAGGCACATCAGCGCCTCTACCTTCTGAGAAGATTGCGGACAGTCGGTATGTCAAGGAGGACTCTCTCGAACTTCTACAGGTGGACAGTAGAGAGCATGCTGACCGGTTGCATCGTGGCTTGGTTCAGCAACTTGAGCGTCCAGGAGCGGAAAAGAATGCAGAAAGTTGTGACCACTGCCCAGTCCATCATCGGCTCTGACCTCCCCACCATCGAAGGGATCTATCGCAGTCGCTGCCTCAAAAAGGAAGCCAGCATCAACAAAGACCCACACCATCCTGGCCACACACTCATCTCTCCATCGGGAAGAAGATGCAGGAGCTTGAAATCTGGAACATCCAGGTTAAAGAACGGCTTCCTCCCCACAGCCATCAGGCTTCTAAATACGACATCAAACAAACTCTGAACAATAACAGTCTATTGCACTTTATCTGTTTATTTATTGTGTACATAAATGGTCTATGGTATATAGACACACTGAACTTTTATCTCCTGTTCTGTATTATGTTTACATATTCTGTTGTGTTGCAGCAAGCAAGAATTACATTGTCCTATCTGGGACACATGACAATAAAACTCTCTTGACTCTGTCTTGATGTTCCCATGTTTAAGACTCTCCCACTTGCGTACAGATCTCAAAATCTACCCCAAAAATAGGCACAAAATGCTGGAGTAACACGGAGGGTCAGGCAGCATCTCTGGAGAAAAAGAATAGGTGACGTTTCGGGTCGAGACCCTTCTTCAGACTGAGAGTCGGGGAGAGGGAAACTAGAGATATGAAAAGGTACAGAACAAATCAGAGCCGGCACCGAATGCCAAGGAAAAGTGGAGCCCACAATGGTCCATTGTTGGCTGTGGAAGAGGTGATAGCAAAGGGATATATGGATGCGTACAGTGGAACTAGCAGGATGACTAGGGTGGTGGAGGGGTGGAGAGAGAGGGGATGCATGGGTTCCTTGAAATTAGAGAAATCAATATTCATACCGTTGGGTTGTAAGCTGCCCAAGGGAAATATGAGGTGATGTTTCTCCAATTTTAGATTTAAACATCACCTCATATTTCCCTTGGGCAGCTTACAACCCAACGGTATGAATATTGATTTCTCTAATTTGCGTGTGGCCTCACTCTGACAGTGGAGGAGGCCCAGGACATAAAGGTGTATATATAAAGGACATATCTACCCTATCATGATACTTCAGGACTTAATATGTTTCGGTAAGATCATCTGTTATCTTCCTAAACTTCAATGAATACAGATCCAACCTCTCCACCTGTTCATGGCAGGACTGCCATCTAATCCCAGGAATCAGCCTGGTGAGTCTCTGTGGAACTGCCTCCAGTATGAGTGTTTCAAGGTTCAAGGTTTTAAGGTCAGTTTATTGTCCCATGCACCAGTTAAGGTACAGTGAATTTTGTGTGACCATGCAGCCGTACTAAGTGAAAAGCAAGACGATTATTATTATTTCGTGTCACCACACAACTGTTTGCCAATAGTGAGCAAATTTTAGAGCCACTTCCTTGGCCTCTGCAAGGCCCTTGACAGTGCATGTGTCATGCAGCACGTCACAGCGCAGGAGATGTTCCATAGCCTGGAGGCCCCCCGTCTGCCGCATCTTCAGTACACCCCCACGTCAGCAGGTTCGATTTGCTCCTTCCCATGCCTGTCCGCAGTCTGTTGAGACTGAGCCAGGTTATCCACGGTTGCTCGGAACCTGGTGGGAGTTTCTCGGAGGGATCGATTGCCACGTGACAAAGCAACGAGACAACACAGCCACATAAAATAAAAGTGAACATAAACGCCCACCACAGGAGCACCCCACATTCCTCACTGTTCCCGCCTTCAATAAGAAGGCTGAACCACTGCACAGATGTGGCCCTTCCACCACGCTAAATAAGCGTATACAATACCTCCCTATCTCAGAACGCTTCCTCATTTCATCCTCCAAAAGCGCATGTTTATCTTTTACATGGTCCAAGATTAGCCCAGTCACAATCACATGGCCAGTGGTTGCTTTTAACTAACTTCCTTGATCTAATTGGGAAGTCTAAAACTTTTCTCGTCTAGCATTCTTCATGTCACATGTTATCCTTTCATGGTTTTGCGGAACAAATTGGGGCATTTTACTATGTAGCGGTTGCCATCTAACTAGAAGTTGCTGGTGCTCCCAGTTCCAGACAACTCTCAGCTTTTTTTCCTGATGTTTTTTTAATATCTAATTTTACCTACGGCCCATCTAACCTTCCAGATATTTTTAATATCGCATCCAGTCTAATTCTACTCACTTGCCCATTTGCCCTTGATTGCTGAGTACATTCAAGATAAAAATCAATCGATTTTTGTAATGCAAAAGAATGAATGAACAGACTGAAATTGAGGATCAGTCAGGATCTTGATTGGGGAAAGCAGCTCATGGTCTTATGAGCTCTCCTGCTGTTAATGTTCCTACACTGTTGATATTCAGCCCAGTCTAATCCCTGACCCTTTCTAACCCCATGCAGAATAATGGAAATTGTGTACGAAGAATCTGCAGATGCTGGTTTGCACCGAAGATAGACACAAAATGCTGGAGTCTGAAGAAGGGTCACGACCCGAAACGTCACCCATTCCTTCTCTCCAGAGATGCTGCCTGTCCCGCTGAGTTACTCTAGAATTTTGTGTCTACCTTCGGTGTCAACCAGCATCTGCAGTTCTTTCCTACACGCTCCTTTCTTATCCCCTACTTCATGTCAAGTCAAGTCAAGTCAAGTCAAGTCAAGAGAGTTTATTGTCATGTGTCCCAGATAGGACAATGAAATTCTTGCTTGCTGCAGCACAACGGAATATTGTAGGCATGAATACAGAACAGATCAGTGTGTCCATATACCATAGAATATATATATACACACATAAATAAACAGATAAAGTGCAATAGGCTGTTATAGTTCAGAGTTTGTTTAATAGGCTGATGGCTGTGGGGAAGTAGCTATTCCTGAGCCTGGATGTTGCAGATTTCAGGCTCCTGTACCTTCTACCTGATGGCAGCGGAGAGATGAATGTGTGGCCAGGATGGTGTGGGTCCTTGATGATGTTGGCAGCCTTTTTGAGGCAGCGACTGCGATATATCCCCTCGATGGTAGGGAGGTCAGAGCCGATGATGGCCTGGGCAGTGTTTACAACCTTTTGCAGCCTTTTCCACTCCTGGACTCTCAAGTTGCCGAACCAAGCCATGATGCAACCGGTCAGCATGCTCTCTACTGTGCACCTGTAGAAGTTCGAGAGAGTCTATTGTCCATTGTCCTCCTTGACATACAGACTCTCCGCAATCTTCTCAGGAAGTAAAGGTGTTGATGATTCTTTATAATTGCATCAATGTTCTGGGTTCAGGAGAGATCTTCAGAAATATGCACGCCCAGGAATTTGAAGTTCTTGACCCTTTCCACCGTCGACCCATTGATATAAACCCCATTCTACCCCTTCCAAAGTCCACAATCAGTTCCTTGGTTTTGCTGGTGGGAGAGCAGGTTATTGTGCTGGTACCATTTGGTCAATCGGTCAATCTCACTTCTATACTCTTGTCCCCATCAGTGATACATCCCACAACAGCGGTGTAGTCGGCGAACTTGCTGATGGAGTTCGCACTATGTCTGGCTATGCTGTCATCAGTATAGAGTGAGTACAGCAGGGGGCTGAGCACGCAGCCTTGAGGTGCTCCCGTGCTGATTGTTATTTAGGATGACACATGTCCACCAATATGGACAGACTGTGGTCTGTAAATGAGGATCCAATTGCAGAGGGATGCACAGAGACCCAGATCTGAGAGCTTGGTAACCAGCCTGGAGGGGATGATGGTATACTCATACTCATCTTCTAAGTCTTTTGCCTCCACCTTTTCATCTTTACCCTCAACTTTATTCTCATCCTCGAAGCTGTCATCTTCACCATCGTTTATGGAATCTTCTCCGTCCTCATTTGCGTTGTCTTGTCTTCATCCTCCTCTTCTTCATTACCCTTGGCAATGGTGTTTGCTGCTGAGGGATAGAACGCCAAGTTCAAAAATGCCATGGGAAGGAAATGAATCATCCTGCACAGACACGAAGGTGATTTATTACCAGTTGACTTTGAAGTCAGCATCCCCCGAGGAAATTTATTTTCCAACACGAGAAAGCAACTCTAATTATCCAGTCTTTGCATATCATCATTTCTTTACCTCCTCCTGAGAATGTGCTCTGTCCTCGTGAAAGCAGGGCTTCATTCTGACATTGGATGTAATGGGATAAGGCAGTCTCTGGTACATAGCTTAGGAGTCATTCATCATGTCTGGGCAACAATTGTCACTGCAAACTTTACATCAGAGCCCCGCACCGTCCACAGTAGAGCAGGGTTTTAATCATCATCTCATCCACCTCTCTCAACTCTCTGCTTCCCTTTCCCATTCTGGTTCCCTCCTCTGACCAGTGACCTCTGTAATGGCAAGGTACCTTACCAATATGGTGGGTTGTTCCCATATACCACTGTGCCTGGCACCAAAGGCATTTCTAGCATATAGAGCTTTCATATCTCCAAGCCATGGCGGCACGGTGGAGCGATGGTAGAGTTGCTGCCTTACAGCAACAGAGACCCGGGTTCGATCCTGACTACTAGTGCTGTCTGCGCAGAGTCTGTACGTGCTCCATGCGACCACGTGCGTTTTCGGTGGGTGCTCCGGTTTCCAAAGACGTGCGGATTTTGTTGGTTAGTTGGCTTATGCAAATTGTAAATTGCCCCTAGTGTGTGTAGGGTAGTGCTAGATCACGGGGTGATCGCTGGTCGGCATGGACCCAGTGGGTCGAAGTGCCTGTTTCCGCGCCGTATCCCGAAATCTAAAGTGCTGCCTTCCAGGAAAAGCAGAAAATCTATCACATGGAAAGAGGCCATTTGGCCCATCGGAACGCTGCGAGTTGGAAAAAACTGAGCTGCAGGAAAAGCAGAATGAATGATGAATCACCAAATAAAGTTTAAAAAAAATTAAAAAATCTGTGTTTAGCTCAGAATATTTGTGGAGAGCTTCCATTCAGTTGAACACCTGTTCAATTATAGCTTTGTTGATGAGAATGCAACTTCACCTTCCCATTTTATGCTGTGTTACACGCACTAAATAAAGTACCTACCATTAAAATGTGCCAGTTGTAAAAATAATTTATCTGCAGATCAGCCATTTAGTTGGTAATGAGAAATCCACTTGACTGAATATCATCAGTTTACTGGAAAACAAATTATATTGTCATGTATCTTACAGGCTCTGACACAATGCTAGATGCTGGCAAAACAATCCAGTTATCTCATTGAAATGAAACTTCAGAATTGTGTATTCCTTTTAAGGTTTACTCTTGGCTGCATTTAAGACAGTTTTATGCAGCCCTTTCAGACTCAGTCCAATACTTTTTTTATAACAAGCTGAGGACGAGCAAGCCTTGTTTTAACCGTGGTAGAAGACACAAAACGCTCAGCGGGTCAGGCAGCATCTCTGGAGGATAGAAGCAAAATGCTGGAAGAACTCAGCGGGTCAGGCAGCAGAGGTGGCGAAACCTCACGGGTCGACCCGC
The DNA here is from genome assembly GCF_028641065.1 of Leucoraja erinaceus. Lineage (NCBI taxonomy): Eukaryota > Metazoa > Chordata > Chondrichthyes > Rajiformes > Rajidae > Leucoraja > Leucoraja erinaceus. Next base: position 12,388,561 of record NC_073396.1, read on the forward strand.
GGTCAGCAGTCGATGAGGGCGTGGGGGGAGAGGGGGGGAACAAAGGAGGAGCCGACGTACTTTGTAACTTTTGTCAGTGCAGTAGGTGGCTACCAAAGAACTTAGAGCAGAGCAAGATGGGCTACTCCTGCGAAATACAATGGGCTGACGTGTAGTACGCTACGGAGGGGATCCTGGGCATTTTTCCCCGCCCATTTTAGTAACCTGACCCGACCCGACTCGCAGTGTAATCAATGTTGCGGGGCAACAGTTTGTGTGTGTGATTATAGGGTTAGATTCATAATTCTGTCAGTTCATACTGCTTGTCAAGAATAAAATTTGACTCTGGTATTGTCTTTTTTTAATGTTTTTTAAATCATTTCTTTTTAAATGGCTCACAAGCAGTGTTTGAGTTGATTTTGTAGTAACCGGAACCTACCCGACCCGACTTGACTCGCAGGGTAATTGACATTGCGGGGGAAGTTTTTGTGTGTGATATAGGGTTAGATTCATAATTATGTTAGTTCATAATTCTGTTAATTCTTGTTAAAGAATAAAATGTTTATAAACACACATACATGAATGTGATATAAATGTATAGAATCATATAACACACACAATTATATTTCTTCTGATCCAATGATGAACTTTATTTCAGACTAGACAAGGGACATTAAATAAGAAACATTGTAAACCTCCCCGCAACTTCACACACACTAGGCCTTATCCCCACCCGACCCCCCCCCCCCCCCCCCCCCCCCGGCACTACCTCGCCTGCCCCCACACTACAATGTCTTCCCCCCCCCCCCCCCCATGCCCCTCTCCCTGCTGCCCTGGGCCACACACTCCCTCTCCCCGGGCCCCACACTCCCTCTCCCCGGGCCCCACACACTCCCTCTCCCCGGGCCCCACACCCCCTCTCCCTCACCCCGGGCCGCTCACTCCTTCTCCCCGCTGCGGAAACAAAGATCCGATCTTTGGCCGGAAACAAGATGGCGGAGCAAGATGGCGGAACAAGATGGCGGGGACTGGTTGCTAAAATGAGTCCTATAATCACCCATGAATCCGCCCATGAGCGTACTACACGTTTGTGTGAGAGTAACCCATCCTGCTCGGCTATAAGATCTTTGGTGGCTACTATCTGTATGCCTTGGGTATGCAAGCAAAGAATTTCACTGCTCCTTGTCACATGTGACAATTAAGTACTCCATTCCAGCCTCTCTGGAGGATATGGGTAAGCGACGTTTCGGGCCAGGACCCTTCTTCAGAATCCTTGTTTTTACTGTCGTTGGCCTGGATGGGAGGCGGAACGGATATGGAGTCAAATCTTAATTAAAACAATATTTGGTTGTATCCAATCATGAGATAATTAACCTGGGAGTCCCAGTAGCTTGTTAATTCTGCAGCTGCTGCAAAGAGAACAGTGAGATCCCACATCTGAGCGATCGTCTTTGTTTTGGAATAGCAACATTTCGCACTGTTGAAAGCCCTAATATTGTCGGAATAAAGGCACTTTAGTGCCGTAGGTGGAGATGCCTTGGAATGTCCACACTAATATATTTGGGGGAAAAAAAAAAACATTAATGGTGCAGTAATAACCGAATAAAACTCCAGAAGAGATTTATCACTGGAAAATTAACATTAATGTACTGAAAGCAACACACACTGGTATGAAACATGCACTCAAACACTGGGGAGGTTTATTACAGGACCATTAACAATGATATTCTAAAACAAATGGTAATATTACAGTAATAAACACACCAAAAAGCAGTGGCGTTTTTCAATGGAATAGTACAGTAACTGTAATATGCTGAAAGAAACCTTTGTCTTATAGTAATTACTTGGGGCAGATGCATTACTGAAACATCAACTCTAATGGAATAAAGACTCCTTAAAAATCTACCCTTTGACCAAAATTAAATTACTTCCTCTTCTTCGTAAGATGTCCATATTCCAGATGATAATAATACTTTGAAGCTGATTATTTATGTTAAGGTGCCATATGAAAGCTAATTGGTGTTGTCTTTCATTTGTTCATAGGTTATAGGAGCAGAATTAGGCCATTCAGCCTATCAACTCTACTCTGCCATTTAATCATGGCTGATATATCTTTCCCTCTCAACACCATTCTCCTGCCTTCTCCACGTAACCTCTAACACCCATACTAATCAAGAATCTATCCATTTCCGCCTTAAAAATATTGATTGATAGCCTCCACAGCCTTCTGTGGCAATGAAGTCCACAGATACACCAACCTCTGACTGTAGAAATTCCTCCTCATCTCCTTTCTAAAGGAATGTACTTTTATTCTGAGGCGATGGCCTCTGGTCCTAGACTCTCCCACCAGAAGCTTCCTCTCCACACCCAATATTTCCAGGCTTTTCACTATTCGTACAGTTTTGGTCTCCAAATCTGAGGAAAGACATTCTTGCCATAGAGGGAGTACAGAGAAGGTTCACCAGACTGATTCCTGCGATGGCAAGACTTTCATATGAAGAAAGACTGGATAGACTCGGATTGTACACGCTAGAATTTAGAAAATTGAGGGGGGATCTTATAGAAACTTACAAAATTCTTAAGAGGTTGGACAGGCTATATGCAGGAAGATTATTCCCGATGTTCGGGAAGTCCAGAACAAGGGGTCACAGTTTAAGGATAAGAGGGAAGTCTTTTAGGACCGAGATGAGAAAATCATTTTTTTACACAGAGAGTGGTGAATCTGTAGAACTCTCTGCTACAGAAGGTAGTTGAGGCCAGTTCATTGGCTATATTTAAGAGGGAGTTAGATGTGGCCCTTGTGGTTAAAGGTATCAGGGGGTATGGAGAGAAGGCAGGTACAGGATGCTGAGTTGGATGATCAGCCATGATCATATTGAATGGCGGTGCAGGCTCGAAGGGCCGAATGGCCTACTCCTGCACCTATTTTCTATGTTTCTATGTTTAAATGAAGTCCCCCCTCATGCTTCTAAACTCCAGTGAGTACAGGCTTAGAGCCGTCAAATATTCATCACATGTTAAACCAATCATCCCTGAGATCATTCTCATAAACCTCTGGACCCTCTCCAGTGCCAGCACATCCTTTCCTGTTATGGGGCCCCAAACTGCTCACAATGCTCCAAATGCGGCCTGACCAGTGCCTCAGCATTTCATCCCTTTATTGCTTGTGAGCCAGAATGAGTCTTAAACAGAGAGGACCTTGTGCCGTATTCCAGCACCAGCTTACACCATCGTACAGAGAATCGTAAATGACCAGCGCTACTTAAGAAGAGGGGGTGTAAGGAGAGGGCTTTATATTTGATGTACTTTATTTCCCTTGAATTATGGTGCAACATGATATTACCAGCTGAGTTGATCTGGCTTCACTTCAGATCTGAGAGGCCTCATTAAAAATGTCAGCAGAGATTCAGGGAAAATTCATAATTTCATTATTATTCCAGGGATGACCTTGCTATCCAGTAGCAGCTGCATCTCACACCTTCCTCACCGCTTCCACAAGACTGATTGCTCACGTTTACAGAACTAATTGAAATGCTGCAGGGTGGTTGGCAACCCACCCACCACTCACGGCCTTTGAGTCTCGGACAAGAGTGAGTGGACCCCGTGTTGTACACCCCACTCCGTTAGTCACCTATTCTTCAGCCTCCAAGGCCATTTCATCGCAAGGTTCATTGACCAGTCTGGACTCCTCTCCCCACTATTGCTTAATAGGTTCACATTGAACTTTGGATATCATTCAGTGCACAGACGGCTATGGAGGCCAAGTCAATTAATATTTTTAAGGCGGAGATTGACAGATTCTTGATTAGTAAGGGTGTCAGTGCTCATGGGAAATAGGCAGGGAAATGGGGTTGAGAGAGAATCACAGATCAGCCATGATTGAATGGCAAAGTAGACTTGATGGGCCAAATGGCCTCATCCTGCTCCTAGAAATTACGAACTAACATTCAGATGAAAAATAAAACCTAGAAGATACTCGCCAGTATTCAAAACACAAAAGTTTAGAGTAAGATTTAAATGTATTATGTTAGTTTCATTTATTATTGTCACATGTACCGAGGTACAGTGAAAAGCTTTTTGTTGTGTGTTATCCAGTCAACAAAAAGACTATACATGATTACAACCACTGTGTACAGGTACAGGATAAAGGCTGTAACATCTAGTGCCAAAAATAAAGTCCGAAACGTCACCCATTCCTTCTCTCCAGAGATGCTGCCTGTCCCGCTGAGTTACTCCGGCTTTTTGTGTCTCTCTTTGGTTTAAACCAGCACCTGCAGTTCCTTCCTACACACAAAGTCTGGTAAAGTCCGATTAAAGACAGTTCAAAGGTCACCAATGAGGTAGATAGGACGTCAGGACAGCATTATAGAACGTGAGAGTGTAGCGCCGCCTGCTGGCATACGCAGAGATCGAACCCGGCTTTCGGATGCTGCGGTCACGTGACTCGGGAGGGCCCGCTTGTTTTGCGCGGTTTTTCACTTGCACGTGTTAGTTCAGCGCTGACCACCGTTGTGGGCAGACGTGTCTGAGAACCTGTAAACTGGAAATCGAACTTTTGAATAAAGATCTGTTGGAAACCCCTGTTGTCGTTCTTCAGACCGCCAAAAGAGGATGGTTTGGTTGCCTGATAACTGCTGGGAAGACACTGATTAAACTATGGACTAAAATCAACCATGTTCCACTACCACAGCTTCCAGGCAAACACAATGCACGCATCTTTGCATATCGTTCAGTGTACAACCAAGGCTTAATGTTGCTGCTTCTATATTGGACCCGATTCTTGTGTGTTGGAAGCATCATGAGCCAACATCATGGAAATGCTGGCACCCATTAGGCCAGAATGAAAGGATTGCAGAGATCCTGGATGCTTTTAGGACTGATGGAGATGACTGAGAAGGGGATAGCCGAGATCATTTAAGAACCAGGATAGCACCACTAAAACTGACACATGATCCCATTCCACAGGGCTCGGTACTGGGGCCGCTACACTTCACATTGTATACTAATAATTTGGATGAGGGGATTGAAGGCTTTGTGGCCAAGATACGAAAAAAGGTGGAGGGGCAGATAGTGTAGAGAGAGCAGGGTCTCTGCAGAAGGATAGGTTGGGAGAATGGGCAGAGAAGTGGCAGATGGAATATAGTGTAGCAAAGTGTGGAGTCATGTATTTTAGCAGTAGGATTATAAGGCGTACACTATTTTCTAAATGGGGAGAGAATCCAGAAATCGGAGGTCCAAAGGGACTTGGGTGCTGGTGCAGGATTCCCAAAAAGTTAATCTGCAAGTCGAATCAGTAGTAAAAAAAACAAACGCAGTCCTAGCATTTATTTCAAGAGGGCTTGTATCCAAACGGGGATGTAATGCTGCGGCACTGGTCAGGCCGCATTTGGAGTATTGTGAGCAATTCTGGGCACCATATCTGGGGAAGGATGTGTTGGCTCTGGAGTGGGTCCAGAGGAGGTTTACAAGAATGATCCCAGGAATGAGTGGGTTAACATATGATCGGCATTTGATGGCACTGAGCCTGTCCTCGTTGGTGTTTAGAAGGAGGAAGGGGAGACCTCATTGAGACTTACGGAATAGTGAAAGGCCTGGAGATAGTGGATGTGAAGAGGATGTTTCCACTTGGGGAAGAGTCTAGGACCAGAGGCCATAGCCTCATATTAAAAGGATGTTCCTTTAGAAAAGAGGTGAGGAGGAATTTCTTTAGTCAGACGATGTTGAATCTGTGGCATTCATTGTCACAGAAGGTTGTGGAGGCCAAGTTAATGGATATTTTTAAGGTGGAGATTGACAGAATCATGATCAATACATTGTCAAGGGTTATGGGGAGAAACAGGAGAATGAGGTTGAGAGGGAAAGATAGATGAGCCATGATTGAAATAGTGGAGTAGACTTGATGGGCCAAATGGCCGAATACTGCTCCTAGAACATGAACATGGCTGAGCAGGAAGCCGGTGGGGGAGGATTGAGGATTGAGGATTGAGGATTGATGAACTAGATGGGTACTTGGAGGAGAATTGTAAGACCATGGGAAGGAGTGGAGATCAGGGGTAAGGTTTGACTGGAAAAACAGAATATGCAGGAAGTAGATTTGGCCGCATCTGCAGGAAGAGAGACTGAGCTAAAATCTCAGGTCGATCTGCTTCTTTTCCCACAGATACAGCCTAACCGGCTGAGAAATTCCTTCATTTTCTGTTTTTAATTTAGATCTCCAATATCCACGATTCATTTTGATTTTCACCAGGTTTGATTAGATTGCTCCACACTGAGCCAGCATGGTCTCAATGGACCAAACAACCTTCTTCTATGCCTTAATTGTTATATTATTCTAGGACTTGGTAAAGTTTCAGACATCTATATTACTAAAAGTCTGATCTTGACCGCTTTTGACTCACTGTGCTGTGATTTCCAAGAGAGCGCCGCCACCTACGGCCATCAATTTTGGCCACCTCGCTCGGGCCCCCTCTCCGCCTTCCTGGACCAGAGGATTTTTCCCATCGATGAAAAATCAGAGAGATATTAATGTTTTTTTTTTTAATGCCATTCTCTCTGCTGCCCCTGCTGGAGGGAGGGGGAGGGACTATAAAACCAGGAAGTGGTGTGCCTCACTCAGTCTCTGCAAGATGGAGGAAGCCAGAGGGTCACATCTCTCTGAACTCTGAATGACACTGAACACATGTCTACTAAACTGTGAGTGCCCTTAATGTGGTTTGAAAATGAAAATATGGTTGGTTTTAAGTAAAAAGGCACTGCCTGCAAATGGTTGTTTGGGGGGGTTTGGGTTGAAGTAAAAAGGCACTGCCTGAAAATTGTTGTTTGGGGAGTTTGGGTTGAAGTGAACCCCCCCCCCCCACTGGCCACCAATAATGGAATTGATGGAGAGGTGGAATATTGCGTCGAGGGACCAGCCCTCCCATGTGAACATAGGACCCAACGGGTCCCACTTAGTCTAGTTAACTCTAAAATTTAGGATGACTCCAAACTTACGAGCACAAATCAAGAGAAATAATTAAGAGGCTATTAGACTAGTTTGATTTAGTTCAGTATAGTTGAGTTAGAGATGCAGCGCGGAAACATCGAGTCCGCGGCCCAGAGAGTCCGCGCCGACCAACGACCCCCCGCACATGAACACTATCCCTACACACACTAGGGACAATTTCCAATTATACCAAGCCAATTAGCCTACAAACCTGTACGTCTTTGGAGTGTGGGAGGAAACCGGAGGACCCAGAGAAAACCCACGCAGGTCATGGGGAGAACGTACAAACTCCATACGGACAGCACCTGTAGTCAGTATCGAACCCGGGTCACTGGCACTGTAAGGCAACAACTCTACCGCTATGCCACAGTGCCAGTTGTGTCTCACAGTAACAAAGGATTGAGAGTCTATATTGGAGGGGGGGGGGTAGGGGGGTTGAGGGAGTTGGTAATTGTAGCCAACAAATTAGCAGTTCGTGGCTGAACAAATCCATGTGTATTATTTCCAAACTGAGTCATATCCAATGCGCTGTGATTCCTGGCCTTAAGGCAGCATATTTTGTATTGAATTAGCACCAGACTTCAATCAAATATAAATAAACGAAATCAAGCACTTTATTATCAGATTTGTTTTATTCATATTATCTGTGTATCAGCAATTTCCAATAACTGTAAATTACTTCACATAAATTGGAAAGGACCCCCTGCAAACTATCGTGGGGCTTATCCAAAGATATACTTTGGGGTTGTCAATTCTGAGGGTTGATAATGTGAAGAGCAATCCACACATTTCGCAAGATCAAATATTTACTGTGATTTTCATTGAACTTGTTACGGTTTTGGATTTTAAAAAGAACTCATTATGTTCTCAGAACCCATTGCGAGCGGAGTGTTGTTTTGACATGTTTTGAGCATCATGTTAAGTACATTTATAATGGGTGGTGGCAGGGAGACGTGAGGTGCATCGGAAGATAGTGAGCAGGCAATTAGTCTGCGGGGCTTGTAGTACGCAAACTTTCCCGTGCCAAACATACAGTATTCAAGATGGGCGGTACTGTGGCACAGCGGTAGAGTTGCTGCCTTACATGTGCTTGCAGCGCCTGCAGACCCGGGTTCGATCCTGACTACTGGTGCTATCCGTGCGGAATTTATACATTCTCCCCGTGACCTGCGTGGGTTTTCTCCGAAATCTTCGACTTCCTCCAGGTTTGTAGGTCAATTAGCATGGTAAATGCAAAAATTGCCCGTGTGTGTGTGTGTGTGTAGAATAGCGTTAATATGTGGGGGATGCTGGTCAGTGTGGGCTGAAGAGCCTGTTTCCGTGCTGTATCTCTAAACTAAACTAAAGATATCTCTATCCAAGGCTCGATGCCGGAGCATCACAGCATTCCCGCATTAAAACTTCTTACAGAGTAATATCATCCTTTCTATAATATGCAATCTATAATTCACTCACTAGGATTACAAAGGATTACAAAGGATAAACGGTGCAGGCCATTTGGCCCATCTAGACCGTGCCACATTTTTGTCCTGTTTGAGGCTCCTCCTGTTCTTTCTTATCCAAACCAATCATCCTAATTGTCGATCCTCTCCAGCTTTTCACTGCCTGATTTATATGTAGCCCATACATACAAATTAACAGTGCAGCAGCATCTATGGAGTGAAGGAAATAGGCAAAGTTTCGGGCCGAAACCCAAAGGGTTTCGACCCGAAACGTTGCCTATTTCCTTCGCTCCATAGATGCTGCTGCACCCGCTGAGTTTCTCCAGCTTTTTTTGTGTAACCTTCGATTCTCCAGCATCTGCAGTTCCCTCTTAAACACATACAAATTAACATCTGGGAGAGCAGGAGGATTAATTGGCCAGCTGCTACGGGTTTGCAGGTACCTCCGGTGGTACGTAGGATGGTTCAGTTGCCTGCAACATCTAGAGAGTGGTCCTGAGCTACAACCTACCTAATTGGAGATCCTCGGACGATCTTTAATCAGACTTTACCAGACTTTATCTTGCAATAAACGTTATTCCCTTTATCATGCATCTGTACATTGTGGATGGCTCAATTGTAATCATGTATTGCCTTTCTGCTGACTTGTTAGCAGGCAATAAAAGCTTCTCATTGTACCTCGATACATGTGACAATAAACTAAACTAAACGACGCTAAATTAGAACTAAATAGCTGAAAGATTGAGTTAAGCTCTCTGGTGTAACTACAAGTTGCCCTTAGTTGCCCTTTTATTTAAACATATTTTCGGGTGGTCACATTTTAAACTTGTGAGCTGTTTGGGTAAAGGGCCTGTCCCACTAATACGACTTCACAGCAAATGTCTTCGACCTTCAAGCTCGAGGGCACTCGCCTGATAAACCTCGAGCTGGATCGACCGTCAGCGATGATACCGCGAGCTGGGCCGATCGTCTTACCACACACACAAACACATCGCAAAGGCGGGGGCCAGGGAAAGCGGGGGAGCACTGTCTGAAATTCACACCCGCGATGAACAGGAAGGTAAAAAACGGCTGGCTCAGTTACGGTAAGTCCTTTAGAGAGCGCGGAGAGGAGGGGGTGTGGGGGGAAAAGTGCAAGACGGGGAGAGAAGGGGAGAGAAAGGGGAGAGGGGGGGGGAGACACTTTTAAGAAGCCAGACAACTTTTAATAAAGTTTAGCGGGCATTAAACATTACCTGTCGGTTTACTTACCTTTTTTTATCTCAACAAGCTTTACCTTCGACTAAATTCGATTATCTTCGATTGCCTTCGATTACCTACGATAGCATTACGGCCTACTACGACCTACCTCGACTAAACCTACGAGCAAAAAAATATAGCTTTTTTCCATGGCGACCTTTATTTACTCGCGGGCATTTTTCAGCTTGCTGAAAAGAACGCCGTGACCTAACTGAGGCCTCGAGTATGCGGGGACTACTCTCGAGCATGAAGGAGAGTTACAAAGACCTCCTAGGACCTCGTGTCGACCATGCTGCGAGTATGAGTCGATGGCAAATTCTCTTAAACTCGCAAATTAGGTCGCCGCAGTGGGACAGGCCCTTTACATACAGCTGTCAAAGATGGAACCCTCTCATTATCTAGGGAGGACCTGTATTCTTTTGCCCTCCACTGCTTGTCCAGCCCACTCTCCTAAAATGCATCTCCATTTCTTGCCATAACTGTAGTAATAAGTTCAACACCCCTCCCACTATAGTTTAGTTTAGAGACACAGCGCGAAAACAGGCCCTTCGGCCCACCATATCCGCGCCGATTAGCGACCCCCCGTACACTAGCACTATCCTACACAAACTAGGAACAATTTACAATTTTACCATACCAATTGACCTACAAATCTGTACTTCTTTGGAGCTCCCGGAGAAATCCCACGCAAGTCACGGTGAGAAAGTACAAACTCCGTACAGACTCCACCTGTAGTCAGGATCAAACCCGGGTGTCTGGCACTGTAAGGCAGCAACTCTACTGCTGCGCTATCGTGCCGCCCTTTTTGAGGAAATAATTATTTATAACCTCTATTATGGATTTCTGGATAATGACGGCTTTACTTAGGCTCCACTTCCCAGAAGAAAGCATTCTTTTGATCTCTATCTGCTGAAACCCTTCATCCTCTCAAAGCCCCTATGTGCTCATTTTACAGCCTTATATACTAAAGAGAAAAGGGGCCTGTCAATTCATCATTTACCGATATATACAGATACGCATTTCTGATATCACCCTCAGAAAACCTCTCCACATCCAGCACCACTAGATCATTCCAACAATATAGCAATCAGAATGGTCGCGGGAGTCAAGAGTATTTTATGTCCTGAATCAGAATAATGACATTTTTATTTGGAGCAGCACAACAGATATGTAGAAATGTGGAGGAAAGAAATGCAGATGCTGGTTTACACCGAAATTTTGGAATAACTCAGCAGGTTAGGCATCAACTCTGGTGGAGGAAAGGAATAGGTGATATTTCAGGTTGAGACCCTTCTTCAGACTGAGAGTCAAGGGGAGAGGGAAACCAGGGGGAAGAAAAGGTACCGAGCAAATCATAGCCAGCACCGATGACCAAGTAAAGGTGGAGCCCACAATGGTCCATTGTTGGCTGTGGAGGAGGTGATAACAAAGGGAAATGAGCAGTGAAACAAGCAGGGTGACTGGAGTGGGAGAGGGAGAGGGAATGCAAGGATTACTTGACATTAGAGAAATCAATATTCATACCGCTGGGTTGTAAGCTGCCCAAGCAAAATATGAGGTGCTGCTCCTCCAATTTGCGTAAGCCCTCACTCTGACAGCTGTAGAGGCCCAGGACAGAAAGGTCAGTATGGGAATGGGAAGGGGAGCAGTACTCTGTAAATACCATAATAAGCAACAACAAACAAAATCAGTATATAATAAACAAGCAATCATAACACAAAGTCAGAAACAATGTTCTTCCAAGTCTACATAGTTCGGAGCTTAGTTGGAGGTTATAGTGTTCAATACCCTGATGGTTGTTGGGAAGAAGCTGCTCCTGAACCTGGACGTTACAGTTTTTAGACACCTATACCTTCTTCCTAATGACAGGAGTGAAGTGAATGTGGTGCTAGGATAGTGTGGGCCTAAGAGAAGTCTTACCAGGGTTTCATAAAGGTTTAGTAAAAAGTCCTTATTTCTCAATACTAAACCCTTACATTTAATTTGCATGTTTGTATGCTTGCGAACCTGTGGCGTGACTTTTAATAGTTGGAGCATTTGTGCTTTGAGATCCCTTCATTTCTCCCACCCACCTCGACTCCCACCTTTCGAGCCATAACTGACCTAGTTATCCATCCACCAAAATCTATCGCCTTTGCCATTGGTTCCCCCATTCTGTAAGTGTATACCCTAAACCTTTCTGAAAATGTGTGTGTTTGGTTGTGGAGGCTAAATTGTTGATGTAAATTGTGACAGGAGTGGTCTCAGCATTGATCCTCTCATCCTCATGGAATATAATCCCCTGTCCTCCTGCTTTCTGTTCTCTGTCCTGAAACCAGCGAATAATCCATCCTGCCACTTGACCCTGTCCTCTGCATTCGCTGACCTTATTCTTCCCACCATTATGAGAAGTCTTATTGAAGATCTTTGAAAAAAAAACAGATAAATTACATCTACTGTATTACCATTGTCATCTCTCTCTCTCTCTCTCTCTGGTAGATTCTCAGAAAAATCAATGGTTGCTCCAATAAATATTCCCCATTGAAATCTTTGCTTACTGTTTATTGTATTTTTTCTTCCTCATATGTTCTTTTATTCTGTTTAGTTGCAACACAATTATTTTACCAGCCGCCAATGTTGAGCTGACAGGCCTATAATTCCCAGGACATGTTCTATTCCCCTTTTAAAATAATAGGTATTATGTTAGCTATCTGCCAGTCTTCTGCACAAAACCTTATCCTAATGAATTATTAACTATATGCAAGAATATCTCTGTTATCTCTTCATTAGATTCTTTATAAATACGTACACGCCATTCAACTAGACTGGGAATCTTATCGCCTCCGAGTCTGATTAAGTTAATTTACAACCCCTACTATTGACCTTCCCTGTACCACTCTCAGTGTAACATTGTCTCACGGCGATTCCCTTTCTAGAACACCCCTCACTTTAATACTCTGTGTAATTCAGCTGATAAATACCATGTGATATAAGAGCATGTTCACGGTTGGATAGCCTGTATACATAACAAACTGAAGTCTGAAGAAGGGTCTCGACCCGAAACTTCACCCATTCCTTCTCTCCAGAGATGCTGCCTGTCCCGCTGAGTTACTCCAGCATTTTGTGTCTATCTGCGGTTTAAACCAGCTTCTGCAGTTCCTTCCTATACATAACAACTTGCTGGAGGGAACAATAGACAATAGATAAATAGGTGCAGGAGTAGACCATTTGGCCCTTCGAGCCAGCACCGCCATTCACTGTGATCATGGGTGATCATCCACAATCAGTACCACGTTCCTGCCTTCTCTCCAAATCCCTTTGGTTCCGCTATCTTTAAGTGGGCCGAGCAGCACCTGTATGGGGAATGGAGTTGTCGATGTTTTGGGTACAGACCCTGCATCTGCCTTAGCAAATCCAGCCCCCCTCTCGCCTCTTGCCAACCCCCCCCCCCCCCACCCCACCAACCTCCCCGTCCACTGCTCGAGCCACTGAATTCCCTTCAGCAGTTCTTCTTTTGTTCCAAATTCCAGTATCTCAGTCACTTGTGTCTTCGCAGCTTAGCCTGCAGCGAGTCAAGAGTCATGGGCGACACGGTGGCGTAGTGGCAGAGCTACTGCCTTACAGCGCCAGAGACCCGGGTTCGATCCTGACTCTACAGGTGCTGTCTGTACGGAGTTCATATGTTCTCCCATCTCTGAGTCATAATATCTCCCCATTCTCCCCTCTCTTTCTCTTACTCCCTCTCCAACTTCACCCGTATCCTTCCCTCCCACTGTACATTTCACACCTTCTCTGCTTTCCTTATCTGACGCCTTTTGTCTCCTTTTCACCTGCTCCTTTACCTATCCATCAATCACCACCCCTCACCTCTGTCCACCTATCACTTGTCAGGTTTTACCCCACCCTCAACTCTCTTTTTCAGCTTTCTTCCCTTAGTCTGAAGAATAGTCCAGACCCAAAACGTTATCTGTCTATTTCTTCCGCAGATGGTGTCTGACCCACTGAGTTCCTCCAACATTTTGCTCAGGATTCCAGTATCTGTAGGGTCTTGTGTCTCTTTGTATACCACCGTCCCTACAGCAATACCTACAAAACATATTTTTCTATAACACTCTGTGTATACTGTATCATTTCCTCACTGTAACAGTCCCTGCAGCTCAACTCTTACTATAGCACTCTGCAAAACTCACCCCAATCCACAGTATCATGTAAGATGCTGATTTTCTTTGTGCAAAATATTACTGGTTATTCACTAAGTCAGTGAGTAGTATTTTTATTGTTTAGTTTTAATCTAGTTTAAAGATACAGTGGAAACAGGCCCTTGGGCCCACAAGTCCACACACACCAACCATCCCCGTACACAAACACAACCTACAAACTTGGGACAATTTACATTTTTACCGAGCCAATTAACCTGCAGAACTGTGCTTCTTTGAAGTGTGGGGGGAAACTGGAGCTCCCTGAGAAAACCCAGGCAGGTTGGGGGAAAATGTACGAACTCCGTACTGACAGCATCCGTAGTCAGGATCAAACCTGGGTCTCCAAAGATGTACAGGTTTGTAGGGTAACTGGCTTGCTTTCATTGTAAATAGGCCCTAGTGTGTGTGGGGGGTAGTGGAAGTATGCGGGGATCACTGGTTGGCATGGACTCGATGGGCTGAAGGTCCTGTTTACGTGCTGTATCTCTAAACCAAACAAAAGAGACATGTTAATCATCGCTTCTTTGATTAGGCAACAGAGTTCTGACCCTTGCTTATTTTTGGCCTTATTCATGTGGTCTAGTCATAACTTCTTTTGACAATTATTACAGATAATCCCATTCTTATGGCATCAATTGAGTCAACTCTCTTATCTGTCTAAAGTTGTTGACAGTAAATTCTCATGTTCCCTTATCTGTATTCTAGATAGCATGGCCAGTTTATCTTACAACACCAAAGGAAATGGGACTTTCTAAGCCATCAGTAATATTGCTGGTAGAGATATGCTCATAAAAACTATCTGATGAAGCTTTTTAAATTAACTTTTGTTGCCTCAACCATCTTTTGCTCTTTCTTTCATCGTATGATCGCCCCTGTTCACAATACCCTGGCCAGTACAAGATGTAATTAATATTTACATGCAATGAATAACTCAACCTTTGTGACTATATTCCAACCTATTAATCCACAGTCTAACTCTTAGCATATTAATCGTGTTGCATTCTGTAACGGCAGCTTTCACTGTGATAGTCGCTGAGTAGCACGTAAACAGAAAATGCTGGAAATACTCAGCAAGTCAGACAGCATCTGTGGGAAGAGAAACAGTCGGCATTTGAGGTTGGATACCCTTCGTAAGAACTGCATTACACGGGCGGTAGTGTGGCTGAGGCGCTGTATTAAGGCTCCGGTCAACGCGGAGGCATGATTTTGAATCCCACCACTGCAATTGTGTGTAGATTTATTAAGGGTGGCACGGTGGCGCAGCGGTAGAGTTGCTGCCTTACAGCGCCAGAGACCCGGGTTTGAACCTGACTCTGGGTGCTGTCTATATGGAGTTTGCACACTCTCCTCGTGACCGCTTGGGTTTTCCCCGGGTGCTCCGGTTCCCCCCAACGCTCCAAAGACGTACAGGTTTGTAGCTTATTGGCTTGCAAATTGTCCTTAGTGGGATCGTGTAAATATGCAGGGATCGCTGGTCTGCTCGGACTAGGTGGGCCGAAGGGCCTGTTTCCACAGTGTATCACAAAACTAAACTAAACTAAATTGAAATAGAGCCAAAAGAAGCTTTTAAAGTTCCATGCTGGGGGGGGGGGGGGGGGGGGGGGGGGGGGGGGGGGGGGGGGGGGGGGGGGGGGGGGTTTGGAGTCAGGTGACTCCAGTAGAGGAATAGTAGTATCATGGGGATAAACTGTAAACCAGATAATTTTGGCAGTGAGTGAATGGGAGCAGTTGGAGAGTGAGGACTGTTGCAGGGGAAAGAATAGTGAGGAATGATAGCCAGTAAATAGGGATGTGGATGGTTTTAATGTGATGACAGGGAACTGCAGACAATGCCTAAACGTAGAGACGTGGAATGGAGCAGTGACGACATCCAAGTGTCAGGAACTGCACTGATTATGTTATAGCGTGCACCCATTGTTGTAACTGTTAACTAAGTAATGAGGCTGGCCCACTGCGGCGACCTAATTTGTGAGTTTAGACGAGTTTGCCCTCGACTCAAACACAGCATGGTCGACACATGGTTCTAAGAGGTCCTATGAGGTCGCTGGGAACTCTCCTTCATGCTCGACGGACTTCCCGCATACTCGCGGCCTCAGCTAGGTTGTGGAAAATTTATCAGCATGTTGAAAAGTTTTCCGTGAGTAAAATTTAGTCAGCATGGTTCTTTTTAATTCGTAGTGCAGTGGAGTGGGGTCTCTATTTAGTTACAGGCAGTCGAGGGCAGCCGGAGGCAATCTCCTTCGCTGACCTGGCATTTTGATTGGCTCATTGGAGTTTTCAGAACCAAGGGAAAACCGACCGGTAGGTAAAATGCCCGCTAAACTTTATTATATACTTCTTAAAAGTGTCTCCACTCCTTCTCCCCCTCTCTCCCCTTCTATCCCTCTCTCCCCTTCTCTACCCCACCCTCCTCGCTCTCTAAAGGACTTACTGTACCACTTTTACCTTCCTCTTCATCGCGGGTGTGAATTTCAGACAGTGCAGTGTGTGTGTGTATGTGCGGTCAGTCGATCCAGCTTGTAGTTTCAAGGCGGATGGTCGATCCAACTCGAGGTTTTCCAAGCGAGACACGCTTCTTAACTCGCAGATTAGGTCGCCACAGTGGGACAGCACCATTAGACTTGTAGATAAGTTATAGGAGCAGAATTAGGCCATTCAGTCCATCGAATCTACCCAACCATTCAATCATAGCTGATCTATCTTTCCCTCTCAACCCCATTCTCCTGCCTTATCTCCATAACCTCGGAAACTAATCAAGAATCTCAGGGCTGTGTGCTGAGCCCCCTCCTCTACTCCCTCTTCACCTATGACTGCACACCTGTACATGGTACTAACACCATCATCAAGTATGCAGATGATACAACAGTGATTGGCCTCATCAGCAACAACGATGAGCTGGCCTACAGGGAGGAGGTCCAGCACTTAGCAGCATGGTGCGCTGACAACAACCTGGCCCTTAACTCCAAGAAGACCAAGGAGCTCATTGTAGACTTCAGGAAGTCCAGAGGCGGCACGCACACCCCCATCCACATTAACGGGACGGAGGTGGAACGTGTTTCTAGCTTCAGGTTCCTGGGAGTCAACATATCCGATGACCTCTCTTGGACCCACAATACCTCTACTCTGATCAAGAAGGCTCATCAGCGTCTCTTCTTCCTGAGAAGACTGAAGAAGGTCCATCTGTCTCCTCAGATCCTGGTGAACTTCTACCGCTGCACCATCGAGAGCATCCTTACCAACTGCATCACAGTATGGTATGGCAACTGCTCTGTCTCCGACCGGAAGGCATTGCAGAGGGTGGTGAAAATTGCCCAACGCATCACCGGTTCCACGCTCCCCTCCATTGAGTCTGTCCAAAGCAAGCGCTGTCTGCGGAGGGCGCTCAGCATCGCCAAGGACTGCTCTCACCCCAACCATGGACTGTTTACCCTCCTACCATCCGGGAGGCGCTACAGGTCTCTCCGTTGCCGAACCATCAGGTCGAGGAACAGCTTCTTTCCGGCGGCTGTCACTCTACTAAACAACGTACCTCGGTGACTGCCAATCACCCCCCCCCCCCCCCCCGGACACTTATTATTTTTTTTTTTTTAATTCAAAATCGTTTGCTATGTCGCTCTTCAAAGAGATGCTAAATGCATT
The DNA here is from genome assembly GCF_028641065.1 of Leucoraja erinaceus. Lineage (NCBI taxonomy): Eukaryota > Metazoa > Chordata > Chondrichthyes > Rajiformes > Rajidae > Leucoraja > Leucoraja erinaceus. Next base: position 12,406,020 of record NC_073396.1, read on the forward strand.
TCGTTGTCTCTGTACTGTACACTGCCAATGACAATTAAAATTGAATCTGAATCTGAATCTGAATCTGAATCTGAAGAATCTGTCAAATTGTTCCTTAAAAATACCCAATGACTGTCTCCATAGCCATCTGTGGCAATGAATTCCACAGATTCACCACCCTGTGACAAAGTACCTTCTCACCTCCTTTCTAAAGATATGCTCTTTTATTCTGAGATTATGGCCTCTGGTTCTAGACTCTCCCATTAGTGGAAACATCCTCTCCAATTCCACTCTATGCAGACCTTATCCAGAGAAAACATTGTATTCCGTAAAAAAAGCCGAGTTTGTTACCCAATTAAGTATTTCGGTAATCAAGACCTAGTTTCACTGTTGATCAACTTTCTGCGTCAGATGGGAATGTAAATTTGTACCAAAGTTGTGTTCAGTGAGATCAGCTTCGACTGGTCTCCTGGTCAGCACCAGTTTTAATAAACTTTGAACACTAACTCCTATACATCTGCTCCTGTGGGAGGGTGACAGAACTTCCTCTCGAGTTCTGTGGGCTGCGAGGTGACCATTGAAGCCAATGTAGAACCCACACACTCTGCCACAGGTGTGGAAAATGTGTGGCACTGGGCAAATAGATGGCTAAGTCAGGAGACATCCATATTCATTGATGCATAGATGTAACTTGCTCAGTACTATCAGCAGTGCTCCACTATTTTAAGTGTTAATGGACGAGAGATGTCTACAGTTCAACAGGATGCATAACACTATCTGACATCCCTTGCCTTGACACTCTCTATATAATGTCCTGTCATCTAAACACTCTTTATATAACAACCCTATGTGCAATACTCTGAATAGTGTTCCTTCACTGTAACACTCTATATATATGAGCCCCGATTGCAATGCTTTAAATAATGTTTCCGCTAAGTAATGGTTTGCTGGAGGAAGGTTCTGATGAAGACAAATTTAGAAAGTTAAAATCAAAGTGCAAGGTAAATGTGTCGGAGAGCAATATTGGTGATGAGCCAAAATATGCTAAGAAAGGGCACACAAAGAAATACAGGTTCATCCAGGGGCGGAAAACCCGGAGGGGGCCAGAGGGGACACATCCCCCCCCATCTTTTGAGAAGTGGGCGACATCCCCGCCAGGTTAACCTGCCTGGGCTTGCGGGAAATATGGCCAGCGCGGAGAAGCAGCGCTGGTATCCCGTTAGTCCAGACAGGGCTGTTAGTTAACCCAGTGAGACAGGCAGTTGAGCTGCGTTTAGCGCTGGATTGAGCCTCCGAAGCCTCGCGCGCGTGTGTGAGCGTGCGCATGCGAGCGCGGCCGCCAAAAAATCGTGCCCCCCGTCCCCTCCATGGTTTGATAGTGAGTTCCGTTCTTGGGTTCACCATCAATTATCCGGCAACTGGTGGTCTCTCTGTCCCCCCCACCCCTGCGGACAAAATCCCCTCTGGATGCCCCCCCCGAATATGAGGCAACTTGGCTGGGTGAGGTGGCCGATCTCAGCCTCATCGCGACTTCCACGCCGATCGGCGGGTCAAATTTGCCCCCTGTGGCCGGGGGTCTGGAACTCCAGCACGGGCAGAGCCGGCAGACCCGTTCCCATGGCAGACTTACGCGGCCAACTTTGTGGGGCCGGTATCTCGGCCGAGACCTCTGCTGGCCCGGCAAAACAGATAATCCAGAAAGACTCTGAAACCAAGGGTGTGGGAAAATCAGTGGTGGGCCTCTGTGTAAGTATATTTCCTAACAGAGTCAGAGCAGGGAACCAGGCAAAGAAGAAGAAAAATGAAATCTCTCCATCTGTATGCAGGGAGTGTTTGCAATATGGAAGATGAATGTGGAGTACAAATCAAAATGAATAGGTACAAACTGCTGACAATTACACCGACATGCTTACAAAGTGCCTCATTTTAACATTTAAATATTCCAAGAAACTAAACTTTAGAAGCGATGGGTAAAATGAAAACATAGCGGCACTGGGCCTGTACTCGCTGGAGTTTAGAAGATTGAGAGGGGACCACATTGAAACATACAGAAACGTGAAAGGCTTGGATAGAGAGTGGATGCAGAGAGGATGTTTCCAATAGTGGGAGAGTCTAGACTAGTCATCGCCTCAGAATTAAAGGACGTTCTTTTTGGAAGGAGAGGAGGAGGAATTTCTGTAGTCAGAGGCTGGTGAATCTGTGCAATTCTTTGCCACAAAAGGCTGTGGAGACTACATTATCAAAGTGCTTGCAGAGAGTCAGTGCATAGATCAGCATTACGGTGAGGGGATGGCGGAGAGCTACTGTCAGCAAGTGTATGAGTATGTGTGGATAGTTTGAGGGGTCATACAGAGGGCATTACTGCAAGGAGGGATTTACACTGAGGTGGTTACATAGAAACATAGAAAACATAGTAAAATAGGCGCAGGAGTAGGCTTTTTGGTCCTTCGAGCCAGCACCGCGTTTCAATACGATCATGACTGATCATCTAAATCCAGTACCCCATTCCTGCTTTTCCCCCATATCCCTTGATTCCTTTAGCTCAAAAAGCTAAATCTAACTCCCTCTTGAAAGTTATGCACTGAGGGCATGATTCAAATAGTTTCCCTGCGGGGGTTTATAAAGTTAGTGTGTAAACTAGATAAACTGAATAGTGTTCCTTCACTGTAACATTCTCTATGTAGCAACCCTGACTGTAACCCTCTGTATAATATTTCCTCTAAGTAATGGTTTGGCTGGGGGTAAGTTCTGATGAAGACGGATTTAGAAAGTTTAAATTTAGAACTGGTGGTCTGGCCCAACCCCCCCCCCCCCCCCTTGCGGATAAAATCCCCTCTGGAAGTCCCCCCGAATATGTGGCATCTCGGCCGGGTGAGATGGCCGATCTCAACCCCATCGCGATGTCCACTCCATTTGGTGGGCCGAATTTGCCCCCTGCAGCCGGGGGTCTGGAACTCCGGCCCGGCCGAACCGGCAGAGTCTTGCAGGGATTTTGTGCTGGATCCCAGCTGTTCACAATCTACTTCAATAACCTGGGAGATGGGGATCAAGTGTGTTCTATCCAAGTCTGTTTATGAATCAGAGCTGCATGCCCACCATGACAGGCACAAAAATCTGAAGTAACTCAGCGGATCGGGCAACATCTCCGGAGAGAGGAATAGGTGGCCTTTCGGGTCGAGACCCTTCTTCAGACTGAGAGTTCTGTGGGGGGGGGGGGGGGGGGGGGGGGGGGGGGGGGGGGAGGATACAGTGAGACTTAAGAGAAACCTGGAGTGAGATTGTCATGACAGGGCCTATAGAATATAATGTCGAAAGTGTCAAGTCTTCAATTGGAGAGATAAACATAGGAAAGCCGAGGATGTTATAAACGGTGAGAGATCACAACCTCAGAGGGAACTGGCTATTAATGTGTGGGTGGAACAAGCAATTAAGCCAAATGGTACTTTAGTCGTTCCAATGGGCTCCGAGTATATTAACTTATGGACACTCCACAAGAGCTTTAGTGAGACTGCTCCTGAAATTTCAAGTCAAATCAAATCAATTTTATTTCTATAGCACATTTAAAAACAACTCTTGTTGACCAAAGTGCTTTACATCAGTGCAGGAACTAACGTTCTACAAACAGTGGTACATAAATCTAGCAATACATACATAAATATATACATGCAGCGCTTCCTCAGAGGAGCTCAAGAAACGCTTGTTTTAAGTCTAGACTTAAAAGAGTTGATGGAGGGGGCAGTTCTGATGTGGAGAGGGATGCTGTTCCACAGTCTAGGTGCTGCAACCACAAAAGCGCGGTCGCCCCTGAGCTTATGCCTGGACCGCAGGATGGTCAGTAATTCTGTCGGCCGACCTGAAATTTGTGTGCATTTCCCTACTTAAGGAGTATGTACCTGTCTTCAAAGTTAACCTTATGGTTCCAGGAATGGAGGATTGCTCTACCAGGCAAGATTTTGTCTAAACATTTGTAGACGTAGACTCATGGGGTTGAACAGCACAGAAACAAGGTCTTCAGCCCATCATGTCCATGCCAAATCTATTGCCTTCGACATTAATTCATTTGAGTTGAGCTTAGTTTATTGTCACGTGTGTACTGAGATATGATGAAAAGCTTTTGTTGCGTGCTAACCAGTCAGTGGGAAAACAATGCATGATTACAATCGAGTCATCCACAGTGAACAGATCCAGGGAATAACGTGAATAATATTTAATGCAAGATAAAGTCCGATCAAAGATAGTCAGAGGGCCCCCAATGAGGTAGATAGTAGCTCAGGACTGCTCTCTAGTTGTTGGTCGGATTGTTCAGTTGCCTGATAACAGCTGAGAAGAAACAGTCCCTGAGTGTCGAGGTGTGCGTTTTCACATCTCTATACCTTTTGCCTGATGGCGAGAGGGGAAAAGATCCAAAAGGTATCGTTTTGCCTTCATTAGGACCATACCTTCAATGCCATGCCTATTCAATTCACTAAATGCGACAGAAACGTGGAGATTGTATCTGATTTCACCTCTCCCTCATCAGGCAGTGCATAAATACCAACCACACTCTGTGTAAAAAACGTACTCCTATGATCCCTTTAAAACTTAAGGGATGCCCTAAACTTTAGATTGGCACTGTGGCGCAGCAGTAGTTGCTGCCTTACAGCGCCAGAGACCCGGGTTCGATCCTGACTGCGGGTGCTGTCTGTACGGAGTTTACACGTTCTCTCCGTGGGCTTTTCCCCGGGTGTTCTGATTTCTCCCACATTCCCTCAGCATGTCAGGCAGCATCTCTGAAGAAAATAAATAGGTGACATTTCAGATCGAGACCCTTCTTCGGACTGCTCTGAAGAAGGTTCCCAACCCTAAACGACACCTAATCTTTTCCTCCAGAGATGCTGCCTGACCCACAATCAGTCTGAAGAAGGGTTTTGGCCCGAAACGTTGCCTATTTCCTTCCCTCCATAGATGTTGCTACACCCGCTGAGTTTCTCCAGCATTTTTGTGTACCTTCGATTTTCCAGCATCTGCAGTTCCTTCTTAAACATATTATTGTGTTATCTTTTCCCTTTAATGTCCTCTTGGCTGATGTTCCAACTATTCGGTTTGAAGCGATACCGATATGTCTGGGTATTCAATTCAACAGGACCCTGATCTCAGCTCAATTCATGTTTAAGTGAAGCCCATCCCAGTGAAACAGTCTCTCTTTTCTCCGTACTTGTGGCTGTGCCCCATGAATTGGAACCCGCTTCTCCCACACCAATCCTTGAACGATGCATTTCCACGTCATTGGTATAAATCGAGAAACATGTTCATTACCATGAAGCTTGGAAATACCTTTAAGGGACAATTCAGCCATCCAGAAGCAATTAAAATAAAGCTTTATTCTGTGTACAGCTTCATTTATTGCAGATTGATTGCGCAGAGCTATTATATTCCAATTAATGCTGACAGGTGAAATATTCTGCCTTGTGATTTATGTTAGTCTCAGGGTTAGGACACAAGTCGGGAGGTCTGCCGACTGTATTAGCTCTTACTTCCCTGCTCATTCGATCTCCAACGCCCAGCCACTGCACAGTTGGGATTAAGCACAAAGCTTATCAAAATAGTTAATGAACTGCAATGCTTGCCATAAGGTTAGTTATTCAATTAGTGAGGAGATTTAGCAAAATACGGTATTAATTAGAAGCCATTGAAAATACTAAAAAAAGAATTGCATTTAAATAGCACCTTTCACGGTCCAGAGTGTTTTCCAGTCAATTAAACACTTTTATAATGATATTGCTTCTATAACATTGGAAACAATCTACACACAACAAGCTCCCAAGGACAATATTGTGGCAATGGTTAACTGATAGTTAGTGATCTTGATTCTTGAAAAGATATACGAGGCATATATGTAGGAAGGAACTGCAGATGCTGGTTTTAAACCGGATAGACACTAAATGCTGGAGTAATCAGCGGGACAGGCAGCATCGCAGGAGAAGAGGATGGTTTGGGTCAAGAAGGGTCTATTCCTTTTCCTATTAATTTTCCTTTTCCTTTTTTTCCAGAATTCCTTTGAGATTCTAGAGATTCCCATTCCTTTTCTCCAGAGACGCTGCCTGACCCACTGAGTTACTCCAGCGTTTGGTCTATGTTCAGTGTAAACCAGAATCTGCAGTTCCTTGCTACACACTGATCATCAAGTACCTGTTTTTATAATAATCCCACCCTGATCTATTTTTATTCAGCATCCTAACCCTTCTTCACACATTCTACCACTGACCAAGGGGTAATAGACAATGGCCAATTAACCTACCAATTCTTGCCATGGGATGTGGAATGAAATGAGAGCACCTGAAGGAAACCACAGGGAGAACGTGCAAACTCCATACAGACAGAACCCGAGGTCAGGATTGAGTTTGGTGTGCTGGGGTTTAGTTTAATTCAGAGATGCAGCAGGGAAACAGACCCTTCGACCCACCAAGTCTGCGCCGACCAGCGATCACCCCACACACTAGGGACAATTTACAATTTTTACCGGACCCAGTTAACCTACAAACCTACACGTCTTTGGAGTGTGGGAGGAAACCGGAGCACCAGGGGAAAACCCACAAGGTCACGGGGAGTATGTACAAACTCCATACAGACAGCACCCGCAGTCAGGATCGAACCCAGGTCTCTTGCGCTGTAAGGCAGCAACTCTACCGCTGCGCCACCGTGCCAGACCTATCATAAAACCTGGGTTTAAAGTCACCCCCTAACAAGTGCACTCTGACAAAATAATGTCCTTATTAATATACAGTAAGTGTCCCCAGAGACACCAGTGCTGGCAGTGGAACTGAAACCCACAATGAGTCACTCAGAGTTGAGAGTGGAAACACTCAGGCACTGCTGAGACAGAACCAGCAAGGACAGCATAACACACAGCAGGACACTTGGTACACAATTTAACTTAAAAATCAATCCTGCCACTTGCTCTGCTCTGCCCTGGGGCAAACTTAAATCTTTAACTGAATGTGTAGCCTGGGTTTAGATGGTAACACTGTCACCGCAGTTAAATATATACTTTAGACTTCAGAGATACAGCGCAGAAACAGGCCCTTCGGCCCACTGAGTCCACGCCGACTAGCCATCACCCAGTATTGTAGTTCTATCCTACACACCAGCGACAATTTTTTAGAGGCCAATTAACCTACAAACCTGCACATCTTTGGAGTGTGGGAGGAAACCGGGATTAGAACGGGGGTCAAGGGTTAAGGGGAGAAGGCAGGAAAGTGGGATTATGAGGCAGAGATCAGCCATGATGATTGAATGGCAGAGTAGACTCGATGGGCCGAATGGCCTAATTCTACTCCTAAAACCTGTGAACTTGTGAAACCGGAGCACCCAGAGAAAACCCAGGCAGGTCACGGGAAGAACATACAAAGAACACACAAGAACAGGCAACTGAACCAGTGCATTCCTCACTGTACTGGAAGTCGAAGATAATCTCAGTCTCTCCCTTCTTTGTCCTCCAGCAGTCGGGGGCCTCTAGCCTACCGTTGACGTTACGATCTTGCTCCCGTAGCCGGCGGCGGGCCTCCTCGTCGGGGCGATCATGCCAGGCGATCTACCCCGGGTCGTGGCTAGAGGAACGTTGTGCAGCTTCTGGGGCTTCCCGACGTCAGTCTCATGTGACAATAAACCGACCTTGAAACCTTGGATTTCTGATCCAAAAGCAAAACACTGCAGATGCCAGGAATCTGAAATAAAACCAGAAAATGGTTTATGAGCACGTCAGATCTAGCAGTACCTGTGGACAGATAAACAGGTCAACGGCCTTTCATCTGGACCGTGAGAAGATCGAAAATGTTCACTTTGCTTCTCATTCGGCAGCTGGGAGGTGAACTGCTCGTTAGTTCCAGCGTATTGTTCTGGCTATGGAAATGTCAGCGAATAGTGGGCCCAGCCCAGACCATCACCCAAACTGGCCTCCCTTCCTTTGACTCCATTTATACCTCACGCTGCCTTGGCAAGGCCAGCACCCCAGCCAAGCCCTCTTCTTCCCTCTCCCATCAGGCAAAAAGTATAGAAATGCGAAAACGCCCATCTCGTGATTTAGGGACAGTTTCTTCCCAGCCGTTATCAGGCAACTGAACCCTCATACCACCAACTAGAGAGCAGTCTTGAGCTACTATCTACCTCATCGGAGACCCTCAGACTATCTTTAATCGGACATTACTGGACTTAATCCTGCGCTAAACGTTATTCCCTTGTACAGTATACATATGAATGTATGCACTATGTGTGTATGTGTATATTCTGTGTGTGGTTATATATTCTAAAGATTCCTCATATATATTTTACCTGTCTGTCTAAGTGTCCGTGATAGAGTAGAATGCAGCTGAGATGTGGAGGGGGGGGGGGTTTACTGAGGGGGTCCAGGGCTAGGGGAGCGTGTTCACAGAGTGTGGGTGGGAACGGTCCATGATTTGGGGAGGAAGGAGCATGATACCTGTTCTCTTCCCCCTACACCTTTCCCCTTCTGCCACTATGTTCTCTACCCTTCCACCCTTCCACCCTTCCACCCTTCCACCCTTCCACCCTTCCATTCCACCCTTCCACCGTTCCACCCTTCCACCCTTCCCATTCTCCTGGCCAGCAGACAAATTGCCTGCGTGTTTTCAATTTGGATGAAGTAAAAGCGCTCGTTTCTAAGCCGAGCAAGTCGGAGGTGAAAAATGCTGAAAGCCGTTAAATGTCACAATCCATTTGGAGACCGGGCATTTACTGGAGCTTATTGGAATCAACCGCGCATCGCTGGAAAACATGGAACCGCAACAGCAAACATTCCTTATAGCAGATATTTTATTCTTGTTTCGTGTCAACTTCAATTATTTTGTGATGTCATTCCACTCAGACAGAGGCTCCAGAGAGACTGCATCGTCGCTAATTGTGATTTCATGTTGCTTTCAAATGTGGCCTTGTCTTTATGGATTCTAAAGATTCCTTCCCTCCATTTGGCCATGTTTGTCTACTCATCCATGACAGTGGAGAATGCACATGGGATGTGGACGATGGGCAAGGTGGTTCACTGAGTGAGAGAGTCAAGTCAAGACAATGTTATTGCCATTAGTACAGTGAGGCTCATGTATAAAGAAGACCTTCATTACAAGAAAATCGCTTCAGACAACACAACACACAAAAACATAAGATTTTTAGACTTTAGAGGAACAGGGCGGAAACATTTAGCATACACAAAGTCGAGGATATTAGCACGGTGGCAATACAGAGTAATATTGTTTGGATTTTAGAGATACAGCGTGGAAAAAGGCCCTTCGAACCTCCGGGTCCGTGCAGACCAGAGGTCACTCCGTACACCAACACTATCCTACACACTGGGGACAATTTACAATTTTACCAAAGCCAACTAGCATACAAACCTGTTCGTCTTTGGAGTGGGGGAGGAAACCGAAGCACCCGGAAAAAAACCTACGCTGTTACAGGGAGAACGTGCAAACTCCGTTCAGACAGCACCCGTAGTCAGGATCGAACCGGGGTCTCTGGCGCTGCAAGGCAGTAACTCTAGACCGTGCTGCGGTCACCCGTGCCGTTTAATAGTGAATCCTGATTTGCCTTTGCTTCAGAGACAAAATATTATTTTGAAATATCAGGATAAAAGACAGATAGTAACAGGTGTAAATTATTCCGCCGCGACTTTTAGACAGCAATAGATGTAAATTATTCTGCAACGTTTTGACTATTGAATCAATCTTCCCCACAGAAACTGATTATAGTTTTAGGAAATAGGAATGAGGCCATAAGAAATAGAATCAAAGTAAGGCCACTCAGATCCTTGTGCCTGAATTGCGATTTATCGGATCATGGTTGATCTTTTAACCTTTCCTACACTCATTTCATATTCCTCGACTTTCTAAATATCAATCTCTGCCTTGAGCTTTCTCGGTGACCAAGCTTACACAACCTTGTGGATGAAGAATTTCAGAGTCATTTCCCTGGGTGAGCAAGTTTATCTTTTTATTTTTATTTACCTCTTTATCTTGAGACTGCGACACTCCGTTCCAGATACCCTAGAGAGGGAATCGTCATCTCTTGTCTCTATCCTGTTAGGACAACGTGTTTCTCATTCCCCTATTTGCAGCGTTTGTTCAGTTTGGTTTATTGTCACGTGTACCGAGGTACACGTGACAATAAACCTTGAATGTGCACCTTGAATGTGCACCTTGAATGACACACTCAGCTACCCAGGGAATCTATCTGATGAACATCTGCTGTGCTCCCTTCAATTTGGTTGTGTCCATCTTTAGTTGGAGAGAGTGCACCTCTACACAATGTTCCAAGTGCGGTCTTAGCAAGGTTCTATTTAATTGCGAAAAATCTTTACCCTGAAGTCCATTTGCACTATATTATCTGTGTTTAAGAGGGAACTGCAGATGCTGGAGAATCGAAGGTTACACAAAAAAGCTGGAGAAACTCAGCGGGTGCAGCAGCATCTATGGAGCGAAGGAAATAGGCAACGTTTCGGGCCGAAACCCTTCTTCAGACTCAGGCTTCAAGGCTGCTCGTCTGAATCTGATACACGTTGAAGAAGGGTTTCGGCCCGAAACGTTGCCTATTTCCTTCGCTCCATAGATGCTGCTGCACCCGCTGAGTTTCTCCAGCTTTTTTGTGTAACCTGCACTATATTATCTACCTTGCTAACTATCTACTGTTCTGCAGTTGAGTTGAGTTGAGTTTGGTTTATTGTCACGTGTAGCGAGGTACAGTGAAAAGCTTTTGTTGTTTGCTAACCAGTCAGCGGAAAGAGAAATACATGATTACAATCGAGCCACCCACAGTGTACAGATACATGATAAAGGGAATAATGTGAATAACGTTTAGTGCAAGATAAAGTCCCCAGTAAAGTCCGATCAAAGTTAGTCCGAGGGTCTCCAATGAGGTAGATAGTAGTTCAGGAATGCACGCTCGTTGTTAGTAGGATGGTTCAGTTGCCTGATAACAATACATTAGCATCCAGTGATTCGGTTGTGTGCAAGAATTGCTGGATGGTGCGGACATGGTGGGTGGAAGGGACTGTTTCCATGCTGTATCTCTAAAATAAACTAAATTTGTGGAGAAGATGCCCAGGTGCCATTGGACATCACTGTCTTTAAAGCTCTCAATGTTTATAAAATATTCAGCTTTTCTATTTTGTCCCACCAAATGTTCCCACCAGGCCCATGCCCACTGATCTCTTTATTTCCTCCTGAATCATCTTGATTGGGATGTTTGATCAACCATGATTACATTGATCGGCAGAGCAGCCTTGAAGACCGACTATTGTCTGTGCTATTGAATGGTCCTTCCATAAGGTAGGGTAGAGTCCTGATTCTCCAACCTACCTCTTGTGGACATTGGACATTTTCTCCGGAACAGTTTTGCTACAATGTTATGAACTATATTATGTACTCTGTATCTTCCTCTTTGTTTCATCTATTGACGATGGTGTGGGAGATTGTAACCTTCATGTGGTCCGCCCTGTTTCGACGAATGCAATCAACCTAGTGTGCACAATCAAATAAGATCAAATAGAACAAATTGTCCTACAACTTTAGGCTGTGCATGCCACATGCAAGAAGAAGAAGGCCTATTGACGATAAGAAAATTGAACATAGAGTGCGATGTTTACATATTCTGCTGTGCCGCTGCAAGTAAGAATTTAATTGTTTCATCTGGGAGATTCGACAATAAAACACTCTTGACTCTATTGTACATGAGTTTGGCTTGATTGTGTTCATGTATCGTACTATCTGATCTCATTTGATGGCACAAAAAAAATAATTGTACTGGTGTTCAGTACACGCAATAATACCCAACCTAAGCCTCAATGCTTCTAAAAATTGTTTAGTAGCATCAGTTGATTTGTCCCCAACGGTTATCATCAACAATTTGTCCTGTTCCAACCACATTGATGATATGGCCCAAGTGATTCCAACCACATTGATGATATGGCCCTTTCTGCCTCTACTTCCTCAAAAGTCTAAGAAAATTCAACATGTTCCCAGTAACTCTTACTAATTTCTATAGATGCAGCACGGTGATCCAATGATAAAGTTGCTGTCTTACAGTGCCAGAGAACCTGGTTCAATCCTGTCTGTACGGAGTTTGTACGTTCTCCCTGTGACCGCGTGGGTTTTCTCCGGGTGCTCCGGTTTCCTCCCACACTCAAAAGGCATCCAGTTTTGTGGGTTCATTGTCTTTGGTAAAGATTGTAAATCTGGTCGGCGTGGACTCGGTGGGCCGAAGGGCCTGTTTCCGCGCCGTATCTCTAAACTAAACACCATAGAAAGCATCCTAATGCATCCGGATGCATTGCAGCTTAGTATGCCAACAGATTTCCATTGGGTATTTTCTGTAGGATTCACCGCTTTCCAAATATGGAAGCTTCCGGAACAATTAAGGGCTTGCATTGTTAACGAAGACTATGGTTGAAAGTCACGTTCCTTCCGTAATTTCTAAAAGCATCATTAGGGCAAAGCTTGTGTCGGTAGGAACTGCAGATGCTGATTTAAACCGAAGGTAGCACAAAAAGCTGGAGTAACTCAGCGGGAGAGGCAGCATCTCTGGAGAGAACGAATGGGTGACGTTTCGGGTCGAGATCATCTTCAGATCTTCGGATCTTGTCCCGCTGAGTTACTACTGCATTTTGTGTCTATCATCAGGACAAAGCTTTAAAGTTTTAATCATAATCATACTTTATTGGCCAAGTATGTTTTGCAACATACGGGGAATTTGATTTGCCACACAGTCACACCAATAAAAAGCAACAAAACACACAAAATACATTTTACAATACAATACAATACAATACGGTTTATTTGTCACATTGCACATAAGTGCAAGTGAAATGAATATGTCAGCAGCGATACAATTATAAAGAACACACACAAAAACACAATAAAAATTTAACATAAACATCCACCACAGCATTCATCACTAGATGGAAGGCACACAATTTGGCCATTCCTCCTCCATTTTCCCCCGTGGTCGGGACCTCAACCCTCCGTTTAACATAAACATCCACCACAGTGACTCTTCCACATTCCTCACTGTGATGGAAGGGGGGGATAAAAGTTCAATCTCGTCCCTTCTTTCTTCTCCCGCAGCCGGGGGCCTCGAGGTTTCCGTTGACGGGGCGATCTTGGCTCCCGTAGCCGGCGGTCGTGCCCTCCACGTCAGGGAGATCAAGCTTCGGCAATGGAGGGGAATCACAGCTCCCCCGCGCTGAGCGATCTGACCACGGGTTGAGGCTGGACGAAACCTTCTGCGACTTTGGAGCTTCCCGACATCAGACTCTACCCGAGACTGCGAGCTCCTCGATGGTGAAATCCGCAGGCCGCAGTTGGAGCGTTAATACTGCTATCTGGGAGCTAATTAATTTTTACAGCAATAAACCTCCACAGAGGGGGGATGAACTTTGATGGGCTGTGTGGCATAATTGCATTCTTGCTCAGTTAGTGAGGAGGGAGAGATAAAAGAGAGAATAACCAGCTAGCCTGCCATCAGTCTTAAGGGAAAGGCTGGAATCTATTATTAAGCAGTGGCAAAGGGGAGCATAGAACATAAAGGGACTGTGTGGCAACATGAAAGGGAAATCAAATTAGACTAAATTGTTGGAGATTTTTGAGGTTGTAACCAGTCGAATACATAAGGATGAACGGGCCGACGTATTGGGACTTCAAGATCTTTGATAAAGTGCCACAAATCAGATCATGAAACAAAATCAGATCACATGAAATAAAGCAGAGACTGCTGGAAAATAACTCAGTGAGTCAGTCAGCGTATGTGGAAAGAGAAACAGTTAATATATCTGGGGTATACAAAATTGCTGGAGAAACTCAGCGGGTGCAGCAGCATCTATGGTGCGAAGAAAATAGGCGACGTTTTGGGCCGAAACCCCTCTTCAGACTGAGAAACCCTTCTCAGTCTGAAGAAGGGTTTCGGCCCGAAACGTGCTGCACCCGCTGAGTTTCTCCAGCAATTTTGTGTACCTTCGATCTTCCAGCATCTGCAGTTCTTTCTTGAACAATATATCTGGGGCCCCTCTTCAGAATTGGGAAGGAGGGAAAATGGGAAAGATGGCACAGAGGCGCATCGATAGAGCTGCTGTCTCACAGCACCAGAAACCCGGTTTCGATCCTGACTGTAGATGTTATCTGTGCGGAGTTTGCACGTGCGCCCTGTGACCGCGTGGGTTTTCTCCGAGTGCTTCGGTTTCCTCCCACATTTCAAAGACGTGCAGGTTTATGGGTTAATTAGCTTCCGTAAATTGATACGAGTGTTTTGGATGCGAATGTGGGATAACATAGAACTAGTGTACAGGTGATCGATGGCTGGTGTGGACTCAGTGGGCCAAAGGGCCTGTTTCAATGCTGTATCTCTAAACACTAAACTTTAAACTTAACTCTTAGAAAAAACTGCTGGAGGAAATCAGCGGGTCAGGCAGTGTATGTTGGACACATGACTACTCAGTCTGGGACCTTTCTTTAGACTGATGGAATAGAGGAAAGAGAGGTGATAAAAAACGGTGAGGCGAAGGAAAGGGGCTACTGCAGGCATGAGGAAGCGTCTTTACCTTAAACGTATCCGGACATTTGCTTCCACAGATGCTGCCTGACCCTTTGAGCATTTGCAACTGTTAGTATTTTTTCTCAGGATTCCAAAATCTGTAGTCTCTGTGTCTCCAAAGAGAGAAATGAATTAGTTTTAATCAGCATGGAAGGTAGGGGAAGGGAACTAAGGAAATATATCTGGATGACAGGTCAGTAACCGTATACCTTGGCAGTAACGAAGTCCTTCAAATCAGAATAAGCTTCATTGCCTGAGTAATATGTTGCTAATGTTGTATTGTCTGTAGATAGACATAAAATGCTGGGGTAACTCAGCTGGTTGGTCAGCATCTATGGAGAAAAGGAATAGGTGACGTTTTGGGTCGGAACATGGTCTAATGGAGGATCTCAACCCAGCATGTCACCTATCCCTTCTCTCCAGAGATGCTGCCTGTCCCGCTCCTGCATCTGCAGGTCCTTCTTACACATTTTGTGTCGATTGTGTTATATTGTGTAGTATGGGGCTCATAGGAAAATGATCAGTCGGCCAGACTATGTGAGAAAGGAAAAGAAGAAAAATAAGGACAGCAGAGGAAAATGTCCGAAAGCAAGAGTGAGTGGTCTAATGTCGGAGACTTCCGTATTGAATCCTGCAGGCAGCAACGTGCCGAGATCAAAGATAATGAATTGTTCCTTCAGTTTGCATGCAGCTTATTATAGCAGAGCAGGAGGCCACAGCCAGAGAGGAGAGAGAGTGGGAATCAGTGAGAAACTCTGGAGTGCGGTCTTTGGTGTCCTCAGCGCAGAGGAGACCCCATTGTGAACAGTGAGTACCATGCGACAGATTGGTACAAGTACAAGTGAATCACTGTAGATATCACAAAAAGCTGTAGTAACTCAGCCGGACAGGCAGCATCTCTGGAGAGACAGAATGGGTGACGTTTCAGGTCGAAACCCTCCATCAGATGTTCCCATTCCTTCTCTCCAGAGATGCTGCCTGTCCCGTTGAGTTACTCCAGCTTTTGGTGTCTATCTTCAGTTTAAACCAGCATCTGCAGTTTCTTCATGCACAAGTGGATCACTTAGTTTAGTTTAGTTTAGTTCAGTTTAGTTTTTAGTTTAGTTTGGTATTGATGGGTAGAACTACATTGGGGAAATTGGAGGAGGATCAACCCTTTGAATGATGGAACAGCCCAAAGATCTTCGGGTCCTATACCTGCTCCCATTTGTTATTGTTATTTCAAGCCCCCACCTAATTCTCGGTATCCTGGCAGCAACCATTCTGATAAACCAGCACACTTGGGACTTTATTTAATTTAGCTTAATAAACTATTGTCACGTGTACCGAGGTACCTTGAAAGCGTTTTTTGCGTGTTAACCAGTCAGTGAAAAGACAATACATAATTCCAATCTAGCCATTCACAGTGTACAGATACATGATAAAGGGAATAAAATTAATAATGTTCAGCACAAGATTAAATCCAGTAAAGTCTGATTAAAGATAGTTTGAGTGTATCCAATGAGGTAGATAGTAGTTCAGGAACACTCTCTAGTTGTTGGTAGGATAGTCACCTGTTTCACTTGGAAGCAGCAATGTATTTCTCTCTATTGCAGAGAGACCTAAACCTCTCTGCAGCCAGTACATATATTTTGAACCGTAGTTACTCTCGTATACAATCTAAGCCTTTGTCACTTAAAATAAAAAAAATACATCTCCTCCTTGTTCCCGATTCCCCAATAAATGACAGCCACACCTCTTCATGCCTTTTCCTTCGGGGATGCAATGTGTAAGTGAAATCTGTTTATTGCGTTCATTACCTGTCCCTTTGGACTTTAGAAACTTTGGAAACAGGCCCTTCGGCCCACCGAGTCTGCGCCAAGCAGCGATCTCCCCGCTCATTAGCACTATCTTTTACACTATTAACCAAAGCCAATTAATCTGCAAGCCTGTACGTCTTTGGAGTGTGGGAGGAAACCCATGCGGTCACGGGGAGAATGTACAAACTCCATACAGACAGCACCCGTGGTCAGGATCGAACCCGGGTCCCTGGTGCTGTAAGGCAGTAACTCTACCGCTGTGCCACCGTGATGTATGTCCAGATTCTCTGCTGATTAAAGGATACATGTTGATGGAGAGTAGTCTTCAGTCTGTGCATGTGCCCCCCCCCATTGCAACCTCATGGGTTTACTTTCTCCAAGCCCTCAGCACGCAAGTGATGACGTTGGTCCTCTTGATGGTCTTGTTAGTTTAGTAAATCAATGCTATTCCTTCATGCTAGTGTCGATGAGGCCAGCAGCCTCCTTTCACTATAGTGTTATGTATCTTGTATTGGTTGTACTTGCTACAGATTGCCCTGTTCTCCAACATTATTTGATTTATGATTTTTCTTCCCGGGATCAATAAATGTGAAAAAAAAGTATCACTAAAAAGGCATCCTATAATTTTAATACGACTAAAATTGAATACAACACAGAGCTGTGGCAGAAACAAGAGCATCATAAAGATGGAAAAGCTTTTGCCTTTATTCATTTTATTGAGCGACAGAGTAAATGTCTTGCTTGGAACAG
Organism: Leucoraja erinaceus; assembly: GCF_028641065.1. Lineage (NCBI taxonomy): Eukaryota > Metazoa > Chordata > Chondrichthyes > Rajiformes > Rajidae > Leucoraja > Leucoraja erinaceus. Next base: position 12,423,116 of record NC_073396.1, read on the forward strand.
CAATTCCCCTTCTTACCTACGCTCGCTTTCCCTTCTAGCCCCGAGGAACTGCAGATGCTGATGTAGAAAGAAAGACACAGAGTGCTGGAGTAACTCAGCAGGTCAGGCAGCATCGCTAGCCAACATGGATAGGTTCTCCAAAGATGCTCTGAGCCATTGAGTTACTCCAGTACGTTATGTCTCTTTCCCTTACTTTCTAACTCAATAAAATCTAAAGAAAGAGTCAACTGGAGTCATGATGTCAAATCATATTAATGTCAGCTGCCTCGTATGTTGATGTCACATGGTTGACCCCATGGCAACCATCAGTGGCGCAGCGGTAGAGTTGCTGCCTTACAGTGCCAGGAACCCGGGTACCATTCTGACTACGGGAGTTGTCTGTACAGGATTTGTACCTTCTCCCCGTGACTGCGAGGGTTTTTTCCGGGTGCCTCAATTTCCTCCCACTTTCCAAAGACATGCGAGTTTGTTGGCTAATTCGCTTCTGCAAATTGGCCTTAGTGTGTAGGATAGAATTAGTGTGTGAATATGTGTGACACACACAACGTTTGCCAAATTAATATCACGGCCTTTGTTTTAGGCCATGGGTTTAGGATAATGAGGCATCTTGGAACAAACAGAGATTAATGTTTTCAAGAAGGAACTGCAGATGCTGGAAGATTGAAGGTACACAAAAATGCTGGAGAAACTCAGCGGGTGCAGCAGCATCTATGGAGCAAAGAAAACCCTTCTTCACCGGAACACCGGAAATTGGAGGAACAGCACCTCATATTCCGCCTGGGTTGCTTGCGTCCGGTTGGCATGAACGTTGAATTCTCCCAGTTTTGTTAGCCCTTGCTGTCTCCTCCCCTTCCTTAACCCTCGAGCTGTCTCCTCCCATCCCCCCGCCCTCGGGCTCCTCCTCCTCCCTTTTTCCTTCCTTCTCCCCCCCACCTCCCATCAGTCTGAAGAAGGGTTTCGGCCCGAAACGTCACCTATTTCCTTCGCTCCATAGATGCTGCTGTACCCGCTGAGTTTCTCCAGCATTTTTGTGTACCTTCGATCTTCCAGCATCTGCAGTTACTTCTTGAAAACATTCATCTCTGTTTGTTCACTCATTCATTCACTCAATCAATCAGTCACTCAATCATTCATCCATTCATTCATTCAATCATTCATCATTCATTCATTCATTCACTCATTCATTCATTCACTCATTCATTCAATCATTCATTCATTCACTCATGCATTCATACATTCACTCATACATTCATTCACTCAATCATCCATTCATTCAATCATTCACTCATTCAATCATTCACTCATTCATTCCTCACACTCCTGCCCACCTTTACTCTTTCCAGAAATAATCAAAGCCCCTCTCTTTTCTTTGCCTGTTTTACTATCGAAACGTCTCCTACAATCACTTAAGAAGCGTCCCAACCCGAAACGTTGCTTGCCCATGTTCTGTGGGGGTGTTGCCCAACTCACTGAATTACTCCAGCACTTTGTGGGGGGTTTTTTGTGTAAACCAGTATCTGCGGTTGATTCCTTGTGTCTAATTTTACTTTAACTTGCTCAGAGTCAAATCTTTGATCTAACTCTCCCGAGAAGCAGCTTGAGGAATTTTAACAAGGCCTTGATAAAGTAAATCAATATTTTCCAATCTCTTCAGTCATTTTGTTTCACCAATGCCTACAAGATTCAATTTCGGCATCGGAAAGGGAGACACGACATTTTGGGTTTGGACTGACGTCTGTCTTAGTTAGACACAAAATGCTGGTGTAACTCGGCAGGACAGGCAGCATCTCTGGAGAGAAGGAATGGGTGACGTTTCAGGTCGGGACCTTTCTTCACACCCAGTTCGTTAATTGTGGGTTGAGTGGGTGAGGTTGAGAAATCGGAAGCTTCAGCAAACCCTCCCAGCACACATCAGCGTTCCCTGGGATCGAACGAAGAATATAAGAAACAGAAGTGAGAAGATCTCTCCTGTGGCCACACTGGGTTGATTGGAGACTTAGCCGGCACAGTGCGTTGCTGCCTTGCAGCGCCAGAGACCCGGGTTAGACCAAGAATTTGATCTAATGCAGCGCCATTAAAGCAGAGGACTGCCGAGAATTACCTAGGATAGATAGGACAATCACAAGCCATTCGGTTCAACCAGACAATACTCACGTTTACTGTAAGCATTACATGATCTTCCTTTCTCCTCTATGTCCTCCTCCCCCATATGCATACAGACACAAAGTGTTGGAGTAGCCCAGCAGGTCAGGCAGCATCTCTGGAGAACAAGGACAGGTGACTTTTCGGGTTGACACCCTTCTTCAGACTTTGTCCTTTTGTGTATTAACCAGCATCGGTTGTTCTATGCTGAAGATAGACACAAGAAGCTGGAGCAACTCAGCGGGTCAGACGGCATCTCTGGAGAAAAGGAGTAGGTGACGTCTCGGGTCGAGACCCTTCTTCAGACAGGTTCTATGTTCCTTTGTATGCATGTCCGGTCTAGCCACAAAGTGATCTATAATTAAGGGCGGCACAGTGGTGCAGTGATAGTTGCTGTCTTACAGCGTGGGTTCGGGTTCAATCCCAACCACGAATGCTGTTTGTACGGAATTTGTACGATCTCCCCGTGACCTGCATGGGTTTTCTGTGAGATCTCCGGTTTCCTCCCACGCTCCAAAGACATGCAGGTTTGTGGGCTAATTGGCTTCGGTGACATTGCAAATTGTCCCTAGTGTATGTAGGATAAAGTAAGAGTGCGGGGATCGCTGGGCGGCGCGGACTTGGTGGGCCGATGGGTCTGTTCCTGCACTGTATCTCTAAACTAAACCTAAACCACACTAAACATTAGGGGGAACGTGGGAAACAGGGACCAGGCCAGTTTAAAGAGAGCGTGGGGCACAAGATTCTGTGTGTTTAAAAGGGGGTCGGGAACAGGGTTAGTGAATTTACAAGGCATGTGGGGGTGGGACCCCCAGTGAGTTTAAAGAGATTGCTGAAAACTGGGCCCTTTGTCACGGCAACAGGGCTACACTGAGTCCGATGCTGAACTATCAGAATTCCCAAACAGATGGATGCTGAATTATCTGAGTTTCCTGTGGCAAATTCCTCGCCCAATTTATGCATGGCATGACTCCAGAGTGACTCCAAATCAGCCTATAGTCCTCAGTATGGAGAACATAGAGCAGGACAGCACAGAAACAGGCCCTTCAGCCGGCATTGTCCATACTGTACATGATACCAAGTTAAACTAACCCCATCTGCCACATCACATCTGCACATGATCCATACCCTTCCATTTCTTGTACATCTATGTGCCTATGTCTGAAGAAAGATTTCGGCCCGAAACGTTGCCTATTTCCTTCGCTCCATAGATGCTGCTGCACCCGCTGAATTTCTCCAACATTTTTGTGTACCTGCCTATGTAAAAGCCTGTTTAGTTGCTTAGTTTAGAGATACAGCATGGAAACAGGCCCTTTGGCCCATCGAGTCCACCTGTGTTCCCCAGCATACACTAGCACTATCCTACACACACTAGGGATAATTTACAATTTTACCTAGCCAATTAGCCTACAAACCTGTATGTCTTTGCTGTGTGGGAAAAGGGACGTCGGAGCTCGTGGATGTCTCGTAGCGGCTCGTAATGGTAACGGCAGGTACTCGGGAAACGAGGTAACTCGTGAAGTTTTTTCAACAATGTGAAAAATTTCCAAGAGTAAAAAAATACTCATGATGAAATACCACGGGTACGATTTTTTTTTTAAACTTGCATTGTGGGTCAGGGACATTAGGCAGCAGCTCTACTGCTGACCACCATGCCGCCCTGATAAGCACTACTATTGTAGCTGCCTCCACCACCACAACATGGCTGCGTGTTTCAGCCACTCTTCATCCTGTGTGTAAAAAACTAGCCGCACACACCTCTGTTAAAATCCGCCCCTCTCACCTTAAAGCTGCTCCTTTTAGTCCTTGACACTTCCACGTAGTCTCTGAGACTCCACGACAAGAAATTCTCATAAAGATGTTCATCATTATGGATGAGTTAAGACTTCATAGAACAAAGCCAAAGAGATGAGAGTGTTTTCTCTTTGGAGATTATTACGTGGTTACTGTGGAGCCTTGCTGAGCTGATCAATTGGATCAAATAGTGTGAATGCTCCCGCTGGGTTTTGATCCTTCAGCTCCGCAGGAGGTTTGTGGCTCATCGGATACTTCCCAAACAAATATAAGCAATGCCCCTCAAATCCCTTGTCCTGGCATTTAATCCAAGCCTTGCAGGAGAAAGCACATCATCTAGAGAGGGTTTCCCTCTCCCCCGACTCTTAGTCTGAATAAGGGTCTCGACCCGAAACGTCACCTATTCATTCCTACAGTGGGCGGCATGGTGGTGTAGTGGTGGAGTTGCTGCCTTACAGCACCAGAGACCCAAGTTCGATCCTGACCTCATGTACTGTCTGTACGGAGTTTGAACGTTCTCCCTGCAATGGCATGAGGTTTGCCCGGGTGCTCCGGTTTCCTCCCATATCCCAAAGACGTACAGGTTTGCAGGTCGATTGGCCTCGGTAAAGATTGTAAATCGTCCCTCGTGTGTGGGATAGCTTTAGTGTAAATTTCAGATCACTGATCCATCGGCACAATCTTGGTTGGGCCGAAGGACCTGTTTCCAAGCCGTATCTCTAACCTAAACTAAACTAAGATGCATAAGCTTCACCTGTATCTCCTCCAACCTCATCTATTGCATCCGCTGCTCTAGATGTCAGCTGATCTACATCGGTGAGACCCAGGCTATCGTTTCGCCGAACACCTCCGCTCGGTCCGTAATAACCAACCTGACCTCCCGGTGGCTCAGCACTTCAACTCCCCCTCCCATTCCCCATCCGACCTCTCTGTCCTGGGTCTCCTCCATGGCCAGAGTGAGCAACACTGGAAATTGGAGGAACAGCACCTCATATTCCGCTTGGGGAGTCTGGATCCTGCGGGCATGAACATTGAATTCTCCCAATTGTGTTAGCCCTTGCTGTCTCCTCCCCATCCTCAGCCCTCGGGCTGTCTCCTTCTCCTCCTCCTTTTTCCTTTCTTCTCCCCGCCACCCCCCATCAGTCTGAAGAAGGGTTTCGGCCCGAAACGCTGCCTATTTCCTTCGCTCCATAGATGCTGCTGCACCCCGCTGAGTTTCTCCAGCATTTTTGTGTGCCTTCGATTTTCCAGCATCTGCAGTTCCTTCTTAAACTAAGATGCTGCCTGACCCGCTGAGTTACTCCAGAATTTTGTCACAAAATTTGTGATTATCCAAGTTCTGTTTACAAGCAATGGAGGATTCCTGCCTGAACCAACCTTACAGACAGGGATTTCACAGCCCTGTCATCCTCTGTGGAGAAGACATGCCCCATCTCCTCAGACTGATATTCAATCACCAGTGCTCGGTTTTTGATCTCTAGTGGGGAAATGGATTCCACCTATTTGCATTCTTCAATTCAACCATAATGGATCCAATTAATATAAAATCTGATGTAGAACTCACACATCTCTCTATTGAGGTCCCTTTTCTCTTTCAAGAACTATAGTTTCAGGAATATACCTATCTATAAAATCAGCATTTTTTTTAAACCAGCTGCTCAATTTCTTACATGTGCAATACTCCTGCTTGCTCTGCCAATAATGTCCCTCGGTGCTATGTAGTGACAGACCTGTCCGTACCGATAGTGTACCCTAGAGTTACACAGTGACAGATGAATCCTTTCCAGAACTCCACCACACTATTATACACTGAAAGACCTGTTCCCATCAGTATTGTACATCAGTGTTAAACAGTGATAAACCTGTCCCCATCAGTACTGCACCACAGTGTTGTACAGTAACAGACCTGTCCCCATCAGTATGGTACTTCAATGTTAAACAGCGTCCAACATGTCATAGAGTCATACAGTCCCTTTGACCCAACCTGTCCACACCGACCTACATGCCTCATCTAAACTCTACCTGTTTGCCTGCACTTGTTCTATATCCCTCTAAACCTCTCCTCTCCATGCACCTTTTAAATATTGTTATTATTCCTGTCTCAACTACCTCCTCTGGCAACTCATTCCTTTAACCACAACCCTTTGAGCGGTAAATGTTGCCCCTAAAGTTCCTATTAAATCTTTTCCCTCTCAACGTAAAGCTATATTCTTGATTCCCCTACCTAGAGCAAAAGACTGTACATTCACCCTATCAATTCCCCCAATAAATGTATACACTTCCATTAGATCACCCCTTAGCCTCCTGTGCTCTAAGAAATAAAGTCCTAGCTTGCTCAATCTCTCCCTATAGCTCTATAGTCATGAAAACATGCTCATAAATCGCCCCTGCACTCTTTCCAGCTTCATGACATCCTTCTGAGAGCAGGGTAAACAAAACTGAACACAATATCCCGAATGCGACCTCACTAATGCATTGTGCAACTGTAACATAATGTTCCAACTTCTGGCCGATAATGGCCAAGGAACCTTCTTTATCACCTGTGAGGCCACTATCGGGGAACTGTGCATCTGTATTCCTAGATCCCACTCCTCTCCAACAATCCCCTGCGCCCCACCAATCACTGAGGCCCAGGCCTTGCCCTGGTTTGACTTACGAAAATGCAACAATCTGCAATGAACTGCATCAGCCATTTCTCAGCCCACTTGTCCAGCCGATCAAGACCCTGCTGTAATTTTTGATGACCATCTTCACTGTTTACGATACCACCTACTTTAGTGCCATCTGCAAACTTACTAATCATGCCTTGCACATCCTAAATCGTTGATGTAAACCGCAAGAGTCAATGGGACCCAGCATCGATCTCTGAGCCACATCACTAGTCACAATGGTCTGAAAAACAATCTTCCACCACCTAAGGGGAAAAAAACCCACTGCTTCCTTCCATGAAGCCATTTCTCTATCCAATGGACCAGTCTCCCTGGATCCCAGGCAATCTGATCTTTCAGAGCAGCCTACCAAGCGGATCTTTATCAAAGGCCTTTCTGGTCCATATAGACAACGTCTCTGGTCTTGTCCTCATCAACCTTCCTGGTTACTTCTTCTAAAAACCTCAAGTGTACTTAGTGCTACACAGTGACATACCAGCCCCCATCAGAACTTTCCCCCAATATTGTACAGTGACAGATATGTCTCCACTAGTATTTAACCCCAGTGTTATGTTGTGCCAGACCCATTGCTGTTAGTACTGCACCCCAACATATAATGGCGAGAGTTATCCCCACCAGTTCTGTACTCCAGTATTATACCGCGACAGACCCACCCCTACCAGTTGTGAATTCAAGTGTTAAATGTCTCCCAGTGTAATACAATGACAGATAGACACCAAACGCTGGAGTAACTCAGCGAGCAGGCAGCATCCCTGGAGAGTAGGAATGGGTGACATTTCAGGTCGAGACCCTTCTTCAGACTGCAATGCTACACAATTCAGACCTGTCCCCACCAGTACTGTTGCTCAGTGTTATACAGAGGCTGACCTGTCCCCACCAGTATTGTACCTCAGTTATACAGTGACAGACCTGTCCTCACCAGTACTGTCACTCAGTGTTATATAGTGGCTGACCCATGCCCTCCTACACTGTACTGGGAGTATTGAATAAAACATATGGAAGATTTCAACTCTCCCAGCCAACATTCACCCCAATCAACACAAATACCAACCAGCTCAACGTTTCTTTTAACAATGCCATTTGTGAGATTTTGTTGCATTTAAATCAATAACTCCATAATAGATCGTCAAATGTTTCTCCTTTGTTGTAGTTGTAGTGTTCTGAGATGTCCAAATAACAATAACCATCATGTTCGTGCTGTTCGACCGTGGTCTTGCAATATCTGCGTAAGCGCCTTCTTTCCTTTGGCACGTCTGAAAAAACACACACACGCATGCATCAGCACACACATGCATAAATACACATGTGTACAAATGCATGGGTGAACATATGCACAGGCACACATGCACTCACACACGTGTGCATATGTCCACATTCATCTTCACATGCACACACATGCTCATCCAGAGAGACTCAGCACATAAACCCATGCAAGTGGCTATGCGCACAACACAAGAGCACATGCGCATGCACATGCACACTCATGAACACAAATATACAGTGTGTAGGAAAGAACTGCAGATGCTGGTTCATATCCAAGATAGACAGAAAATGCTGGAGTAACTCAGCGGGACAGGCATGATCTCTGGGGAGAAGGAATGGGCGACGTTTCGGGTCGACCCGAAACGTCACCCATTCCTTCGCTCCAGAGATGCTTCCTGTCCCGCTGAATTACTCCAGCATTTTCTGTCTATTTTCAACCCAACTATGCACTTGTATAATCTGCATTTGTGCACACATACGCTTCCACACACATACATGTGCACACGCATAAACACAGGTGTGCACTCAAATGCAACCACACATAGGAGAGAGAGAGGGAGAGTGCACACAAAAAGAACTCAGGTTAAATTTGAGGTCAGCATTTCCAACCCATTTAAATTCAGCTTTGCTCAATAAGTGGAGATTAGCCTGCACGTGATCTATCAGAAGTGGAGAACAGTCGAATGAACGATTGCCAGAGATATGCCACATGTTTGAAGTAATTCAAAAAATAAGATAGATTCTCATAAATATCCTTCACAGGAGCAGTGCTAAATGGCAAACGCGAGTGTTTCTTTAGCTGTTGTCTCTCGCCAGATATCATGAGATAAGGCTGTGGAGTTTGCTGCAGGAAGATAATGATTGCCTTTCGAAGGTAAATACCGTTTGTGGTAGATTTTGTCAGGAGAATTAGTCCCATTCATCCATCTATCATTTACTACTCTGTGTCAGGACGTTGAATGCTGTGCTTTCAGCATAGCTGCTTAATAAGATGATGCATAAAATAGATTTGGGAAAGAAATACTGAGATTAAAAAAAAGTTTGAAATATTTATTGTGAATGTTCCAAGCTGTCAGGCAGTGACGTTCTTTATATTTTGCTTTGGAAGATGGATGGTGAGCCAGTGTGGCACCTCACCTCAGTTTTCTAGTCAATCAGTTGGCATCTGACTGGTATTCATAACCTTGCGCTGCCCTTCCCATGATAGTACATCCACACGCTTCTTTGTGGAAGGTAGGCCATTGTCACGCACTGACATCCGGCTTAGAGGATCTGCTCCGAGTGTGATTTCTTTAAACCTACCGAAGAAACATAGAAACATAGAAATTAGGTGCAGGAGTACTTCGAGCCTGCACCACCATTCAATATGATCATCCAACTCAGTATCCTGTACTTGCCTTCTCTCCATACCCCCTGATCCCTTTAGCCACAAGGGCCACATCTAACTCCCTCTTAAATATAGCCAATGAACTGGCCTCAACTACCTTCTGTGGCAGAGAATTCCAGAGATTCACCACTCACTGTGTGAAAAATGTTTTTCTCATCTCGGTCCTAAAAGATTTCCCCCTTATCCTTAAACTGTGACCCCTTGTTCTGGACTTCCCCAACATCAGGAACAATCTTCCTGCATCTAGCCTGTCCAACCCCTTAAGAATTTTGTACATTTCTATAAGATCCCCCCACAATCTTCTAAATTCTAGTGAGTACAAGCCGAGTCTATCCAGTCTTTCTTCATATGAAAGTCCTGACATCCCAGGAATCAGTCTGGTGAACCTTCTCCGTACTCCCTCTATGGCAAGAATGTCTTTTCTCAGATTAGGAGACCAAAACTGTACGCAATACTCCAGGTGTGGTCTCACCAAGACCCTGTACAACTGCAGTAGAACCTCCCTGCTCCTATACTCAAATCCATTTGCTATGAAGGATTTGTGGGGCCGAGCCTGTAGGACGGTGGGACAGCACCGTGTGGAGGACAGATGGAAAAAGACACATGTGGTCTTACCCATCACCAACATCTGCGGCGCTGCAATCAGGCTCAGCATCTATGGACCACAGGGAGGATGATGGTGCAGCAGGTAGAGCTGCTTCCTCACCGTGCCAGAGGCCCGGGTTTGATCCTAACCTCAGGTGCTGTCTGTGTGGAGTTTGCACGTTCTCCCTGTGACCATGTCGGTATCCCTGCCGGTGCTCCAGTTCCACCCCAAAAACGTGCAGGTTTGTGAGTTAATTGGCGTCTGCAAAATTGTCCCTTAAATGTGGGAAGATTTTACACAAAGGGTGTTACTGTTAGAGGAGCTTAGGTAATTTTTTCATAACCTTTTTGATGCTGAAGATTAATTGGTTACCTCCCTAAACTGATATGAACCTCTTTGATTTTCCCAGCCATTCGTGGCTATTTTTCCACTGCTAAATTCCTGCATATCTGCTTAAAATTAAAGAAAAGTACATGCACTGTTTAAATACCCTTTGGTGCAAACCAGCATCTGCAGTTCCTTCCTACTCAATAGATAATGCTTTTTGTGTCGGAAGGAACTACTGCAGATTCTGGTTTAAATAGAAGATAGACACAAAAACCTGTAGTAACTCAGTGGGTCAAGCACATCTCTGGTGAAAAGGAATAGGTGACGTTTTGGGTCGAGACGCTTCTTCAGACTGGCTTCTTGGTTTGTTAAAAGTTAACATTGCAGATAAAATGTTTGTCATGTAGAGAATGTAACAATTTATTTTGTAAAAAATTTAAGCATCTCTGTGGTGGATTTGGAGGGGCATGGAGAACCTGTTAATATCTTGGGGGGGGGGCATGGTGGCTCAGCGGCAGAGTTGCTGCCTTACAGCGCCAGAGACCTGGGTACGTGTGCTGTCTGTACGGAGTTTGTATGTTCTCCCCGTGACCTATGTGGGTGTTCTCTGAGATCAGTTTCCAAAGACATACAGGTTTGCAGATTAATTGGCTTGGTATAAATGTTAATTGTCCCTAGTGTGTGATGTGTAGGATAGTGCAAGTGTGTGGGGATCGCTGGTCAGTGCGGATTTTGTGGGCCGAAGGTCCTGTTTCCGCGCTGTATCTCTAAACTAAACGAATATGAAAAAGGTAGAAGCCGAATTTGGTTCTTTATTTATTTTCCTCAAACCTGCTGAGTGCACATGTCTGTGAATGTAGCCCAGGCAAACATCAACCAAAATGGCATCTACCAAAGAACAGGACTGTGATTCCAGAGACAAACCCAAAATGCTTGGAGGAGAATAATTATCAACTGCATATGCTCAATTTTTGTATGCGCTACCACGTGAATTACACACATTACAACAGGGAGAGATCTTTACTTTTTTTGAACAATTTCCATTCCTGAATTAAACCGCAGGTATCACCGCATCATTTTTATAAAAAAAATGTAATTAAAGTCATAATTAAAAAATCAAGTTCTTGCTATTATTCCATATTTAAGCATTACTGATAATGAAGTTGAAGAAATCTGATTGAATCCGCATTTCCTAATGAGATTTCTATGCCCGCTCTATCAAAGCTTGCTCTTTACATTCAAGAATGTTAGCCAAGGACATACAGAGCGTCTTTTCAAAGACAAGTCTGTTTTGATATTTGGCTTCCACAAAGGGTTCTGACTGCATGTTCTCTGAGCTCAGGATCCGCTGGAAACCAGGTACATTTAGGCTTAGAAACTGTAACTTCACCCCCTCCTTACTTGACAACTCCAACAACTTGGCTCTTTATTATCACACAAACCTGGAGTAACTCAGCGAGACAGGCAGCATCTCTGGAGAAAAGGAATGGGCGACGTTTCGGGTTGAGACCCTTCTTCAGGCTCGACCCGGAATGTCACCCATTCCTTCTCTCCAGAGATGCTGCCTGTCCCGCTGAGTTACTCCAGCTTTTGGCGTCTATTTTCGGTTTATACCAGAGCCTGCAATTCCTTCCTCCACAACCTTTTGGTTTAGTTTAGAGATACAGCACGGAAACAGGCCCTACGGCCCATTGAGTCCACACCGGCCAGCGATCCCTGCACACTAACACCATTCTACACACAAGAGGGACAATGCTTACAATCATACCAAGGCAATTAACCTACAAACCTGTACGTCTTTGGAGTGTGGGAGAAAATCGAAGATCTGGGAGAAAACCTACGCAGGTTACGAGGAGAACGTACATCAGCGGCCATAGTCAGGATCGAATTTGGGACTGGCGCTGTAAGGCAGCAACTCTACCGCTGCACCACCAAGCCACCATTCTTCTACCATTGACAAGAGAGAAGAATGGGTCACCATTCCATTCTGTGGATCGGAATCAATGAGAAAGTACTGTTTGGATTTTTAGAGAGGTGTTTTTAAATAGGATGGTATTATTTAGCTTTGGAGAGTGAGATTGACATCTTAGTTGTCATCAGCACTCATTGAGCCAAAAGATGTATTTGACTCTTTTCAGACTGAGCTTCTTTTGAAAGCTGGGATCAGAGCTGCCATTTGAAAACACACTGGATGCACTTCCCTGCATAGCCTGATCGTGATGATTAAAGTGATCAAATGCATCTGTCAGGTAGGCAAAGCTTGGTGAATCCGTGCAAATCCTGAAAGTGTTCCACCGAAGGAGATGGAAAAGCTTCAAGTTCTCATTGCAGATCAGACTCCGAGTTCAGCACTTCACCGCACTTCATTGTGTGAAAGTAGGTAACTATCTATTTCTTCACACAGGCTGCAGCTGAGGTTCAAAAGTGTTGAACACTCAAGGACGGCACAGTGGCGCAACGGTAGAGTTGCTGCCTTACAGCGCCGGAGACCCGGGTTCGATCCCGACTACGGGCGCTGTCTGTACCGAGTTTGTACGTTCTCCCCATGACCTCGTGGATTTTCTCCAAGACCTTCGGTTTCCTCCCACACTCCGAAGACATACAGGTTGGAGTAGGTAGGTTAACTGGTTTGGTGTAAATATAAATTGCCTTAGTGTGTCTAGGTCGTGTTAATGTGTGGGGATTGCAGGTCAGTGCGGACTCGGTGGGCTGAAGGGCCTGTTTCCGCTCTGTATCTCTAAACTAAAAAACTAAACATTATTTACTATAGTGAGGATAACTTTGAGCTCTAGACACCATGTCTTAGCTGCTACTCCCCCACCATGAGGGATGCTATTGTGAGCAATTTTGGGCCCCATGTCCGAGGAAGGATGTGCTGGGTTGGAGAGGGTCCATAGGAGGTTTACCTGAATGATTCCAGGAATGAGTGGGTTAACATATGATGAGCATTTGACGGCACTGGGCCTGCACTCGTTGGAGTTTAGGATGAGGGGGAAGACCTCAATGAAATTACTGAATAGCGAAAGGCCTGGATAGAGTAGATGTGGAGAGGATGTTTCCACTCATGGGAGAGTCTAGGACCAGAAGGCACAACCTCAGAATAAAAGGACTACGTTTAGAAAGGAGATCTGGAGGAATTTCTTTAGCCAGAGGGTGGGGAATCTGTGGAATTCATTGCCACAGACGGCTGTGGTGGCCATCATGGGTTATTTTTAAGGCAGAGACTGACATGGATAAGGTTGGTAAGGGTGTCAAGGGTCATGGGGAGAAGGCAGGAGAACGGGATTGAGATGGGAAAGATAAATAAGCCATGATTGAATGGCAGAGTAGACTCGATGGACCGACGGCCTACTTCTGCCCCTATGACTTATGAACTTGTGAACTTAGGCAAAGTGTTGTCTATACACAGGCACACCGTCCGTCACTCGAGCCATTGCACCTGGGTGTCTCCCTGACAAGGTGGTCACTCTGTCATTGCAACACTAATACAACGGTCACACCGTGGTCCGTGGCCTGTCAGGCACTGAGCAGAGCCTAGAATATTTCCTCACCACTTAAACTTTAAGGTTGATCTTCACAGCAAAGTGAATCTTCATGAAAGTCCCCCATGTAGGCGGAACACAGATAAACACGAGAACCACAGCAGTACAAATGTTAATCTAACGGTTTGACAAACCAGCGCGGTGTCTCCACAACTTCATCAATGGGGATTCAATGCTCTCCGCAGAATCACTGATTCTACCTGAGATGATATCAGTTGACAAACGAGTGTGACAAATTTTCTTGGCAGCTGCGTCACCCAAGACTGAGTGTCTAATATTGAAGGCATATTGTAAATGGTGATTTACATCTAGCCAGGAGGTATGAGGCTATGAAACATACCTTCGGGTATCATTACTGCATCGTGCAGTACACTTTGTTGTGAAGTTACATCCATTTGAAAACTTCCACTGTTTTTCTTTTAAGTTTGGTTATGTAACTTGAGACACAACATGGGATCGTTCTCTTCAGCCCATCAACTCAACGCCAACCATCGATCATCCATTCACACTAGTTCTGTGTTATCCCACTCAGAGGGCAGCACAGTGGCTCAGCAATAGAGTTGCTGCCGGACAGCACCAGAGACCCAGGTTTGATCCTGATTACAGGTGCTGTCTGTACGGACTTTGTAAGTTCTCCATGGGTTTTCTCCGGGTGCTCCGGTTTCCTCCCGCACTCCAAAGACATACAGGTTTGTAGGCTAATTGGCTTCTGTAAACTGTAAATTGTCCCTAGTGTGTGTTGGGATAGTGCAAGTGTAACAGGGTGATCACTGGTCGGCATGGACTCAGTGGGCCAAAGGGCCTGTTTCCACACGGTATCTCTAAAGTCTCAAGTTCTCATCCACTCCCTACACCCTAGGAGCAATTTACAAAGACCAATTAACTGGCAAACCCGCACGTCTTTAGGATGTGGGAGGAAAGTAGTGCACCTGGAGGTCACAGGGAGAACATGCAAGCTCCACACAGACAGCACCCGAGGCCAGGATCGAATCTGGGTCTCTGGGTCTGTGAGGTAGCGGTGTGCTACTGTGCTGCCCTTAAGTTTAGGTGTTTGGTGGCAAGTTGTTTTGTAGGTTTTATTGAACCAGAATCACGAAACACACAACAAACTGAGGATTTAGAAATTCCCATTCCCTCTCAGAATGAATCCATAAAAACAGCAACATATTTCTTCCATCACGAGCTTCTTCCTTGTTACATTTCATATAACCAGTTTCAATAAAATGATCCAACTCTACCTGCTTTGACATATTGTATGGGTGAATTTCAAAACCTGTTTATCTTGTTGGTTCTGGTGCTCGCTGTTAAATCTCTGTTGAAAACTCCCCACAAATGTAACTTAACATGGAAGACCCAATGTGGAGATGCTACATTTTCACTTGCTATGAAGGGTTGGGATTATGTTAAACTATTGTCTGCTCAGCAATAGGGTTACGGGGAGAAGGCAGAATAAGGGGATCGAGAGGGAAAGATAGATCAGCCATGAATGAATGGTGGAGAATACCTGATGGGCAGAATGGCCAAATTCTGCTCCTAGAACTGTAATTGCTCCTAGAATTAAAATTGCAGATACTAGGAGTCCAAAGTTAAAAAATGCAGAAACTCGTGCGGAAATACTCAGTTGGTCAGGCCACATCTGCTTTAAGACTCACAAAGTCACCGAGTGATACAGCCTAGAAACAGGCCCATGTCAATCCTCATGCCTATCCACACTAATTCCACGCCTGCATTAATTCAATATCCGTGTAGCCACTGTATTTCTGCAGCTTGTTCAAATGAGTAAATGCCCTAATGCCACAGTCATTAACACCTTCCGTCAGTTTTCTGATGATTTACAGTAGAAGGCTTGGTTGGTAATTAGCTGGGTGGGATATTTCCTCCTTGTTATGAATGGGATATTCTTGGGCAATTTTTCATGTGGTTTTATAAATACCAGCAATGTATACTGTAGCTGCATTGGTGAGACTTGGAGCTAGTTCCAGAACAGCTTTTTAGTCTGAAGAAGGGTCTCGACCCAAAATGTCACCCTTGCCTTATCTCCAGAGATGCTGCCTGCCCTGCTGAGTTACTCTAGCTTAGCTTTTTACTTTAGTTTAGTTTAGCGATACAGCACGGAAACTGGCCCTTCAGCCTGCGCCAACTAGCGATCCCCTTACACTAGCACTATCCAACACGCTAGGGACAATTTATTATTTAAAAAAGACAATTAACCTACAAACCTGCATGCCTTTGGAGTGTGGGTGGAAACAGGAGCTCCTGGAGCAAACCCACGGGGTCACAGGGAGAACGTATAAACTCTGTACAGACAGCACCTGTGATCAGGATCGAACCCGGGTCCCTGGCGCTGTGAGGCAGCAACTCTACTGCTGTGACATCGTGCCACCCTAAATCTCTTTAAATGTCTGCAATGCTCTCTGGTTCCATAGCTTTTGGTATGTACAGTGCAGTTAAGGGCCTGTCCTACTTACGCAACCTTTTAAGGCAACTGCCGGCACCCGTGATAGGTCATGAGAGGTCTCCTATGGTCATGAGAGGTCACCCGTGACATGTCGCCAGGGGTCACCTGTATGGTCATGAGAGGTCACCCGTGACATGTCGCCAGGGGTCACCTGTATGGTCATGAGAGGTCTCCTATGGTCGTGAGCGGTCTCCAAAGAGTGCTAGCGTCTTTCTGGTCGCTGCTGAATTTTCAACATGTTGTTAATTCCAGCGACCTATCACGGGGTCGCGGCAGTCGCCTGTAAAGGTCGCGTAAGTGGGACAGGCCCTTCAGTCATTCCTTGACAGGACTTGGAGTAAATCAACTTGTCCAGAGACTGGCTTCTGAGGATGGTGCAGATCTCAGGAGGAAGCCAAGATGTGTTGTCCACTCAGCACTTCCAGCTGATCTTGGTAGTAATTGCTTATCAGTAGCACTTGCATGCTGGGCTCCACCTCATTAAGTGTGATGATATTCATGCTGTCTTTAACTGTTTCATTTCCATCGCCATTCTTAGCTGGATGTGGTAGTTTAGTTTATATATACAGCGTGGAAACAGGCCATTTGGCCCACCAAGTCCGTGCTAACCAGCGATCACCCTATACACTAACCTACACACACTAGGGACGATTTCTACAACTTATCGAAGCCAATTAACCTACTAACCTGTGCGTCTTTGTAGTGAGGGAGGAAACCGGAGCACCCAAAGAAAACCCACGTGGTCACAGTGAAAACGTACAAACTCCGTATAGACAGTACCGTAGTCAGGGTCAAACCCAGATCGCTGGCGCTGTCAGGTAGCAATTCTACCATTGTGCTAATGAGCCGCTCTAAGTGTTAACAGTACAAAACTTTGATCTGATCCACTGCTTGTGGAATCATAACCTCGAACCATTGCATGCTGCCTTGCTGTTCAGCACACACGTAACCCTGCATTGCAGCTTCACCAGGCATGTCTCTCTGCACTTTTTGAACCAAGGTTGATGCATTAACCTCTGGGCTGCAAGTGCAAGAGAGGGCAGTGTGTTAACCAAAAAGATTTTGTGCAGTTCTTTATCGCCAATCAATCGCCGCTGTGCGGCAGGAAAGGCAGCGGCCACTTTGCACACTGCCGTCCGGGGAGAAGACTATCCCAGAAGGTGGTTAAGAGTTAACCAGATAGGTGGTCTGGAATCACAAGTTGGCTCGACGGGGATGACGGTGGCATTTGGGAGATTGGATTGGAATGGTAATGGGTTGGTGTCATAATCTGTGTTAATAACTTTGGCTTTTTATTTCAGATGGGCGGCACGGTGGCGCAGCGGTAGAGTTGCTGCCTCACAGCGCCAGAGACCCCGATTCGATCCTGACTGCAGGTGCTGTGTGTGTGGAGTTTGAGCGCTCTCCCTGTGACCGCGTGGGGGTTTTTTCTCACGGTGCTCTGATTACCTCCCACATTCCAACGACGTACAGGTTTGTAGGTTAAATGGCTTCGGTAAAAATTGTAATTTGTCCCTAGTGTGGCGGATAGTGCTAGTGTACGGGGTGATCGCTAGTTGGCGCAGAGTCGGTGGGCCGAAGGGCCTGTTTCTGTACTCCATGACAGAGATAGATAGATTCTTGATTAGTACGGGTGTCAGAGGTTATGGGGAGAAGGCAGGAGAATAGGGGTTAGGAGGGAGAGATAGATTAGCCCCATGATTGAATGGCAGAGTAGACTTGATGGGCCCAATGGCCTCATTCTACTCCTATTCCTTATGTCCTTACGTATCTCTAAACTAAACTAAACTTAAATCAAATTAATTGGCTTCAATTTTCCCTGCCAGGAATGGATTTGAATGCATGTCCTTGGAACGATGCTACCGTTCTCTATGCCAGAGTTTGGATCAGGATGTCCCAAGACCATATATAAGTCCATTTCCATTTAACCATCTCAGATAAGCAACTTGATGATGTTGCTTGAATAATCAAGCCAGGACTCCACGGACAGCTCTGGTGCTCCTCCTCAAACTTAAAACTCCCTGGACCATTGTCTTCCTCTTAACTACACCGTGTATAACTCTTTTAACTTCTCCTCACTGAGAGGGAGGCGGGTGGAGGGGTGGGGGGGGGGGGGGGGGGGGGGGGGGGGGGGGGGAGGGGAAAGAGAGAAAGAGAGTGCTCCTTAAAGTGTTCTCTGGCTGTCTCCACTGGTCCAATGAAGAACGCTAAGGTCTTCTAGGGCTGCACGGTGAAGCAGTGATAGAGTCGGTGCCCTACAATGCCAGAGACCCATGTTCGATCCTGACTGCGGGTGCTGTCTGTACGGAGTTTGTACGTTCTCCCTATGTGACCATGTGGGTTTTCTCCAGGTGCTCCGGTTTCCTCCCACATTCCAAAGACAAACAGGTTTGTAGGTTAATTGCCCTTTGTAAATGATCCCTCGTGTGCAGGATAGAACTAGTGTGATCGCTGGTGGCGGTATAATAATTTATCGGGTTGAATGCAAAACAGGATATTGCAGTGTACATGGTAAGCATTGGTCAGCACGGAATTGGTGGGCCGAAGGGCCTGTGTCCACGCTGCATCTCTAAACTAAACTAATTTTCGATAGTGTAGCCCTGTCATCTAAATGATGAATAACAGACTAATGACTTATCGATGGTTCAGCAATGTCTCCCAGCTTGACATTACGCATGCTAATTAGATGTTGATTGTGATGAATCTCTAATAAATTCTGTCGCCTGTTTTTTTTTTGTAAAGTCTCTGAGGAATGGCTCCATTTCCTGCTGACCTTTTTATCCCAGCGTCTTAAGTAACATAAGCTGCAACTCAATCCGTGCATTGAAAGTCTGTCAGATACCAGGAATTTAACTATTGCTAGGTTTCCCTTTTATTGAAGAATGAGGGGGGACCTCGTCGAAACCTACCGGATAGTGAAAGGCTTGGATAGAATGGATGTGGAGAGGATGTTCCCACTATTGGGAGAGTCTAGGACTAAAGGTCATAGTCTCAGAATTAAAGGATGTTCCTTCAGGAAGGAGATGAGGAGGAATTCCTTTAGTTAGAGACTGGTGAATCTGTGGAATTCTTTGCCACAGAAGGCTGTGGAGGTCAAGTCAATGGATATTTTTAAGGCAGAGATAGATAGATTCTTGATTATTAGGGGCATCAGGGGTTACGGGGAGAAGGCAGGAGAATGGGGTTAGGAGGGAGAGATAGATCAGCCATGACTGAATGGTGGAGTAGACTTGATGGGCTGAATGATGTAATTCCGCTCCCATCACTTATGACCTTATTTCAAATATTTCTAAATGGAAATCAAATACGAGTAGGACATATGTATCAAATGGTAGGGTACTAAGGAATGTTAGTGCCCTACCATCCTGTATGGGAATCCTGCACTTGCTTGAGTATACAAGGATGAGTGGAGACCTCAATGAAACTTACTGAATAGAGAAAGGCCTGGATAGAGTGGATGTGGAGAGGATGTTTCCACCAGTGAGAATGTCCTGGACCAGAGGGTACAGCTTCAGAATTAAAGGACGTTTCTTTAGGAAGGAGATGAGGAGGAATTTATTTAGTCAGAGGGTGGTGAATCTGTGGACTTCATTGACATAGAAGGCTGTGCAGGCCAAGTCAATGGATGGAGCAGGTCTAGAAAAATAACCGTACCTGCTACGATAGAACTCTGCCTTACAGCGGGACCCCTTGGCCGTTCCCTCTTTAAAAGGGAGCCTGGTAAATGTGAATCCCTTTGTGAATAGGATGGGTGTTAGCTTAATGCAGGGAGTCATGGTAGGAAAACCGATAGCAGCCAGTTGCCATGTGCAGTGGCAAGTGCAGATGTGGTCAAGTGAGCTCCATCTTGTTAGGCCGAAGGGCCTGTTCTCACTATCTGCCTCGAGTCAGGTCACATCCTACCGGGACAAATGCCCAGCACATATATTTGTTGCAATTTTGTAACACTGCTCACAGACAGGTACTGGTCGCTGATTAATTCCCCCTCGTGACTGTGGTTTAAGCAGATTCCTGGATGTATTTAAATATTGAGGAACTGCAATACATGGCTCTTTAGCCAAGTGACAGTCATCTCAACGACAGACTCCCTGCAGTAATTGCCAGTTTCATTGCTGGAGCCAGGATGCATTTGTCCCTAACCTTCAATGACAGAAACAATCACAGCCAAAGATACTAAACTGAAACATAGGTTCCGCACTCAGATCATAATACCAGAGGTGGTATTGTACTAAGGTAAACATTTTAGTTTTGTTTAGTTTATTACCATGTGTACTGAGGTACAGTGAAAAGCTTGTTGTTAATTCGTGCTAACCAGTCAGCAAATACGTGATTACAATCAAACCATCCAGAGTTGAGAAACAGGATAAAGGGAATAACGTTTAGTGCATGATGAAGCCCGGTTAAAGGTAGTCTAAGGGCCTCCAAGGAGGTAGACAGTAGCTCAGGACTGAAGGCTCAAGAAGGCTCTGCAGAGAGTAGTGCGTTCGGCCGAACGCAATATGGGAACTTCACTCGCCCCTCTGCAGGAACTATACATCAGAAGGTGCAACTCCAGAGCCAATAAGATCATGGGAGACCCCTTCCACCCCTGCAACGGACTGTTCGAGCTGCTTCGATCAAGCAAACACCTCCATTGCCATGCTGTGAGAACGGAGAGGTTGAGAAGGAGTTTCTTCCCAGAGGCCTATCTGAAGAAGGGTTTCGGCCCGAAACGTTGTCTATTTCCTACGCTCCATAGATGCTGCTGCACCCGCTGAGTTTCTCCAGCCTTTTTGTGTACCTTCTTCCCAGAGGCCATTAGGACTGTAAACTCCTATCTCACCAGGGACTAACTTTACTGTACCACTCTACTGGGTTTTTTTTAATTACTGTTTTTTTTCCTTTTTCCTTCCACCCACAATATGTAATATGTAAAAGAATATGCGATCTTGTTCCATCCTGTTTGTAGTTTGTTTGTTTGTTTTTTTTTTGCACAAAGTCCGTGAGCATTGCCACTTTTCATTTCACTGCACATCTCGTATGTGTATGTGACGAATAAACTTGACTTGACTTGACCATCTAGTTTTAGTTTAGTTTAGTTTAGTTTAGTTTAGTTTAGAGATATAAGCACTCATCGAGACCGCACTGACCAGCGACCCCCGCACATTAAAACTATCCTGCATACACTAGGGACAATTTACATTTATTTATACCAATCCAATAAACCCGTACATCTATGGAGTATGGGAGGAAACCAAAGATCTTGTGAGAAAACCCATGTGGTCACAGGGGGAATGTACAAATTCTGTACAGACAGCACCCGTAATCAGAAGCGAACCCGGGTCTCTGGCGCTGGTAGGCAGCAACTCTACCGCTGTGCCACCATGCCACCCTAATTATTGATAGGATGGTTCAGTTGCCTAACAACAGCTGGGCGCAGACTGGGTGGGCTGAAGGGCATGTTTCCCTGCTGTATCTCTAAACTAAACATAACACAGTGTGTTTGCACTACGAAAATGGGCTTTGTCACCGCAAAGCCGATGCAGTCAATATAACCATAATGTCAAGGGCAAATCTCACTGTATTAGGAAAAATAATGGGCACGTAATTGAAAATAAGATTCACTTCGGCTGTTACCGAACAATTGAATGCTTTTGAACTTTAAAGTGTTAATGCAAAAAAAATTCATCCTGCGGTTTATTAATAAGTAGCTTTGGCCTTGACAATGAATGCATTTTGGAAATATGCATTGATATCTTTTCAGTTGCACTTGAGACTCAGAGAATGCTGTGCTTTAACCATGCCAAGCCAATTCAAAAATAATTATATTCATCAAGGTAAGATCTTGTCTCTTTATTGGATTCATGCAGAAGTGGATGGCAATTTACCCAAGGAACTCTACATTTGCACTCTCTGGGATTCTGACTCAGACTGAAGTATTGCCTGGGATTCAGGTCCAGTGTATGTAGACAATGTCTGGGTTGTGGTCAAGTGAGCATAGACGCTGTCTGGAATACTAGATCACTGTGAGCGTAGACACTGTCTGGAATACTAGATCAGTGAGCGTAGACACTGTCTGGAATACTAGATCAGTGAGCGTAGACACTGTCTGGAATACTAGATCAGTAAGCGTAGACACTGTCTGGGCCCTATATCACAGACTACAGACACTGTCTGGTTTCCTGGATCATGATTCAGTACTGACCTGCGATCCTCATACACTTGCACTGTCTTACACACTGGTGCAATTTACAATTTTATCAATGCCAATTAACTTACAAACCTGTACGTCTTTTGAGTGTGTGAAGAAACAGGAGCACCCGGGGAAAACACACGCAGGTCACGGGTAGAAGGTACAAACTCCATACAGAATGCACCTGTAGTCAGGATCGAACCCGGGTCTCTGGGACATGGATGGATCCTGGCATCAGCTGCGGCACCGTGGCACAGCTGGTAGTGCTGCCGCCTCACAACAGTAGAGACCACGGTGCTATCGGGACGTCAGGTGCTGACAGTGTGGAGTTTGCACGTTTCCCATGTGGCCACATGGGGTTTCTCCCGCTGCTCCAGTTTCCACCCACATCCCGAGGATGTGCATGTTTGTGGGTTAATCAGTCTCTGTAAATTGAATGTGTAAGTGGGATAATGTAGAACTAGTGTGAATGGGTGATTGGTGGTCAGGATGTACTCGGTGGGCTGAAGGCGGCTCTGTTTCCATGCTGTATCTCCAAACGAAAACAAAACTAAATATCTTCAAAACACAAATATACACGTAGACACATGCACGAACACACAAACACACAGACACACATATATACACGCACACATGCACACACACACACATGCACATGCACATGCACACACACACTCACATGCACACAGAGTGCAAACACAATGGAGGAAATGGAAACACACACAGTGAGGTAACAGGCTCATATGCCTAGTGGAAACATACACACACACATACTTGTGTGCACACACTCACACTGTGGAAACATACACAGACACACGCTGACACACACACACATACTGTTTCAGGACATGGCAGTTCTTAGATTACACTAAGATTTTCATCCTCCCCAGCGCGGTAAACATCATGGATCAAATTACATACATAAGCTTATTGATGAGGTACAGCCCTGAGCAATGAAGCCTACAGGAGAAATGGAAGAGCAATGGAAGATATTTGGACCTGATCGGAGAGATAGATCAACACTGCTAAGAAGTATACTTCTAAAGAGTGAGAAAGAGATAAAAATAGAGTAACTGTTAGAGGTATTACAGTTCCTTCCTTCACAGAGGTATTTTATTTCCCAGTTACAGAGATGGAAATGGGTACGTCACAACTGCATATTATAATCCCTGTATTGAGTTCCTTATCTAACGATGCTGTGGAAATCTTCTCTATCTGTGGATACCGTTTGCAAAGACTAAATACTGCGAGCTGCCAGTTCCCAGGGGATATCAGCCTTCCCCTTCTCTTCTAACTGTGAATTGATCAAAGGGAAAATAAATTGCTTCACTATCTCAAGCAAAATATAATCCCTGCAAAATTATTTATTGGACAAACTAATTTCATTGTTCATTGTTCAGCTGGTGGTTGCTTGCCGAACATTAGCCCAGGCTGAGAGATGTGAAGGAGGATTCGGCAAAACAGTCAGCAGCTCCCAGGGCATTTTGTACCAAAAATGCCCAAATGTTTCTTATCTGAGTCCTAACTTGGAATTGCAATATAAATCGGACTCAGGTTTTAGTTTTTAATTTTAGTTTTAGACACAAATAGACACAAAAAGCTGGAGTAACTCAGCGGGTCAAACGGCATCTCTGGAGAAAAGGAATAGGCGACGTTTTGGGTGGAGACCCTTCTTCAGAACGAGAGTCAGGGGAAAGGATAATGAGAGATATAGACGACGATATAGAGAGAGATATGGAACAAATGAATGAAGGATATGCAAAAAATGTAACGTTGATAAAGGAAACAGGCCGTTGTTCGCAGTGGGCTGGGTGAAAACAAGAACAGACTATGAATCAGACTCAGTTTTAAAGAAGTCTACAGGATCATTAACCGACAAACCTGTACGTCTTTGGGATGTGGGAGGAAACCAAAGATCTCAGAGAAAACCCATGTGGTCACGGGGAGGTGCAAACTCCGTACAGACAGCACCCGTGGTCAGGAGAGAACCCAGATCTCTGGCGCTGTAAGGAAGCAACTCTACCGCTGCGCCACCATGCCGCCATTCTGCACCAACAATACAATACAATACGATACAATACAATACAATACGATACAATACAATACAATACCATTTATTGTCATTTGAGACTCAGTGAGGCTCAAACGAAATTCTGTTTCCACAGCCATACAAACAAAGACAATTCCTAGACATACACACAATTTAATTCACACAAACATCCATCACAGTGAACCCACTGTGATGGAAGGCAAAGTCTTTTCTCTCCCCTGTTCTCCATTTCTCTCCCGATGTCCAAGCCCCAGGCGGGCGGTAATAAGTCCCACGGCCATTTTAGGCCGTGCCGGGCGATTTACGGCCCGCTCCCGGTCTAAAAGTCACAATTGCACTAATATTTCTTATCTGACCTTTTACCTGGAATCGCACTGTGAATCTGACTCACTTGTGAAAATGGAAGTTCTACAACAGGGGTGAAAGGCAGCACACTTTCACAGCAGGTACTCAGGGACGTCAATGGGTTCATGTGAACTTTAAAGTTGCACCATAACGGGTTCAAAGGGAGCCTTACCCGAGACGTAGCCCAGCCAGTATCTCAATGAAAGTAAAAACAATCTGAAAAACTCACCAGGACCAAAGTAGTCAGACCACACCTGTGTGCATGACCACGACAGAGATACCCTCACTCTGCCACCCAGCATGGTTAGGCTTGCTGGAAAATACTTATTCCCTTCATCGCATGGGACTGATGCAAGCCTCAAGGGAGGCAGTATGGAGGGTATGGAGTTGGGCAGAGGTGGATGGGCCATGCTGCGGAGAACAAAGGAGGCTCAGCTGGGGGGGGGGGGGGGGGGGGGAGGGGGAGCACCGTTAATAAAGGGGAACCCGGGGGGGGGGGAAGTGGGGGAACAAAGACGGGATAAGTACTTTTTTAATGCCTTTTTTGTGACTCTTTACTGTATGTTGTATGCAAAGACAATGAAGTATCATCATCATGAAGCAAATGGGACAAGTTCGTAAGCAGCTTGGTTGCAATGGATGAGTTGGGCCTCAGGACCTGTTTCTGTACTGCAGAACTCCATGCCACTCCACTCTGTCACTGACACTAGGCCCGCACAGTGGTGCAGCGGTAGAGTTGCTGCCTTATGGCTACAGAAACACAGGTTCGATCCTGGCTGGGTGCTGTCTGTTTCCACATTCTCCCCGTGGCTGTGTGGGTTTTCTCTGGGTGCACCAGTATCCTCCCACACTCCAAATACATATGTACAGGCTTGTAGGTTAATTGGCTTCAGTAAAATTGTAAAATGCCCCTAGAGTGTAAGATAGTGCTAGTGTACGGGGTGATCGCTGGTCAGCGCGGACTCAGTGGGCTGAAGGGCCTGTTACTGTGCTGTTATCTCTGAAGTCTAAAGTCGAAAGACTAAGGGCTGCATTTCCCTTTAAAAGATGAGTTCGACCACCTCATAGTCATCCTTTCGCACCAAAGGAAGATTGTTCCCGATGTTAGGGAAGTCCAGGACAAGGGGGTCACAGCTTAAGGATAAAGGGGAAATCCTTTAAAACCGAGATGAGAAGAACTTTTTTCACGCAGAGAGTGGTGAATCTCTGGAACTCTCTGCCACAGAGGGTAGTTGAGGCCAGTTCATTGGCTATATTTAAGAGGGAGTTAGATGTGGCCCTTGTGGCTAAGGGGATCAGGGGGTATGGAGAGAAGGCAGGTACGGGATACTGAGTTGGACGATCAGCCATGATCATATTGAATGGCGGTGCAGGCTCGAAGGGCCGAATGGCCTACTCCTGCACCTAATTTCTATGTTTCTATGTTTCTAAAGCAAGGTGCTGCATTTTCTTCCCAGTGGATGTGGAGGATCAGAGAACTCCATCACAAAGGAAGGCTCTGTTTCCATCTCCGAGCTTTTCACCGTCTGCTCCAAATCCTGAGAAAATGCCTCTTTTTGATACACTTGACAATAAAAGACCCACTGACCCATCGAACCATTTGCCTACATTTGACTCACATCCCTCTAAATCTTTCCTATCCACATACCTGTCCAAAATTCTTTTAAACGTCATCATTCAACTACTTCCTCTGGTATCACCCTCTGCATGTAAAAGTTGACCCTGGGATTCCCATTAACATTTTCCTCTCTCACCATAAATCTATGCTCTCTAGTTCATGATTCCCTTACCCTGGGAAAAAGACTGTGCAATCACCATATCTATTCCCCTCATGATTTTCTAAACCTCTATAAGATCACCCCCTCAGTCTCCTGTGCTCCAAGGAATAAAGTCCTAGTCAGCCCAACCTCTCCCTATAGCTCAGGCCCTCAAGTCCTGGTAACATCCATCTTTTCTGCACCCTATCCAGCTTTTTGGCATCTTTCCTTTAGCTGAGGAACCAAAACTGAAAACAATACTCAAATTGCAGCCTCACCAGTGTCTTGTATGACTATAACATAATGTCCCTACTTCTATGCTCAATTCCTTGATTGAGTAAGGCCAGCGTGCCGAAAGCCTTCGTCATCGTCGTATCTACCTACCGATGATACTTTCAGGACGTGCTTGTAATCTGAAGAAAGACACAAGGTCTTTCTTTGTGTCCAAGATGGCTGTCAGGAAGGGAGAGTGTACGCTGGCACGGTTTAGCTGCCGCTGCTCTCTCTTCACATTGTGTTTTTGATTTTTTTTGTCACTGGATCGAATTCTGTCTTTAATTTGTGTATTGGTGATGTCTTTATTATTTATTTTACTCCGATTACATGTTTTTTACTCTTGTTAAATTCTGTTAGGTGTCCTTGAGACTTTTGAAAGGCGCCCATAAATAAAATGGATTATTATTATTATTAAGGTGCTGGAGTAACTCAGCGGGTCAGGCAGCATCTCTGGAGAGAAAGGATGGGTGACGTTTCAGGTCAGAGTCCTTCTTCAGATGGTGCTTCTACTCTCAAATCCCTCTGCCTACTAGCATTCCCCAGGCCCCTGCAGTTCACTGTAAAGGTTCTTGCCCTGGTTTTGCAGCCCAAAATTTGCCACTTCACACTTATCTGAATCGAACTCCATTCGCCATTACTGTGCCCATTTGCCCAGCTGATTAAGATCCTGCTGTCATACCTGATGACCATCTCCACTGTCTACGAGACCACTGATTTCAGTGTTATAATGAGACAATGCAGAAGCCGTCTGCTCAGCAACTAACCCACGGGGGGGGGGGGGGGGGGGGGGGGGGGGGGGGGGGGGGGGTGTTTCATGGGATAGCATAGAGTAAACTGGACTCCGTTTCTAACCCACACATCCCATCACTGGAACCGTGTTACGGCAAGCTGTGAGAGATTCACTCCGCAATGAATCTTTTACACACACAAAGTTGACTCTGGATGCCAAAACACACACACACTAATCCATTCCGGAGTGCCGATATCTTTCATCTTGGTGAGCCAAGAAAAACATTTAAAATTTGGGTTGAAAAATGGAAGGGGAAGTATATAAATATAAAAATATCCATTTACTGTGATGTGGAGATATTGTTATAATGCAAGGAGAAACACTAAATCTCATCTTCTCCAAACAACCTTGCAGTAATAAAACTCAACATATTGCACAATTTTGCAGCGAGTTAAATTCCTTGAAACACATCATATTAAAATGGAAGATCATTCAAACCTCACCTCGAAATTCTGACGACCTTAATATTTCCCGCAATAAGAGTACAGATGGACTGGGAGAGAAACACATTTGTCCTTCGGTTCACATCTTGTGAAACAACCGGGCTGTCTGGATTGTCACCAGGCCCATTATTTATTCGAAGAAAAACTACACAAACCTCACTAAATCATTGCTCACCCTTCAGACTGCAGGCCAGAATGTTACCTCCCTGATTTATTAAAATGGAGAAGCTGTAAGTAGATGAAAACTCCTTTGGTGAGCTACCCGCTTCCCACCCACTTGGCAGAGACACGGCATGCCTGTTGCTGAAACCCAACTCACGCACAAAGCAATTGTCCATTTCAGTCTCCAGCAGTGACCGCTCACTCATATTATCATCACTTGGTCATGAGGCAACACAGAAATAATAGAAATCAACAATTATTTGACCCTTTCAACAATTTCAAATCGTTGCAGCCTCTACTAACACGCACTGTCAATTTTCCTTTCCAGGGTGAATATCCTGACATATTAATCAATAGGCTTGACTTTATATAGTGCATTATTGCATCAAAAGATGTCAAAAAATAGCCCTGCAGAATAAACCGGTCTTTCAGAGTTGTGGGCCTTTTGTTACCAAGGGGAATGTAACTGCTCTGTTGTGGCTCACAGACCTGATCTTTCAGCAATAAGTGGGTGAATTAGCTGGCTAATCTTGTGCATTTGTGCAGTGGGCAATGCTTAAAATGGGAGCTGTGAAAACAACAACAAAATCCTGCAGATGCCGGAAATGTGAAATAAAGACAGGAAATGTTCTAAATGCTCAGCTCAGTCGGTATCTAAACGAGAGTGAATGATGATGACGTTTCATCGTTCCGTTGGTAAAGAGTTTGAATGCACAGGGTACTGTGAATAGTTCTTGATGACGGATTGTGAGATTAAACAATGATTCAATTATACTTTATTGCCACATGTACCTGGGTACAGCAAAATTCTTTGTTTTTGCATACAGCTAGTAAAATTGTACAGCAGACTTCACCTAGACACCTTGTGTCTATTCACAGCAAGGATACTGTGAATAGTAAGGATACTGTGAATAGACACAAAATGCTGGAGTAACAGCGGGAATGGCAGCATCTCTGAATAAAAGTAATAGGTGACATTTTGGGTCGAGACCAGATTTTAAGGATACAGTGAATACAAGCTTAGATCTTGGAGTGCAGGTGCATGGTTCCTTGAAGGTCGAGTCGCAGGTAGATAGGGAGGTCAAAAAAGCTTTCGGCACATTGGCCTTCATCAGTCAGAGTATTGAGTACAGACGTGGGGGGGGGTAATGTTGCAGTTGTATAAGACGTTGGAGAGACCTCTTTAAAATATTGTGTTCAGTTCTGGGTACCATGTTACAGGGAAGATATTGTCAAGCTTGAAAGGGTTCAGAGAAGGTTTACGAGAATGTTGCCAGGACTAGAGGGTGTGAACTATAGGGAAAGGTTGAGTAGGCTGGGTCTCTAATTCTTGGAGCACAGGAGGATGAGGGGTGAGCTTATAGAGGTGTACAAAATCATGAGAGGGATAGATGCACAGTCTCTTGCTCAGTGTGGGGAAATCTAGGACCAGAGGACATATGTTCAAGGTGAAGGGGAAAAGATTTAATAGGAATCTGAGGCTTAACTTTTTCACACTAAGGACGGTGGGTGCATGGAACAAGCCGCCAGAGGAGGTAGTTGAGTCTGGGACATGTTGATCGGTGTGGGTAAGTTGGGCCGAAGGGCCTGTTCATCACTATATCACTCTATGACGATGACTAAGCTTGAGTGAGTAAATGCTTTAATTCATTTTTCGTGTTCATTACAATGTTTTATAGGTATAGAATAGACTGAACGATAGTTGTATTATTTAGATTAAAATGTAGCATGGCAGCTCTAATGAGTTTATGGGTCATGGTGGTCGGTGTGCGAGTGAGTTGGGCTGATGAGCCTGTTTCTACACTGCATCATTCGTGTGAGGTTGTTTCAGGTACCCACAACTACCAGTCTGCATCTTGTACCTCTCCGGTCTTGGGAATACAAGCAGTTGGCATCAAAACATTAGGAGGCAGCGGTAATGTTTAGTTTAGTTTAGAGGTACGGCGTGGAAACAGGCCCTTCGGCCCACTGAGGAGCTGCCGACCAGCAATCCCTACATTAATACTACCCTACGCACACTAGGGATATTTTTTTTAATTTATCCAATTTATACCAAACCAATTATCCTACAAACCTCTACATCTTTAGAATGTGGGAGGAAACCGATGATCTCAGAGCAAACCCGCGCAGGTCACGGGGAGAACGTACAAACTCTGTACAGACAGCACCCATAGTCAGGACTGAACCCGGGTCTCTGGCGCTGTAAGGCAGCAACTCTACCGCTGGGCCACCGCGCCGCATATCTGTAACTTTTGTTCTGTGAGGTTTTGCGCAGTAACAGAATAGGCTTGGTGGCATGTGCAACATGGTGCCTTGCTCAGTAGACGAGGCAGATAAGTACATGGATGAAGGAGTGGTGTGGGGAAAGAGGGTCTGTTACATGGGGTACGCACCACTACTGAGGGGGGAAAATAAGCTGTTCCATGGGATCAGAGACCAGGGGCCCAAACGTAGGATAAATAGAGTGGGAACAAAGGAGAAAGGTAGAATTGATAATATTTCTAAAACAAATGGAAGGCAGTGTAGGTAAAAGGAGACTAAAAATCCAATTCAAACAGTAGTGAGACTAATAGAATTGTGAACAAACATTGAAGTAGACAGGCACGTTGGATATGGTCCAAGTAAATGCTCTTTATGCCACGCACAGTGTGGAATTGTTATAAATTATTTGGCCCTTTAAGGCCGCTCTCCAAGATGGTTGTAACTCGCCTCACTCCCTTGCCCATTCCCCACACTCCTGGATATTCTTTCCTCCAAGTACTAATCCAATTCTCTTTGGCAAACTGCGATTGTGTGTGCCTCCTCCAGCTCACTCTCTGGCAATGCGTTCCCTGTGATAGGCACTCACTGCGTATCAAACCTTTTTTCCTCCCGTCACCTTCGATTCTTCTGCCCGTCACCTTTAATTGTTGTCCCTTCGGTTCCCAATCCTTCCCGAGGAACAAATTGGTTGAATTACAGCAGCAAATTCAACTTGGAGGGTCTGATGCAGTCGGCATTAGTGAGACAGGGCTGCAGACGATCAGGGCTGGAGATTAAATATTCTCGGCTACAAAGTCTGCAGACAGAGAGAAAATGGCAATGAGCGGTGAACAGCATTGATGATTAAAGATGAAACGGTGTCACTGATGAGAGAGGATATTAAAAGAGTGAAGGGGGCGGTGGGGATTTTATTGGTAGGATCAAGATGCAGGAAAGGATTTAAGTCTCCACTGAAAGTTACGTATTGATTGCTAATCGCATTTTGTGCGGAGATGGAATGAGAAATGCAGCGATTAGATGTGCATGTAGTATAGACAAGGCGGGGATTTTAACTTCCATATAGGTTTGACGAAGTAGATTTATGTGAAAGACAGTGCCGTTCATAATCATGGTCAGGGCACTTATCTGCAATAATGTGTCCCAGTACCAACAGGGAGTCAGATGGATAATGCGCCAGGTTTAATTGAAAGCCTAACAATGTGTGAACATTATTCACTGATGGGATGTGGATGTCACTGGCACGGCCAGCATTTATTGCCTATCCCTAATTGCCCGTTCAAAGTTGGTTGCGTGAACAACAAGAGGAGCCACAGTGGATCACTCGGCCCCTCGATACAGTCAATATTAACTAAGTTACAGAGATAGGTTGAATAAGTTAGGTCTTTATTCTCTGGAGCGCAGAAGGTTAAGGGGGGACCTGATAGAGGTCTTTAAAATGATGAGAGGGATAGACAGAGTTGATGTGGACAAGCTTTTCCCTTTGAGAATAGGGAAGATTCAAACAAGAGGACATGACTTCAGAAATAAGGGACAGAAGTTTAGGGGTAATATGAGGGGGAACTTGCTTTACGCAGAGAGTGGTAGCGGCGGTGGATTGAGCTTCCAGTGTTTGAAGTGGTGGAGGCAGGTTCATTGGTATCATTTAAAAATAAATTGGATAGGCATATGGATGAGTACCAACAGGGAATGGAGGGTTATGGTATGAGTGAAAGCAGGCAGGTGGGACATATTCACTGATGGGAAAAAAATTTGTTCGGCCAGCACGGACTTGTAGGGCCGTTCATGGCCTGTTTCCGTGCTGTAATTGTTATATGGTTATATGGTTATATGGTTAATATGTCACAAGACGTGGGCGGCACGGTAGCACAGTGGTAGAGTTGCTGCCCAACAGCACCAGAGACCCCGGTTCGATCCTGACTATGGGTGCTGTCTGTACGGTGTCCCCCGCCACTGCACGGCTTTTCCCTGGGTGCTCTGGTTTCCTCTCACATTTCGAAGACGTACAGGTTTGTAGGTTAATTGGCTTCGGTAAAGATTGTAAAAACTGTCCCCGGTGTGTAGGATGGTGTAGTGTACAGGAATCGTTGTTAGTCGCGGACTCGGTGGGCCGAAGGATCAGTTTCCGCACTGTATCTCTAAACTACACTGAACTGAACTGGCACCCCAGACAATATGAACACAGATAGGTCTGTCCCAGGCCTCATCAAGAGTCAAGGGTTCTTTATCGTCAAATTCAATTCAATTCAATTCAATTCAACTTTAATGTCATTGCACAAATACAAGTACGGGTACAACGAAATGCAGTTTAGCGTCAGTAAGTAATAGTGCAATATAGAAATAAAAATACAGAATAATCAAACATGTTCCGAAGAAACAGAAGAATAACATTCTTACTTGCAGCAGCATCAGCAGCACTATAGGTTTGTAAATACCGTACTCAATAGATAATATAATACACAAGCAAAAAATAGATTCAACCAATTGTTTTTTAAACTACATGGTGCAAAAACAAAGCACAAAGTTTTGTGCAACCGAAGCAGTTCATAGTTCAGAGTTTATTTAGAGTTTGCAGTGATCAATAGAAACACAGAAAATAGGTGCAGGAGTTGGCCATTTGACCCTTCGAGCCAGTACCCTGTTCCTGCTTTCTCCCCATATCCCTTAATTCCGTTAGCCCTAAGAGTTAAATCTAACTCTCCCTTGAATACATCAAGTCTGATAGTTGTTTTGAGAAAGCTGTTCCTGACCAGGACGTCACAGTTTTCAATCTCTTATACCTTCTTACTGATTAGGAGTGAAATGAGAGCTTGGTTCCCAGGCATTCGAGTTGCCAAACCAGGCCAAGATGCAACCTGTCAATATACTCTCTGCTGTCCACCTATAGAAGTTCAAGAGAGTATTCGATGACATGCAGAATTTCTTCAATCTTCTAAGGGAGTAGCGGCCTTGATGGGCTTTTTTTACGATTGCATCAATGTGCTGGGTCCAGCGCAGATCTTCAGAGATGTGTACACCCAGGAACTTGAAGTTGTTGACTCTCTCCACCACTGACCTGTTGATAAAGACAGGTTTTGTGGCTCCTCGAACTCCCTCTTCTAAAGCCAACAATCGGCTCCTTGGTTTTGCTGACGTCGAGAACAAGGTTGTTTGTCTGGCACCATTCAATCAGATGATCAATCTCCCTCCGATACTCTGACTCATCACTATCCGTAATTCGTCCAACAACGGTGGCGTCGTCAGCAAATTTAAAGATGGAGTTGGAACTGTCCCCGGCTATCTGGTCATTGGTACAGAATGAGTAGAGCAGGGGGCTGAGCACACAGACTTGAGGTGCTCCTGTGCTGATGATCAGTTCCTTTACCGCAGCAGTTCCCATTGTCTTCAACACCCTGGTTGTGGTTCAGTTTTTAGTTTTAGAAATACAGCATAGAAACAGGCCCGTCGGCCCACCAAGTCCACCCCAACCAACGATCCCCACACATTAACACTATTCTGCACACATTATGGACAATTCTACACATATGCCAAGTCAATTAGCCTACAAACCTGCACGACTTTGGAGTGTGGGAGGAAACCGAAGATCTCAGAGAAAACCCAAGCTGTACAAACTCCGTACAGACAGCGACCTTACGCGGGATCGAACCCGGGTCTCCGGCGCTAAGGCAGCAACTCTACTGCTGCGACACCATGCTTCCCTGAAATGTCCATTGCATTCAGTGTTCTCTATGTAGCTCCTGTATTCTGGTGCATTCAAGCACAGATGAGGTGGTCACTTTGCTGAGCTCCCACACTCTGTCTGCCACAGGTATCTGGTGCAAGCCATTTAAATCTCGCTCCCATTTGTACAATGACTTATCGGTACTTGGCCTTCTCCATTGCCACAACGAGTGATTAAGGGCAATTGTCGAGTTCGATCCTGACTACGGGTGCTGTCTATACGGAGTTTGTACATTCTCACTGTGACCACGTGGGTTTTCTCCGGCTGCTCCAGTTTCCTCCCACACTCCAAAGACGTACAGGTTTGTAGGTTATTTGGCTTTGGTAAAAATTGTAATTTGAACTCTTTGGTGTGTGGGAGGAAATCGGAGCACCTGGCGAAACCCACACGGTCATAAGGAGAACGTACAAACTCTATACAGACAGCACCCAAAGTCAGGATCGAACCCGGGTCTCTGGTGCTGTAAGGCAGCAACTCTACCGCTGTGCCACCGTGTCGCCCCTGTTGACCATTGCCAGTATGTAAGTGAGTGGTAAAATCTGTGGGGAATTCATGTAAATGTAATCCAGCCTCCACCTACCGCTAGACTGGTGAACAAATAGAATAGTAAGACTAAATGAGAACTTACCAGTTCGAAGTTTGATCTGTATTTTATGAGGAGTTACGATGAGGGATTACGTGAAGAACCCGTCCAGAAATCACAGAAAGACACAATAATTGAAATAAACATAGTAAAGAAAAGGAGAACTTAAATACCAGTTGATCTCTATAATTCAGGGTGGGAGCGGAGGGCACGTAATCCCTCATCGTAACTCCTCATAAAATACAGATCAAACTTCGAACTGGTAAGTTCTCATTTAATCTTACTATTTTACTTCGGAGTCACGTGAGTGACTATGTGA
Organism: Leucoraja erinaceus; assembly: GCF_028641065.1. NCBI lineage: Eukaryota > Metazoa > Chordata > Chondrichthyes > Rajiformes > Rajidae > Leucoraja > Leucoraja erinaceus. The sequence goes on from NC_073396.1 coordinate 12,458,161, forward strand.
AGATTTTAAAGCTCTGTGATTTCAAACCGTGTAACAGTTCATCCTTCACTCACTGCCGAAGTCATTCGAGGGAGGAAGTATGTTATCGTAATCAACCATGAATCTGTTTGTAAAAACAATAATTGTGTTTATTAAACAATAACAAAAACAAATTGATCCCCCGGGCTTAAATTATCTATTTGCAGATTCTAATATTTTTTCTGCAAATGATGCAGGTTCTGCCAACGGCATATTATAAAAAGTTTGAAATGTTTTTTCCCCAGACCACCCCGCTGTAGCCAGGATTTGGTCCATAGGTACGTCCATTCTCTTAGCCGCCGACGTGGATGCTGCCCTGGTGGAGTGAGATTTATACACGTTAGTATTTACACCAGCGGCTTTCAGCACCTGCTTGAGCCATCTTGAAATAGTTTGGCTCGTCACCCGACCATGAGGTTTCTTGTGGCTGACCCATAAGGCTTTTTCTCTCCCTCGGGGAATTCTTGTTGTGTCAATATAGTTCAATAAGTGGATCATGACACATAACCGTGGTTCAGGTGAGTAAGCCCGGAATTCCATGACTGGGCTTGATGTTCCTGGCCTGCTCTGTTTGACCAGCCTCTGGATTGTAAATGAGACACGGTCTGGTGTTACAACTATGTTGGCCAATCGTAATATATGAAGTGACTGGACTCTTTGTGCTGAGACAAGTGCCATCAGCATGACCGTCTTCAGAGTTAATTGTTCCAGGGTGAGGGACCTGGCTGGTGACCATCCCCTAAGGTATGTCAGGACCACACTGATATCCCAGATTTGGGTGTACCTAGGTCTGGGGGAATTGGAGTTAAATATGCCTCTCATGAGTTTAATCACCAGCGGGTGGGATCCCATGGCCTGTTGTCCTGCTGCCTGAATTAAATAGGCTTACAGAGCACAGAGTATGTGGTTCCTGTGTCCGAACAGTATTTTTCCCACTTCTTGATGCTTGACAAGTATTGTTTCCTTGTGGATTCGCGGTGGGATGCTGTCATTGTGTTGATGGTGTTTTCTGACAATCCCAGGCCCAGCAGAGGCCTTTTCAGAATCTGCAACCCAGGAGTTTAATTTTATCGTGGCATGGGTGGCTTATGCCTGATACTGGGTGAGTTAGCAATTCTGGGCTACTGGGAAAAGTCATTGGGGTCTCGCCGACCATGTCGAGGACCACTGGGAACCATGGCTGTGTAGGCCAGTCGGGTACTATCAAAATACCTGAAGCAGAGTCCATCTGTATTTTGCATAGTACCTGACTGATGAGGCAGAAGGGAGGAAAAGCATAAAAGAAGAATTTTCCCCAGTCCAGCGCGAACGCATCTATCGCTGCTGCCTCAGGGTCTGGTTCCCAAGCGACATACATTGGAACCTGGTGATTTAGTCTGGATGCAAATAGATCGATATCTGGCGTGCAATATTGCTTTGTAATTTTAGCAAATGCTTTGGAATTTAACATCCATTTGGTGTTATCATTGAATTTGCGTGACCTGGTGTCTGCCACTGTATTTAGCTTACCTGGTAGGTAAGTTGCTGATAGCCAAATATGTCTGTCGACACACCATTGCCAGATTGTGTTGACCAATTTGTCACATGATATCGATTTTATACCGCCCACATGGTTAATATAGGCCACCACTGTGGTATTATCTATTTGTAAACGAACATGCAAGTGATGCATATTTGTTGAATATGCTTTTAAGCCATAAAATGCACCCAACATTTCCAGATAATTTATGCCCAGTGTTTGTAGCAAAGATGACTAGATTAGTCCATCTACCACCTGTGCTGGATATAGTATTAGTTGCTCCCCAGCCTTGAGCACTGGCATCTGTTTGAATAATTAACGTAGGGTTAATGATAATGATAGGGCTGGAACTATGCCAAATGTTCCCTATCCACCACTGTAACTCTGATATTGCTTCAGTGGGTAATTTCATGACTCGGTCAAAGTGACCTGCATGTCGTTTTAACACCTGCACTTTTGCTCTTTGTAAGTTTTGATAGTGCAGAGGTCCAAATTGTGTAGCTGGAAATGCTGCTACCATTTTCCCAATTACTCTTGCCACTTGTCGAATGTTTGGTCGATCGTTGACCATTAAATTGTTACATGTTTGTGCCAATTCTGCTGCTTTGTTAATTGTGAATCGCAGATAGTCCATGGTTGTGGATGGCGTCAACTTAGATTTATCTGGATGTAAGACAAATCCCAAGATTTCAAACAATTGTTGGGTGGCTGACACAGCTGATATAGCCAATTCCATGGTTTTGCCTACTATTAAGATATCATCAAGATATACCATTACAATATGTTTCTGTTTTCTTAATATTGCCAAGGCTGGTTTTAATATCTTGGTGAACAATCTTGGAGCTGATGTTAAACCATTAGGCAATGCTTTAAACTGCCATATCCCATCCAGGTAAATTTCAGGTATCTGCGATGATCCTTTTGAATGGGTACTGAATAGTAAGCATCTTGAAGGTTGATGCTTGCCATGAAGTATCCTTTGGAAATCAGTTGTTTGGCAGTTACAAACGTTTCCATTTTGAAATGTATATACTTAACAAACATATTTAGTGAAGTTAAGTCAATGATGATGCGACATCCACCATCTTTTTCAGTTTTGATGAATATATTAGGGACAAATTCCAAGGGTTCATGTTTGTTTTTTTCAATGATACCCTTTGTGAGTAGTCTCACCAATTCTGCTTGGCACTCTAGTGTTTCTTTAACTGAGTGGGAAAAGACCCTTTGGGGTGTATGCTGAACTGGTGGCATGTTTTCTTGAGCAAATTCTATTTTGTATCCACGAATGCTATTGAGTATATATTTATCATTTGTGATAGATTGTGATAGAGGTTCGCTTCCACAAACAGGTGTAATCTCCCCCCTGTTAGTATAGAACCCCCATTTTTTATATGCTGGTAGGAATCAGACCCATCTACCTCCATGGTTACGGGTGTTTTTTCTGCTTCTTCCACGGATGATGTGTTGTCTGATGTGCTGCTGGTTGGGGGTGGCGCATTTTCCATGGGGTCCGCTCTGGGCCCTGGCCTAAAAAAGGCTTTCGGGAGTAATGTGCAGACCCTGAGCTTTCACCAGTCCCATGAGGTTGACGTCGACTGGTGGACGCGGTGGGGTACTGCCACTTGGGTTTTGTGGCTTTGCTTATCCCGGGGCCTGCCCTCATGAAGCCAAATGTTTTGGACTCCTCTTCCAGGTCCTTCACTTTTTTGGAAAGGTCCTTGCCGAAGAGCAGGATTTGTGGCTCTGAGGCCGGTGTTTTGCACAACCCTGCGAATTTCGGGTTGAGGGCAGGTCTTATTATCTCCTTACGGAGGTTGTTGATCTCGAATTGGGTATTACACAGCAGTGCTAATGTATCCTGCTGGTTCGTGGTCATTTCCACCCCATCCACGGAACGAGCATAGGAAGTGATGGCTGACGTCAGGAGCCTGAGAATCCGCTGTAATTTGAGTTCTTGGTTGTGGATGTTCTGCCCAACATGCCCCCAGATTTGGCTGTTGACGGCCGGCACGTTGAGCGAGGCGCAATTCTCTGGGGCCGAATACAGCTCTAGTGCCTCATTAACTACCTGCTCTTGTAGGGGCTTGAAGGACAGGTAATCAATGCTGGCCACCAGTTTTGGCTCTAATGGCCGTCCTGCTCGTGGAGCTGCCACGTAGCGGTCTACCACACCCAGCAGCTCTTCCTGGTCCTGTACCCCAAGCGTACTCCCGACATCTTCGGCCAGTGACCCCTCTTCTTGACCAGCCCAGCTCTGGTCGCCAACGCTGCCCTCGGCTGAGGGTGAAGTGATGGCCAGTGCCTTGTGAGGCACTGTGGCGGGAGTGCCTGAACTCCCTTGGTGAGACTGCTCCAGCTCCCGAAGCAAGTCTCGCTGGAGCATTTGCTCCATGAGCCGCTCAGTGCGGCTCAGGCGGCTGTCTCTGCCACGTTCGGGCGGTGAGACGTCCCCGTCCAAAGAGTCAGATACCACCAGCCGGTTTGTCTTCCGCGTTGATTTACATCCAGCCCGCTGCTCAGGCTGCGCTAGCGGGACTGGGCTCGGCTCGGTGTCGGGGATGACGGATCGCTGGGTTAGCGGTCCTACCGCCTCTTGCCCCCCACTGATGGGACGCTCCTCCGTTGGAGTCGAACGGGGGGCGGTCTTCTTGGCTTGCCTTGATTTGCTAATGTTCCAGTTGTCTCGACCTGGTGAGACAAAACAAAGCAACTCTTTTAGAAAAAACTACCTTAGAATAAGGTCCGTCTTTTTTAAGCTGTAGCGGGAGCGCCTGTACTCCCGTTCGTCGCTGTTGCACTGCGTGAACGCTCATGAGCGTTCACGCAGTGCAACAGCGACGAACGGGAGTACAGGCATGCGTGCTGGACGGGTTCTTCATGTAGAATGCAAGGTATTAGAGACAGAGTGATGTATAGAACAGAAACCGACCACATGCTGACCCTTTTACCCAGCTAGACTATTCTCATTTTCCTGCATTTAGGACCATATGCCTCAAAGTCTTACCCACCCAAGTATCTGTACAAATGCCTCAAACAAAGTAATTGTATTGGATTCCACTACATCTCTGGTCACCTCTCTCTGAATAAAACATTTAGCCCTCAGATCCCCGTTGGACCTCCGACCCCACCTTAAAATTGTGCCCTCTTGTCTTTAATGGGAATTAGATTTTCATTACCTGTCCTGTCAATGCTTCTCACAGTCTTATATCATTCCGTCGTGCTGTCGCTCAATCTCCTTCACAGCAGGGAAAACAAGCTCAGCCGTAAACAGTCTGGGCAGGTTTATTCAGAGAGGTACAGGGGAAAGACCAGAAATGTACAGGGTTGCGACAGTTTCCGTTAAAATCAGGGTAACACTTAGTTTTTTTATGAAAGCCCTTCAACTGGATCCAGGAAGACCAATGTCAAGTTTTTGACAGTGACATGGAGAGGAAAACAACAAAAGGATTGCACCTTGTAATGCATTTAACCAGAAACAAATACCCAAGGCGATTTGGCAGAAATTCCCACTAAGTCACTTATGGGGAGTTTAAAGCTAGGTCAAAGAAAGTGAGTTTTAAGGAATACTTTAAATGACAAGAGAGAGAGAGAGAGAGAGAGAGAGAGAGAGAGAGAGGAAGAGAGAGAGAGGAGAGAGAGAGAGAGAGAGAGAGAGAGAGAGAGAGAGAGAGAGAGAGAGAGAGAGAGAGAGAGAGGAGGATTTTACAGAGGAAAAGCACTGGGGCCTCACCAGCCTTCAGTGCTGAAGCAAAGAAGATGACATGTTTAGTTTAGTTTGGAGATACTGCATGGAAACAGGCCCCTCGACCCACCGAGTCCGCCCCGACCATCGATCAGCCATACACTAGTATCATGTTATCCCACTTTTGCGTAGTACACACTAGGGTCACTATAAAAAAGCCGATGGATCTACAAACCTGCACGTTCTTGGATGGTATGTGGAAACCGGAGTGAACCCACGCATTCACAGGGAGAATGGATAAACTCTGCACAGAGAGCACCCGTAGTCAGGATCGAACCGGGGTCTCTGGCACTGCGAGTCAGAAACTCTATCACTGCGCTTCTGTGCCTCCCTGTGCACCATTCCATGAGCTCAACTGGAGAAACAGAGAGAAAGAAGACTTAAGCTTGTCGGGCTGTAAAGGGCCTGTCCCACGAGCATGCGACTCCATGCGGCAAGCGCGACCTAACCTGATCGCTTGAGCCGTACGGCCTCGCGGGGCCGGTCCCACTTCGATCGCCAGAGCCGTATGGAGTTGTGCGGAGCTGGTCCCGACATCTCGCGGGGCTACGAAAAACTGACCGTGTTCAAAAATTCTGCGCGGCAACGGCCTGCCAGCCCGCAGCCGCCTCGACGTCGTACGCACCGCCTCAACGGCCGTGCACAGCGTCTTGACACCGTACGCAGTGCCTTGACGCCGTACGTCACGCGCGAACTTCCCGCGGACTTCAAGTCACTCACTCGACCTCCGCGCGGCCCCCGCTTCCGGTTTGGTCGTGCTTGCCACATGCAGGTCGCATGCTCGTGGGACAGGCCCTTAACGTATTCAGTAAGAGTGGAGACCTCAGAAGGAATTGGAGACCGGGAGGTAGATTTTAAAATGAATGACATGGAACCTGGTAAGCGTAGAGATAAGACTGAACAACCAGAGAAGGTTTGGCACATTAGTGTGGTGGGACACTATTATTACAGTGTAAGCATACTCAAATATCAGGGGAAAGTTTATCAATAAACATTGCTATGTGAAAGAAGCACGAATTGTAGAGTACTAAACAAACGCAGAGAGCTTCAATCTTTGAACTTCAGATACGGATCAGATTCGTTCATTGCCATATACACCAGGGTGCAATGAAATTCCTTGTTCACATAAAGCTCTCAGAGTAAACATACAGTAATGATAAACACATCAATGGCAAGAGATGAATAGCAAAAGCGTGTAATATTGTAAAGCATAATCTGAGTAGTACAAATTAATATTGAAGTATAATCATTGAATAAGACAATGGTTAAGGGTTAAGAGGACAAGTACTTGGGAAATGTATTCTTGATACTTGGTACTTGTTCAGAGTAGGTTTAGTTTAATTTAGTTTTGAGATACAACTCTAAATTATTTAGTTTAGGAAACAGGCCCTTCGGCCCACCGAGTCCGCACCGACCCTGCATACTATCACTACCCTACACACACTAGGGACAATGTACAATTATACCAAACCAATTAACCTACAAACCCATACGTCTTTGGATTGTGGGAGGAAGGCGGAGATCCTGGAGAAAACCCACTCAGGTCATGGGAAGAAGGTACAAACTCCATACAGACAGCACCCGTAGTCAGGATCGAACCTGTGTGTCTGGCGCTGTATGGCAACAACTCTACTGCTGCGCCACCGTGCCGCCCTAAGTGTGTGAAAGAGGTGTGTGGTTCAGCGGTCTAATAGTAGTGGGAGAGAAGCTGTTAAATCTGGATAAATAACCTTTCAAGCTCCTGCATCTTCTCCCAGAAGATGGAAGAGTCAGGACATATTCCAGGGACCCGGGTCTCCGTCGCTGTGAGGCAGCAACTCTACCGCTGCATTGAGGGTCAGGGTGGGGAGATGTTATGACCAATTCTAACTGACTGATTGGAATCTGTTGGCCAAAATGCCCAGAAGATAGTTGCAGATGGGGTTCCCAAGACCAAGGTCCAGAAGTTTAGGGCTGAGTTTATTCAGTCACCTTTCCCCGCTAGTTACATCTGTTCCACCCAGTCAGAGGTCTCCAAACCTCTGGACTTGGGGCAGGTTTGAACTTCCAGACTCCAGCCCACTACAACTTACGCGCAAACTAATAACAACAGAGCCCGTGCATTTTTCACTTCAGCTTCAAATGAAAGTGGTGCTATTTCAGGAACTGAGATCATGGCTGCAGGAAATTTTATTCATTAAACTTTATTTGATGGCCCACAATTTTTTGATCCCTTCAAAGTGCCTCATATAAAGAAGAAAGCATCTATTATGCAGCAAAAAAAAGAGCAAATCCATGTTGCCGGCTGCTGTTAATAATCAGACAACGTCAGTTGTTCGAGTGCTCACTGATCAATCTCTCCACACTGCGGCACCTGGGTCCAGAACCCAAGTTACATTTCTGGCAGAGGTGCCATTCATCTCCAGAGCTGCAAATTACCAGAACAACTTGAGGCTATTTACATCCTTCCCTGCAAAATCGTCCTGTCTTCCTCTCCTACCCTTCCTCTCCCCCTCCATTAACCATGCTCCGAGATTGGATGCGGAAAGGCAGTAATCAAGGAGCCGTTGCATTAATCATTTAGCGTCGAAAACAAAAAAATCTGCACTGCGCTGCGAGAAGTTTTAGACCGCCATCTGTTTGACATCGCTCCTGCTCCCTGATCATCTGCCTTCACTCGTCTCTTTCTCATTCTGTTCCCGCCTGTTCCACGCCCAGTTCGGGCAAGTGTTAATGGCCCGCCACCACCTAACTTCAGCACCCTTTCAGTCCGCACAGAAAGGGGGAATTCACGCCAGCGATGATCTTAGTGAATGGCGACCCAGGCTCCAGGGCTGAGTTGCCGCAGAGTTGTCCAACGCAATAATTGTCCCTTCAGCCCATCGAGCTTGTGCCTATCAGCAACCACCCATTTGCATTAATCCTACATTAATCCCATTTTATTCCCTCCACAATCCCATCAACACCCCCAGATTCCACCACTCACGTAGGCACAATGGCCAAATTACAATGGCCCATTAACATCGCTATTTACATGCCTTTGGGATTTTATTTTAATACAGCATGGAAACAGGCCCTTCGGCCCACCGGGTCCGCGCCGACCAACAATCACCTGTTCACCAGTTCTATGTTATCCCAGTTTTGCGTCCTGGTAAATTACAGAAGCCAATTAACCTACAAACCTGCCCGTCTTTGGAGTGTGGGAGGAAACCTGAGCTCCCGGAGAAAACCCACGCAGGTCACAGGGGGAATGGACAAACTCCATACAAACAGCACCCGTAGTCAGATTCAAACCTGGAGTTTAGAGATACAGCACGGAACCAGGCCCTTTGCCCACCGAGTCCGCACTGCACATCAACATTATTCTACACACACTGGGGACAATTTACATTTTACCAAGCCAATGAATCTACAAACCTGTACAACTTTGGAGTGTGGGAGGAAAGCAGAGATCCCAGAGAAAACCCACGCAGGTCATGGGGAGAACGCACACACTCTGTATGCACAGCACCCGTAGTCGGGATCGAACCTGGGCCTCTGGTGCTGCAAGGCAGCAACTCTACCGCTGCGCCACTGTGCTCTCTTATTGTCAGGTGTGCAAAGTGCAAACACACAGTGACATTCGTCACTTGCAAGCAGTCCAGTAGAGTGTTGCCACATCTAAGCACATCCCCAATTAGCAATTTGTCCAGAGAATTGTACAGAAATAATCTACTAATTCCGTGTGCAAGAGGTGCCATGTTTTGGAGCCATTTTCAAAGTCCAGCCTGCGCTCTGGGTATTATGAGCGGTGCCTGATCCAGGCAAACGCAGCCAACTGCTGATTTGGGAAGTTAATCCAGGCAGGATATTCACAGTGAAAACCGGGATCCAGGGAAGAGTTATTCCTGCAACAAAAAAGGAAATAAATTCTGCCTTTTGTGCTGTGAGTTCTTCCCACACAGATTTGGGGGTTTTATTTCCACCTCGCTATAACAGGATAGTCTCGGTGAGAAGGTTCTCTCTAAAGCTAGACTAGCTGGACTAAGATGCTCAGTGGGAGACCATTTGGACAGTTGTGTCTATGGCTTCAAAAAGAGCTCTCTAAACTAATCCTGCCTTCCAGCAGTAGGTCTATAGGCCTGCAGGCCATGGCTCTTCCTGTGCACATCCAAGTGCTGTTTAAATTTGCTGACAGTTTCTGGCTCTGTCACCCCTTCAGGCGGTGAGTTCCATATCTCCGCCAGTCTTTTTGTGACAAAGGATTTCTTCTTCTTCACTTCATTCAGCCGTGATTGAATGGCAGAGTCGAATGGCGTACATCTGCGTCTAATGAACATATGAACTCTAATCCTTCCATCAATTACTTTAAACCCTTAGCTAAGAGAAATTGATATTCGTTATTTGGTCTGCCTGGACATTCCATAACCTTATACACTTCATCTGAGTATTCCCTCACCATCGCCAACCAAAGAAAATAAGTGTTTATTCCATTTGTCAGGATATAGTTCTCCAGTCCTGATATGGTCTTGCTTGTGGTTGTGTACAGTTCTGGTCTAAATCTGCCTGAACCTATAGCTTCTTAATCACCTTAATCATCGGTCCTATGTAGGAAGGAATTGCAGATGGTGCTTTAAACCGAAGGTAGACACAAAAAACCAGAGTAACTCAGCGAGACAGGCAGCACCTCTGGAGGGAAGGAATGGAATCCCCTTCTCTCCAGAGATGCTGCCTGCCCTGCTGTGTTACTCCAGCTTTTCGTGTTAATCATCTGTCCTGGTACCTTTACGGATTAGTTTAATTTAGTCTAGAGATACAGCGTAGAAACAGGCCCTTCGGCCCACCGAGTCCACACCGACCAGTGTTCCCCAAACACTAACACTATCCAACATACACTAGGGACAATTTACATTTATGCCAAGCCAATTAACCTACAGACCTGTACCTCTTTGGCGTGTGGGAAGAAACTGAAGATCTTGGAGAAAACCCACGCAGACGCAGGGAGAACGTACAAACTCCGTACAAACAGAACCGGTAGTTGGGATCGAACCCGGGTCCCTGGCGCTGTGTCACCATGCCACCCCTCATGGTCTCTTTCCTTCTATAGCACTGTTTGCATCTTGTTACACTTTCCCAATTATAATATGTGCTCTTCTCTTGATTAGCTTCCATTTGCCATTTTCTCTCATACTGATCATCAACGTATATCTATTCCAGTCCAACAACCTCCCCACAACCACTTGGCCATTTTTTGTTTCATTTGTACATTTCTTTATCATTAAATTACTAAATCATTTAGCAGCAGGCAGTGAAGGCAGTGAAGAAAGCGAATGGTATGTTAGCATTCATAGCAAAAGGATTTGAGTATAGGAGCAGGGAGGTTCTACTGTTGTTGAACAGGGTCTTGGTGAGACCACACCTGGAGCATTGCGTACAGTTTTTTGGTCTCCTAATCTGAGGAAAGACATTCTTGCCATAGAAGGAGTGCAGAGAAGGTTCACCAGACTGATTCCTGGGATGTCAGGACTTTCATATGAAGAAAGACTGGATAGATTTGGCTTGTACTCACTAGAATTTAGAAGATTGAGGGGGGATCTTATAGAAACTTACAAAATTCTTAAGGGGTTGGACAGGCTAGATGCAGGAAGATCGTTCCCGATGTTGGGGAAGTCCAGAACAAGGGGTCACAGTTTAAGGATAAGGAGGAGTGACCACATTTCTATTACCTATAAAATAGTCATGGTTTAGACCACGGCAGGCCTACAAGTTAAAGTTCTGAATGGTTACCTCGCTAGGTAGGGCAAGGGGATAATTTAGTTTAATTTAGTTTTGAGATACAGCGTGGAAACAGGCCCTTCAGCCCACCGAGTGTGCTCTGACCAGCCATCCCCGCAAACTAACATTATCCTACACACATGGGATAATTTACAATTTTACCAAAGCCAATTAGCCTACAAACCTGTACGTCTTTGGAGTGTGGGTGGAAACCGGAGCACCCGGAGAAAACCCACGCCATCACAGGGATAAAACGTACAAACTTCATACAGACAGCACCCGTCAGGATCGAACCTAGGCAGCAACTCTACCGCTGCGCCACCGTGTCACCTGGATAGGTGACTGATGTGTCAGTGAGCGAGCCTTTTGGTCCCAGTGACCACAGTTCTATTCTATTTAGTTCTGGATAAGATGAGGGTGAGCCCACAAGTTAAAGTTCTAAATGCAGGGAGAGATGTACTCTATTAAAGAGGCTGGCAATGAACATAAATGAGAATGGGGCAGATTCACCATCATATTCCTGATGCCTTCATATTTACCCTCTGGCAATCTTTATTGAGTGAGGGTCCTTTAAGATGTAACCATATAACAATTACAGCACGGAAAACTTGGCCGTGCTGTAATTCTTGGCCCCTCAAGTCCGTGCCGAACACTTATTTTCCCCTAGTCCCATCGCCCTGCACTCAGACAATTTGTGACAATTTTATTGTCATATTTGACTCCACGGTTGGAAGACAAGACAACATCCACGTCAGGGGTTATGGGGAGAAGGCAGGAGCATGGATGTGGAGGGAAAGATAAATCAGCCATGATTGAATGGTGGAGTAGACTCGTACATATATTGGCGATTAGGATGATTAACAGAGGTAGATTTAACCATAGGCAAGAGTCTTTCAGGATTATCGTTCTCTCTCTGTCTCTCTCTCTCTCTCTCTCTCTCTCTGTCTCTTTCTCCCTCTCTCCCTCTCTCTCTCTTAAACTAAGTTGCATTTCACTGTTTGCTTGGTGCTCTCGGCTCAGTACGTCACGCTGATCACAGCTGGCACTTCAGATTCTTTCAATAGTTCAGCTGAATCGCAGAGCACTTCTACTGCTAACAACAGGGCAGGAGAGAGGAAGCACATTTGTCTCTTGGCTGCTGGCACTGAAAGAAACAAGTTGTTAGTTCCTTCTTAAATCATGAGTGGGACGTTTACGGAGTTGGTTCAACAACTTCTGCCCCCTTCGTGGAAGAGTATAAGAGGGGTTCACAAAAACAGAATGGTTTGTTGGGGGGGAATCATCTATCCTCTAGACCCTGACATGAGTGTTCTTGTAGCGGCCTATTCAATGAGAAGGGACTGACTTTCAGGCAAGCAGTTTAGTTTAGTTCTATTTAGTTGAGTCTAGTTTAGTTTAGTTTTGTTTAGTTTAGTTTAGAGATACAGCACAGAAACAGGCCCTTCGGCCCACCGAGTCCGTGCCGACCAGCGATTCCCGCACACTTACACTATCACTAGAATTTTACCAAAGCCAAATAACCTACAAACCTGTATGTCTTTGGAAGATGGAAGGAAACCGGAGATCCTGGAGAAAACTTACACAGGTTACGGGGAGAACGTGCAAACTCCAAAAAGACAGCATCCGTAGTCAGGATCGAATGACGGGACTCTGGAGCTGTAACTCTATTACTGTGACGCCTTGCCGCCTCAGATCATGGAGCCTGTAGTGTGGAAAGCCAGTGGGTAAGGTCTCGATATCCCAGCCAAGGCTCAGATATCGACAGGTGAGGGCCCGGGTCTCCGATACCCTCAGGGAAAGGGACGAGCCAGCAATTATTGTAGCAACACTTGACATCAGATGACGCTAGACATGGGAGCGACAAGGAGGATGGAGTTAAGAGGGAAAGATAGATCAGCCATGATTGAATGGCGGAGTGGACTCAATGGGCCGAATGGCCCAATGAAGTGGCAGTCATTACAGGCCAGCCATTACACTAAGACTATCCTACACATTAGAGACAATTCACAATTTTTACCAAAGCCAATTAACCTACAAACCTGTGGGAGGAAACCGGAGCACCCGGAGAAAACCCACGCAGTCACAGAGAGAATGCACAAACTCCATACAGACACCACCCGTAGTCAGGATTGAACCCGGTTCGCTGGCGCTGTAAGGCAGCAACTTCACCGCCGCGCCACCGTGGGGCAGTACAGGGGGATCGGATGGAAGGTCCGGTATATCATGCTCTATAATGGGAACGAACGTTCTTGCTTATGTTCCATTACCACAGCCAATGCCAACCTGTCTGCTTGTGTACACCTGAGAGATTCCAACTGGCACACACTTTCCAGCTAAACAAGAGGTTTCTTGTATCAGCCACAAGACAAGATGTTTTATTTAATTACGTGAAATATATTTAACATCTCAAAGCAACCCGACCGTGAAATGATGTGGGGTGCGATTAGCAGTTAAATGTCTCCAGCCCTGATACTGAAGCATCATATAGTTATGGCAACCAATTCCATCTGCTAAACCTGCAAGACCTGGTTTAATGAGATTCTGTCAATGTAATGTGATGAATCCATCAGGGAAATATTTCTGACATTGAAACAGCCTCTTTTATAAAATTACTTTCTTGAACTATCTTTCGTGCAAATATGCCCAATGCAGACAGCGCAAGTTAGACTCAGGGTGATGCTGCTTTTAAGGTGCCCGACATACATAATAAATCTCCCCCCACGCCATTCCTTCAAATATTTCCAAGGCAATGGCCGGCACGGTGGTGCAGCGGTAGTTGCAGCCTCACAGCGCCAGAGACCCGGGTTCAATCCTGACCACGAGTTTGTATGTTCTCCCTGTGTGACATTTTCTCAAGGTTCATCGGTTTCCTCCCACATTCTAAAAACCTGCAGGTTTGTTGGTTAATTGGGTTTGGTAGGAATTCTAAATTGTCCCTAGTGTGTAGGATAATGGTGATCGCTGGTCGGCGTTTAGCTGGTCAGCCGTTTCAGCTGTTTCCATGCTGCATCTCTAAACAAAACTAAACTATAGCAAAAATTGGACATGGGGTTAAGCTTTTTATAACTCTGTCTTATTAAACTCTCCCAAACAGGTGCAGCACAGATAAGATGCAGAGAAAAGCTGAGAAAAGAAAGGAGATGAGGAGATGAATTTCTTTAGTCGGAGGGTGGTGAATCTCTGCAATTCATTGTCACAGGTGCCTGTGGAGGCCATAATTGCGTATTTTTAAGGTGCAGATTGACAGATTAGTGATTAGTAAAGGTGTATGGGGATAAGGCAGGAGAATGGGATTAGGAGGGAAAAATAGATCAGCCATAAATGAATGGCGGAGTGGACTTGAGGGGCCAAGATCTTCGGTTTCCTCCCACACTCCAAAGAGGTGAATTGGGACAATTTATGTTAATTGGCACTAAATGTAAATTGTCTGTAGTGTGTATAGCGTAGTGTTAATGTGCAGTGATCGCTGGTCGTGTGGACTCGGTGGGGCAAAGGGCCTGTTTACACACTATCTCTAAACTAAACGAAACATGATAAGGGAATAGATACCGATAGTTCTTCTTCTTGCGTTTGAGGCAGCACAAGTCTGCAGCAGGGTGATGCCATCCGGTTCGACATCCGTAGGTGCCCGCCCTAAAAAGGGAGCATACTCCGGGTTGGCGCCAAGCTTCGGTGCTGCTGCTGTCTCTGTTTGTTGTCATTCACCTGACTGAGGCCAGTTGACAGGGCTCACCCTGGGGAGGTCGACAACATGAGCCCCACCCAGATACATGATAAGGGAACAACTTTTGAAGAGCAAAGCTCCCTTTACACGGTCCGTAAGGGTTTAGTTGAGTGAGGCTGAACATCTTGAGCAGTTTATAATATTGTTGGGGATAGCTTCATATTTGAAATCCAAATGTTGCTGAACTTGAAGCAACACAGCCGTGTTTTCACTCGATTATTAACTCGGATGAATGTGGATCTTCTACAAACCCTCCTCCCTTTTAACAAAAAAAAGGTTAAACAAGCGTAACAAAGAAAGCGGTTTGCAAGCCCAGCTGCCGGTACATCTTGCCCTGGCCCCACGCAGCAGTCTGCTGAGAACATGTTCATTGTCAGCCATGCCATCATTTGTCAGGGAATACAAAGGCCTTCTGATTGAGAGATTCGTTCAATGGTTCTCTCCTCAATTGTGTGGAAGCTTTGTCTGCTCAATGCCTTCCTTTTGTCACTCAGACAATGCCTGTTGTCCCCCCCTCCTGCAGTCCAGCAGAGTGCTTGCGTTGGTGACTCAGTGCTTCCACCATCCCATCACCCCCCGCTTCAGCAGAGTCATTGCACGAATAATCCATCAAACGTGTTGCCGGGAATCATCAAGTTTGTTGTGTGGAATTTCTTGTAACTACCAGGCCATTAACCACTACAGCATCCAATAAGCTCTGAATGACATAGACTTGGGGATAGACAAAAATGCTGGAGAAACTCATCGGATGAGGCAGCATCTATGGAGCGAAGGAATAGGTGACGTTTTGGGTCGAGACCCTTCTTCAGACCGAATGGTTTTGTCTTTTTGCACTGTCATACTATTGTTTGTCTGTTTTTTACTTGCGTGTGTGTATGGATGTGTATATATATATATATCTTCATACATATACATATATATACATATACATACACATGTATATCCACACATATATATATCTATACACATAAAGTGTCAGGTCTCGGGTTTGATCTAGTTTCTGTTTCTTATTGTTTTTTAGTATTAGAGTGTGCATTCTTGTTTTATTTTGGTGTCTCGCATCTCCTCTTGTTTCAGGTCCCATTTCCTATCAGGTCATTTACCCTCATGTGATTATTGGCCCCGCCCTGATGTGTTTCACCTGTGTCTCGTTATCCCCTGCTAGTCTGTATTTAAGCCCTTTGTGTTTTAGTGCTCATTGCCAGTTCGTCGTGTATGCTACTTGGTATCACCTCATTCCAGCACTAGAAATCTTGTGACCTCGACCATTGCCTGTTTTTCGACTTCTGTTTTTTGCCTGCTCCTAGATTGTACTGTTGCCTCTGTTTTGCTTACCTGTGTACCGACTTGGACCGATTAAACTCTGAAGACTGATCTGCCCTGTGTCTGAGCCTGCATTTGTGTCCTCCTTCTTGTTCAGTTCTGATATAAAGTATATAAGTGTGTGTGTATACAAATGCGTTTGTATAGATATACGAACAGTATATATGTGTGTGTGTGTGTGTATATGTGTTTGTATATATAAATATGTGAGTGTGTATATGTGTGCGTATATATATGTGTGCGTATATAAAATAAAACATGTTGAGTAAACTCAACAGCTCAAGCTCTGTGTACAGAGAAAAGCTGAGTTAACAATGCAGGTGGATAATGTACAGCAGAACTGGGCCATTCTGATCCTTTCAGGAAAGGGATTTGCTGGGAATTGTTGAGTTTGATAGTGAGTCCTGATGTTTGCAACCTGCCCAGATGGAAGATGAAGAATTGTTCCCTTCACGACCTCCTTGTCTGTACTTCTAGCAACCATTCCCTTCTCAAGCACCTTCCCATGCAACCACAACAGATGTCCTTTTAATCTAAGGTTATGCCCTCAGGTCCTAGACTCCTACTACTGGATAGATACTCTCCACATCCACTCTAGCTGGGCCTTCCATGATTCAGTAGGTTTTAATAAGATCCTTCTAAACTCCAGCAAGTGCAGACCTGGAGACATCACTGCTCACAATATTCCAATCGAGGTCTGATCAACACCTTATAACATCTCATCCATGCTTTTGTATTCTAGTCCTCTTGAAATTAATGCTAATATTGCACTTGCCTTCCTCAATACCAACTCATACTGCAAATTAACCTTTTTGCGAATTCTGCACCAGCACTCCCGAGTCACTTGCACCTCTAATTTCTGAATTCTCTCCCCATTCACAAAATAGTCTCTGCCTTTATTCCTTCTGCCAATGTGCATGGCCGTACACTTTGCTCTACTGCATTCCATTTGCCCCTTCTCTGCCCACTATCCCAACCTGTTCAAATCCTTCTGTGGACTCCCTGCTTCAACAACACTTCCTGCCCCTCCACATATCATCGTATCATCCAGAAACTCGGCCACAAAGCCGTCAAATCCATCATCCACCTCATTGACATATAATAGAAAAGTAACGGACCCAACACCGACCCCTGCGGAACACCACTAGTCACTGGCATCCAACATGAAAAGCCCCCTTTTTTCCCCACACTTTTCCTTCTGCCAGCCAGCCAATCTTGTTTCTATGCTAGTACCTTCCCTCTAATATCATACAAGATACAAGATACATTTAATTGTCATGGGCTTGTTTATCACCCTCCTCCACTCTGTGTAAGGAAAACTTGCCCCACACATCTCCTTTTGACTTTCTGCATTATCTATGCCTCTCATAATTTCATATAATTCTAGCAGGTCTCCCCTCAAATTACAAAGATCCTGAGAGAACAATCCAAGTCTGCCCAAACCTCTCCATTAGTGAATACCTCTCAATCCAGACAGCATTCTGGTGAACCTTTTCTGCATCTTCTCCAAGACGAGAAGGAGGGTGTCAGTTCAAACTTTGAAAGACTCAGCATGGGACAATGAAATCAGCTCTCTAGCTGTGTCATTCCTGTGCATTTAGCCATTCTGAGAGGAAGCAAAACGGATAGTGGGCGGGGAGGGGATGGGAGGGGAGCGTAAGGGGAGGGAAGGGAGCGGAGGGGATGGGAGGGGAGAGTAAGGGGAGGGAAGGGAGGGGAGGGGAAGGGGAGAGGAGGGAAGGTTACGGAAGGGGAGGAGAGCATCTCTGAAGAAAAGGAATTTTGTGTGTGACGTTTCGGGTCGAGACCCTTCTTCACCATGGTCACAGAGAATCAGGCAGAAGGGTGTTTTTAAAGTGGTGAGGAAAGATTAAAGGAAAGTCTGAGATATTGTCCATTCCACGAGTTCTGGACATCATTTGAACAGTGATGACAGATCTGTGATCTAATGTATATCTCCACCACTCATTGTACACAGGACCTCTTCACTCCGCTTGTCACTTCTCAAGGTTATCTGGCCATTTTCCCCAGGATAGGACTTGGAAATGAGTTACATCTAAGTATTGTATTGTAAAGTGAAAGAGCGTGCCCAGGTTTGCAATTTACCCCGCCAGCCATATGCTACAACCATTAGCATGTGGGAGTTTATATCTTAATAAACTGAGCATTCAGGATGAGTTGCACAATCCCAGGTTGTGGCATGGTGGGGAATGTTAATGTGGTGAGGAATGTTGGTTTGCTTCTGGCCTGACTGGGTAATATTCCTGGCAAAAACGTAAGCCTGTTGGAAATAGAACCTGGAGATACTCACGGCATAAAATAGAAACATATATACGTAGAAAATAGGAGCAGGAGTAGGCCATTCGGCCCTCCGAGCCAGCACCGCCATTCAATATGATCATGGCTAATTATCCAAAATCAGTAACCCGTTCCCGCTTTCTCCCCATATCCCTTAATTCCGTTAGCCCCTAAGTGCTAAACCTAACTCTCTTGAAAATATCCAGTGAATTGGCCTCCACTGCCTTCTGTGGCAGAGAATTCCTCAGATTCACATCTCTCTGGGTGAAAAGGTTTTTCCTCATCTCAGTCCGAAATGGCCTACCCCTTATTCTCAACCTAAATGGCCTACCCATTATCCTTATAAATTGGGAATGCTCGGGCAAGGGTGGCATGGTGGCGCAGTGGTAGTTGCTGCCTTGCAGCGCTGGAGACCCGGTTTCGATCCTGACTCTGGGTGCTGTCTGTACGGAGTTTGTACGCTGTCCCTGTGACCGTGTGGGTTTTCACCGGGTGCACTGGTTTCCTCCCAAGGCAGACAGGTTCGTAGGTTAATTGGCTTTGGTAAAAATTGTAAATTGTTCCTAGTGTGTGTAGGATTGTGCTAATGTATCGGGTGATCGCTGGTCAACGCGGACTCAATGGGCCGAAGGGCCTGTTTCTGCGTAGTATCTCCAAACTAAAGATACAAACTAGACTGTGCTTGGAATAGGGGGGCTATGGGGTTTAATCACGTATGGTTATCCAAAGTTAAGTTTAGAAACTTAAGAAACTTAGAAACTTAGTCTGGGGAAAGATCTCAATGCTGAATATCATCTGTCTGATTCCCCCCCACAGGTGCTGCCTGACCCATTGAGTTGCTCCAGCGTTAGTTTTTTCGCTCAAGATTCCAGCATCAGCAGTCTCTTGTGTTTTCTCCAGGAGTCTGGTATTTTTTTCAAGTTTTGAAACCTGTCTATGAGAAACATATCAAGTTCAGACACATGGTAACAGTGGTGGCAACAAGCCAGTGTGGAACTCACTGTAAATGGGGGAGGGTTTCTTCATGGCATCTGTGATGGGAGATTAATCACTGCACTTTTAGTGTTTAGTTTAGTTTAGAGACACAGTGTGGACACAGGCCCTTCAGCCCACCGAGCCACGCCGACTAGCATTACCCTATGCACTGGGGACAATTTACAGTTATACCAAGCCAATTAACCTACAAACCTGTATGTCTTTGGAGTGTGGGAGGAAACTGGAGCACCTGGAGAAAACCCACGCGGTCCCAGGGCGAACGTACAAACTTCTTACAGACAGCACCCATAGTCAGGATCGAACCCGGGTCTCTGGCGTTGTAAGGCAGCAACTCTACCGTTGCCCCACCGTGCCACCCGTTTGTTTGTTTGTGATCTTTTCTTGAACAGACTGTGGTACATAGAATGGAAATAGACAGGAAACAATTGCCAACCTGTTGAAACAAAGTATTTCAGGACTGTCAGTCTGTCAAAGCTGCCACAGCCAGACATAAAAACAGCTTTTTTTCCACGAGTAGTAGGTCTACTCAATAATCAAAAATCTGTAGCCTCCTTTTGCTCTGGTATTTTATTTAATGCACCTGTTTAATCACTAATGTTTTATTATTAATGTTTAATGTTTTATGTATCATTATTAACTGTCACTGTATGTCATGTTGTCACTTGCGGGCGGAGCACCAAGGTAAATTCCTTGTATGTGAATACTTGGCCAATAAACATAAACTTATTCATTCACTTTTTCAGTTTCTTCCTACATCCCAGCAATGGGTGGTTTGATAGATCCATTGATCACTGTAAGTTGCCCCAGTGTGTTTGTGAGCGTAAGTACCTGGGGTATTGAGGATAATGTGGGGGTGAATAAAAGGGGATTCATGTAGGATTGATGTGGATGGGTACGTAATGGTCACTGTGGACTTTGTTAGCTGAAGGGCTGATTCCATGTTGTACCATTTTGTGGCTATGATTATAATACCATGTATGTAGAATATTAAAGTCATCAGAGGGTGGCGAATCTGTGGAATTCTTTGCCACTGAAGGCTGTGGAGGCCAAGTCAGTGGATATTTTTAAGGCAGAGATAGATAGATTCTTGATTAGGGCGAGTGACAGAGGTTACGGGGAGAAGGCAGGAGAACGGGCTAGGAGGGATAGATAGATCAGCCATGATTGAATGGCGGAGTAGACTTGATGGGCAGAATGGCCGAATTTTGTTCCTATTCCTTATGACCTAATACAGAGCAGGACAGCACAGTAACAGGCCCTTCAGCCCACCATGTCGATGTTGAACACGATGCTAAACTAAACTAATCTATGCCTGCACGTGATCCATATCCCTCCATTCCCAGCAAATCCATGTGCCTTCCTAAAAGTCTCTTAAATACCACCATGGTACCTGCATCCACCACCACCCTGGCAGTGTGTTCCAAGCCCCCATCAGTCAATGTAGAAAACACTATAATGCTGAGATCAATATTCTACACTCTGTATCTTTCCCTTCGCTCCACCTATTGATCTTGCATTTAGCCTGATTGTATGTATATACAGTATTAGAAACATAGAAACATAGAAAATAGGTGCAGGAGTAGGCCATTCGACCCTTTGAGCCTGCACCGCCATTCAACATGATCATGGCTGATCATCCAAATCAGTATCCTTCTCTCCATACCCCCTAATCCCTTTAGCCACAAGGGCCACATCTAACTCCCTCTTCAATATAGCCAATGAACTGGCCTCAACTACCTTCTGTGGCAGAGAATTCCAGAGATTCACCACTCTCTGTGTGAAAAATGTTTTCCTCATCTCGGTCCTAAAAGATTTCCCCCTTATCCTTAAACTGTGACCCCTTGTTCTGGACTTCCCAAACATCGGGAACAATCTTCCTGCATCTAGCCTGCCCAACCCCTTAAGAATTTTTTAAGTTTCTATAAGATCCCCCCTCAATCTTCTATTATCTGACTTGATTGGATAGCATGCAAAACAAAGTTTTTCACTGTACCTCAGTACATGTGACAATAATAAACCAGAGTCTAAATGTAAATCTCAATCTAAAATTTGCCCCAGCAGTTCTCCTTTAAACCTTGCCATTCTCAGCTTAAGGCTATGCCCTCTGTATCATATCAGAGTTCTTGGGTGTGTCTATGTGTGAATCAGCAGGACAAAACAATCTGTAAAAGTGCTCGATTGCCTGGGTATAACGTAGTTATTTTATTTTGCTTTCAATAAAAATCGATTCCGCCATGTAAAAAAAATTATCCTGTGCCTGTAATTAAATAGGAATCGATACAGGAAGAAAGGGAGAGTATTACAGAGATAGTTATCTGCCTCTCCCCAGAGCCTGGTCCGCTTTTTCTGCCACAGGCACCAAGGTGCCGTTCTCTGAAAACCTCTCTCTGAAGTTCTCTGCCTCCGCAACTCCTCCAGACTATTTCTCAAGCGATCTATTTGAACAAACAACAATTCTTCACTGTCGGGAAACCCACCTTCATCACCTCCAACCGAATAGTTCTCCAGTGTCAAACCTACAAGGTAAGTTTAGTTTAGTTTAGAGATACAGCGCGGAAACAGGCCCTTCGGCCCACCGAGTCCGCCCAGCCCAGCCCAGCGATCTCAGCACATTAACACAACCCCACACACACTAGGGACAATTTACAATTTTACCAAGCCAATTAACCTACAAACCCGTACGTCTTCGGAGTGTGCGAGGAAACCGAAGATCTTGGAGAAAACCCAAGCAGGTCATGGGGAGAACGTACAAACTCTGTACAGACAGCACCCATAGTCAGGATTGAACCCGGGTCTCTGGCGCTGAAAACGCTGGAAGGGAGCAACTCTACCGCTGCGCCGGGTAGGAAGGGACTTCCTTATTAGTTCGTTGTTACATGATTATTGTTGGCCAGCCCCAGACCTCGTTTCCTTTTCTATGCCAATGCCCTACACTACACCTCAATTATTTGTTCTTTAAAAAGATCCATCTACCTACTTCCTTATAAATACCGCCAATGATCTAGCCTCAACAATCCTCTGCAGTAGAGAATTCTTGAGATTCATGACCCACTTTAGACTTTATAGATACAGCGCGGAAACAGGCCCTTTGGCCCACCGAGTCTGTGACGACCAGATAGACACAAAATGTCTAAGGTACACAAAAATGCTGGAGAAACTCAGCGGGTGCAGCAGCATCTATGGAGCGAAGGAGATAGGCAACGTTTCAGGCTGAAATCCTTCTTCAGATACAAAATGTCAGCGGATCAGGCAGCATCTCCGGAGAAAAGGAATGGGTGATGTTTCGGGTGCAGACCCTTCTTCAGACTTGTCTCCAGAGATGCTGCCTTGAATCACTTCCCTCTGGAAGGCGACTCCGGACTGTCAAAGCTGCCACAGCCAGATATAAAAACAGTTTTTATCCACGATTAGTAGCACTGCTCAACAGCCAAAAATCTGTAGCCTCCCTTTGATCTGGTATTTTGTTGGTTCACATGCTTGATCAATGGTGTTTTATCATGAATGTTTTATTATTATAATTAATGTTTAGTGTTTTCTGAGTCATTCGTAACTGTCATTGGATGTCATGTTGTGTTACTTGTGGCCGGAGCACCAAGGCAAATTCCTTGTATGTGAATACTTGGCCAATAAACTTACTTACTTATCCATTGAGTTACTCCAGCATTTTTTGTGCCTATCTATGAGGTAAGACAGGTGCACTGCCACTGAGGACTAACACCTTTCAATATTAGTTCGCTTGTTGGGTGTACAAAGAAAGATCAAAACCATTAGCTTACCTTCAGTGAAGGGGAGACCTCACGCTGATCTAATTAGATGCTTGATGTTTTCCCAGTAATTGAAATATGATTCCAATGAGCGGCTCCTTTTACTTATTGATTTTGTTCACAGTGGCCACTTGTTCAAAATGAGGAAGTTGAAAATAAAGAAAGTGAATGCTTTCCACTTAAATGGGAAATGGGCATTTGCAGCATAAGCTGAGAGTTTTTTTTAAGGTGTCAGAGGAGTAGGGGGATGGGGAGTGGATGTAAAGTTTCGATGGAGGATCAGCCATGATTTATTGAACAGAGGAGGGGGACAATTTATATCGGTTGCCATTTATTTCAGAATTTCTGTGACAGACACTGGATGGTTCAGGTAAAGATGGCAGGACAACCACAGATGAACTGTGTTGGGACTTCTCATCATGGAGTGGCACAGCGGCGCAACGGTGGAGTTGCCCGCCTTACAGCGCCAGAGACCCGGGTTCAATCCTGACTATGGGTGCTGTCTGTACAGAGTTTGTACCTTCTCCCTGTGACCTGCGTGGGTGTACTCCGGTAGACCTTCGGTTTCCTCCCACACTCCAAAGACGTACAGGTTTGTAGGTTAATTGGCTTGGGTAAGTTGTAAAATTGTCCCTAGTGTGTGCGTGGGTTAGTGTACAGGGTGATCACTGGCTGCTGTAGACTCGGACTCGAAATTGGCCACTTTCGGATTTAAAAAGTGTAATTTGTTTCTGACGGTGAGAGATTGTTCAATGCTGATATTGAGAGCCTTTACATGCTCTTGCCTGCAACTCATTAAAAGGTCAATATACAGATACGACAATCAATTAGGTAAAGCACCAGATACCCGTGTTCGATCCTGACAGTGGATGCTGTCTGTACGGAGTTTCTACCTTCTCCCCGTGACCGTGTGGGTTTTCTCCGGGTGCTCCAGTTTACTCCCACAAACCAAAGACGTACAGGTTTGTAGGTTAATTGACTTCGATAAAATTGTCAATTGGCCCTAGTGTTTAGGATAATGTTAGTGTACGGGGTAACCGCTGGTCAGCGCGGACATGGTGGGCCGAAGGGCCTGCTTCCGCTCTGTATCTCTAAAGTCTAACAAGATTGAGGTGTAAGTGTGACGAGGTCCTTCTTTAGTGTACGGCTTTCCTTCAATTTTGGGAGGGAGGAAATCTAAGGAAAGATATATTATCCTCGGGGACATGCACGAAAGGTGGAGTATTGGCATTATTTGTTTTATTGTCACTTGTACCGAAATACAGTGAAATAATTAGTATGCCGCCATTCAAATCAGATGTTACAATAAATTAATACAACACAAGTACAACAGGTACAATGAAGATAAAATGCCCGGAGTGCAGAATATATTTTTGTAGCAATATAGCGTAATAGTTCCAAAGCAAATGTCCAATGTCCACAGAGGTCTTTGAGTCTGTGCCTTAATCTCTGTGAGAATCATTCAGAAAGCTGATAACACATAGAAACATAGAAAATAGGTGCAGGAGGAGGCCATTCGGCCCTTCGAGCCAGCACCGCCATTCATTGTGATCATGGCTGATCGCCCATGGGGAAGAAGCTGTTCCAGTCTGGTGGTACGTGCCTTCTAGAATTTGTATCTTCTGCCTGACGGGATGGTGGGGTGATGCTGGGGGTAGAATGGTAGATAGACATAGAGTGCTGGAGTAACTCAGCGGGTCAGGCAGCATCTCTGGAGAAAAGGGATGGGTGCCTTTTTCGGGACGGGACCTTTCTTCAGACTGAAAGTAGGGCAGGGGAGGGAGGTGAAGAGCTGGAGGCGAGAAAAGACCAGGACATTTGAGCCATTCTCAAATGACATCGGGCAGGGCGGTCCATAGTTGGCTCGGGAAGGTGCGGTCCCCAGAGAAACAACGTGGAGAACTGTGGCACGGGTAAACCGACTGGGACGGAGCAAGGGGAGTGGGTGGGGGGGGGGGGGGGAGGATCACCAGGTTGTTTCAAGTCGGGACCCTTCGTCAGACTTCAGAAGGGACCAATGTTGGTGCCTTCTTTGTTCCACTCTCCCTCATCGGGCCCCCTATATGTTCTCGACGCCACCCCCCCCCCCCCCTCCCACACTGGGTCCCCCTATATTCTCTCAGCAGCCCCCTCCCACACTGGGTACCCCTTAGTTCTCAAACCCCCCCCCCCCCCCCCCCACACACACACACACACACACACGCTGGGGTCCGCCCCCCTTAGTTCTGAAGGAGGGTTTCGATCCGAAACGTTGCCCATTTTCTTCGCTCCATAGATGCTGCCTCACCTGCTGAGTTTCTCCAGCATTTTTGTCCCCCTTAGTTCTCAACGCCCTCCCACGCTGGGCCCCCCCCCCCCCCCCCCCCCTTAGTTCTTGACAGCACGGCCCAGGAGGCTGAAGGTCTGGAAACACGAAAGGATTATCTTGCAGATTTCCCAGGGGGGGGGGGGGGGGGGTGCTAGTTTTGAGGGTTTTTTTTCTGGGGGTGGTGTGCACCTATTCCCCAGGGGGGCGAGCTTTATTCTGCCTTGTAACTGCATGTTACTACTTCACTCCTGCCTTCAGAGAATAACGCCCGCCAACAAAATAAAATCTGATCTGATTCCTCATCAACACCAACCAACCTTTTGAATGAAAATGTGTGCGTTTTACAAACAATGAATCATCTCCCTCCCTACATGAGCCGCGGAGAAATAAATTGTGCTTTAACCAGTTTAACACCCCCGGAGTTGCTTTCTCTCAATAACAGTTAACAATTACAGTGGAGACCGGTTAATTCTAATAATCAATAAACGGTAAATTTGCCACCAAAATTGCAAAACAACCCAACCTCCTCGAAGATTTTTTTTTTTAAACACCACCTTCAACTGAAAACCGGGTGGTAATTATAGAGCAGGATGCTAATTGCTATCTCCAGTGACAATCTGTCAGAACTTGGGGTGTGTTAAGAAAGCAGTTAAATTTCTGTCAGCGTTTTCACATTCATTATTTCACAGAGCATTCATGTGCTCAGAGAGAGATAGAGAGAGAGAGAGCGGGGGGGATATAAATGCATCAATGGGAGACAGTCATTAAAACCCAAACGAGCAGAATGGAGAAGTATAGACTCTGTGATGCATCACCGTGCTGTCTGTCGCCAGTGAGGGCTGCCTCCTTCAGTATTCTCCGAAACATGGCAGCCTGACACGTAGAACGGAATTGCAGCAATCTTTACTCCTGTCCTGTTTTCAAAGCGAGAGACGTTGTCAAGTTTCTCCCCCCGAAGAGGAAAAACGACTGTTCAAGGCAAAGGGGGTGGTTGTAAGCTGTAGCGAGCACTTGCGCCATTTGTTTAAGAAGGAACTGCAGATGCTGGAAAATGGAAGGTACACAAAAATGCTGGAGAAACTCAGCGGGTGCAGCAGCATCTATGGAGCGAAGGAAATAGGCAGCGTTTCGGCCCGAAACGTTGCCTATTTCCTTCGCTCCATAGGTATTTGCACCATTTTCCGTGTAATCTGATCCCCCCCACCCCCTCGCCTGCTCTCTCAGTTAGACTGGAGGGTGGGGAATTGCAGTAACTCAGCGGGACAGACAGCATCTCTGGAGAGAAGGAATGGGTGACAGCATTTGGTGTCATTCCTTCCCAATGTTCTGGACAGGCCCAGGAATCATCCTTCAGCCAACGTCATTGAAACAGATGATCAGATTGCCCGGCTCACGGCTGTTTGTGTGAGCTTGTGCTCCTTTGAAAATGACTGTCGTGTTTGCTGCATTACAACAGTGATTACACTTCAAAAGCCCTACCTACGTTGGCTTCAACTAGCTGCGGGGGGAAACTTAAGTGATTAAAAAGTACCTCATATGCAAATTTGCACCATCTGTCTTCCGTAAGCTTGTCCGCACTCCGGTGTGCACGCTGACTGAAGTGGCTTGTGGTGATGAGGGAGTGAAGTCCACGGTGACGGTCACAGCTATACACATGAAGGATAGAATCATATAGATGGAGTCCCTATATTATGGGGGTGTTAAAGTGGAGATGGAGGCTACTTAGCGCATTAATCCTGTCCTAGCTCTTTGGATAGGTTGCTTCTTCCTGGTCCTACTGATTTCTTCCAGACCCTACAATATATCTATCTTCATCTATCTATCTATCTATCTATCTATCTATCTATCTATCTATCTATCTATCTATCTATCTATCTATCTATCTATCTATCTATCTATCTATCTATCTATCTATCTATCTATCTATCTATCTATCTCTATCTATCTTCATCTATCTATCTATCTATCTATCTATCTATCTCTATCTCTATCTCTATCTCTCTCTCTATCTATCTATCTATCTATCTATCTATCTATCTATCTATCTATCTATCTATCTATCTATCTATCTATCTATCTATCTATCTATCTATCTATCTATCTATCTATCTATCTATCTATCTATCTATCTATCTATCTATCTATCTATCTATCTATCTATCTATCTATCTATCTATCTATCTATCTATCTATCTATCTATCTATCTATCTATCTATCTATCTATCTATCTATCTATCTATCTATCTATCTATCTAATGGCCCTCTCTCTCTCTCTCTCTCTCTGCTCTCTCTGTCTCTGCCCTCTCTCTGTCTCTGCCCTTTCTCTGTCTCTGCCCTCTCTCTGTCTCTGCCCTCTCTCTGTCTCTGCCTCTCTCTGTCTCTACCTCCCTCCCTCTCCCTCTCTAGCCACGCCTGCAAGTTGGGGGCTAGGCGTGAGTGGATAGGGCGGGGGATGGGGTAAAAGGAGCAAATTAATAATATGAATATAATATCAAGGGGGGTGGTTAGTGTGTGTGTGTGATGCCGCAGGCCACCCCCCCCTCCCCCCCCCCAACCCCCCCCCCCCCCCCCCCCCCCCCCCCCCCCCCCCCGCAACGGGACCCATCAGGTCCCACTTGGTCTAGTACATAACTAAAACTCTGATCTTGTGCTCTTCCAGTTTGTGGAGTTTTTCTATATGCGCTAAAACGGTACGCGATAGTGCTACGATTTCCGCTAGATTACTCACCGTTCTCCTGTGCTGCAAGTGCAACAAGTTTCGTTCCAATCGGTGGTATATTGTAAAAGTTATCGAGGTTTAAAAATCTTAAAAACCACGCGTGGAGCAAAGATTCCTTCCGTCAGCGCCATGCAGATTGGTCTCTTCTCCAGTCAGTCAATGCCACGGCCAGGATGGCGACGCCCCTTCCTGCCCCACCAGCAGCAGCCTGTCCCACCTCACTCACAAACCCCTCCTCCCCTCCTCACAGTAACTTGTCTATCGGGGGAGGAGTGTTCAGTGGAGGCCCTCATCCCGTCTCTCTCTCCCTCATCACTCGCCCCTCTTCCCTGCCCATCCTCTGCGGCAATGGCGATCCCGTCTACTCGTCCCCCCGGATCCACCTCCTCTGCCGCCGCCGCTGTTGTGGTAACTCACCCTCACGGCCTTCTCGGAGGAGATCTTCTCCACCAGTTCATCGAAACACGTGGTGCCCACCGTGACAAACACCGACTCCAATGCCTGACCCTCCGAGTTACTCCAGCTTTTTGTGTCTATCTTCAAATGATGCTGTTTTCTTTCGGAAACTGTTTTCAGTTCAAACCTGTCTTCATCGACAGGACAGTGGTGGAGGCAGTCAAAAACTTCAGATTCCTGGGCATGCATATCACTGAAGATCTGTCCTGGACACAGCACATTGATGCAATCATAATGAAAGCCCATCAGTGCCTCTCCTTCCTGAGAAGATTGAGGAGATTTGGTGTGTCAACAAATACTCTCTTGAGCTTCTACAGGCTGAGAGCAGATTGACTGGTTGCATCATGTGGGACGACAGATGGCGCAATGGGCTAAGTGTTCGGCTGGCGACCGGAAGGTAGCCGGTTCGAATCCCGCTTGGAGTGCATACTGTCGTTGTGTCCTTGGGGCAAGACACTTCACCCACCTTTGCCTGTGTGTAAATGTAATGTAATTATGTGAAGCACTTTGGGGTCAATGCAAGTTGACTAAAAATGTGCTATATAAATAAGATAATAAATATCATGGCCTGGTTCAGCAACTTGAATACCCAGGAACCAAGAAGATTACACAATGTGGTGAACACTGCCCAGTCCATCATAAGTACTGACCTCCCCACCGTTGAAGGGACCTACAGGAGTTGCTGCCTCAAAAAGGCAGCCGGTATCATCAGAGACCCACACCACCCTGGCCACATTCTTATTTCATTCCTGCCATCGGGGGGAAGGTACAGGAGCCTGTAAACTCTAACGTCCAGGCTCAGGAGTAACTTCCTCCCAACAACCATCAAGTTATCAAACACTACAACCTCCAAATAAGCTTCGAACTACAGAGACATGGGTTTCCTCAGAGTGCTCCCGTTTACTCCCACATTCCAAAAACGTGCCGGTTTTTGTCGGTTAATTGACCTCTGTAAATTGCCCCTGATGTGTAGGGAGTGTGTGAAACTTGGCGATCGATGGTCAACGTGGACTTGATGACTCGATGGTCCTGTCTCCATTCTGTGCCTCTAAACTAAACTATAAATTAACTTCTTGCTTTTGTCATCTGTTCCTCCAATTTATAAAACCGAGGGCCCTTTTTTAAAATTTGCTTTCTCAAACTCTCCAGCCAATTTCAATTATAAAAATAGTGCAGTCATAAGGAGAACATGAACATACGAACGCCACAGAGGTAGAACCCGTGGTCAAAATTGAATCTGATCGCTGGAGCTGTGACGCAGCAATGCTGACAACTGCACCACCACACCACAACATGCTTTCAGTCATCATTTTCTATTGTCTTTTTGTGTGTTCTTTTTCATTGTACCGCTGCTGGCAAATTCATTTCACTTGCACTTTTGAATAAATCTGATATTGATTGATTGATATTGATTGATATTGATAAAGCGGAGAGGAAAACCCAAAGTGGATATATTCCCTCTCCCATCCTCAGCTGGAACTGCATGTTGTGGGTTGGGATATACCACATCTCTCTGGCTATTGTCCAATGCTTTCTTCAAGGTGTGAGGGAAGATGAGAGGTTGGAGGAAGTTTAGTTTAGTTCAGAGATACAGTGTGGAAACAGGCCCTTCGGCCCACCGAGTCCACACCGACCGGCGATCCCCGCAGATTAACACTATCCTACACACATCAGGGACAATTTTACATGTACATCAAGCCAATTAACCTACAAACCTGCACGTCTTTGGAGTGTGGGAGGTAACCGAAGATCTCAGAGAAAAGCCATGCAGTCACGGGGAGAACGCACAAACTCTGTACAGACAGCACCAGTATTCGAGATCACACCTGGGTCTCCAGTGCTGCAGGTGTGTAATGCCCCTGTCCCACTTAGGAAACCTGAACGGAAACCTCTGGAGACTTTGCGCCCCACCCAAGGTTTCCGTGCGGTTCCCGGAGGTTGCAGGTGGTTGCTGGAGGTTGCAGGTAGTGGAAGCAGGTAGGGAGACTGACAAAAACCTCTGGGAACCGCATGGAAACCTTGGGTGGGGCGCAAAGTCTCCAGAGGTTTCCGTTCAGGTTTTCTAAGTGGGACAGGGGCATTAGGCAGCAACTCTGCCACTGTGCCACCGTGCAGCCCCTTGGGGAGTGTTGGGGAGGATTAGGTTTATTGGCATATCCCCTTTCATAGCTAAATGTCTCAGCATCAATCACAGTCCATGTTGTTGTTGGGTCCTGTAAAATAATATGAGAGTGGGAACAGTGGAGGAGAGAGGGGATGGATTTGTTCGGCCGACAACTGTGAAAATAGCCGAGCTTCCAATTAACCATCAAGCATTGACTTTTATGTTGTCATTTTATTTTTTCCTTGTACTTTCTTACGTTCCTTGGTGACTGTAATCCTCTGGAACAATATTAATGGAAACACTCATTAATCCTTAACATGGTGCAGGGAAGCTTTCATTCACAACTTTCAACGTGATTAGCACAGCTTAAAATGGGTCAAACAAAAACTTTGGCGCACCTGGTGGAACTGATGCCTCGCAGCTCCAGCGAACAATGTTCGATACTCACCTTGGGTGCTGTCACTGTGGAGTTTGCACGTTATTCCTGTTATAACGAGGACTTCCTATTTCCTCACAAATCCCAGAAGCGTGCAGGTCGGTTGGTTAATTGGCCCCTGGTGGATTGTTCCGTGATGGAATCTGGGAGGAGATGATGGGGATGGGAGGAATAAAATAACATTTGTGGAAACGGGGGGCTTGATGGTCAGCACAGATTCGATGGGCCAAAAGGTCTCTTTCTATACTGTGTCATATTATATTGTAGAATTGATATCTATGTATACATTACATAATATATAATGTGTGTGTAACATTGTTCCGCATGTATGTAACATTTTACTATCGCAACGTTTAAGAAATATTTAGACAGGTGCATGGATAGGACAGATTTATTGGGGTACGGGTACAGAGTCAATTCACCTACAAAACGTCATGTGGGGTCCGGAGCACCGTGGGATGCGTCACAGGGAGAATAGCAAATGACAGGTACAGATTGATCTGGGTCTCTGGCGCTGTAAAGCAGCAACTCTCCCACTTTGCCATCCTATATCACAGTATTATAACATTTCTTTCTTTTGCATTCTTGCATCTAGACTTGATGTGTAAAGTACTTTGTAAAGTTAAAATGCATGTGCAATGATAACAGCTGAATCTTTTCTAATCTATGCTAGTCTGGTTGCCATTTCCAATTATAAAGTCATAGTCATGCTTAACATTCACCATTCTTTCCCCAGCATGGTGGGACGTGTAGATGGGACAGATTGATCGGTGTGGGCAAGTTGGGCCGAAGGGCCTGTTTCCAAGCTGAATGATTATGACTCTATACGACATTGCATATATACCCAGCTGATATCTGGCAACTGAACCATTCTATCAACAACTAGAGAGCAGTCCTGAACTACTATCTACCTCATTGGAGACCCTCGGACTATCTTTAATCAGACTTTACTGGCTTTATCTTACAGAAAAGGTTATTCCCATTATTCCCTTTATCATGTATCTTTACACTGTGGATGGCTCGATTGTAACCATGTATTGTCTTTCCACTGACTGGATAGCACTCAACAAAAGCTTTTCACTGTACCTCGGCGCACGTGATAATAAACTAAACTAGACTCAAAATATATTAAATTAATCTACCACTTGAGAGGAGTGATGTGCACAAATGCAAATGTTCTTGGTGCTGAAATGTTCTTCAGCCTAAAGTTGTAGGACAACTTGTTCTATTTGATCTTATTCGATTGTGCATGCCAGGTTGATTGCATTAATCGAAACAGGGCGGACCACGTGAAGGTTGCAATCTTCCACCCCATGCAAATGTTGTTATGTATCAATTCATAGAGCAGCCAACCTCACAAATAAGATTTCTCAGGCTGTCTGTGTCATCAACAAGAACAGCATTTATTGCCCATTCATATGGAGCCTAATAGTTTGCTCATCTTCTTCAGACAAGAACATATTTAGGACCAGACCGAGCTGGAAGTACCAACCCTTCCCTTATGGACATTAATGATTCCAGTGGATTCTTATGCTAATCCATCATTGGAGCGGCACTGTGGCGCAGCAGTAGGGTTAACAGCACCAGAGACCCGGGTTCAATCCTGACCATGGGTGCTGTCTGTACGGAGTTTGCATGTTCTCCCCACGACCGCGTAGGTTTTTACCAAGCGCTCCGGTTTCCTTCCACCCTCCAAAGATGTACAGGTTTGTAGCTTAATTGGCTTTGGTAAAGATTGTAAATTGTCCCGAGTGTGTAGGATAGTGCAGTATAGGATAGCACGGGTGATCACTGGTCGGCGCAGACTCGGTGGGCCGAAGGGCCTGTTTCCGTGCTGTGAAAATAAACACGAAATTAAACATCACCTTTGGGGCCACTTTTACTGAGACAATTTATTTTCTTATGGATTATTAAATAAATTAAACGATTAAACTGCCCGCATAGGTATTGTTAAACGCTCAGAGGCATAACGCCTGGGTCTGAAAGGGAACTGTGCACAACTGCACACTTACACACTGAGAGGGAAATAAGATGATCATTTAAAGCATTTCCAGTGTGTTGCTGGCGGAAGGAACGTTAGTCAAACGACCTTCTATTTATCTGATTAGCGTGAGATCTTTTATATGCACCTGAACAGGTTTAATATCACATCGAGGCAGGTTTCTCAACCCAAACTGACATCTCAGTGTAGCGCTCTCTGGAGATATCTACCCAGATTAAGTGCTTACTTCCTGGAGCTGGAATGTGAACCCGCAACTTTCTCATGTATTAGCTGAGCAAGCAGACACGGCCACGGCTTGACTTTGCTTTTACTGAGTTCTAACATTTGAACGCCTAACCCAAGGCGGTCAGCTAAGGGAGGTGGAAAAGCTGAGAGAGGTGGGCTTCGTAGCTGACAGTGGCAATGGAGCCTTTAATGTCTTCATTCCCAGCTATGGGCCCGACTGACCCACAAGAGTTTGGAGGCAGGACCTCAGCATAGGAAGGTCTAATCTGACATCCTCTCTCATATTAAAGGGGGGGGGGGGGGGGTGGTCACAGAAGGGAGGGGGGGTCTAGTCTGAAGAAAGGTCCCCACCCGAACATCACCTATCCTATTTCCACAGAGATTTTGTTATTATGAATGAAGGATACTTTATTATCACATGTCACATGTGACACAGAGCAATTCTTTATTACACCAACTGTACACAAAGTATGCAAAGAGTCGCCATATATAGGGCGCTGATGAAGCTACAAAGTCGGTGCAGCCCAGCCCAGGGGGGATATGGGGGGAAAGACAGGAGAACTTTCAGAGCTGAAAGACGCTCTGGACAATGGGACTGATTACATGTCCTGAAATGTCAGGAATCAAGTTACATTATTAAGCAGCCGGGATTAGACTAAATTTGAGAAGGTAAGGGTTAATGTTATCGTGGGAAGGCTGCTATTCTTTCCTTCGTCGGCTGAAGTTGTCAAAGTGGACCCCATTAGGCTAAAGGGCTGAAACCTCTCTCAGGAAAGGCCACTTGAAGAGCGTCTTCTAATTAAACCGTGAACTTAATAGCAGCCTCTCCGCTGTGCTCAATCAACAGGGAGTTCTTGCTGGAGAGCAGAAGGTATCTGCATTAGGACGCAGACAGACTTTTGAGCAGCTTCTTTGAACGCGCAGAGAAAATGGCTTCAGGCGAAGTGCTGCCCAGTGGGCCGGGAGATTGGAGATCGAGATCCAGTGCTTCTTGAATGATTTAAAGGGAGCACCATTGCCCGAGGCCAGGGTGGCTTGTTCAACAACACGGGGGCCTCATCCTTAAAACTCTCCCGTGTCCGTTATGTAATGAAGTTATAATTAAAGGTAGGGAGCTTCAGGTAATGAGGGGAATTACACCAAGTCTTGCCAGTAGACACAGTTCCATCTCCCAGCATCCACAATTGGAGTTCTTAGTGAACAACATTAGAAAGGTAATCATGCAGTTAAAATGAGATTAGTTACTTTAGGGTTAAATGGAGGAAGAAGGTGAAGCTACTCATGACCAGGGCGTTCACAATGCACTTTGCAGCCAATGATCTGAGGAAGGGTCATGAGCCAAAACGTCACCTATCCATGTTCTCCTGAGATGTTGCCTGACGCGTTGAGTTAATCCAGCATTTTCTCATCAGGCAAGAGGTAAAAGGAAGTGTGAAACCGCACAGCTCCAGATTCAGGGACAGTTTCTTCCCAGCTGTTTATAGACATATGAACCATTCTATAAACTACTACAGAGCAGTCCTGAGCTACCATCTACCTCATTGGAGACCCTCAGACTATCTTAAATTAGTCTGAAGAAGGGTTTCGGCCCGAAACGTTGTCTATTTCCTTCGCTCCATAGATGCTGCTGCACCCGCTGAGTTTCTCCAGCATTTTTGTGTACCCTATCTTTAATTGGACTTTACTGAACTTTATCTTGCACTAAACATTATTCCCTTTATCCTGCGTCTGTACACTGTGGACGGCTTGATTGTAATCATGTATAATCTTTCCAGTGACTGGCTAGCATGCAACAAAGAGCGTTTGACTGTGCCTCGGTACACGTGCCAATAACCTAAACTAAACAAAACTAAACTTGAAGGTAGATAAAAATGCTGGCGAAACTCAGTGGGTGAGGCAGCATCTATGGAGCGAAGGAATGGGCGACGTTTCGGGTCGAGACCCAACTTGTGTCCTTTTGTGCATTGACCAGCATCTGGGGTTCTTTGTTGCTGCAATCATTTTTCAAGCGTAGTAGTTTTACGCAGATTTAGTTTAATTTAGTTTAGAGATACAGCGCGGAAACAGGCCCTTCGACCCACCGAGTCCTCGCTAACCAGCAATCCACCCACACTAACATAACTTATGGAGTCAAGGAAAGAGCGTTCACGTCGTGGCCCTGTTTCCACCGATCTTTCCACCACCGCACACAAGAAGCACAAGACACGACAAGACAGACACCATGGCATGCAGATGCCGAGGAGGGCGGTCAGCTCTGGCTGAACAACTTCTAATCTTGTGTGTGGACTCGACAAGAAGAAGATAACTTACAATGATATCAAGCCAAATAACCTACAAACCTGCACGTCTTTGGAGTGTTGGAGGAAACTGAAGATCTCCGAGAAAACCCACACAGTCACGGGGAGAACGTACAAACAGCACCTGTAGTCAGGATCGGCCCCGGGTCGGAACCAGGATATATTTTTACCTGAAGGAGACTGGGATACAGAGGAGAGGAAGCAATGCTTCATTTACATTCATTTTTTCATCTTTTTACATTCATCTTTTTACATTCATTCAGAAGCTCTGCACTACCATTGAATGAACACAGTGCTGATTCAGCAGGATGACACGGACTTAGATCTACAAGATAGATTGCCTACATTTGGCTTTTATTCCCTTGGCTTTAGAAGACTGAGCAGAGTGTTTAAAATGTTAAATGATTTGATAAGGAAATCAAAATCAACTTGTTCTTCAGGTGAGATGGCACAGGAAAAAAGGTCAAGTTAGTAAAATTGGTTTAGTTAGTTTAGTTTCTTGTCCAGTGAAAAACTATTTCGTTTTTTGCATGCTATCCAGTCAGCGGACAGACTATACATGAATACAAGCATAGTGCACGGGTACATGATAATGGGAATAGTGTTTAGTGCAAGATAAAGTTCAGTAGAGTCTGATTAAAGATAGTCGGTGGACCTGACAGTTCCTAAATCTGGGCAGCATGGTGGCGCAGTGGTAGAGTTGCTTCCTCACAGTGCCAGAGACCAGGGTTCGATCCTGAATATGAGTGCTGATCGTATGGAGTTTCTACATTCTCACCGTGACTTGCGTGGGTGAAAAGATGAAGTACGAGGGTAAGCTGGCCAAGAATAGTAAAAGCTTCTTTATGCATGTTAAGAGACAAAGATTAGTAAAGACAAATGTGGGTCCCTTGAAGGCAGAAACAGGTGATATTAATATGGGGAACAAGGAAATGGCAGAAGAGTTGAACAGGCATTTTGGTTCTGTCTTCAATAGAATTATAAAAGGACAGGACAAACTGTCTTCAACAACAAACAATCTCCCAATAGTACTAGAGGACAGAGGATCTAGGGAGACAGAGGAATTGAAAAAAATTTGCATTAGGCAAGAAATAGGTATTGGCTCGACTGATGGGGCTGAAGGCTGATGAATCCCAAGGGCTTGATGGTCTGCATCCCAGGAGGTGGCTCTAAAAATCGTGGATGCATCGGTGATGATTTTCCTATGTTCTTTAGATTCAGGATCAGTTCCTGTGACTGGAGGGTAGCTAATGTTATCCCACTTTTCAAGAAAGGAGCGAGAGAGAAAATGGGAATTATAGACCAGTTAGCCTGGTATCGATGGTGGGGAAGATGCTGGAGTCAATTATTAAAGAAGTAATAACAGCACATTTGGATAGCAGTAAAAGGATCGGTCCAAGTCAGCATGGATTTATGAAGGAGAAATGCTGCTTGACTAATCTTCTAGAATGTTTTGAGGATGTGACAAGTAAAATGGATGAAGGAGAGCCAGTGGATGCAGTGTATCTGGACTTTCAGAAAGCCTTTGATAAGGTCCCACACAGGAGTTAGTAGGCAAAATTAGAGCACATGGTATTGGGGGTAGGATATTGACATGGATGGAAAATTGGTTGGCAGACAGGAAACAAAGAGTAGGAATAAAAGGGTCCCTGTCAGAATGGCAGGCAGTGGAGAGTGGTGTGCTACAAGGCTCAGTAATGAGGCCGCAACTATTTACAATATATATTAATGATTTAGATGATGGGATTAAAAGTAACACTAGCAAATTTGCAGATGACACAAAGCTGGGTGGCAGTGTGAACTGTGAAGAGGATGCTTGGAGGTTACAGGGTGTCTTGGACAGGTTGAGTGAGTGGGCAGATGCATGGCAGATGCAGTATAATGTAGATAAATGTGAGGTTCTCCACTTTGGCGGCAAGAACAAGGAGGCAGATTATTATCTCAGTGGTGTCAGATTATGAAAAAGGCAAGTGCAACGAGACCTGGGTGCCCTTGTACACCAGTCACTGAAAGTTAAAATGCAGGTATGGCAGGCAGTGAGGAAACTTAATGGCATGTTGGCCTTCATAACAAGAGGATTTGAGTATAGGAGTAAAGAGGTCCTTCTGCAGTTATACAGGGCCCTGGTGAGACCACATCTGGAGTATTCTGTGCAGTTTTGGTCTCTTGAGGAAAGATTGGAAAGACTGAGCTTGTATTCACTGAAATGTAGAAGGATGAGGGGGATCTTATAGAAGCATATATAATTATGAAAGAACTGGGCAAGCTAGATGCAGGAAACTGTTCCCAATGTTGGGGGAGTGCAGAATCATGGGCCACAGTCTAAGAATAAAGGGGAGGCCATTTAAAACTGAGATGAGAAAAAACATTTTCATCCAGAGAGTTGTGAATTTGTGGAATTCTCTGACACAGAAGGCAACTAAAGCCAATTCATTGGATGAATTTAAAAGAGAGTTAGATAGAGCTCTAGGGGCGAGCAGAACCAAGGGGTATGGGGAGCAGGCAGGCACGGGTTACTGATTGTGGATCATCAGTCATGATCACGATGAATGGCGGTGCTGGCTCGAAGGCCAAAATGGCCTCCTCCTGTACCTATTTTCCATGTTTCTATATTTCTTTGTAAAATTAGGAAGTATGTTTCACACTAAGCATTGGGAAATTTGGGATTTGTTCCTCCAATAGACAAACAAACTTTGTGAAAAATGAGGATGTAAATAGCAGGGTGTACAGGGTGTGCAAAGGCCTTCAATGCGTAAATACAATTTTGCTGGAGTAATTCATCACATCAGGCAGCATATCTGGAGGACATGGATAGGCAACGTTTAGAATCGGGACTCCTCTTCAGACTCTCAATGAGTGGGCAGAATGTTTAGACTTTAGATATACAGTGTGGAAACAGGCCATTCGGCCCACTGAGTCTGTGCCGACCAGTGATCACCCCATATACTATCCTACACCCTCGACCAATTTACAATTTTACCGAAACAAATTTACCGACAAACCTGCACCTGTCTTTGGAGTGTGGGAGGAAACCGGAGCACACAGATAAAACCCACCCAGACATAGGTGGAATGTACAAACTCCGTACAGACAGCACCTGTAATCAGGAGCGATCCCAGGTCCCTGGCGCTGTGGGGCAGCAATTGTATCGCTGCATCACCATGCCGCCCTATCAATCCATGAAAAGGGAATGTGCACTTATTCAAGTGGGAGAGTGAGGGGCAAGGAAACTATGCATGGGATAGGGATGAGAATCAGTAGGTGAACAGAGACTATGATAGGGGAGAATGTACATGGACTGTGGGAGAAGATCAATTGGTTGGTAATGCCCCTGTCCCACTTATGAAACCTGAACGGAAACCTCTGGAGACTTTGCACTCCAACCAAGGTTTCCGTACGGTTCCCGGAGGTTGCAGGTGGTTGCCGGAGGTTGCAGGTAGTGGAAGCAGGTATGGAGACTGACAAAAACCTCCAGGAACCTCCGGGAAACCTTGGGTGGGGTGCAAAGTCTCCAGAGGTTTCCGTTCAGGTTTCCTTAAGTGGGACAGGGGTATAAGGGTCCATGCTGAGGCGAGTAAGCATGGGATGTGAGGGGTACAGTGGAAAGATTTTGTTGCATGCTATCCAGTTAACGGAAAGACTATACATGATTACAATTGTGCCATTCACAGTGTACAGATACAGGATAAAGGGAACAACGTGAATAAGATATAATGCAAGATAAAGTCTGGAAAAATCTGATCAAAGATAGTCCCTGGGTCTCCAATGAGATTGATGGCAGCCAAGGACAGCACTCTAGTTGTTGGTGGGGTGGTTCAGTTGTCTGAGAACAGCTGGGAAGAAACTGTCCCTGAATCTGGAGCTTGTGGCGCCACCCAGTGGTTAGGCCACTTATTAGGCGAACCCTCCTTGTCCCTAGGACTGGCAGGGTCACTTGACTAGGTTTGGCAGGAAGAATTCATCACGTGGCCTCGGGGTGTGCCCTGGTATATATATATATAGAACTTTGGGAGAACCCTCCTCAGTCGCCTGTAAGCTGTTCTTTGTTTAACTCAATAAAGATCACTTTGTTTAACATCACGTGTCTCGCTATAAGTTGAACGTTTTCACACTTCTATACCTTTTGCCCGATGGGTGAGGGGAGAAGAGGGAGTGGGTAGGGTGCGTCTCGTCCTTGATGATGCTGCTGGTCTTGCCGAGGCAGCGTGAGGTGTAAATGGAGCCAACGGAAGGGAGGACGGGTTGTGTGATGGTTTAGGCTGTGACCACAATTCTCCGCAACTCCTTGCAGTCTTGGATGGAGCTGTTCCCAAACCACGGCGCATCGGTGGAAGTTGGTGAGGGTTGTTTGGGGAAGGTGCCAACTTCATTTTTCTTCCTTTCCCAAACTCCTCGACAAGTTCTCCCTCTCCTGCACAACAACCTGCCAATTAAAATCTCCAGTTTTCGCAGTCTTCGCACAAGCATTTGAAAGACTGCCCATGCATTGGAGATCAGAATTAAATACTGCACAGCTCATTACAAGTGTGACTTCTCCAGACTTGATTTAACAATGTCAGACAGCCTTGATTGCTGCCCATACTGGATTGACACATTAAGTGCTTGGATGACTAACACCCTGAGATCACATTCAACCTCGCTCTCAGCGATTCCAGTGTTATTCATCGAATATTTATACCATCCATCATAAGAACAATCGGACTATTGATTCCTGGCTGTTTTAGCACAAGCAGCAGGCTCTTATAAAGACTGATTTAGGAGCGTTCACGGGTGAGACTAGCATTGAACAAGCCCAGGGTTAAAGTTCACTTGTTCCAAATGGAATCCATCCATCACTCTGCTATAATCCTTGGTGCACAGGGTTCTTCTGAAGTTTTTCCCTGCCTGTGAAAAAAATTGCCATGTGGGGGTTTATCTGCGATTTCACCCGAAGGAGAATGGAGCTCAAAAGGGCCGAATGGCAACGCGTGTCCCTCCATCTCCCTACGATTGGTACTACCCTGAAGAAAAACTCCATTAATCTGACACACTCACCAGCCCGGTAGATTTTCCAGAGTATTGGATGTCTAGCTTAGTTTAGAGATACAGCGTGGAAACAGGCCCTTCGGCCCACCGACTCTGCACCAACCAGCAACCCCCGCACATTATCCTACACACACTAGGGACAATTTACATTCTTTATGCCAAGCCTATAAACCTACAAACCTGAACCTCTTTAGAGTGCGGGAGGGAATCTCCGAAGACCTCTGAGAAAACCCTTGTGGTCACGGGGAGAACTCTGTACAGACAGCACCTGTGGTCAGAATTGAACCCAGGTCTCTTGCACTGGGAGCACTGTAAGGCAGCAACTCCATCGTGGAGGGTTTTCCAATTATTAATCCAACACAATTCTAAAGTACTCGGTCCAAATACTTTAACTCCCCGTCCCATTCCCATACTGACCTTTCTGTCCTGGGCCTCCTCCACTGCCAGGGTGAGGCTCAGCACAAATTGGAGGAACACCACCTCATATTTCACTTGGGCAGCTTACACTCCAGCAGTATGGTGCGAATATAGATTTCTCTAATTTCAAGTCACTCCTGCATCCCCCCCCCCCCCCCCCCCCCCCCCCCCCCCCCCCCCCCCCCCCCCCCCCCCCCCCCCCCCCCCCCCCCCCCCCCCCCCCCCCCGGTGCTCTGTGGTGGAGGGGCAACTGCTGGAGTCGACAGAAAGAAGATTATCTTGAACTCATGTTTGATAATTTTTAACTAGATAGCAAGTAGAACAAGCATTTACTATACCTCTGCACACGTTATAATAAGCAAACTGTAGGGAGCTTGGGAACCCGGCCCCTGGTGAGTTTAAAGGGGGCATAAGAACTTGAGCCCTTATTGCTTTAAAAAGAGTATAGGAACCTGAGCCTAGGAACCAAGGGAGCACAGAACTAGAGACCATTTGCATTAAAGGGAGTGCGTAGAAAGGAACTGCATTTGCTGGTTTAAACCGAAGGATGGGTGACGTTTCGGGTCGGGTCTGAAGAAGGGTCCCGTCCCGAATCATCACCCATCCTTTTTCTCCACGGTTGCTGCCTGACCCGCTGAGTTACTCCAGCACTTTGCATCTCCAACCCATCCCGCATTAGAGGGAATGCAGAAATCAGCACCCAATGAGCCTGATGTCAAACCATCAGAATTTCAACGAACTGCAGATGCTGGTTGACGCCGAAGGTCGACACAAAATGCTAGATGACCTCAGCGGGCCAGGCATCTCTGGATAAAAGGAATAGGTGATGTTTCGGGTTGAGACCTTTTTTTCAGGACCCTTCTTCAAAGGGGTCTGGAGAAGGGTCTCGACCCGAAAAGTCACCTATTCCTTTTCTCCAGAGATGCTGCCTGACCCGGTGAGTTACTCCAGCATTTTGTGTCGGTCTTTGCCAGAATCTCAAACAACTCCATGGTGGAATTTCAGAGCTTAATTTTGTGCGTTAATGAAAGATGTTGTCAATGAAAGGAATATTGGAAAAGCATAAGCAAATCTGCTCAGTATCACAAGTCAAGGCACATCTTCAGTACAGAACTCCAGCTCTCTTTAGACTCTGGCGCCTTCCAATCCAATCCAATCCAACTTTGTTTGTTAAGCACTTTAAAACAGCCAATGTTGACCAAATGCTGTACAGAAGAACAAACAAGACATCATAAACAGACACCATAACAGCTCACATGAGGCGCAAAAATTACATATGAAATACAACAATAAATTAAAAGACATAAAACATGAGTAAAAATAATAGCCACGGAATAAAAGCAATCAAAAAATAAGAAATTAAATCAAGTAAATAAATAAAGTCGACATCTTACTGGGTATCAAAGGCCATGGAGAAGAGATGGGTTTTAAGAAGTGATTTAAAAACAGACAGAGAAGAGGCCTGTTTAATGTGGAGAGGCAGATTGTTCCATAATTTGGGTGCTGACACAACAAAGGCACGGTCCCCTCTGAGCTTCAGCTTAGTTTTAGGCCCTTGATAGAAACAAAGAGTTTTAATGAAGACCGTGTTTTTAAACCTCAACATATTTAGGTAGTAATCAGCGCACCACATGTAAAGTGTAATAAGAAAATGACTGTCTCTTTCTGTAAAGACTTGTCGTACTTGTAGCACCAAAACCAATAGTCTTGAACACATTTCTTTCCACTTTTTTTTCAAATTGCAATGATCGCCCACTCAATAACTCCCCTCTCTTGTTCTTCTTTTAAATTGCTTCAGAAATGACAAATCCCATGAAAATAGGTTTGGTAACTGGCAATAATGAAAAAAATCATTCATTCCCGAATCAGCCGACGTTTTATATTAAAATTCCGTTTTGCCACGAAAGGCTTTGAGGACGTGTGTAATTTTGAAAAACTGAGCTGAAAAGCAGCTACTCACAGAGTGTCAGGCTGTGCTGTCATCTCACACACGCTCTTCAATGCAACTGGTTTCTAATGGAATACACATCAAGGGGGTTAACCAAGGGTGTGTGTGGCTCAGCAATCACTTGGTGCAACTGTGGTTCAAATAAACTGCAGAAACACTGATCAAATCAATGTGTAGGTGGGAACTGCTGGTTTACAGCAAAGACAGACACACAGAAAGCTGGAGTAGCTCAACAGGTCAGGCAGTATCTCTGGAGACAAGGAATAGGTGGTGTTTCGGACTGAGAGTCAAACTCGGCTGAGAGCCGGGTTCGATCCTGACCGCGTGGCTTTTCTCCGGGTGCTCCGGTTTCCTCCCGCATTCCAAAGATGAGCAGGTTTGTAGGTTAATTGGCTTCTGTAAACTGCCCCTATTGTGTAGGATGTGAAACAGGAATAACACAGAAAT
This sequence comes from Leucoraja erinaceus, assembly GCF_028641065.1. NCBI lineage: Eukaryota > Metazoa > Chordata > Chondrichthyes > Rajiformes > Rajidae > Leucoraja > Leucoraja erinaceus. Next base: position 12,501,663 of record NC_073396.1, read on the forward strand.
AGTGGCATGGGTGATTGTTGGTCGGTGTGGACTCGAAGGGGCGAAGGGCCTGTTTACACCTCTATGAGGTATGAAAAGGTTCAGAACAAATCAGAGCCAGCACTGATGACCAAAGAAAGGTGGAGCCCACAATGGTCCATTGTTGGCTGTGGAAGAGCTGATAAGGAAAGGATATGCACAGTAAAACCAGCAGGGTGACTAGGGTCGGGGGGGGGGGGGGGGGGGGGGTGATTGAGATATAGGGAATGCAAGGGTTACTTGAAATTAGAGAAATCAATATTCAAAGCCAAGTACAGAATGCTTAGAAGGAAACTGCATTTTGTCGTTTAGTGGTTCTGACGAGGCCAGCATTTATTACCCATCCCTAAGTGCCCTCGATAAGTGCCTTGCATTGTTATACTAGAGTGCAGTTCAAAGATAACTATGTGTATAGGATTGGAGTCGCATTGAGACCAGCACTTTGTCAGTACTTCAATTGCTTCAAACACTGTCCCCAGTGGGGTGGCACAGTGGTGCAGCAGTCGAGTTACTGCCTTACAACACCAGAAACCCGGGTTCAAACCTGACTATGCGAGCTGTTTGCATTGAGTTTGGACATTCTCTCTGTGACCGCATGGGTTTATCCGGGTGCTCCGGCTTCCTCCCATCTTCCAAGGACGTGCAAGTTTGTAGATTAACTAATTGGCTGCTGTAAATTGCCCTTAGTGTGTAGGATGCGAGAGTGGGATCGCACGGAACGAGTGTACCGGTGATTGTTGGTTGGTGTGGACTCAGTGGGCCAAAGGGCCTGATGCTAGATCTCTAAACTAAACTATACCTGACCAGACTGTACACAGATGACAGATTTCCTTCTCAAATGAGTCAGAAGGGACTTTACAACATTGCTAGAGTTTGATTGTCACCATTGTTGATCACAGCTCATTAATTCAAAAACATTTAATTCCCTGAACACAATATTTCCCAGCTGCCATGATGGTCCATTCCATTGTCTACACATCAGCTACCTGCTGATGTAACTGCAATGCATTCTCTCTGCAGAAACACATTGCCATTATCATCTTGGACACATTCAAATTTTTATTTGTTTTGGTCCCAGTGCTAAAATACCACAGGACATGGAAATAAACAAAGCACACTGGGAGATTTGGCATAGACTTGGTAGGCCGAAAGCCCCATTCCCATGCTGAATCTCTAAACTAAGCTAAACCTCTAAAGAATGAGGGGGCAGAATGAGGGAACATTCAAGGCAGGAGGAGGTTGAAAGGCACTGAATTTTTTTTTCTCTCTCGTTTATTATATCGTTTGCAGAGCACTATGTTTACATATTCTGTTGAGTTGCTGCAAGTAAAAATGTCATTGTTCTATCTGGGACACATGACAATAGGATACTCTTGACTCTTGAAAGCCAGTAAAATTGGAACGTTTCACGAGGAGACGAGGGGAGGAGAGAGGATGAAGTGGTGCAGTACAGCGCTTTCAGCGCCAGAGACCCGGGTTCGATCCCGACTACGGGGGCGCTGTCTCCCCGTGACCGCGTGCGTTTGCTCCGAGATCTTCTGTTTCCTCCCACACTTCAAATACGTACAGGTTTGTAGGTCAATTGGCTTTGTACAAATGTAAATTGTCCCTAGTGGGTGTAGGATACTGTTAGTGTGCGGGGATCGCTGGTCGGTGCGGACTTGGTGGGCTGAAGGGCCTGTTTCCGCACTGTATCACTAAATTAAAATAAAACTAAAACTAATAATCATCCATACAGTATCTGGAGAAGGCTTCTTCTAAAGAAATGGTCAGGCTCAGCTAATGATTAAACTTGTTGTCTAATTTATCCTTGATTTTGCCCACATTGTGTTGTGTATGACTGTTTTGAAGATAAAAGTGTCACCAGTGATCCAACAATGATGATCTCGCTTTAAGAACCCCCTGGAGGCAGTGTTTGAAGCAATTGAAGTGCTGACAAAGTTCAGCAAAGTTTTACACTTAATCCATGTGCTGCACCATTTAATTAGACGCTAAGCTCCCAGCTCCACTGGATGTGGTATAGAAATAAGAAGTGATCTATGCACACATACAGCTTGTCACAGATGAAAATCTTCAAAGGGCCTCACAACAGATTATCAAACCTGGGTGAAACCAGAAGTAATAAAATATAAATAGTATCAGGAGAATCATTCTGGTGTAGAAACCCGAAGCCTGAGGAACTGTGTGCAGAAGAACACAGGAATTTGATTATGCATAATTTAGTTCAACAGAGCAAGCCTGGGAATTGATAATAGATATATCAATCAGAACCTGCACCCATAAGCATCTGCACCCATCTGCACTGGGACACTTACCTCCATTTCCCCTCCTTCCTCACCCAATACTCTTACCTTCTATTGCCACCAGCATCCATGCCCAGCATCACCAGACCTATCACACTCTCATACATGTTTAAGAAGGAACTGCAGATGCTGGAACAATCGAAGGTAGACAAAAGTGCTGGAGAAACTCAGCGGGTGAGGCAGCATCTATGGAGTGAAGGAATGGGTGACGTTTTGGGTCGAGACCCATTCCTTCGCTCCATAGATGCTGCCTCACCCGCTGAATGTCTCCAGCATTTTTGTCTACGCTCTCATACATCCACTCCATCACTTCTACAAATCTCCATCACTTTCATCATCCATCACTTCCGGCACCCGCATCCTTCAGCACCCATCAACTTTGCCACCTAATACCTGCATCAACCATCAACACCTTTTATCCCCATAATCCATCATCTCTATCACCCACAACTTTCAGCACTGCCCTCCTTCAGCACCCATCCACTCTATCACTGGTCACCCCATCATCCATGCCCCACTCCACCACCTATCCCCTTCCATCACCCACCCCTCACCGCCTCCATCACCCATCCACTCAATCACACATCACCCTGATCATCCATCCTTGCCATCAACCATCACCCCATCATCCATCTACTCCTGCACCCATCCATTCCATCATCCATCTACTCCTGCACCCATCCATTCCAGCACCCATCCATTCCAGCACCCACAACCATCAGCACCCATCATCTTAATCACACCTTATCTCCACCCACCCCTTCCATCACCCATCACGTCCATCACCAAGCTCAATCACCTACTACCATCACCACTTCCATCACCTTTCACCTACATCACCTCTTATCTCAATTATCCATCACTTCCATCCACTCTATCATCCATCATCTCCACCACCCATCACCTGCCTGGCAACTTCTTACCACAAATGCCTCCTTTAAGTCAGGTGTCTTTCCCCAGTTTATTTTTTCGCTCATTCCACGTCCAATGGTTGTGTGCAACTATTTCCCTTTTTGCAGGATTTATCCGTGTGCTTTTTATGGCCACTGAAAATTTGAGGTGGAACCGGTTGATATCACCTGGTGGTTGGCGACTGGAATTGGGGATTGTCCAGAGAGTGCTGTGTGGAAACCTGCCTTGAGAAATGTCCTTAAACAATGCCCAACTCAAATCTTCGGCGTGAATGAATGCTGTGATTGAACGGCACCAGTCCTGCTCCAGACACTGTATTCCTGAAAATCTCACCGGAACATATTGTGGGTGTTACAACATTGGGCATTAGCTGCAGAAACTCAGCACCAGGCATTCAGTGCTGGGTACATAAGTTTAGCGCACCATTAAGTCCAAGTCCATTACCTGCATACAAATGTGGACAACATTTGTTAACACAGATTTCCTCTGTGCAGAGCCAGCTTTTTGGACATTGAACATTCAAATTCCAAAGCCTCAGGTGTTACTTTAGAGCAGGGGTGGGGAATCTGCAGCCTTAATGCCGCATGCGGCCTTGTAGGCCATTAAGTGCGGCCTTTTGAATGAATCCAAATTTTGTAGAACAAATCCATTTATTTTTATTAATATGTTTTTGTTCGTCTTTTATTATTATTATTTTATTTTAATCTTAAAATGAACGTACTTAAAATACCAATGAGTAAAAGAAGATTCAACAAAATAATCCTATATCTCATTGAAGTTTCTTGGATGCGGCCTTATTAGATTACAACTAATTTAATGCGGCCTTCCAACATGAAAAGGTTCCCCACCCCTGCTTTAGATCAGAGCTCTGGAACAGGCCATTCGGCCCATAATGGCCGTACCAAACATGATCCATATCCCTCCATTTCCTGCATACTCACGTCCATCAGACTTAGACTTAGACTCAGACTTAGACTTAGATCTTTTATTTGTCATTCAGACCTTTCGGTCTGAACGAAATGTCGTTGCCTGCAGCCATACATGTAATAATAATAAACAACAAAACACACAATAAACACAAATTAACATCCACCACAGTGAGTTCACCAGGCACTTCATCACTGTGATGGAGGCAAAAATCTTCGGGTTACTGTCTCTTCCCTCCTCATTCTCCCTCTGCGCTGAGGCGATATGTTGTTACCCCACCGGGCGATGGTAAGTCATTCCCGCGGCTCACCGAGCTCCGCGAACGGGCCAGTTCAAGCTCCGCGGCCCGGGGTAGTCGAAGCTGCCGCCCTCCAGTCCAGCGGATGCAGCTGTTGCCGCGGAAGCCCCTTAAGCAACATTCTACCATCATCCCTGGCAGCATATTCCAGCCACCCGTCACTCCGTGCAAAAAATCTTCCCTTGCACATCTCCCTAAAACTTTCCCCCTCTCACTTTAAAACTATGACCTCTACTCTTTGACATTTCCATCCTGGGAAAAAGATCCTGACTGTCTACCGTATCTATGCTTCTCGTAGTTTTATAAACTTCGATCAGGTTTCTCCTCAGCTTCCGCTGCTCTAGAGAAAGTAGTTCACGTTTGTCCAACCTTACCATATAGCTAATGCCCTGTATCCAGGCAGCAATCTGGAACCTCCCCAAAACCTCGCCCTTCCTGTAATATTTTTCACACAGAAGATGGAGGATATGGATTGAGCTGCCAGGGGAGATATTTGAGGCATTATATCAACATTTAAAAGACAGTTGGACAGCTACATTGATAGGAAAGGTTCAGAGGGATATAGGCCAAACTTGGGTGGAGTGTAGGTGGGGCATCTTGGTTAGCCAGGGCAAATTGGGCCAAAGGGCCTTTCCGTGCTGTTTGACCCTTTGCCTCTATGGCTCCATTAGTGAGTAGAACTTTGCACAACCATGAGAGGAATAGATCGGGTAGATGCACAGAACGTCTTGCCCAGAGTAGGGGAATCGAGGACCAGAGGACATAGGTTTAAGATGAAGGGGAAAAGATTTAATGGGAATCTGAGGGGTAACCTTTTCACACAAAGGGTGATGGGTGAATGGAACAAGCTGCCAGAGGAGGTAGTTGATGCTGGGACTATCCCAACATTTAAGAAACAGTTAGACAGGTATATGGATAGGCCAAGTTTGGAGAGATATGGACCAAGCGCAGGCAGGTGGGACGAGTGTGGTTGGGACATTGTTGGCCGGTGTGGGCAAGTTGGACCTGTTTCCACACTGCATCTCTTTACGACTCTATAACAATCCTCCAAACATGGCCAAAGCAAAGGTTATACTTCAGTGGTACCGGCTTGTTGATCAATGAGTTGCTGCTTGTGCTGAGTTCCAGGTGTATGAATGGAAGGCCCACAGAACAGATGGCCGCCTGATTAAGACAGGATGAAGCCTGGCCAATTTCTAGCTGAATAAAAGAATCGGAGTGCCGTGACAGCATCACTAATCAAGAGGAGCCTTATCACAATTTACTGCACATCCTCACAGCACTGTGACAATTACATCTGCTAACATAATGGGGCCTGCACGCCACTCAACCGAGAGTCAGCCACAAATGAAGACCAGATTGATGCTTATTGTCTTCATACTGACCCTAAAATCCAGTATAAATGTTGCCAAACTGTCCCGGCCATCCCCCAATTTTCAGGGAGTTCAAATTTTCAGGATAGACGTTCCTTGAAAAGTCCTCAGGAATTTAATATAAATTTGTCTCTTCTGGTGCAGTGAAAAACTATTCACTTAGCAAGTTGTACTCAGTTCAAAGGGAAACCTGCTGCCCGGATCACAGGTTGTGAGAAGTCTGTGAAAAGTGAGATGCTCCCAACTAGCCTGGTCCAATGCAGTGATGTCCAGTGCCAACAGCTCTTGAGAAGCCTGGCAGCACAGCTGCGCAGCAGTAGAACTGTTCCATCACAACACCAGAGTCCCTGGTTCGATCCTGACTACGGGTGCTGTCTGCACGGAGTTTGTATGGAGTTTGTACGTTCTTCCTACGACTGCATGGGTTTTCATAACGTCCTAAGATCATAAGTGATAGGAGCAGAATTAGGCCATTATGTCCATCAAGTCTACTCCGCCATTCAATCATGGCTGATCTATCTCTCCCTCCCAACCCCATTCTCCTGCCTTCTCCCCATAACCTCTGACACCCGTACTAATCAAGAATCTATCTATCTCAGCCTTAAATATATCCACTGACTTGGCCTCCACAGATTTCTGTGGCAAAGAATTCCACAGATCTGACTTCTGACTAAAGAATTTCCTCCTCATCTCCTTCCTAAAAGGTTGTCCTTTAATTCTGAGACTTTGACCTCTAGTCCTAAACTCTCCCACTAGTGGAAACAACTTCTCCACATTCACTCTATCCAAGTCTTTCACTATTCTGTATTTTTCAATGAGGTCCCCCCTCATTCTTCTAAGCTCCAGCGAATAAAGGCCCAGTGCCGTCAATCGCTCATCATATGTTAACCTACTGCTTGCTGGGATCATTCTTGTAAACCTCTTCTGGACCTTCTCCAGAGCCAGCACATCCTTCCTCAGATGCGTTGTCCATAATTGCTCACAATATTGAAGGGGATTTTCTCCGGGTGCTCCGGTTTCCTCCCACATTCTAAAAACATGCAGGTTTGAGGGTTCATGTACTTCTGCAAATTGCCCGCAGCATGTCGGATCCTATAGTGCCCCTCTCCCATCAGCCAAGTGATATAGAAGTGTGAAATCGCACACCTCCAATTTCAGGGACAGGTTCTTCCCAGCTGTTATCATACAACTGAACAATCCTACGAACTAGAGAGCAGCCCTGAGCTAAAATCTACCCCATTGGAGACCCTTGAACTATCTTTGATCGGACTTTACTGGACTTTATTTTGCACTGAACTTATTCCCTTCATCATGTATCTGTACGCTGTGGAGGGCTCGGTCGTAATCTGGCATTGTCTCTCCGCTGACTGGTTAGCACGCAACAAAAGATTTTCATTGTACCTCGATACAGGTGACAACAAACCAAACTCAAGCACAAACTGAAAGTGGACGGGTGATCGATGGTCAGCGTGGAGACAGTGGGCCGAAGGGCCTGTTTCCACCCTCATCTCTAAACTAGACTAGACAAAGCAGCCCGCTAGATTGGCTCTCCATGCACCATTATCCTCATTCATTCCCTCCACCATCAGCAGTCAGTGGCTGCAAGATACATGGCTGTTACTCAACTAGGATTTTCTTCTAGCACCATGCGAACTACTCACGATGGGCTTCATGCATTAGAGAACACCATCTGCAGGTTCAACTTCAGTTCATTTTAGTTTATTGTCATGAAAAGTTTGTGTTGTATGATATCCAATCAGCAGAAAGACAATACATGATTGCAATTGAGCTATTTACAGAGTATATATAGATACATGATGAGGGAATAGCATTTAGTGCAAGGTAAAGCCAGCAAAGTCCGATCAAGGAAAGTCCGAGAGTCACCAAAGTGGTAGTTCAGCACTAGTTCAGTAGTTCTGCATAATCGGCCAGTAGTTAGGATGATTACGCAGACGTAGAAATATCGTGCTGGTCCTTTGTAGTCTTCTAGTCTAAATGCTGCCCCATCAACTATGGTAGCCCAGCGGTAGAGACCCGGGTTCGATCCTGACTACGGGTCCTCTCTGTACGGAGTTTGTACAATCTTTCAGTGGCCGCGTAGGTTTTCTTCGGATGCTCCGGTTTCCACTCCCACACTCCAAAGGCATACAGGTTTGTAGGCTAATTGGATTGGTATAATTGTAAATTGACCCCAGTGTGGTAGGATAATGTTAGTGTGCGGGAATTGCTGGTCAGCGTGGACTCGGTGGGCCGAAGGGCCTGTTTCCACGCTGTATCTCTAAGCTAAAACCAAAACCACTCTTCACCAAAAAGACTGTTCAAGAAGGTTGCTCTTCACCGCCTGAACAAGGACAACCGCAGAACGAGCAAATTGCCAGCAATGCTCAAATTTCTAAAGATGAATGAATAAGATGGTGCCTGGGTTGGTTTGGAAGTCCAACCATAATAAGTTCCAACCCAATCTCCTATTTTGCTCCCTGGTTTCCTACCTATTTTCCCTAAGATCCCGACTCTGGAATTTCTAAGCTCCTCTATCTCTCCAACACTTCCCCCAAACCCCAACCTAACTGAGGCCTCGACTAGGCGGGGACTACTCTCGAGCATGAAGGAGAGTTACAAAGACCTCCTAGGACCTCGTGTCGACCATGCTGCGAGCATGAGTCGAGCGCAAACTGGTCTGAACTGGCGGATTAGGTCCCGGCAGTGGGACAGCCCCTTAAAACTCAACTCTTTAGCAAGCCTTTGTTGACAGCTCCTACTCTCCCCTCCTTCAGCTCAACATCCACTTTTGCCTGACTCCCTTCCTTTGGGGCACCTTTAGTTTAGTTTCAGCTTTAGAGATACAGCATCGAAATAGGCCCTTCGGCCCAACATTGGTTCTATCCTACGCACAAAGGACAATTTTCAGAAGCCAATTAACCTACAAACCTGCACGTCTTTGAAGAGTGGGTGGAAATCCATGCAGTACAGACAGCACCCGCAGTCAGGTCATGTTCAAAGCTGGGTCTCTAGCGCTGTGAGGCAGCAACTCTACCGCTGCGCCACTGTGCCGCCACTTTCCCAGAGCGAGGTGTTAAATCAATACAAGGTGTCACCGCCAGTGTTTCCCAGAACATGACAAGCCTCCTTGCAGCAGAATTCCCAGCAAAATCATGTTTCCTTAAATCACTTTTTAATGAAGACGAGGTCCTTTGACAATCGCTGTGTTGAAAAGGAATAATTCTGTTTGAATTCTAAATCACTTGATACTGCGATTCAATCCTACAAATAAACACTGTGGATGCTCATTAACGATTATTTCCAAACTTTTCCATGCAAGTGAAACCTTCCAAAGGTTCTAACTGCAGGATGTTAGAGATTTGACTGAAATCTTGTCCATTTTCACAGGAGAAGGTATGGAAGTCGAGGGTTGCTCCAGAGAGGGACATTGAAATGTTCCTGGGTTAAGGCAAGGGATCTGGGGTAAGACCACATTGAAACATACAGAAAAGTGAAAGGCTTGGATAGTGTGGATGTGGAGAGGATGTTTCTAAAAGTGGGAAAGTCTAGAACTAGAGTTCGTAGCCTCAGAATTAAAATAATTCTTTAGTCAGAGGGTGGTGAGTCTGTGAAATTCTTTGCCACAGAAGGCTGTGGATGCCAAATCAATGGATATTTTTAAGGCAGGGATAGGTAGATTCTTGATTAGTACAGGTGTCAGAGCCGTTGTACAGGGCCCTAACGAGGCCACACCTGGAGTATTGTGTGCAGTTTTTGGTTCCCTAATTTGAGGAAGGACATTCTTGCTATTGAGGGAGTGCAGCATAGGTTTACAAGGTTAATTCCCAGGATGGCTGGACTGTCATATGCTGAGAGAATGGAGCGGCTGGGCTTGTATACTCTAGAGTTTAGAAAGATGAAACATATAAGATTATTGTTTAAGAAGGAACTGCAGATGCTGGAAAATCGAAGGTAGACAAAATGATTATTAAGGGTTTGGACACGCTGGAGGCAGGAAACATGTTCCCGATTTTGGGGGAGTCCAGAACCAAGCGCCACAGTTTAAGAATAAGGGGTAAGCCATTTAGAACGGAGACGAAGAAACCCTTTTTCTCACAGAGAGTTGTGAGTCTGTGGAATCCTCTGCCTCAGAGGACGGCGGAGGCGGGTTCTCTGGATACTTTCAGGAGAGAGCTAAATAGGGCTCTTAAAGATAGCGGAGTCAGGGGATATGGGGAGTAGGCAGGATTGGGGGTACTGATTGGGGATGATCAGTCATGATCACATTGAATGGCGGTGCTGGCTCGAAGGGCCAAATGGTCAACTCCTGCACCTATTGTCTATTGTCTATTGTTATGGGGAGAAGGCAGGAGAATGGGGTTCGGAGGGAGACATAGATCAGCCACGATTGAGTGGCGGAGTAGACTTGATGGGCCAAATGGCCTAATTCTCCTCCTATTCCTTATGACCTTAGGAGGACCTTATGACCACTGCATCAGATCCCACATTCAGTAACCTCTGTCAATGATTCAATGGTGCAATGGTATGTTATTGTCACTGTACCTAGATACAGTGAAACACTTTTGTTTGCATTCAGTTCAGTAAGATCATACTGTACAGAAGCACAATCATACCAAAGTACAAACATGCGAGGAATGTAGGTGTAAGAATAGGAGGTTATACCTAAGCAGTACACAAAGAGTAAACAAAAGGTGGTGAATCTGTGGAAATCGTGACCACAGATTGCTGCAGAGGCCATCAAAGGATATTTTTAAGGTGGAGATGGGCAGATTCTAGATTAGTATGGGTGTCAGGGGTTATGGAAACTGGAGCACCCAGGAGAAACCCACACTGTCTCGAGGAATACAGGCAGACTCCACACAGACAAAAGGTTTCAAAGGCTTCAATGGTCTGTTTACTGTCACATGTACCAATTAAGGTACAGTGAAACTCGATTACCATGTAGCCATATTAAAAAAAAGCAACAAGACACACAGCTATATAACAGCACCGGAGAGTCAGAATCAAAGCCGGGTCATTGGAGCTGTGAGGCAGCAGCTCTATTAGTTGGCCCACTACATTGCCTCATGGTTGTCTCTGAAATTAACGATACAGTTGGTGGCTGATCCCGAAAGTCTACGACTCCATTCGGAAACCTTTTCTCCATCGTCCCGTCCTCCCTTCACCCAGTGAAGCGCGTGTAGTCCGCTTCAATGTAGCTTGTGTCAGTGATGTTTAAAGGCACTCCAATGAATATGCTAAGTTAAAGGCGCGATGTAAATGCCAGGTGATGCTGTTAAGTTGCTTATCAAATAAGGGCCGCACCATGCCTGGCTGGTTAGCTGCCACATTTGATTATGTTGTCGACACTGTGCCTGCACGATCACGAGCGAATTGTGCCACTGAACCTTGTGGATGGAGTTGCAGATCAAATGGAAAAATAAACGAAAAAAATCTAATAGGCTCCTCAATGCGTGAAAAGTCAGATCCATCTTCATACGGTTTGCTTTATGAAGCACAGTATGTTTCCAGGCACGTTTTGGCTGGCTTTCTAAAGACTATTACGGATGGTGTCAAAGACCCTGCTCCACGCTTTTCAACACTGGAATTGGTTGACTGTTAAGCAAGCCAATGGATTAGGTTCTTGCTGCATTCAGCAAGTCAGGCAGCTTCAGTGGAGAGAGAAAGAACTTGTCGACCTTTCATTAGAACTGCTGAGAGCTTTCGAACATTTTCTAGTTTCAATTCAATCCCCCATCAAACCCTGCACTCTACTTTTGATTTTGTTGTGGGACCTTGGAGTAGTTATTATAGATATCGAAAATACATTTTGGGTAGTCGAATCTGTGGGAATTTCGTGGGAATGTGAGGAGGGGAAAATGGCAATAAAGTAGGGTTAGTGTTAAAGATAGGCACAAAATCCTGGAGTAACTCAGCGGGTCACAGGCAGCATCTCTGGAGAAAAGGAATGGGTGACGTTTCGGGTCGTGACCCTACTTCAGACTTCAGCATTTTGTATCCATCTTCGGAGTAAAACTAGAGGTATGAAAAGGTTCAGAACAGTCTCGACCTGAAACTTCACCTATTCCTTTTCTCCATAGATGGTGTCTGACCTGTTGAGTTACCAACATTTATAACCCATTCCTATCTTCCCCTGAACTGAAGTACCATTTTACAACCAATTCCGTTACGGGTGGCACAGTGGCGCAGCTGAGAGAGCTGTTGCCTCACAACGCCAGGGACACAAAATGCTGGAGTAACTCAGCGGGTCAGGCAGCATCTCTGGAATGAAGGAATAGGTGACCTTTCGGGTCGAGACCCTTCTTCAGACCCAGTTTCGATCCTGACTTGTGGATGCTGTCTGAGTGGAGTTTGCACATTCTCCTGTATCTTTTATTTTCTGGGTGCTCTGGTTTGCCCCCACATCCCAAGGACACCCGGGTTTTTAGGTTAACTAGCCGCTGTAAATTTGCTCCTAATGTGCAGGGAGTGAATGAGAAAGTGGGATGAGGTGGAACTAGTATGAACGTGCGATTGATAGTTAGCGTGGTCTCTGTGGGCCAGAAGTTCCCTGTTTCCATGCTGTATCTTTAAACTAAACTTCAACTAAATATTCCTGACCTAATCCACGGTCGCTCTGTAGAAAAACAGTTATCAATTTGTCCAAACCAGGTTCCTGCCTACCACAAAAGGACAGCGCTCGGATAATCTGTCCCACTGGTGTTGGTGAAGGGATCACTACTGGTCAAATAGCGTTGCTCTTTGAAGGAGTGCTGTTGGAATCTTTGGCCTTGAGAATGCACGCACCTCACGCTGCCTCGACAAGGCCAGCAGCATAATCAAGGACGAGTCGCACCCTGGCCACTCCCTCTTCTCCCCTCGCCCATCGGGCAAGAGGTATACGTTACAATACGATATGATAGAACTTTATTTATCCCAGGAGGAAAATTGATCAAGTATAGATGTGTCAAAACGCACACCTCCAGATTCAGGGACGGTTTCGTCCCAGCTGTTATCAGGCAACTGAACCATCCTACCAACAACTTGAGACCAGTCCTGAACTACAATCTACCTCATCGGTGACCCTCGGACTATCTTTGATTAGACTTTACTGGCTTTATCTCGCACCAAACATTATTCAAGTTATTCCCTTTATCATGTTTCTGTACACTGTGGATGCCTCGATTGTAATACATATTGTCTTTTCGCCAACTGTTTAGAACGCAAAAGCTTTTCACTGTACCTCGGTCCACGTGACAAATAAACTAAACTAAACCCAGTCACAAAATGCTGGTCAGGCAGCGTCCTCTTGGAGTGTCAACTTGGTTCGTTGAGCCCAATGGTCAGAGCAGAAGTTGTGCACCAAGCCACAGCTGGCTTGGCAGCTGTGCCAGACCACATCTGGCTGGCACCTGGATCTGACGACTGCGACACTGCACCAGCCCAACGAAGGGTCTCGACCCGAAACGCCACCCATTCCTCCTCTCCTCTCCACTGAGTTACTCCAGCTTTTTTGTGTCTATCTTCGGTTCAAACCAGCATCTGCATTTCCTTCCTGCGCACTGCAGATGTTTAGGAGTAAACATCTGCAAAGAGTAGGAGTAAACGGGTCCTTTTCAGAATGGCAGGCAGTGACTAGTGGGGTACCGCAAGGCTCAGTGCTGGGACCCCAGCTATTTACATATATATTAATGATCTGGATGAGGGAATTGAAGGCAATATCTCCAAGTTTGCGGATGACACTAAGCTGGGGGGCAGTGTTAGCTGTGAGGAGGATGCTAGGAGACTGCAAGGTGACTTGGATAGGCTGGTTGAATGGGCAAATGTTTGGCAGATGCAGTATAATGTGGATAAATGTGAGGTTATACATTTTGGTGGCAAAAATGGGAAAGCAGACTATTATCTAAATGGTGGCCGTTTGGGAAAGGGGGAGATGCAGCGAGACCTGGGTGTCATGGTACACCAGTCATTGAAGGTAGGCATGCAGGTGCAGCAGGCAGTAAAGAAAGCGAATGGTATGTTAGCTTTAATTGCAAAAGGATTTGAGTATAGGAGCAGGGAGGTTCTACTGCAGTTGTACAGGGTCTTGGTGAGACCACACCTGGAGTATTGCGTACAGTTTTGGTCTCCAAATCTGAGGAAGGACATTATTGCCATAGAGGGAGTGCAGAGGCGGTTCACCAGACTGATTCCTGGGATGTCAGGACTGTCTTATGAAGAAAGACTGGATAGACTTGGTTTATACTCTCTAGAATTTAGGAGATTGAGAGGGGATCTTATAGAAACTTACAAAATTCTTAAGGGGTTGGACAGGCTAGATGCAGGAAGATTGTTCCCGATGTTAGGGAAGTCCAGGACAAGGGGTCACAGCTTAAGGATAAGGGGGAAATCCTTTAAAACCGAGATGAGAAGAACGTTTTTCACACAGAGAGTGGTGAATCTCTGGAACTCTCTGCCACAGAGGGTAGTTGAGGCCAGTTCATTGGCTATATTTAAGAGGGAGTTAGATGTGGCCCTTGTGGCTAAGGGGATCAGGGGGTATGGAGAGAAGGCAGGTACAGAATACTGAGTTGGATGATCAGCCATGATCATATTTAATGGCGGTGCAGGCTCGAAGGGCCGAATGGCCTACTCCTGCACCTAATTTCTATGTTTCTATGTTTCTATGTTAATGTCTTAACGCTGCTGAGGCTGGAAACTGGCCCTCGCCAAAGTTAGTGCAGAGTTAACAGAATTGTGGCTATCGGCAGGCTTAATTAAGCTTGAATGGATGTGGGGAGCCTGTGATAGAGTAGCGATTAATAAACATCAGGACACCCAGCAATTATTGACACGTCTCAGCAGCAGAATCATTATTCTAAGCAAACAAAGAGTGAGGGACATAAGCGGTGACCTTCTATTGGATATCAATTGATCCCAACGCTCTCTGACTCCCGCGTCTCCCAGCCAACAAGCCGTGTATCATATAATAAACGGCACAGCTCTGCCGGCCTGGTGCCATCATCCAGGGGCTCTGTAGCGAACACGTACAACAGGTAGAAAGAAGCAAGGCAGAGCGAGAGAGAGTGGGGCAGAGAGGCAGGCGCAGTGTGCGGGAGAGAGGGAAAGCCAGCCTGATGAAGGATCACGTCGAGACAGAAGGACACAGAGGGTCAGAGAGAGAAAGAATCAGAGATACAGGCACACAGAGACAGAGAGAGAAAGAAAGACGTGCGACACACCTACTCCTTTTCTCCAGAGATGCTGCCTGACCCGTTGAGTTAATCCCGCACTTTGTGTCCATCTCCAGGAACCCTCATTGGGCGCTTTTGCCTTTTAACGATACAGCCTTTTAACGATACAGTTTTAGAGATACAGCGTGGAAACAGGCCCTTCGGCCCACCGAGTCTGCGCCGACCGACACTAACAATATCCTACGCACCCGAGGGACAATTTACACTTATTGCCAAGCCAAATTACCTACAAACCTGTACGCCTTTGGAGTATGGGAGGAAACCGAAGATCTCAGAGAAAACCCACGCAGGTCACGGGGTGAACGGACAAGCACCGGGGGTCGGGATCAAACCCGGGTCCCCGGCGCTGTAAGAGCTGTAAGCCAGCAACTCTACCGCTGCGCCACCGTGCCGCCCTTTTTCTTAACAGAATTGAGTCAGATAGCATAATAACAAACATGGTGCAACACAATCTATTTATGGAACATTGAAAGTTTAACACGTTCTAACGCCAGCCACGGGTGGGTATTTTTATATATATTTATTTTTACAGAACCATGCGCATGAGGCATTTTTATGGACGCACCTAGAACTTTTAACTATTACTTGATTTTGGAGAGTAAAATGCAACGAAATTTCGTTCAAGGTGCACTGTGTCTAGGTGTATATCTGAATGACAATAAAGTTTTCAATCATTCATTCATTCATTCATTCATCCATCCATCCATCCATTCATTCATTCATTTATCCATCATTTATTCATTCAATCATTCATTCATTCAACACACATGAACACAGCTGTGAACTGACTGGAGAATGGAGTTCAGTGCACAGAATGGGGGACGGAGTGCACACCAACTTAAGATTTATACCCATAAAATATAGAGACCTAAAGGCACTGAGCGAGGCTTACATTGGCGTGTTTGTTGTAAGGAAGAATAATTCACTAACCGTCCCATTGCTTTATGTTCCCTGTGCCAGCTTACTTTAATTGAAAATATACACTTGACCGAGCTCAAAGGGTGATTGTACAGGGAAAAAAAGGACATCCTTCTGGTGATAGAAACCGCATCCATGGCAACAGGAGGTGTACGGAGACATACAGAATGATGTCCACCCCCCAACATACTGAAGGTCACAGTCATAGTCATAGAGTATAGAAACAGGTCCGTCGGCCCAACTTGCCCACACTGGCCAACGTGTCCCATCTACGCTAGTTCTATCTGTCTGCATTTGGCCCATATCCCTCTAAACCTGTCCTGTCTACAGGTACCTACAGTACCTGTCTAACTGTTTCTTAAACGTTGCAATAGTACCTGACTCAACTGCCTCCTCCGGCAGCACGTCCCACACACCCACCACCCTTTGTATGTCCCCTAGTTCTCACTTCACCTACTCTGGGAAAGTGATTCTGTGTGGAATGGTGGCGTTGCAGTAGAGTTGCTGCCTTGCACTCCGAGGTCTTCGGTTTCCTCCCACACTCCAAAGACGTACAGCTTTGTAGGTTAATTGGCTTGGTGTAAATGTTAAAAAATTGTCGCTGGTGTGGGATGGTGTTAATGGGCTGGCCGATGCGGGCGTGGTGGGGCGAAGAGCCTGTTTCCACGCTGTATCTCTAAACTAAACTAAAACCGATCTATTCCTATCATGGCTTTATACACTTCTATAAGACACTGAAGATGAGGAAGCCTGTGAAGATGAAGAACTCTGGGAAAATTGAGCTCGGAAAATTGAGCTCGCAGTCATTAAAAACAGAAGAAATAGCAGCTCCTCGAGCCGGCACTCGGCAAATGTGCTGGGGTTCCCTCCAGCAATTCATGTTCCCTTAGTCTCCACAACTCACTCCATCTCCGTCTTCAATGCCGACAGGAAACCAGAAGGCAGCCCTGGGCTTCTTACAGATATAGACTGAAGGTTTTGTACATATTTGACAACTATAGGCCAATAGAGGCAACAAACAGAATTGATGAGGCAAACCAATGGTCCCTTCTGGTCGACCAATCAATGGTTTAATTGTGTTCCTCTTGTCGTCCATCCCACAAGTATTGAGTGGCAATGTAATTACATTCTAACCACACATTAATACACTGTTGTCAGAGTCCCAGCCGCCCATCTCTCACTGCTTAACCTGAGGATTAACTAGAGAAACAAGGAACTGCAGATGCTGGAATCCCCAGCAGTAAAATTGCTGGAGTAGCTCGAAGGGTCAGACACTGACTGTGGACGAAGCAGTAAAATTGCTGGAGAATGTGCTGTCCTTACATCGCCAGAGACCCTGGTTCGATCCTGACCACGGGTGCTGCCTGTACAGAGTTTGTACGCTCTTCCCTGTGACATGCATGGGTTTTCCCTGGGTGCTCCGGTTACCTCCCACATGCCAAAGACGTGCAGGTTTGTAGGTTACTGTCTTCTTTAAACTGTCCCCTAGTTTGTAGGATATCACTGGTGTACAGGTGATCGCTGGTCGGTGCGGACTTGATGGGCCGAAGGGCCAGTCTGTTGGTGGGGGCGCTGCAAGATGGCTGCCCTGCCAGCACCGTGTTCGTTATTTTGACTTTTTTTGTTTTTTTAGGGTGTCCAAATGTTTGTTTTGGTGTCTCTTGGTATGTCTTATGTGGGGGGTGGTGGGGAGGGGAAAGGGCGGAACCGCTTTCGATCACCTCCTCGACGGAGAGGCAACATTTTCCATGTCGCCTCCCTCGCGGCCTAACAGCATGGATTGGAGCGGCCTTTCCCGGAGTCTGGCCCGGAGTTTCAGCAGTGGGCGCAGCGTGGACTTTTCCATTGCGGAGCGGGCGAACCCTTGCCGGGGGTCGCCAGAGAGGAGTGTTCCGATCGCTGGCCCGCGGACTGCTACATCCTGAAGCCGCGGTCTGCGGAGCTTCTAGCCACAGGCGCAGCGTGGACTTACCACCCGGAGCCTGGGATCCCTCGCCGAGGATCCCCGGAGAAGATCTCCAACCGCCGGCCTGCGGCCTATAACATCCTGAAGCCGCGGTCTCCGGTAATAAAGTGCCGACTCGGGACCTCCAAGCCGTGGAATGTATTTGACCATCACGACGTCGGAGTTTCAATCATCCCGACGCGAGGGCCTGCGCATCCGGCCGTCCGTAGCGGCGACTGCGGAAGGTTCATGGCCCCGACCACGGGTGAACAAGGAGGAGGCCTGACTGAACTTTGTGCCTTCCACATATGTGCTTGTGGGTGTACGTGCATGCGTGTGATATATCTGTATATGTGTATGTGTCTGCGTGTGTGTATATGTATGTATATGTATCTGTATAAGTCTATGTGTGTATCTGTATAACTGCATGTCTGTGTGTATCTGTAAAAGTGTAGGTGTGTGTATCAGAATGTGTATGGGTGTATCTGTATGAGTTTGCACGTGTATATGTGTGTCTGTATAAGTTTGTGTGTGTGTATCTGTATATGTGTGTGTATCTGTATAAGTTTGTGTATCTGTGTGTGTGTGTGTATCTGTATAAGTGTGTGTATCTGTGTATGTGTGTGTATCTGTATAAGTGTGTGTATCTGTGTCTGTGTGTGTATCTGTATAAGTGTGTGTATCTGTATTAGTGTGTGTATCTGTATAAGCGTGTGTATCTGTGTCTGTGTGTGTATCTGTATAAGTGTGTGTATCTGTGTCTGTGTGTGTATCTGTATAAGTGTGTGTATCTGTGTATGTGTGTGTGTCCACGCACATATGTGTGTGATCTTCTGCCCTCAGGCCCAGGGGTGAACTCCCCAGTGCCGACAGCCCCTCTCTCCCCACACTGCGCTGCCACACTGTGTGCGTGTGGGGGGGGGGGGGGGGGGGTGATGCTGAGCAGAGCTGCTGCTGCTGCCGCTGGGATGATGGATTTGTTACCGTTGCACAGCGCAGTGTCGGGGCTGTACGCTGCGTCGCAGCACTATTGGAAATCAATGGATCTCAGGCATCTCCAGCGAGGATGAGTATGACGGAGTGCTCGAGGCTCCAGCAGAAGATTGATGTCCCACCCAGGCTGTCAGCAGAGTCTTTGCAAAGAGGCCGCTGAAAGTCAAGGCCCTCTGCCTGCCCGACTCGAAAGTTAGCTCAGCACTGGAGATCGACACAAAAAGCTGGAGTAACTCAGCGGGACAGGCAGCATCTCTGGAGAGAAGGAATGGGTGACGTTTCGGGTCCAGACCCTTCTTCAGAGCACTGGAGCATGTGTTCTCTTGAGTCTTGCACCAAACAAGCAACAGGTGTGAGTTCAGTGAAACAAAGACTCCAGAGTCAAGGGTGTTTTATTGTCCTATGTCCCGAAGCAGAACAATGCAATTTCGGGTCTCGACGGAAACGTCACCCATGCCTTCTCTCCAGAGATGCTGCCTGTCCCGCTGAGTTACTCCAGCATTTTGTGTCCATCTACAATGAAATTCTTACTTGCAGTAGCACAACAGATGTGTAAACATAGTACTCTGTAAAACCCATAGTAAGCAACAACAAAAAAAGTTCAGTATTTATATTAATTATTATATATATATATAACAAATATTATATTATATATGACAAACAGACAAATAAATAGACAGTAATTGCGAAAAAATGATGTCCCATGTCTATATAGTTCGGAGTCTATTTGGAGGTTGTAGTGAATAATAGCCTAATGGTTTTATGGAAGAAGCTGATCCTGAAACTGAACATTACAGTCTGCAGATGGGGTATCACAGGTAGATCGGGTGGTCAAAAAGGTTTCATCAGTCAGAGTATTGGGTATCGAAGTTGTGAGGTCATGTTACAGCATCTAAGACATTTGTGAGGCCACATTTGGAGTATTGTGTTCAGTTCTGGTCACCATGTTATAGGACAGATGTTGTCAAGCTGGAAAGGGTGCAGAGAAAATGTACGAAGATGTTGCCAGGATTCGAGGATCTGAGCTATAGGTTGAGCAGGCTTGGACTCTATTCCTTGGAGCGCAGGAGGACGAGGGGTGATCTTATAGAGGTGTACAAAATCATGAGAGGAATAGATCAGGTGGTGGCACAGTCTCTTGCACAGAGTAGGGGAATCGAGAACCAGAAGACATGGGTTTAAGGTGAGTGAGGACAGATTTAATAGGAACCTGAGGGTAACTTTTTCACACAAAGGTGGTGGGTGTACGGAACGAGCTGCCGGAGGAGGTAGGTGAGGCAGGGCCAATCGCAACGTTTAGGAAACATTTAGACAGGTACATGAATAGGGCAGGTTTAGAGGAATATGGGCCAAACACAGACAGGTGGGACTAGTGTAGATGGGACATGTTGGTCGTTGTGGGCAAGTTGGGCAGAAGGGTCTGTTTCCACACTGTAGCCCTCTATGACTCTATGACTCTATGACTCTAACTCAATGATTGACTAAGGACAGCTCAGTGCATCAATGAAGCATGAATTGTGCAATGTTTAATGTCAGGTAGATAATTTACTGTTGTCAGATGCTCCGACACTCATCGGCTGACAGGCCATTTTTACATAATTATACCATTACTTGCGCTATTCTTGCTGAAAAAATATTATGTTTGATTCACCATATCATTGTGTGTGACCCTAACATGGTCTCCAACAGTTCCAGACAATAACATGCTGGTAACATCTACCACAAGGCTTGTAGACAATGTGGTCAACAGAGTCCCAATCACCCCACCCCCCCACTGTGGCTCATGGTGGGTCGGTTCACCAAAGAACTATCAGGTGGGTTGGCGTAAAGAGTGTGGTGTGTTTTTGGCATGAAAAGTCTGGACTTTCTGTGGGGCAAATTAAATTGGACGATAGTGCCCAATATAAATATATGGTGGCATGGTAGAGTTGCTGCCTTACAGCGCAGTGCCGACAAACGCTCATCAGATGTTATCACCATATGCTTATCATTAATCAAAAATCTATCTATCTCTGCACTTAAATTGATCTGTTGACTTGATCTAAATGAAACTAATCTGAGAGGAGTCAATGATCAGGGATAGGGTGGTGGATGGTGAGAGGATCAGGAATCGTGGGATAGGGAGAGAGCTTTCCCATTGTAGGACAAGGCACCATTCATGATATCTGAACTGGCATTCCTGATAGATGGAGGGTAGGATGAGATGGTTGGGGAGGCTCCTGCAAAGGAGAGATGTTAAGCGGCATTGATAGAACCACTTCAAGTAAGCTGCTTCTCCCTGACTTGTACCCTGTGATTCGCACGTTTGGCTTTGTGTGCTGAATATATCCAGAAGTGTATTGATGTTTCAGGGGATATCAGTGTCAGGGATTAATGTTCCAATCAATCATTGTGCAGCATCCTATCTGGAAACAATCGTTCAAGGACAACTGAAAGCTCGCTCTGAGACGTGGAGTGGTGCGGAGTGGTCCTGTACTCCTCTCATTACCTTGGCATCCTTCTCCATCCCTGCTTCCTCTCTCCTCAGTCTGCTCCTCACATCAAGGCTTGCTTCTACTTCAGTTCTCCGAGATCTGCGGTGGTTGATAAGACCAGCGAGGGTTGTACAACTCCGGGGAACGCGCTGCCTGACAGGCAACCACATTGGGTGTGCCGACTTGTCCTTACGAGGTGCTGAATTCCCTCCACCTATTTCTCTGAGCCTCTGCCTGCTCCCTACACGTGGATTCGAGATCCCTGAATCCGGAGGTGTGCATTTTCCAACCTCGGTACCTCTTCTCTAGTCAATAACTCAATGTGGAGAAGACATTTCTGGGGGGGAACTGAGTAAATTCAAGTCATCTTATGGACCAGCCGAACAGGAAGGACCTTCTCAAATGCTTTCCTAAAACATATCCATGTGGACAACATCCACTGCCAAACGCTGATCAATCATTTTCATCACTTTGTTAAATAACTCATTGAAGTTTGTGACACAGAACTTCCCCCGCACAAAGCTGTGCTGGCTATCTATAATAGTCCACAATAATCTAAAATAATCTAGACCCGAAATGTCACCCATTCCTTCTCTCCAGAGGTGCTGCCTGTCCCACTGAGTCTAGCTTTTTGTGTCTATCTTCAGTTTAAACCAACATCTGTGCAGTTCCTTCCGACACATGCTTTTCCAGATGTAAATAAATCCTTTCCCGAAGAATAGTTTCCCCACCACTGATATAAGATTCACTGCTTCATCATTTCCTGGTCTGGCCCTCTTACAATTCTTAAACTAATGGACAATATTGGTTATTCTCCAGACAGGGCCGGATTTAGATGAAGAGAGGCCCTAAGCTATTTCACTTGTGAGCCCCCCCCCCTCCCTCCTAACCTCCCACCCCCACGACTAGAGGACCATGACTACCTGACAGTGACAGTGTGACACTTTTAGATCCTACTGTATGTTGTCATTAAACAGTTGGTTTTAAAATACATATTGGATTCACCGCGGAGTAGGTGTTGCCTTACCTGGATCGTCGTTTGAAACTGGAGTATTGGGCCTGTGGCAGGGATGGGGGTTGGGGCTGGAGGAAGGCAGATGAGTGGACTGAGTCTGAGGCGATGTCTGGTGGAGGGGTGGTGGGTGGTCAGGGGAGAGGGGGGTATGAGGACTGTAGTGTTTGTGGGTGGGGAAGAGCTGGGGTCACATGGTTTGAGGGGAATGGGGAAGACCCAGTGGAATAGCCACTGAGATTACCAGGGTTAGGGTGCCTAGCACTAGGACCCAGCGCAGTCAAACCCAGGGGAGTGGGAATCTGCAGCGTGGAGTCTTCAGGCCCGGTGCTGAGTCCAGGCTGCAGGTAAGGCGATGGCTGCGGGCTGCTGGAGGGCGATGGAGTGGCCAGGGTCAGCGGGCGAAGTAGGAAGTCCCGGTGGGTGGATGGTCAGTGAGGCAGCGATGTGAGTAGGCCCCCCTAGATCTCGAGGCCCTAAGCTTAAGCTTGTCTAGCTTATACGTAAATCCGGCCCTGTCTCCAGACCTCTTTAACCTTCATCCTAGCTAAAGGGGTGAGTTAGTTTAGTTTATTGTCACATGCACCAAGGTGCAGTGAAAAGCTTGTGTAGCGTGCTAACCAGTCAACGGAAAGACTATACATGTTTATAATTGAGCGGTCCACAGTGGATATAAAGATCACTGACAAAGCCCCAGCAATCTCCTCTTTTACTATCCTCGGTGTCCTGGGATAGATCCAAGCAGGCTCTGGGACTTGCCCACCTTAATGCTTATTGTAAGATAGACAAATTCCTGTATGCCCGGCCTTTGAGCTTTCACCAGCTTCTCTTGTTCTGCTGGTGGGTGCATAAGGGTGCTGTCTTTGGGTGTAGGAGATCCATAATGTTGTCGCCTTCATGAGCCCCAGGGCTTTCCTAAGTCCTGTTCCGGCATGTTTGCAGATGCTATTTCCACAACTGGAACATTCAGGGATGCGCAGTTTCCTGGTCCCAAGTATTTTTGCAGTGGTGTCCATCGTGGTCTGGCGGTATGTATTTGGACACCATGACCAGTAGATTTTGCCTTCCTGCACCCCCTGCACACTTGTAGTTTTGTTCATCAAAACCCCTCTTCAGGGTCAGCCCAGAATTGACCCCCCAGTACTCCCCTCTGACGAGGGAGATGCACTGTTCAGCCCTACAAGAGATGCTGTTGTGGGTTTTACATAGTGCCCACAGTGACTAGACTCCATCTCCCGGAACCTGTCATGTTGGAGCGCGGCTCCATAAGCCGCTCCAACCGGCTCCAGCGCTCACGGTCGCTGGCCGCTCGCGGCTGCTCAAAGTCGGACTCATCAGTCAACGACTCTTTTGGTTTTCTTCTTGCCTTCCCGCCCAGACGCAGTGTTTAATCTGGTCGGTGAGGGGGCGAAGTCGGGCACAGCTGTTCCCTTACGGGTGATTCCTGTGCCGCCGGCCGCTGTTGGCGTCCGCAACTCCACGGTCTTCCCCCGCCAGCTTTGTCGCAGCTCTGGTCGACTTCTTTGCCTTGTGCATGTTTCCCCCACCTGTAGAACAGTATGGGAACAATAAAGACTGCAGTATCACTTACCTGCAGGTCCAGGTTTAAACTGTCGCTACGGGGGAACGTCGTTCCACCCCGCCTCCTGCCGTTTCGACTTGTCAAAGTCGACGGCCCCATCTGAATAGTCTCCCGCCCAGCCGCGGTGTTCTGGCCGGCGCAGGACCAAAAGTCGGCACAGCTGATCCCACTTACGGGGCTTGTGCCTTCAGCTGTTGCCGGCTCCCGCAACTTCGCGGTCCTCCCCAGCCAGCTTCACTCGCAGCACTTGTGGACACTATTGTGTCCAGCTTCCCCCCCCCGTGTGCAAAAACAGCGCAGGGCCAAACACTACCGCAGAGTAAATCACTTACCTGCAGGTCGCGGTTTCAAACTTACCGCTGCGGGGGGAACGCTCCACCCTGCCCGTCGTTTCGCAAGCGTGAAAGCGATATGACATGCATGCGTCCTGGCGGGGTTCTTCACATAGTCACTCACGTGACTCCGAAGTAAAAACAGGGTAGGTTTGTGCAAAAACTAAAGCAAATCCAGTCCAAAGTCTTAGTTCTGGTGAAGGGTCTGTGGCCTGAACCATCAACTCTGTTCCTCACTCCACACACCCTGTGTAAGAGTTTCTGTATTTTTTGGGTTCTTTGTTTACATATTTCCACCTTCCACTGTGTTTTTTCATCATTTGCTGTTCCTCCTTGTCTCTCCCTCTTCTCCTTTCCTGTGTCTCCCTCTCCTGGCCCTTCGCTGAGACACAACTGTTTCCGTCAGGGACAGACTCTACACTGGAAGCCATAAAGACTGCATGCCCCAGAACCTTCAGCAATAGGGTCACGCGCTGCGCTGTTCGACTGCAGTCGAGGGCGCAGCGGGTGACTGGCCCGAGTTAGAGAGAGGGGAACCTCACAAGGGGACTCCACTCTTACAACCCTTTCACCGGCCTCTAGTGTCAGCTTTCACAGACTTTAGACTTTACAGATGCAGCACAGAAACAGGCCCTTCGGCCCACCGAGTCCGCGCTGACCAACGATCGCCCCGTATATTAGCAATATCCTACACGCTAGGGACAATTTACAAATTTTCACCGATCCAATTAACTTACAAACCTGTACATCTATGGAGTGTGGGTGAAAACCGGAGCACCCGGTGAAAACCCACGCGGTCAAAGGGAGAACGTGCAAACTCCGTACAGACAGCATCTGCAGTCAGGATCGAAACAGGTCTCTGGCGCTGTAAGGCAGCATCTCTACCACTGTGCCACTGTGCTGCCCCGGTGTGCTGAATGCAGAGATTATATCTGAATTAG
Source organism: Leucoraja erinaceus (assembly GCF_028641065.1). Lineage (NCBI taxonomy): Eukaryota > Metazoa > Chordata > Chondrichthyes > Rajiformes > Rajidae > Leucoraja > Leucoraja erinaceus. The sequence continues at coordinate 12,526,903 of NC_073396.1, forward strand.
TAACTCAGCGACAAGGACTAATGCTCACAGGTCCAGGCCCAGTGACCCAAGACCTGGATTAACATTACACAGACCTGGACTTGTAACCTAGAAACTGGGACTAACACCGCAGGGTCCATAGATTAAATAAATAGTTGTTTATTAATAACTATTATAACTGTTATTATTATACGAATATGCCAGGGCGGTTTGCGATTAAGCAGGAGGAGGTGTAGGGGCTCTTGAAGTGCCTGAAGGTGGATAATTTATCAGGGCCTGAAGGGATCTATCCTAGGTTATTGAGAGGAGATTCAGGAGCCTTGATGAAGATCTTAGCAGTTAGTGAATGAAGCAGAAACGACGAACTAGCTAACAACGGTAGGAAAATGCCCCAGAGTTCAGCATGTAGTTTGGGAATTTAAATACGGCTTCAAGTAACACCCTAAATCCAATTTAAATTTGTGTGGCACGGTGGCGCAGCGTTGGAGTTGCTGCCTTACAGCACTTGCAGCGCCAGAGACCAGGGTTCGATCCCGACTACGATTTGTACGTTCTCCCCATGACCGCGTGGGTTTTCTCCAGGAGCTGCTGTTTCCTCCCACATTCCAACGTTTGTAGGTTATTTGGCTTCTGTAAATTGTAAATTGTCGCCAGTGTGTAGGATAGTGCTACTAGTGTACGAAGTGATGGCTAGTAGGTGGGTCGAAGGGGCTGTTTCCTCACTGTATCTCCAAACTAAACTCTTTAAAAAGCTGTTCTTTGACTGCATGAGATATTTAATTTAATTTAATTTATTTCTGCGACGGTAACTTTCCATTTAATTTCCCATGAGCTTCAGGCTTCGTGTAATATTAAAGTTTCAAATGATGGAATGAAATTGTAGGGGAAGCAAATGCGGTCAGGGCGGGAAGGGTTAATGCTGCAGGCCATGTGCAGCCAGTCTCAAGCTGGGGAAGAATTAACCAACGTCCCTGGGCACTGAGTGGGACGCGGTCATTAACTTTGTTATTGCTGCGGCTGGGAAGCTATATATCTTTAAAAACCTGAAACTTGAAGGGCACAAGTTAGTGACTGGAAATGTGGCAACTCTTTGTGCACTGCTGCGGTGAAGCCCACCATTCTTGCTTCACGGGCCAAGTGCCTGAAGGTGGGGCGGCACGGTGGCGCAGCTGTGCAGTTGCTGCCTTGCAGCGCCTGCTGTGCCGGAGACCCGGGTTCGATCCCGACTACTGGTGCTTGTCTGTACGGAGTTTGTACGTTCTCCCCGTGGCCGGCGTGGGTTTTCTCCGAGATTTTCGGTTTCCTCCCACACTCCAAAGAGGTGCAGATTTAGTAGGTTAATTGGCTTATTGTAAGTGTAAATTATCCCTCGTGTGTGTAGGGTAGCGTTAATGCGCGGGTATATCCTTGAATCTTCGCCCCACCCACAAACCGAAGCCCTCTAGTCTTTGACTGATCCACCCGGGAAAGAGTTTCTGTGTCTAAATGATCTATGCCTCGCATCATTTTATATACTTCTGCCAGGTCTCCCATGGTCCAGAGAAAATAATCCAAGTTTGTACAACCTATCCTTGTTGCTAACACCTCCTAATTGAGGCAGTCTTCTGGTAAAGCTCTTCTGCACCCTCTCCAATGCCTTCACCCTCTCCAATGCCTTCACCCTCTCCAATGCCTTCATCCTCTCCAATGCCTTTCTGTAATGGGAATTAATTTCTCTGGAACGTCAGAGGTTGAGGGGAGACCTGATAGAAGTGTGTACAATTATGGGAGGCATAGATTGGGTGCAAAAGTCAAAGACTAGAGAGTGTTGCTTTAAGGTGAGAAGGGCAAAGAGTAAAGGAGATGTGTGGGGCAATATCCTTGGCACAGAGAGTGGTGGGCGCCTGGAATGCACTGCCAGGGGCGGTGGTGGAGGCAGACACGATAGTTGCATTGAAGAGGCTTTTAGTTGGGCACGTGGATATGCAGCGAATGGAGGGATATGAAGGCAGAGGATATTACGTTAATCGTGTCATGTTCGGCACAGGCACTGTGGGCACTAGGGCCTGTTGCTTTGCCAAGCTGGCCATCCGCGAGTCACGGCGCCCGGCTGAAGAGGCCTCTGCCCGAGCCGGCTGCCTGCCCCTTTTCCGGGGGTACGTCCGAGCCCAGGTGGGGTTAGAAATGGACTACTCCCTGTCCACGGGAACCCTGGGGGATTTCCGGGACCGCTGGGCACCGCAGGGGGTTGAATGCATCCTCAATAAGGATTGTAACATAGTTGTACAGTAGTTTATTTAGGATATTTGTTGTATTGTATTGTATTGTATTATGGTGGTGGGTTCTGGTTTGTTTTCTTGTACAGGTAGTGTAAATATTATTTTTTAATAATTGAATAGATTTTTTGATAAATATTTTTTTTTTAAAGGGCCTGTTGCTGTGCTGTTCTATTCTATGATAAGCAACTTGAAGCTCAAGATGACTATTGTGGACAGAGTACATGTGCACTGCAAAATGGCCGCCGCATCTACACTTAGTCTCATCAATGTAGTGGGGGTCACATTGAGAGAACTGATTTTTATCTTTCCTACCCTTCCCCCTCCCTTCCCCCACAAAGTGGTTGCTTCCCATATTCCTATTAAATCTTTCCCCTCTCAACTTAAAGCTAAATCCCCTGGTTCTTGATACCCCCGACCATGGGAGGAACGCTGTGTGCTTTCACACCCTTGATCCCCCTCATGATTTTATACACCTCTATAAGATCACCCCCTCAGTCTCCTACACTGAGACCAGTAGCTGATCTTACTTCATTCCAGCAATCCCTTGGTGGGGATCAGTGCCCAAGGATGCCTCAAGAGGTCTCCGCTCCCCCCTTGCCTTTTCTCCAGCCAGATTAACCGCTCCCCTCCCACCCCATTTTGCCAACATCTGTGCCACCTGCCCCTGGCGCTGTGTGGAGAGGATGGGCACCAGCCCTGCACCACCAGCTGGCCAGTGGTCGCTAGGATTGCCAACTTTCTCACTCCCAAAAAAGGGACAAAAGGTCCAAATAAGGGCCAAATTCCCGGCGGCAATTCGTTGACCGATTGGTGGCCGTGGCTGGATGAATGATGAGTTTGCCCGGGTGCTGGACTGCACACAAACCCCAGCTGGAGGGCCAGCTGAGGAGAGTTGGCCTGGGCTGCACGACATCGCGCGCAAAGTCCGGCGCCCCATCCAACTCATGAACCGATGATCGGCCATGAGAAGGAAAGGTGGTGGTGTTGGCGATAAGCGAAGGTTCGAAGGTCGGTCAGCTGACCAGGCTGCTGACCGATGGGGCCACGGGCAAAGTGCTGCTGCTGCACTCCATGGGCTGCACTACGTCGGGACGGGTGAGGCGGGGCCGGACGCGATGCTCCGACACGATAGTCCCCTCGACCCGAGTTGCAGCAGTCAAATACGGGACAAGGGCGGTCCCGTACGGGACAAACCAACTTAGCCCAATATACGGGATGTCCCCATTAATAAGGGACAGTTGGCAACCCTAGTGGTAGCCCAGAGTTCAGGACAGCCCTTGCCGATGTACCACACCTCTTCTCGTGGACAATGGACATTGGATCGACCTGCTATGTCTCATCCCACAGCTGTACGTCTGATGGAGGAGCAGCAAGTGTCTGAGTTCTGTGTTGAACCCAGCCTCTCTCCGTGCCCTGGGATCGGTCCATGCTACGAGGCTGCGCACTGACATTCTCAGCTCCATCTCCACCTTCTCCAAGCAGAAGATGCCCGAAGCTACGCCAGACTGTGAGCTGCTACTGCCATCTACTGTCTGCTCTCACTACTACAACCTTTGGGAAATAGCAGAGGAGTGAGAGTGAGAGATAGAAGGTGAGAAGAGGGAGAGAGGGGGTTGTATTCAGGATTAGAGAGAAAAAGAAAACGCACGAAATAGAGGTAGGTGAGAGGGACAATTGTTCAATCCGAACAAGAGTATGAGGTGTTACATTTTGGGAGGTTGAATGTAAGAGGACAGTATATAATTAATGGCAAGACCTTTGACAGCATTGATGTACAGAGGGATCTTGAGTTCCAAGTCCATAGCTCCCTGAAAGTGGCAACATAAGTAAATAAAGTGAAAAAGGTGTATAGTGTGTAGTCTGGTGGCTCTGGAGAGGTTTACTAGAATGCTGCCTGGATTAGAGCGCATTAGCTCAAGCATATTTGGAATATGGACAAACGTGGATTGTTTTCTCTGGATTGTCAAAGGCTGAGGGGTGACCTATTTGAAGTATAAAAACAATGGGAGGTATGGATGGGGTAGACAGTCAGAACATTTTTCCAAGACAGTCATTTTTCAAGGTCCAGAAGGCATAACTAAGGCGAGAGGAGCAAAATGTTAAGGAGGTGTGCAGGACAAGTTTGAAGAAGTGTCTCAACAGGAAATGTCATCCAAGCTTTTTCTCCAGAGATGCTGCCTGACCCTTTGAGTTACTCCAGCACTTTGTGTCTATCGAACTATCTAAAGTGTATTGCAAGCTTGCCTTCATCGATCGGGGAATTGAGTATAAGAGTCAGAAACGTATGTTGCAGTTTAATAGAATGTTGGTGTGGCATTTGGAGCACTGTGTACAGTTCTGGTAGCCCCATTACAGGAACAATGTGGTGGCTCTGGAGACTGTGCAGAAGAGTTTTACCAGAATTCTGCCTGGATTAGAGGGTATTAACTATAAGGGGAATATGGACAAACAGACTGTCTTCTCTGGATTATCGAAGGCTAAGGGGTGATGTATTAGAAAGATCAAGCCTTGGAAACAATATGATCTTTCCAAGGCTTGGAGTGATTGAGAGAAGCCCCATGGCCCACTGAGTCTGATCCAACCAACAACTCACTTGCAATAAATGCATATTGGAGGAACAGCATCTCATATTTCACTTGGGCAGCTTGCAGTCCTGTGGTATGACATTTGATTTCTCTAACTTCAAGTAATCCCAGCATTCCCTCTCTCTCTATCCCTCCCCCACCCAAATCGCACCAGCTTCTCATTTTCACCCAACAGCTAACAAGGGCCTGTTTCCTCGTTACTCTTTTGCATATCTTCCGTTCATTGTTCTTCATCGATGTACATCATCGTCTATATCTTCCGTTTCCCTTACCCCTAACTAGTCTGAAGAAGGGTCTCGATCCGAAACGTCACCCATTCCTTCTCTTCTGAGATGCTGCCTGTCCCGCTGAGTTACTCCAGCTTTTTGAGTCTATCTTCACTGAAACTAATCCTACATTAATCCCTTTCTCGACATATTCTATCAACTCCACCCAGGTTCTATAACTGGCAGTTACTGAAGAAGCCTTATGCCCCTGTCCCACTTAGGAAACCTGAACGGAAACCTCTGGAGACTTTGCGCCCCACCCAAGGTTTCCATGCGGTTCCCGGAGGTTGCAGGTGATTGCTGGAGGTTGCATGTAGTGGAAGCAGGTAGGGAGACTGATAAAAACCTCCGGGAACCGCACAGAAACCTTGGGTGGGGCACAAAGTCTCCAGACGTTTCCGTTCAGGTTTCCTAAGTGGGACAGGGGCATTACTGAGTGGATGAAAATGAAATCAAAGTCCTTAGAAGACTGAGAGGATTTGGTACCTGGACGAAAACTCTCTCGATCTTCGACAGGTGGACGATAGTGTATTGACTGATTGCATCTTTTTTTTTTAATTATTTAAAACAAAAATAGATGTATTCAAGTGTATATAATGCTATTTATAATACAAAACTATTCAAAACAAACCCATAGACAGTAATGAAATCCATGTCATTGGGAATTTTGAATCAGAGATTGAATGGTTCTTCATTAGTAAGGGGATCAAAGGTTATGGGGAGAAGGCAGGTGAATGGTGTTGAGAGGGAAAAATAGATCAGCCATGATCGAATGGTATAGCAGGCTCGATGGGCTGAGTGGTCTAATTCTGCTACTATGCACCATGGGCTTATGAATTTATGAGCTGCGTGCTGCATCATGTACTGGTCACGGAGGTTATGGGGAGAAGGCAGGAGAATGGAGTCAGGAGGGAGAGATAGGTCAGCCTTGATTGAATAGCGGAGTTGACAACGTTAATCCCCGGGATGGCGGGACTGTCATATGAGGAAAGATTGGAAAGACCGGGCTTGTATTCACTGGAATTTAGAGGGGATCTTATAAAAACATATCAAATTATAAAAGGACTGGACAAGCTAGATGCAGGAAAAATGGTCCCAATGTTGGGGGGAATCCCGAACCAGGGGCCACAGTCTAAGAATAAAGGAGAGGCCATTTAAAACTGAGATGAGAAAAAATGTTTTCACCCAGAGAGTTGCGGATTTCTCTGCCACAGAGGGCAGTGCAGGGCAATTTACTGGATGAATTTAGAAGAGAGTTGGATAGAGCTCTAGGGGCTAGTGGAATCAAGGGATATGGGGAGAAGGCAGGCACGGGTTACTGATTATGCATGATCAGCCATGATCACAATGAATGGCGGTGCTGGCTTGAAGGGCCAAATGGCCTCCTCCTGCACCTATTTTCTATGTTTCTATGTTTCTATCACTTATGACCTTATAACCATTGTGCCACTCCTATTCCACTTCTTTGCCATATACACTTCTCGAGCACCTACAATGGTTAAAAACCATTCTGAAATGTTTAGAAGGGTTTATGAAGGCTACCGTAGGATTGCAAGACTTTATTTGTGCCAAGCAAGTGACTACAGGGCTGAGGCCGCAGTCAGTGCTCACTGCTGATCCTCTGCCTCTCCCTGACTCCCTGCAGCTCCAACATCCTGGCCACATGGTGGCAGCACCAGACCACTCTCTCTACAAGACTTGCTGTCCCCTTCCCACTCCCCTGCTGTCTCCTCCCATCCCCCAGCCTTCTGGCTACTCCTCCTTTTCCCTTTCTTGTCCCCACCCACCCCCGCCCCCGATCAGTCTGAAGAAGGGTTTCGGCCCGAAACGTTGCCCATTCCCTTCGCTCCATAGATGCTGCTGCACCCGCTGAGTTTCTCCAGCTTTTTTGTGTAACCTTCTACAAGACTTGATGTCCCCACTATCTCTCCCTTCTATGTCATTCTTCCCAAATCTCAAACAAACATTTGCTTTCCTCTGCAGTCTGAGAAAATAAACAGTTTTTTTGGTAAAGGTGGTGAGAAAGAGAATAGAGTGGATGTGGGGAGGATGTTTCCACTAGCGGGAGAGTCTAGGACCAGAGGCCATGGCCTCAGTATAAACGTACATTTGGGAAAGCGATGAGGAGGAATCTCTCTATGACATCCAATCTCAACAAATGGCAAGTGAAGTCTTCCCTTTCCACCAATGTTCTTAAGATCATAAGTGATCGGAGCAGAATTAGGCCATTCGGCCCATTCTCACAGTGGAACAGCTGGTAGAGCTTCTGCCCCTCCACGCTAGAGAGGGTCATAGGTTCAATTCTGACCTCAGGTGCTGGCTGTGTGTAGTTTGCACATTCCCCTCATGGCTGCAATGGGTTTCCTCAGGGTGATATATTTTTCTCCCACGTCCCAAAGACATTCAGATTTGCAGGTTAATTGGCCTCTGTAAATTGCCACTAGTGTGTAAGGAGTGGATGAGAAACCGGGATAGCATAGAAGTAAAGCGATTGATGGTCAGCATCGACTCGGAGGACCGAAGGGACTGGTTTCATACTGTATATTTCAATCATTCAATCATCAACTACCCAATGGCTCGCTATGCAACTCAGGACCTTTCTTCCTCTGTCAAAAGAGCCCTTCCTTGAGTCAATCACAGCAGATGTTACAAAAGATCTGCAAAGGTGGTTTTGCAGATAGTGAAGATGGTTGTGAAGAATTGCAGCAGGATCTTGCTCGTTTGGCCAGGTGGGCTGAGGAATGGTTGGTGGAATTTAATACAGAGAAATGTGAGTGAGGTGTTTCATTTTGGGAAGTCTAACATGGGCAGGACCAACACAGTGAATGGCAGGCCTCTGGGGAGTGTTGTAGAGCTGAGGGATCTTGGAGTGCAGGTTCATGGTTCCTTGAATCGCAGGTCGCAGGTTGATAAGGTGGACAAAAAGGCATTTGGCACATTGGCCTTCATCAGTCAGAGTATTGAGTATAGAAGTTGGGAGGTCATGTTGCAGTTGTTGCAAGATGTAGGTGAGACCGCATTTAGAATATTGTGTTCAGTTCTGGGCACCATGTTATAGGAAAGATGTTGTCAAGCTGGAAAAGGCACAGAATAGATTTACAAGGATGTTGCTAGGACTAGAGGGCCTGGGCTATAGGGAGAGGTTGAGAAAGCTGGGACGAGGGGTGATCTTATTGAGGTGTATAAAATCATGAGAGGAATAGATCAGGTAGATGCACAGTCTCTTGCCCAGAGTAGGTGAATCAAAGACCAGGGGACATGTTTAAGGTGAAGGGAAAAAGATTTAAAAGGAATCTGAGGGGTAACCTTTTCACACAAAGGGTGGTGGATGTATGGAACAAGCTGCCAGAGGAGATAGTTGAGGCTGGGAGAATCACAACATTTAAGAAACAGTTAGACAAGTACATGGATAGGTCAAGTTTGAAGGGATATGGACCAAGCGCGGGCAGGTGGCACTAGTGTAACTGGGACATATTGGCCGGTGTGAGCAAGTTGGGCCGAAGGGCCTGTTTCAATACTGTATCGCTCTATGACTCTATGACTATTTATGATGTCAGGTCTGAATTGGCAAGTGACTCAGTTAGGGCTAGACACAAAATGCTGGTGTAATTCAGAGGGAAAGGCAGCCTGTCCCGTTGAGTTACTCCAGCATTTTGTGGCTATATTTGGTGTAAACTAGCATCTATGGCCAGAGTGAGCACCACCGGAAATCGGAGGAGCAGCACCTCACATTCCACTTGGGCAGTCTGCACCCCAGCGGCTTGAACATTGACCTCCGATTTCCGGTAGACCTTACTGTCTCCTCCCCTTCTCAGCTGTCCCTCAGCCCTCTGTCCCTCAGCCCCCAACATCAGTCTGAAGAAGGGTTTTGGCCCAAAATGTTGCCTATTTCCTTTGCTCCATAGATACTGCCTCACCCGCTGAGTTTCTCCAGCACTTTTGTCTACCCTCGATTTTCCAGCATCTGCAGTTCCTTCTTGAACATGTATAGTTCCTTTCTACATGGTGGTAGAGTTGCTGCCTTACAGTGCCACAGACCTGGGTTTGATCCAGACTATGTGTGCTATGCTGTCTATAGAGAGTTTGTATGTTCTCCCTGTGACCGCGTGGGTTTTCTCTGGATGATCTGGTTTCCTCCCACACTCAAAAGATGTACAGGTTTGTAGGTTAATTGGGTTGAGTAAAATTATAAATTGTCCCTAGTGAGTAGGATAGTGCTAGTGTATTGGAATCGCTGGTTGGCACGGACTCGGTGGGCTGAAGGGCCTGTTTCAATGCTGTATCTCTAAAGTCTAAAGGGCAGCAAGGAATGGGCAATAAATGCTGACCTAATCAATAACATGCATGAGTGACGACAAAGAGGACAACCTAAGGATTATTGCAAATAGTGGAGTAACTCAGTGAGACAGGCAGCACCTCCGGAGAGAAGGATTGGGTGACTTTTCGGATTGAGACCCTTCTTCAGATAGAGAGTCAGGGGAGAGGGCACGATATAGACTCGACACGGGGAGAACTAGAACAAAGATATCTCTTGTTTCCTCCTTCCCCCGACTCTCAGTCTGAAGAAGTCTCGAACCTGAAATGTCACCCATTCCCTCTCTCCAGTTATGCTGCCTGTCCCGCTGAGATACTCCAGCATTTTGTGTCTGCCTTGTGTAAACCAGAATCTGCAGCTCATTCCCACACATTGAGGATTATTGCGACAGATCTCTGCAGAATTCTCCCTGATTCCCGAACTGTGTTTCGCTTCAGGGGGCCTGAGGTGCTGAGTGAACAGATTGGGCTGCTGGTCCCGGGGAGCTTGTAGGTCAATCAACAGCTCAGTATGCACCCCCTGCTGGAGAGAGCAAGCTTACCGCTGAGACTTGGAAACTGGCCTTAAAGCATCCAGATCTCTCCTGTGGCGTGGTCACAAATGTCTGCTCCCTTTCCTTTTGATTTTGATTTTGCTTTTGCTGGACAGCCACGGTGGCGCAGGGGTAGAGTTGCTGCTTTACAGCGCCAGAGACCCAGGTTCGATCCTGACTACGGGCGTTGTCTGTACGGAGTCTGGACGTTCTCCCCATGACCGCGTGGGTTTTCTCCAAGATCTTCAGTTTCCTCCCACACTCAAAGACCTACATATACTTGGTGTATATGTAAATTGTCCCTAGTGTTGTGTAGGATAGTGTTAACGTGTGGGGATCGCTGGTTGTTGTGGACTCGGTGGGCCAAAGGGCCAGTTTCCTGGCTGGATCTGTAAACTCGTCAGCAGCCGTTTCACCAGGACGACTTTCCTGTGGAGTGTAAGTAAGAGGACACTTAGTTTAACACCGTTCAAATGACAATCTGCTATTCGCTTTGACACATTGCTCCTTTTAACTTTAAACACCGTTCACAAGCACAGACCTCTTTAGCACCCAACAGCTAAGCTGTTCCCACACACGTAAGTGATCAATCTTGTGTGTAAATCCTCTGCAAGCTGCTAGCATGTGTCCCTGAACCCTCCTTTTGGACACAAACATCTTATCGCTGACTATTTGAGGCTCTCCTGCCTTCTTTTAGATTTTAGATTTTAGAGATACAGCGCGATAAATAGGCCCTTCAGCCCATCGAGTAAATGATTCTGTACTGTAGGACAGCAACTTGCTGCTAGCCCACCTCAAGGAGCGTGGTAGAATCACACAAAATTCTTATCCAAAGATTTATCTAACTGGAGGCCGGCACGGTGGCACAGCAGTAGAGTTGCTGCCTCACAGTGCCAGAGACCCGGCTTTGATCCTGACTACGGGTGCTGTCTGCGCGGAGTTTACCCACGTGACCGCGTGGATTTTCCCCGGGTTCTCCAATCTCCTCTCACATTCCATAGGCACACAGGTTTGGAGCCAAAGGGCCTGTTTCCGCGCTGTATCTCTAAACTAAACTAAACTAAACCCGTTCTCATTATTGGCAACACCGTGGAACAAGTTGGGTCTTTCTGTACAACACTTATTTTGTTAATTCGCCACAATAAGAGTTGGATTACATTATGGACAAATGCTGCTTTGGTTATTTTATTTTGACCTTTACGTCCAAGGAAATCAACATTGTAACCAGATTTACTAACATTGTTACATATTCAAATTCCAGAATCCATCCCATACAAAAATACCAGTTTCTCTACTCAAGTATAAAGTTGCTAAGCAGCACATACACAACACGGATCACTTAACTGGCTGTGTCAAGTTGTTCCTTGACAAAATAATTGTGCAGCTGTGGTGATTTAATATTTGTCATTCCCCGGATGGCAGTCAACAACTCTATGACTCCCCACAGATTCCATGGTGACATTTCTCTTTTTTCCAAATAATTCATACCTGGATCTTCTCAGATTGTTCAGTCTTTGCTGATTGCGCGATGCCTCACCTGGTGTGTATGAAGCCACTCATCTGCTTACCAAGGTGTCATTAGGTGCATAAGGACCTTTGTCCCAACAACCCACTTAATACGTGTCCAATGTCTTATACCCTAACTGTCTGCAGTAGTTTGGAGTTAAGAAGTGGAATTCTCAGTGCTATTCCAAACATCATATTATTAGCAGGATCATTCGTTTAGTTTAATTTAATTTAGTTTAGTTTAGTTCAGATGCAGCATCGAAAGAGGCCCTTCGGCCCACCAGGTCCATGCCAACTATCAATCACCCATTCACGCTGGTTCTATGTTATCCCACTTTAGCATCCTCTCCCCACACACTTGGGGCAATTTACAGAGGCTAATTAACCAACAAACACGGAGCACCCAGAGTAAACCCATGTGGTCGCAGCGAGAACATGCAAACTCTACACAGATAGCAGAATCGAATCCAGGTTTCTGGTGCTGTGAGGCAGTGGCTCAACCCAATGCGCCACTGAGCCGCCTCAACAATTTAGCATCAAATCAACCATTTCAACATCTGCTGAGCTCTACTTCATTATGAGAACTAGCTGATTGGGATTTCCACCAGGCAGTTCTTTAAGCCCTGGTTTACGTATTGAATTTAGTGGCATCTTTAATCGATAAACCATTGGAGTTTGATGGCTTAATCTGTCTTTATTCACACTCGTTCCTACTACTTTGCTCTTTGTATACATGACCAGGTCGGCACGGTGGCGCAGCAGTAGAGTTGCTGCCTGTCAGCGCCAGAGACCCGGGTTTGATCCTTACTACAGGTGCTGTCTGTATGGAGTTTGCACGTTCTCCCTGTGACCGCGTAGGTTTTCTCTAAGTGCTCCAGTTTCCTCCCGCCCTCCAAAAGCGTAAAGGTTTATTGGTTAATTGGCTTCTAGAAATTGTAAATGGTCCCTAACGTGCAGGATAGTGCCAGTGTATGTGGTGATCACTGGTCGGTGCAGACTCGATGGGCCGAAGGGCCTGTTTCCGCGCCGTATCTCTGAAGTAAAAAAATAAAGTTAAGATAATAGTACGTTCCATTGGATATAGAAGGAAGCCATTCCTCCCATCAATCCATTGCTCCACGCATGTCCTTGCTAACTCCTCTGCTTCACATGCTCTTCAGCTCTCATCCAAAGTTGTGAGCGGTAATCTACAGTGGACAATGAAGCTGCCAGCTGAAATGGCCGGCCACTGTAAATCGCCACTTACAAAGGATGGACGAGGGCAGGATGTGGGGAGGAAGATAGAGCGCTGGGGAAAACCCACACGGTCACAGAGAGAGTATGCAAGGGACACACAGGTAGACATGAAGGTCAGGTTCGCGACTGGACTGGGCCACTGGAGCTGTGAGAAGATGCACTAACCACTGCGCACTGTGCTATATCCATGCCCTATGTGCTTCTTGCGCTTTGGCATGTTGGCTTTCATATCATTTCATCAAAACAATAGGCTTTCATATTATTTCATTAGATTCCATCACTTCCACACTGAGGTGTTCCTGATGCTGCTGTTGGGTGGTTACATCAGTGGCATTGAACGATTGTGCTCATAAATGGTCCCCAGCAAAGTTCCACCGCGATCATCTTCTCCAAACCTTAAGGGGTTGGACAGGCTAGATGCAGGAAGATTGTTCCGATGTTGGGGAAGTCCAGGACAAGGGGTCACACCTTAAGGATAAGGGGGAAATCCTTTAAGACCGAGATGAGAAAAACATTTTTCACACAGAGAGTGGTGAATCTGTGGAACTCTGCCACAGAGGGTAGTTGAGGCCAGTTCATTGGCTATATTTAAGAGGGAGTTAGATGGGGCCCTTGTGGCTAAATGGATCAGGGGGTATGGAGAGAAGGCAGGTACGGGATACTGTTGGATGATCAGCCATGATCATATTGAATGGCGGTGCAGGCTCGAAGGGCCGAATGGCCTACTCCTGCGCCTATTGTCTATCTATGTATCTAAAGCTGGTTTGCATCTACATCCTTTGTTCCCTTTCCCAAAGTGCTTTAACCATTACCGATTTATGTGAAAAACAATATTACAGAGAAAGGCCTGGATAGAGTGGATGTGGAGAAAATATTTCTACCTAGTGGGAGAGTCTCGGATTGGAGGCCAGAGCCTCAGAATAAAAGGATGGACCTTTAGAAAGGAAATCAGGAGGAATTTCTTTAGCCAGAGGGTGGTGAATCTGTGGAATTCTTTGCCACAAAAGGCTGTGGAGACCAAGTCAATGGATATGTTTAAGGAGGAGATTGTTAGGTTGTTGATTAGTGCGGGTGTCAGGGGTTATGGGAAGAAGGCAGGAGAATGGGGTTGAGAGGGAGAGATAGATCAGCCATGATTGACTTGATGGGCCAAATGGTCACATTCTGCTCCTAAAACCTATGAACATGAACATATAAATAATTCTCCCAAGTAAGTTCCAACTTTGCGGATCTCCCAGATAAGCAACCATTCAGATTCCTTCACTCCACATCCTCACCAAGAAATCTCACTGTGACCATAGGATGTTCCTTCATGTTCCCATGTGGGGTGATTGTTCCATTGGCAGCTGTAAATTGCCCCTAGTGTGTAGATGTGTGGTCCAATCTGTGGGGAGTTGATGAGGCTGTGGGGAGAATGAAATGGGATTAGTGTAAGATTGGGATAAATGGACAAAGGATGTTTAGTGTGGACTCAATGGGCCGAAAGGGCCTGCTTCTTTGCTTTGTGAGTTGGTTGAGTTTAGAGATGGAACCAGGTCTTTTGGCCTACTGTGTCCAAGCTGACCATCGATCACCCGTTCTCACCAGGTTATCCCACTTTCTCATCCACTCCCTACACACTAGAGGCAATTTACAAAACCAATTAACCTGGAAACCCACAGGTCTTTGGGATGTGGGTGGAAACTGGAACACCCAGGAGCAAACCTTGCAGTCACAGGGAGAACATGCAAACTCCACAAGGACAGCACCCGAGGTCAGGGTTGAACCCGGGTCTCAGGCGTTGAGAGGCAGCAGTTCTACCAGCTGCGTCACTCTGCCGCCTGTGCATCCTATGACTCCATAAATTTAGAAGTCCGTTGTAGATGGCAGAAGAAGCATATCAGCTCCCGAACTACCCACTCACCTGTCCTACCAGGTACCTCCTATCTCACCTGGGGCAGAATGTACAGGAGTCATACTGCTCTCAGAACCACATCTCTACCCACAGATGTGGAGAGGAAGTCAATTATCCTTCAGCAAAGAGACCACCTAAGATCGCCGAGCATTTAAATTTACATTGTATGAGATAGAAGTGCTTCATAATTGTTATTGAAACACCGCAAATATGTTTTATCGTTTTAAAAAGCTCTGCTGATTATGGACCAGTGACTTCTCCATAATTATAACACATTAATTCTTCATGCAGCTGTACACGGCAGCCTTTTCATCTAGATAAGATTATTCCGAACTCCTTTATTTCTAACATAATTTATATTCAAAGCAAGCTATTTATACCAACGCTGTTGCCAGAGACAGGGCGGCAATGTTTGTGTCTTTAATGCATTAACCTTTTAGCTTTTTTCTGCGAGTAACTAAAATTCTCCATTTGCTCTTACGAACCAGAAAATTAAATCAGGGAAAGTCACGAACAGCATCTGGATTAACCTTTAGGAAAAGAAGACATTCTGTTTGACACAGAGAGAATTCGAGTTTACACCTGCCACCATTGCCATCGAGCCGTTTCCTTGAATACCAGTATGACATTACACATTCTTAGAACCTCATGTTAGGAACCTCATACCCCGAGCTAGAGATTTTCACATAACATTGTAGGAACTGAACGTGACCATTGTGTGATTCGAGTCTTAATTTCTTCCAGCGCTGATTTAGATGCTTTAAGAGTTATTAATTAAAGCATAATGACATATGAATGAAAGTAAAAGAAAAGAAACAACAACATGAACAAAGCACTGCTTTGTGTTGTCTTCCTCTGGGAACTTCTACAAACAAATATACATCTTAAAAGGTGTATATACGATCCATAATTATAACACGTAATCCTTTATGCAGTTGTACAAAGCGGCCCGCTCAGTACAATAGATTATGCCAATCTCCTTCATTTCTAATATCATTTAATTTCATCCATTTTTAAAGTTATTTATGCAAAAGCTGTTACCAAAGACACGACAGTAAGGAAATGATTATGTATGTTGCACCGTTAGCTTGTGGATCTGGGTCCCTCCCTCGATCTCCCCGTGACTGCGTGGGTTTTCCCCGGGTGCTCCGGTTTCCTCGCACCCTCCAAAGGCGTACAGGTTTATAGGTTAATTTGGCTTCGGTAAATTTTTTAATTGGTCTCAGTGTGTAGTATAGTGCTAGTATGCGGGGATCGCTGGTCGCTGGGCTGAAGGGCCTGTTTCCGCGCCGCATTTCTAAAACTAAACAGACATGTTTCGAGTACCGCATGATAGCTCCAAAATCATTTTCATTGTTTTTGCCTTTTGATTTGAAGATGATTAAAAAATAAAACAAAACCAATTTCAAGGTTTCAACTCGCATTGGCGGGATTTGAACCCAGGTAATCTAGGTTGTGATCCCAGTATGCCTGGATGAAACTATTTGAAATGAAATGAAATCACTTCAAGCTTTCTCATCTTACAAAGTAATTCAGCACAGGAACAGGCCCTTCGGCCCACTGTGTCTGAACCCACCATCAACCACCCATTCACAGTAATCCTACACCAATCCTATTGTATTCTCCCCACATTCCCACCCTGTCCCCCAAGATTCTCGCACAGATCCACACATAGTGGGGAAATTTACACCAGTATTTAACCTGCATGGCCTTGGGATGTGAGGGGAAAACCAGGCTAACAGGGAGAAACCCACACAGTCACGAGGAGAAGGCTGTGGAGGCCAAGTCAGTGGATATTTTTAAGGCAGAGATAGATAGATTCTGGGTTAGTACTGGTGTCAGAGGTTATGGGTAGAAAGCAGAGAATGGGGTTAGGAGAAAGAGATAGATCAGCCATGATTGAATAGTGGAGTGGACTCGATGGGCGGAATGGCCTAATTCTACGACTATCCCTTATGATCATATGACCTTATGAGAATGTGCAAACTCCACACAGACAGCAACCAAGGTCAGGATTGAACCCAGATCATTGGAGTTGACTTTGAGTTTGAATTTAGGTTGAAGTTGACTTTGAGTTTGAATTTAGGTTGAGTTTAGTTTCAAGTTTAATTTATTGTCACGTGTACCGAGGTAAAGTGAAAAGCTTTTGTTGCGTGCTAACCGGTCAGCAGAATGACAATATATTATTACAATCGAGCCATTCATAGTGGACAGTTAAATGATAAAGGGAATAACGTGAATAATGTTTAGTGCAAGATAAAGTCCAGTAAAGTCCGATCAAAGGTCTCCAATAAGGTAGATAGCAGCTCAGGGCTGTTCTCTAGTTGTTGGTTGGATGGTTCAGTTGCCTGATAACAGCTGGGAAGAAACTGTCCCTGAATTTGGAGGTGTCCGTTTTCATACTTCTTTTTTTTTTCTTTTTTTTAATATTTTATTTATTAGAAGTGAGTACAATGCATTGGTACAAAAACGATATTAACATATTACATTCTCTGTACAACTTCCCTTTTTTAAAGAGGGAAGTGAGAAAGGAGAGAAGAAAAAGAGGTTGTGAAAAGTGAAGAATAGATTAGTGAGCGTGGGTGAAAAACCAATAAAGAAAAAGTGAAAGAGAAGGAATAAGTGAAGAAGGAAAGCAGGAGGGAGATTATTCCAATGCCACAGTGAGATGATTTTTTTTAAATATTCTAAATCATCTTTCACCCATACCTGAAACTGTTGGTTTTCATGATACTGTGTCACCACATGAATCCAAGAAATCAATAAATGGGGACCAACTCCTTAAGAATAGGTCTTGTTTGTCTATTAGGAGGAGTCTCATTTCTTCCAAATGTGCTGTGTCCAGCATATTACTGATCCACATTTTAAATGTTGGTATATTAGCATTTTTCCAAAATTTAAGTATGTTTTTTTGCTGTTATTAACCCATAATTGAAAAATGAGTTTTGGTGTGTATTTAATTTGTTCCCATCTCCACTTACTCCAAATATAATCATTTCAGTGTTAGGTTCCATTTTTGTCTTAAATAGCTTTGAGAATATATCAAATATGTCACACCAAAATTTATAAAGTTTTGAACAAGAGACAAATGAGTGCGTAATATTGGCATTTTGAGAAAGACATTTATCACAAATGGGAGAAATATTTGGATAAAATTTATTCAACCTAGTTTTGGAATAATATAATCTATGTAATATTTTAAATTGAATTAAGTTATGTCTAGCATTGATCGAACATTTATGTATATGTATCAAATATTTTTCCCATGTTTCTTTTGAGATTTTTATCATTAATTATTTTTCCCAGTCTTCTCTAATTGCCTCTGTTGATGTAATTCTATATTTAAAATACTGTTATACAAGTATGATATTAATTTTGTTGACTCCGCATTGATATTCATTACTTCTTCCAGTGGGTCTAAAATTATACTTTGGAATCTTGGTATATATTTCTTCATAAAGTCACATACCTGTGTTTTCATACTTCTATACCGATGGGAGAGGGGAGAAGAGGGAATGGCCGAGGTGCGACTCGTCCTTGATTATGCTGCTGGCCTTGCCGAGGCAGTGTGAGTGGTAAATGGAGTCAATGGAAGGGAGGTTGGTTTGGGTGATGGTCTGGGCTGTGTCCACAATTCTCTGCAATTACTTGCAGTCTTGGGTGAAGCTGTCTCAGCTCTTCATTTCTTTGCTGCTTCCTCTTTGCTATGCCTGACTCTGCCGTGTCCCTCCGTCGCGGCTCACCGTTCTGCTCCACTGACTTATTAAATAATTCTGCATTTGCTGAAAGGTTTCGATTCAGTAGAAATTGCAAATATCACGGCCATGGGAAAGCCGCTACAGGGCACAATAAAACTCATAACTGAATCTGGTGCTGATCAGAGATATGAATCATATCAGGCCGGGCAAATCATTCCACATTATCCACTTACTGCACCTGCTCCTCCGCGACAAACAACCTTAATTACTTGCCAGTAATCTTTCTTGCAAACACAAAGCCAAACCCTTCAGCCCATCAAGTCTACCCCGCCATTCAATCATGGCTGATCTATCTCTCCCTCCTAACCAGGGCCGTCTTAACGCATGGGCAGTTGCCCGGGGCTCTACGAGCATAGGGGCCCCATGCTAATCTATGTATTGTAGAATGTTATTGTAGAACATGAAAATGGCGAAGAACATCGCAAGTGCATGACAGTATATTTGATTCGGCATAAAGGAAACTTGTAGTGTAGGGGCCCCAGTGCACTGCTTTTCCCGGGGGCATATAATGCTGTTAAGACGGCCCTACTCCTAACCTCATTCTCCTGCCTTCTCCTTATAACCTCTGACATCCTCACTAATCCAGAGGATACCCACATGGCCACAAGGAGAACGTGCAAACACCAGGATCGAATCTGGGTCTCTGGCGCAGTGAGGCAGCAGCACTACCAGCTGCTCCATTGTGCTGCATTGTGTTTAGTTTTGGATGTCTTTTGGTCTTTTTATGTGGGGGATTGAGGGTGGGGGAAACTGTTTTTCTTAGTCACTACCTGTTCGAGGATGCGTCTTTCCTCCAAGCACCATCTTCGCCCCCTCCTTGAGGCCTACTATCTGGATTGGCGCGGCATTTCCTGCCAGGGACCGGCCAGAGCTTCAGCTTCAGCAGTGGCGCAGCACTGAGGTACCATCACGGAGCGGGCGATGCCTTATTGCGGTCATCGTGTGGAGCTCCGGAGTCTCCGCTGGGACTGACGATTTTCACACCGTGGAGCTGTGGTCCGTGGAGCTTCCAGCCGCGGGCGGCGCTGACCTTAACATCGCGGAGCCCTGGGATCCCTTTGCCGAGGGCCGCCGGTGTTGAATCTCCGCCCAGCTCGGCCTGTAGACTTCGGGAGACGCGGTCTCCGGTGGGAGGTGGCCGAATCGGAAGCTCCAGGCTGCTGAAGGTGTTCTTCCGTTTCCGGAGTCGGAGTTTCGATGATTCCGGCGAGAGGGCCTGAACATTGGGCCGCCGTAGCGATGACTACAGAGGGCTCGAGGCCCCGACCACGGGGAGCAGGGAGGAAGGAAGATGACTGAACTTTGTTGCCTTCCCTCACAGTGGGAAACGCTGATTCCACTGTGTGGGGATATTCATGTTCAATTCTATCGTGTGTTGTGTTCTTGTTATTCATATGGCTGTATGGCAACACAAATTCCATTGTCCCAATTGGGGCAGTGACACTAAATGTAAACTTGAAACCTGAACTTAAATTTAGAGAATCGAGAGGAAATATGACCCAACTATATAACGGAGGTGTTTTGCCTTTAGAATCGCATGGACTCTTGTCTTCCAAATCCATCCGGTTTAGTAGTGGGCTGAGATTGCCAATTCTGGTTTGAAATATTTCTGGGGATTTCATCACAAGAACGTCAACTTCCAACCCCCATGCTCAATCAAATGTTTTCGCTTATCTCGGCACGTTCTTTCTGCCGTTTAATGTACCTGTCACTTGAAACCTAATTTCCAATAACATTACAACAGAAATAACCGTGTACAAATTACTTCAGTGTTGTTCACTTGAAAACAATAATTAAACAACTACATTTACTGCGCTCCGTGTCTGATGCATTTGACGATAATCATATTACCAAGCCACTCAAATCAAGTACGCTTCAATGCGTTTTATTAAACTTGTTTTTCAGGTGACTCCTTCAGTTTGCCTAAGGGGTATTGTACCAAGTGTGGGTGGATTACGGGAGTCTGGCTCAACATTTTCTCTGAAGATAGACACAAAATGCTGGAGTAACTCAGCGGGCCATCCAGCATCTCTGCAGAAAAAGTATAGGAGGCATTTCAGGTCGGAACTATTCTTCAGCCTCCCCCTTCAGAATCTTTGCTCTGCACTACATTAAATGGGATTGGAATGGGGTAAATGGGATTAGTGTTGTTGGTATATTTTGGTTCGTAGCTCCATGTTAAGGCAACTTCCACTCCATTTTGAGGCGTGCTATGTTCCTCCATGAACCACTATAACCCCTCTTGTGAACGTTCCCACAGAGCTTTTGGAGAAGGTATTCCAGGATATAGAACTCACAATAATGGAACATCAGGATCTTGATGGATTATCCCAACCGGACAGATTCAAAATGTGGCTTTGATCTTGGTGTTGTGGAACTCAGATGCCTTAACTTTAAAGATAAACGCAACATGTTGGAGTAACTCAGCGGGTCAGGCAGCATCTCTGGAGAGAAGGAATGGGTGACGTTTCGGGCCGAGACTCTTCTACAGACTCGGGCACTGTTTCAGGTAGAGTTTATATCCCTAAACTCCAGGCGTACACTGACCTTGTCCCCAAACTCTATCTCTGCTCTCTCAACACCTTCTCCTTCAACTCGTCCCACGTCCTCCAAATCCATGGCATAGCCATGGGCACTAAAATGGGCCCCAGCCCCGGGCTCTTTGTAGGGCACGTCAAACAATCCCTAGCCCTATCCCCCAACTATATCTCCTCATCTTCTGCCTTGTCTTTAACATTACCACACCTAGCAAGATGAGATGGACAGGAATTGACTATGGTGGTCATCACACTATCTCCTGGAGAACCAGAGCCGAAGATTAACGTCCTCTTCACAGGCCGAGCTGGTTCAAGATCTCAGCGACTCCCCTTGAACAACACCACCACCTTGCAGCTCACTCCATGCCAGAACCAATATGCTTTGGTCATCAAGGCCATGCCCCAACCCTGGAAACGTTGGATGAGGCCAAGGAGGGCTTCCACTCTCACCCTGAGGACATTTTAGTGTCCACCCCCCCCCCCCCCCCCCCCCCCCCCCCCCCCCCCCCCCCCCCCCCCCCCCTGCTGAGGGAGACAAACTGAACATGACTTGATTACACAGAGAAGGAACACAACTATGGGGGAAGGAGTAGAGAAGAATAATTCCAACAGATTCTTTTTTTGATAAAATGTTTGGAGGTTGGATTTATCATAACCAACACCCAGTTCCATAGGAGTGACAAGCACAAGATCTCATTTCAAAACCCGTGTCCAAATATTAGCAATTGTTAGTTACATCATTTATTGTCAATGTCAATAGACAATAGACAATAGGTGCAGGAGTAGGCCATTCGGCCCTTCGAGCCAGCATCGCCATTCAATGTGATCATGGCTGATCATCCCCAATCAGTACCCCGTTCCTGCCTTCTCCCCACATCCCCTGACTCTGCTATTTTAAGAGCCCTATCTAGCTCTCTTGAAAGCATCCAGAGGACCTGCCTCCACCGCCCTCTGAGGCAGAGAATTCCACAGACTCACCACTCTCTGTGAGAAAAAGTGTTTCCTCGTCTCAGTTCTAAATGGCTTACCCCTTATTCTTAAACTGTGGCCCCTGGTTCTGGACTCCCCCAACATCGGGGACATGTTTCCTGCCTCTAGCGTGTCCAAAATGTCATCACTGTGACATACCAATAACTACTGCACTAACCAGCATCTGATCCTTAGTTTACATTAATGTGCAAAATCTAGGTGTTGCTTGCAAGGCATTTATTGCCTCTCATCAATTGCCCTTGAGATGGCAGTGATAATCCTCCTTGAACTGCTGTAGTCCTTCTGGTGAACATGTTGCCACAGTACATTGGTGAGGGTGCCCCTTGGATACAGGTCCCACAATAATGAAGAACCTGCGATACATTTGCGAGTTAATATGGAGTTCAGTTTGGAAATGAACAGCAGGTGGTGATGTTCCATACATCTGCTGCCCTTGTACTTCAGGGGATATAGACCCTGGGTTTGGGAGAATAGCCTGGGCAAGTTAGTGTGCTACACTTTGTAGGTGGTGCACATTACATCGCGCTGTGTCAGGGAGGGGGAGAGGGGGGGGGGGGGGGGGGGGAGTAAATGGCTCGGCTGGTGAACATGGAGCCTGACAAGCACGCTGCTTGGTCCTAGATAGTGTCAAACCTGAGACCTGAAGAAGGATTTTGGCCCGAAACGTCACCTATTTCCTTCGCTCCATAGATGCTACTGCACCCGCTGAGTTACTCCAGCATTTTTGTGTACCTTCGATCTTCCAGCATCTGCAGTTCCTTCTTGAACACCTTTAAAGTTGTACTCATCCAGGCAGATAGAGAGTATTCCTGACATGTGCCTTTGGAGATGGTGAAAAAAAGTGAGCAACGAACTGCAGGATAACCAGTCTCTGAGGTTTAGTTTAGTTTAGTTTAGTTTAGTTTAGTTTAGTTTAGTTTAGTTTAGAGATACAGGGCGGAAACAGACCTTGCAGCCCACCAGGTCCGCACCAACCAATGATCCCCGCACACCAACACTACTAAGGACAATTTACACTTATTCCAAGCCAGTTAATCTATATACCTGTATGTCTTTGGACCATGGGAGGAAACCAAATATTTCGGTCTTGTGGCCATAGTATTTAAGAGGCTGGTCCACTTGGCTTCCTGTTCAGCTATGACCGTGGGATGTAGGTGGTTCATAAGTTCATAGGTTATTGAAGCAGAATTAAGCCATTTGGCCCATCAAGTCTACTCTGCCCTTCAATCATGGCTGATATTTCTTTCCCTCTCAACCCCATTCTCCTGCCTTCTCCCCGCAGCCCCTGACACCCATACTAATCAAGAAATGGTGGGCGTTGCAGGGAAAGTCAAGCATAAGAAATCAGTTTCTCCCTTGTCGGAGGTGCTCTTGTCTGACATTTTAGTGGCATGGATATTACTCGTCATATATCAACCCATGCATGGATGGTGCCCAGGACTTGCTACAAGCAGGCCGGAGGGAAGGAAGGGCAACCATTCAACAGCTGCAGATGATCGGCTCTGGGGGATCACTCTTGCAGTGATATCCTGGGGCATAGTCAACATAAAATACTGCAGTAACTCAGCGGGTCAGGCAGCATCTCTGGAGAGAAGGAATAGGTGACATTTCGGTTCGAAACCCTTCTGGGACATGGTGAATGACTTTCAAAATTCACAATAAATTGATCCTTGCTTTGTGCTAGGTATGACTCAGGCCATTGGAATTTGGTTTTTGATTCCTATTTTCTTCAGGTTTCATGATACATCTGGCCAAATACTACCTTTATCCCACGGGCAATTAAAAGTCCATCTCATCTCAGGGAGTCACCCTTACATCCAACCCATTCACGTGACGATTCTTTCCATCCCCGTGGTCTCAAAACATTAGCGTCAACAGCTGCATCAAGATCATTTCAAAGTTCTCAAGGGCTCCACCTTGTCATAAGGTCCATCCCTGTAATCGGGTGCTCCAGTTTCCATCCACATCCCGAGGGATGTGGGTTGGTGAGTTAATTGGCTACTGTGAATTGCCCTTAGTGAAGTGGGCACCAGAAGTGATGGGAATGTGAGGGAATAAAATGGGATTCATCTAGGATTAGTGCAAATGGTGTTTGATGGTCACCGTGGACTCAGCGGGCTGAGGAGCTCGTTTCCATGCTGTCTCAGTCAATGAATCTGTGTTTCATTTCATATATTGCCATGGAGACGAAGAAAAATCTATGCCATATTACATGAGCAGTTTTTGATGAATATCTTCAGCATGTGATGATATTACTGGATTTACATTACATCTTATTGCTGCTTTACAGTGCCAGACACCCAGGTTCGATCCTGACTATGGGTGCTCGTCTGTACGGAGTTTGTATGTTCTCCCCGTGAGAGATACAGCGCGGAAACAGGCCCCTTGGCCCACTGAGTCTGAGCCAACCAGCGATCCCCACACATTAACACTATCCTACACACACTAGGGACAATTTATATTTATAGAAAGCCAATTAACCTACAAACCTGTACGTCTTTGTAGTGTGGGAGGAAACCGAAGAGCTCAGAGAAAACCCACGTGGTCACGGGGAGAATGAACAAACTCCGTACAGGCAGCACCCGTAGTCGGGATCGAACCCTGGTCTCTGGTGCCAAGTGCTGTAAGACAGCAACTCTACCGCTGCACCACCGTGCTGCCCCAAAGATGTTGGTTTGAATCCTAACGGGCGTACCGGCAGCATCTCTGGAGAGAAGGAATGGGTGACGTTTCGTGTCGAGACTCTTCTTCAGTCTGAAAGAAAGGTCTTGACCTGAAACGTCACCCATTGCTTCTCTCTAGAGATGCTGCCGGTCCCGCTGAGTTACTCCAGCATTTTGTGTCTATCTTCAATTTTCTTGGCCCCGCTCTGGGAATAGAAGTGTGGGTGGATCTGGAGCCGCAACGGCCGTGAGCCCCAGGCCGAGCTCGGCGATTGTTTGCCTGTTTCTGCTGCTGTTGAAGTGGGACCGGCCCCGCGCGGCCATACGATGCCCGTGCACCTCAACGTGACCACGAGGTCGCGTAATTTGCATGCCTAGGACACGTAAGTGGGACTGGCCCTTAACCCAGCCAGCATGGGCATTCTCCGCGCGGTTGCCAGCAGTTATTTACACGGACCATACATTGGCCAAAGGGGAAATTCCTCTCACTCTCCTCCCCATTCTCCGCACCCCTCCTCCCCAGGCTGCATCCATAAGCTGGGACGCGGGCCAGTGAATCGGACAAAGGGCAACCCACCACACCACCACACATTGCCTTTGTAACGGCCCATGTCCGAATCACTGCTCCGGGACCATTCCTCATCCCTCCATGGAGCGGGACTGTCCTAGATGTGTCAGTGTGCATATGACTGCTGCACAAGCCACGTTCCCAGTGGTAAAGGAAAATGAAAAAATGCAATGCTGGAAATCTGAAATAAAAAGAACAAAATGGGGGAAACTTACCCCCAAAAAATGTTCTCTTCGTTCACTTCATCTTTCTCACAGTCCTTCTTTGCCACCAAAACAAATTTATTTCTCTCTTTTACAGTTTCAATGAATGGCCCCAGATCTGAACATCAACTCTTTCTAATTCCATATTACCTGTGGAGATTTTAACAATTAGAGCTTCAGGTTTAGAACCCTTCATAATACACACTCTTTAAGTCAAACCAAGTCAAATTTATTGTCTCATGAACATGTACGGTTTCAGTTTCAGTTTCAATTTCAGTCTATTGTCACGTGTACCAAGGCACAGTGAAAAGCTGATGTTACATCCTAATCAGTCAGCAGAAAGGCAATACATGAATATTATCAAGCAATTTCCAGTGTACAGATACATGATAGGGGAATAACGTTTAGTGCAAGGTAAAGCCAGCAAAGTCCGATCAAGAATAGTCCGAGGGTCACCAAAGAGATAGATAGTAGTTCAGAACTGCACTCTGGTTGGGGTAGGATGGTACAGTTGATAAAAGCTGGGAAGAAATTGTCCCTGAATCTGGAGGTGTGCGTTTTCTTCTAAACCTTTTGCCTGGTGGGAGAGAGGAGAAGAGGGAGTAGCCAGGGAGCGACTCGCCCTTGATTATGCTTCTGGCCAAGCCGAGGCAGCGTAAGGTATACATGGAGGAGTCAATAGAAGGGAGGTTGGTTTGTGTGACGGTCTGGGCTGTGTCCACAATACTCTGCAATTTCTTATGGCCGTGGATGGAGCTGTTCCCCAAACATGCTGTTTTAATGGTCTGATAAACGACTCCTGGAGTTTTCAACAATACTTTATTCGAAAGTTCAAGTTGCAGCATACAGGTTTAACAGACACGTCTGGCCACATCGGTGGTCAGCGCTGAACTAATGCGCGCAGGGGAAAAAACGCCCGAAAACAACAGCCCCCCCCCCCAACCCCCCAAGTCACGTGACCGCTGCTTCCAAACGCCGGGTTCGATATCTTCGTGCGCTAGCAGGCACCGTTACACTGTGATGCATCTTGATGAAATGCATTCTATTTTTGCACCTGTAGAAGTTGGTGAGAGTTGTAGGGGACATGCTGAACTTCCGAAGCCTTCTCAGGAAGTAGAGGCGTTGGTGTGTTTTCTTGGTCATTGCTTCAAGGTGCAATACGAAGTAGGGTGCAATACAGCAAAGATCGTGTTTGCAGCAGCATCACTGTCTCAGATAAGACACAAAAAGTAACACATAAATAAGTTATACGTAAACTACACATACATTCTGTAAGACATTTAAAAGTAAAGATTGTGCAAAAAAAAACCAAGTCATTAAATCTTTTTAAATCTTTTCCTAGCATTTTCTGTTTAGATTTCCTGGTGCCACTGCTGTTAGGACTGTGGGTTTAATCCATGGCGGGGTCGAATTAATATATTATCCAGCTATCTCTATTCCTTTCAGGAACCTGCAAACAGAATCTTTTTCAAAAGGAAATGGATTCAAAGCTTACCTGTCTGGATGTTGGAGTGGACTGTTGGGAGCAGGGCTGAGGAGGCCATTGTCTTGCTCCGACAACACTCTGCCTCTTTATCTACAGTACGTGGCGAGAGAAGCAGACGATGGTGTAACGTTTGCCCCGTGTTATTCCACAGCTCTCAATGAAACTCACCACTGCCCCACTGGAGACTGTGTGTTTCCCCACCACCGATCCTCATTCATCATCCCAGCCAGACAGCAGCCATGATCAGACCGAGTTGGTAACCTCGAGACTCCACTGCCTGATCAGTTGAATAATTGAAGAGCTTCCTTCAGCTAACAGAGGTGAACGCGGCCGGCTGCTGAGTTTGATGCCTTTGGTGCTGTGTTTCGTGCTGTTCGTGTCGGAGGCTTCCACAGGCTGAAATCGATCATAGCTATACCTTTGTGCGGGGCGAGTGATGCAGCCGACAATGTTACCCGTGCCTGGCACGTCGCGTGGCCTCAGGTGTAAGCCCAGTCACACCAGCACAATGGACTGAAAGTCGTCAGCTCTTGCCGTCTCTCCAGCTTGCCCCAGGTCAGGGAGTAAGGGAGCAGTGGTGTGGTGAGCGAGAGGGGGGTGACGGGTGGGGAGTGGAGGCCATACTGGCAAATGCTGACAGGGAGACTTATCCGTTCCCAACACTGGAGTCGTCATCGTCAGATACAGCACAGAAACAGGCCCTTCGGCCCACCAAGTCCGTGCAATTGCTCATTTGTTACATTGACCCTATCCTAACACATTTTAAAGCACTAGGGTGGTGCAGCGGGTAGAGTTGCAGCCTCACAGCGCCAGAGTTCCGAGTACAATCCTGACTTTGGCTGCTGTCCGTACAGTTGATTTAGCCTCCCAACCCGCACGTCTTTGGGATGTGGGAGGAAACCCGAGAACCCGGAGAAATCCCACGCGGTCACTGGGAGAACGTGCAAACTCCGTACCGTCAAGCACCCTTAGTCACGATCGAACCCGGGACTCTGGCGCTGTAAGGCAGCAACTCTGTTGCCACAAGTGAACCTATGCCCTCTGGTTTTAGACACCTCTGATAAGCCCTATCCAATGAAGACAAGAATCCCAAATGCCTTCTGTCAGGCATCTATGGACCTGTACACTGAGATCCCTCTGTTCCTCAATACCCCCTACAGCAAGGAACATTCATTGTGTCAATTCCATCATTATTAGTTCTCACATCAGTTCACACTTACGTGTCAGTATTAAATCCCACCTGCCATTGTTCTCCCTATCTTACATCAATATCCTCATGCAGCCAGCAGACGTCCTCCACTATCAACTACACTATTGATTTTTATGTCATCTGCAAACTTACAATTCATACCTCCTACATTTATATCCAGATCATTAAAGTATATAACACGCAACAAGGGTCCCAACATTGAACCATGTGATACAGGCAGCACAGGGTGCAGGGTTCATATCACAATAACAATCTTCCACCATCACTCACCTGTTACCGAGGCCGAGCCAACTTTAGATAGATAGATAGCCTTTTATTGTCATTCAGACTTAGTCTGAACGAAATTGCAGCAGTCATACATATAATACAATACAATAAAACACTGTGAGTACGAATTTACACACATTAAATCCACCACACTGAGTCCGGTCAGGCATCTATCACTGTTTTGGAGGCAAAAGTCTTAGTGCAGTCTCTTCCCTCCTCTCCTTCTTCTGACTGCGGTGAGGGGGGGGGAGGGGGGGGGGGGGAGGGGGGAGTGGGAGGGGGATGGTTAAGGGAACAGGGGGGCTCAAACACCGGGGCCCGGGGTGGTTGAAGCTGCCGCCCACCAGTCCTGCCAGAACAAGCAGCCGCTGGCCCGCGACCCAGGAACCCCGGAGCCCTCATGGCCACCGCCGCCTGAAGACCGTCCCAGCCACCCTCACGTGAGTACTGTGCCATCTTCAGCCTCGGGCTGGGCCGCCCCGACTTGGGCGCCAAACCTCCCCCGGGCCGGGCCACCCCGACATGGGCGTTGTAAGCTTCTCCAGAAGAAGGACCGGGCCGCCCCTTTGTTTCAATTTGGCCTCACCTTCAGTTTATTTAGGTTTAGTTTATTTATGGGAAGGGGGAAACACTGAAATGGCTTCTTCCGCAGTGTTGTTTTGCTGTCCAGTCTTCTTCAGTACACTGAAGAGTATCGAAGATAGACACACCTATCCCTTTTCTCCGGAGTAACTGCCAACCGGTCAGGCAGGCCACTCCGGAGGGATGGTGAAGGGATAGTGAAGTTTCCGCTCAGAACCCAGAGTCTGACTGAAAGTAGAGGGGAGGGGAGGGGGGGGGGGGAGGGGGAGTGGGGAGGGGAGGGGGGGGGGAGGGGGATGAGAAATAGACTGGAGGCAAGAAAAGGCCAGAACAAACCAGGGCCGGTGAAAGATGACCTCAGGAAGGGTGGAGCCCATAATGGTCCATTGTTGGCTGGAGAGGGTGCTATGATACCCAGACGGATACAAGGATGTGAACAGTGGAGCTGGTGGAATGACTAGGGTGGGGGGGAGAGGGGAGAGGGGAGGAGATTGATTATAGGAGTTACTTGAAATTAATCAATGTTCATACCGTAGGGTTGTAAGCTACCCAGGAGAAATACAAGGTGCTGTTCCTCCAATTTGCATGTGGCCTCACTCAGTGGAAGACACCCAGGACAGAGAGGTCAGTGTGGGAATGGGAAGGGGAGTTAAAATGATTGGCCACCAGGATAAAAAGAAAAAGTGTTGTTTTGGGTCGGCACTCTTCTTCAGAGCCGTCTGAAGAAGGGTCCTGACCCGAAACACATCACCTATCCCTTTTCTCCATAGATGCTGCCCAACAAACTGAGTTACCAGGCCACAGAGTAGGCGATGGTGAGTATAATAGTTCCTCTTCTGAGACTGATGGCAGAGTCTCTGAAAAAATGCTATTTCTTATTTTTTCTCGCTTTAAGGCTCAATGTCCTGGTGGCACTGAATTGATGAAGATGGGGTCGGCCCGGCCCAGCTCGATACTGTCGGCTCCTTCCATGGCCGCTCCTTGCCGCTGCCCCAAGCTGCGCTCGCTCAGCTCGCTCACCCGACTGTTGTCGGGCCTCCAGCGACTGCCTCTGCCGCACCGCAACTGGTAACCACCGCAAACGCACCATTCGTCACCACCAGCATCCTCCCCTCCACCCGCTGAGCTTACATGCATTCATCTGCTGACCACAATGGTCAGTAGCAACCTTCCCAACTGGTGGCCGTCTCACCAAACTACCCAGATCTAGCAGATAGCTGGTTCCTTGCATATACACACAGAAACACACACACACACCTTTATATTCAGTTTAGTTTAGAGATGCAGCACGGAAGCAGCGATCCCCACACATTAACACTGGATGGACATCGCGGAGCTGCGGGTCTGTGGAGCAGCCAGCTGCGGGCGGTGGCGTTGACTTTAACATTAGGAGCCTGGGAACTCTCACTGAGATCACACCAGTGGTGGAGCTCCGTCCAGGGCGGCCTGTCGGCTTCGGAAGCCGCGGTCTCCGGTAAGGAAGCGGCCGTTCCAGGCATCACAAGCCGCTGAGAGGGTTCTCCCGACGTCGGGGCACCATCACCCCGTGAAGGGCCTGAAACATCGGGCCCCGTAGCGGCGACTGCGGAGGCCTCAATAGGCCCGACTATGGGTGGACATGGGAATGGGGACTGGACTTTGTGCCTTCCCTCACAGTGGGAACCAACCATTGTGGGGAGATGTTGATTGTTAAATTCTTTAATGTTGCGTCTTATCTTTATCCGTGTGCTGCATGGCAAGTCAAATTTCACTCCACCAATTGGTGTACGTGATAATAAATGTCCTGTGTACCTTTTGTATCCTACACACACTAGGGACAATTTACATTTATACCAAGCCAATTAACCTACAAACCTGTATGTCTTTGTGAGAGGAAACCGAAGATCTCGGAGAAAACCAACGCAGGTCACGTGGAGAACATACAAACTCTGAAGAAGGGTTTCGGCCCGAAACTATGCCTAAATCCTTCGTTCCATAGATGCTGCTGCACCTGCTGAGTTTCTCCAGCATTTTTGTGTACGTACAAACTCTCTACAGATAGCACCCGTTGTCAGGTTCGAACCCTGAGTCTCTGGTGCAGCAAGCGCTCTAAGGCAGCAACTCTACCGTTGCGCCACCGTGCACCTATGTTGACAGAGGAAGTTTGAATTTATCCGCATCTTATATGGCATTGATGATTGACATTAACACTTCAAAGGCTGTTGAGAGAAAAATAGATTTAGCAGCAATACGCTTGTTACTAATGTGGTGACCTTTTGACAACAACACTACGGGGGGTTTAGAGAACCAGATAATTGATGCGGTCCAATTAATCTCCAGCCTGCTTGTGCCTTGCATCAATAGGTCCTGTGGTAGTCCCTACAGATCCATGCCTGCGTTGAACGTTCATTAAAAAGATCCAGTTAAATGCAGCATGTTGGGATGAGAAACTTATTCCATTTTTATGTATGGAGGCAAGAAAACTGCCTCTATAAGACAGCCTCCTGACCCCAAGAACGTTTATCTTCAATTAAATGGCGAATGTTTGGCTCCACAGTGGGATGGGCGCAATCAACATCGCTTCAGGAATAGAGTTTAAGATGCCTTCATTGAAGATTAACCATTGAGTTAGGAAGGAAATGTAGATGCAAGTTTAAACCAAAGGTAAACACAAAAAGTAGTTTGGAGTAACTCAACGGGTCAGGCAGCATCTGTGGAGAGGAGGAATACCAAGTCAAGAGTGTTTTATTGTCATATGTCCCGGATGGGATAATGAAACACTTACTTGCTGCAGCACAACAGAATATGTGAATATGTAAACATTGTACATAATGGGAGAAGAGAAGTTCAATAAATAACAAATATGGTGCAATAATAATATAGTCTTTTGCCGTTCAGAGCTCAGAGCTTATTCGTTGTTGGGTTTAATAGCCTGATGGCTCTGGGGAAGAAGCTGTTCCTGAACCTGGACGTTACAGTTTGCAGGCTCCTGTACCTTCTTCCTGATGGCAATGGTGAGATGAGTGTGTGGCCAGGGTGGTATGGGTCCTTGATGATTTTGGCTGCCTTTTTGAGGCAGCGACTACTAGGGATCCCTTCGACGGTGGGGAGGTCAAAGCCGGTGATGGACAGGGCAGTGGTCACACCTTTTTGTGGTCTTTTTCGCTCCTGGACGTTCAAGTTGCCGAACCAGGCCACGATGCAACCAGTCAGAATGCTCCCTACCGTGCACCTGTAGAAGTTTAAGAGACTCCTCTTCGACATGCCGAATCTCCGTAATCTTCTCAGGAAGTAGAGTCGCTGATGTGCCTTCTTTATATTTGCATCGGTGGGCTGGGTCCAGGAGAGCTATTCGCAAATATGCACGCCCAGGAATTTGAAATTATTGATCCTCTCCACCATCGTCCCATTGATATGACCAGGATTGTGGGTTCTCATGCTCCCCCTGACAAAGTCCACAATCAGTCCCTTGGTCTTACTGATGGTGAGAGCCAGGTTGTTGTGCTGGCACCATTTGGTCAGTCGGTCAATCTCACTTCTGTACTCTGACTCATCCCCATCTGTGATTCGTCCAACCACAGTGGTGTCGTCGGCGAATTTGATGGTGGAGTTCTCACTATGACCAGCTACACAGTCATGAGTATAGAGTGAGTATACCGTGTCTGCTTCATTGAATTGTGTATTGGGTTTGTAGATCCAACTGCTGGATATTTTGTTCCATTATTCAGGGGTGATTTTGTCAGTAAAGGTGGGTGAAGATGGCTGTATAATAATCCACAGATCATTACAGTGCCATGATATCTATGTACCTTTCAAGAATTCCTGTTAAAATGCTGCAACGTTAAGGATCTTGCTGATGTGAGCACAACATTAAGCAGTCTGCACGTCTCGGAAGCTAAGTTTTCAACCAAACTGCTCACTCAATGGCCCCTGATTCTCAGTCTGAAGAAAGGTCTCGACCTGAAATCCCCACACACTAACACTATCCTACACACAAATGCCAAGCCATTTAACCTTCAAACCTGTATGTCTTTGGAGTGTGGGCAGAACCCGAAGATCTCAGAGAAAGCCCAAGAAGGTCATGGGGACAAAGTACAAACCCTCCGTGTAGACAAGCACCCGTGGTCAGGATCGAACCCGGGTCTCTGACTCTATAAGGAAGCAGCTCTACCGCTGCACCACCATGCCACCCTGTCGATGAAGTTTGAGACCTATATTTTTATATAGAAAGGTTCTGCTCCTGAGAATGGATTTTTTTGTGTGTCTTCCTGAATGCATGAAAGATGGCTTGCTCCCAAAAACTTCAAATACAATAATTTCCTTTTCTCCAGAGATGCTGCCTGACTCGCTGAGTTACTCCAGCTTTTGGTGTCTATCATCAGCCACTTTCTTCTATTCAGTGTCCTACCCAGTCGTATTTCTCATCCTCAGAAACATCCCACTCGCCCCGCAAACAAATGTGTCTACTCATATCCTGCAAGCTTACTGACACATCTTCCATGGCCACTGCCTCTCCTCACCACGGTTCTGTCTCGGAAAGACCACATTGGATCATAGCTCACTCCTACCACTGGCAGCAGCATCTCAACTCAACACCAGTGTGGCACCTGGAGGCTCCTCAGTGTAACTGCTTCCTAAAAACTCTCAACAAAACATCCTTCACCAAAGCCAGCCAACTCTCTACTCACTTACCTCCCAACTGACACTGACCAGTCAAACATTGTATCAGAAGTCGTGCCACATGGTGCACGAAAGGTATATCTATCCTCATGCTGCAATG
The DNA here is from genome assembly GCF_028641065.1 of Leucoraja erinaceus. Classification (NCBI taxonomy): domain Eukaryota; kingdom Metazoa; phylum Chordata; class Chondrichthyes; order Rajiformes; family Rajidae; genus Leucoraja; species Leucoraja erinaceus. Next base: position 12,560,497 of record NC_073396.1, read on the forward strand.
CACTCAGTTGGCAATGCTCTGGGTGAGATCTAAGACTTTATGGCATGAATTCTTAGCGCTAATATTTTATTCGAATTGTAACATTTCTAGAACCAAATGCATTTAATGAACGTCTGAAGAAGGGTCTCAACCCAAAACATCACCTATTCCTTTTCTCCAGAGATGCCAAAGATTTGATTAGTAATGTCCCTGTCCCACTTAGGAAACCTGAACGGAAACATCTGGAGACTTTGTGCCCCACCCAAGGTTTCCGTGCAGTTCCCGGAGGTTGCAGGTGGTTGCCGGAGGTTGCAGGTAGTGGAAGCAGGTAGGGAGACTGACAAAAACCTCCGGGAACCTCTGGGAACCGCACGGAAACCTTGGGCGGTGCGCAAAGTCTCCAGAGGTTTCTGTTCAGGTTTCCTAAATGGGACAGGGGCATAAGGGTATCAGGGGTTATGAGGGAAAAGGTAAGAGAATGGGGTTGAAAGGGAAAGATAGATCAGCCATGATTGAATGGTGGAGTAGACTTGATGGGCCGAATGTAACATCTTTGGTTAGCCACTGGTGGGTATCTCTCATCCCCAGCTCAACGTAGCAAAGTTGACTGGCAAGATTCACCCCGTCAATGTGACACAGTGACCGAAGAATCTCGTACTCATGATGGGGTTCTGCTGCTCCACTCTAACTGCGATCCCTGAAGCCTTTGGCCAGTGATGCTGATGCTCCTGCCACCGTACAAGTCTCTGCCCGTCTGAAGCAAGTTCAAGATGTTGCAAAGGGCAACATTGCTGACTTCCTTCAGCAAGGTTTAGTGCAAGTTAATAATGAAAATGCCACACAGTCCTAATCAGATGAAGCCCAGGGGACAGAAGTTGCTGCAATGGTATTCATAATGAATGTGTACAGTTTGCAGCAGATTGACTGCAGCCAACATAATCTGTTCCACATAAACAAGGGTGGAGAGTGAACTGCAAACATCAGTGGTCACTGCAGAGGTAACATGATGTACAGCACAAGGTGAACACCAAGAATCTGTTTTTAAGACATCGGCTTCATGGAAGAATTTGAAACCTGTGATGAAAATCAGCGTTAATTAATTAACGTCTGAGAGGAAGGATTCGAGGTCTAATGAAGAGAGTCTAATTATTATGCCACTCGCTGCCTTTAGCACAGATCCACAGAGTGGTAACAGCTCGGATCCTAAGTGAAAGTGTTAGTTCTAATTAGTGAGCACAGATCATCAGCACGTTGTCAACGTTTCTGAACGAACCTCTGCATTTAGCCTCGAAGCTGAACTGGGCACTTGTCTGAGAATGATCAGAGCCTCAGTGAAGCAGCAAGTCCAGTCTCCCCCGAGAAAGACCAGCTCCCTAATTGTACAGAAACATTTGCATGGACAGTATTCAGCTTGGCACACGTGTACTGGGAGGTTTGAAAGGAAGGCATGGATTTCCTCTTGTGATTGGCGTTTGCAAACAATGCCTGGAGTTTGAGTGTAACAACTGAGACTGGCAGAAGGAAGGGACGCTCTCTCGAATAAAATGTTAACTCAAACTCCCATCTGCCCTCTCAGAAAGAGACTAAAAATCCCAAGAATGGAAGAATCCAAGCTAACAGTTATCCCCATTCACCAACACTAAAACCAAATCAGTCTAAAGGGTCCCGACCCAAAACGCCCACCAGTCCATGTTCTCCAAAGATGCTGCCTGACCCATTGAGTTACTCCAGCACTTCAATGGTTCAATGCATTTTATTTGTTACATGTGCAACTGAGAACTTTGGACATTGCAGTCTTCAGGGAGGAGGCGGCTGCTTCAGTCCTGGCCGCTGAAGAATGTTCACCCGACGCCGATGATCCAGCTTCGCGGCAGAGGGCCTGAGAACATCGAGTTGGCTAAGGAGGCCACATATAGACCCCGACCTCGGGTGGACTATGAGGGGGAGAACTGGATATTTTTAGTGCCTTCCCTCACAGTGAATTCTGCTGTGGGGGGACGTTTCATGTTGATTTCTATAGTGTACTGTTCTGTGTCTTTTTTCTTTTTTCTCTTTTTTGTTTTTGTATGGATATATTGACATTTGGTCTGTTCTATTAATTTAATCAAACTCTGTAAAGCACTTTGGTTCAAATACTGGTTTTGTTGAAAAGTGCTATATAAATAAAGATTATTATTATTATTATTATTAACTTCTTGCATATATTTACACATACAGATGCCGCCATGTTTTGGAGCCGTTTCCGAAGTCTAAAGTCCGGGCCACCCGCACGCCCGGTTTACTGAAGCGGTTCCAGATCCAGGTAAGCCCCAGGCTCCTGTAGGGCCTACCTCCGTCGCCTTCAATCGGAACGGCCATGAACCGACGTCTCTCTCCTCGCCCAGCCATCTTTGTGTCCCCGAGTCACCTCCTGCAGCTGAACTTGAGGCATCACCCTTCTACCGGTCCTTGCTCCTGATGATCGACGTGTCTCCATTTCACAGTCAGCCTCGCCTTCAGACTCCCCGTCCCCCTCTTCCCCTCCCCCACTGATGAGGGCTGAAACTTCTATGGCACCTTGAATTCTTTGTTTTGTAGCTAGGCCTTGATGCAAAGTGAATCAGCCACACCTCTCTGCTCTCTTCGCTGTTTAACTGGAGCACAGCAAGGCAAGACTTTCCTTGGAAAGACATCGAGGCCAGTACCAGCGGCTCCACTGGGACATAGCTGACTGGAGGGAGACTTACTTGAGATGGGGTAAAACCATGAGCGGCCCAGACACAGTCAATAGGCTGGACCTATTATTCTTAGTTGAGTGTCCTAAAAACAAAGGTTGTAGTTTTAAAGGAATTGGTGGGAGGATTTGAGGGCAAACAGGAAAATGGCATCCGCTGCCAAAAGGGGTGAGTGGTAGAAACCCTTAATCCACCAAGAATAAGGGGGAGGCCATTTAGAACCGAGATGAGGAAAACCTTTTTCACCCAGAGAGTTGTGAATTTATGGAACTCTCTGCCTCAGAAGACAATGGAGGCCGATTCACTGAATGCATTCAAAAGAGAGTTAGATTGCGCTGTTAGGGCTAGCGGAATCAACGGATATGGGGAGAAGGCCGGAACGGGGGTACTGATTGTGGATGATCACGTTGAATGGCGGTGCTGGCTCTCAAATGGCCTACTCCTCCTCCATATATCTATGTATCAAGAACGTATTGGAAAAGTTGTGACTGCAGAACTAAAATGCAATGCTAGAGTGTGGGATTAGGCTGAGAATCTCTTTTCCGCATGATCCAGATGTGATGGGCCAAATGGTGTGGTCGGCTTTCTATGACTGTAGGCTTTGTACAAAAGAACATTTTCATTCCACAGAATCAATTCTCGCCTGAATTGAACATTGAACGAATATAAAGTGGTTATCTTGACCCTTAATGTGACACTACACCGCTGAAGCAAGCTTGGAAGAGTAATTCTTAAAATGTAATTTGAGTTCTGTAAACCATGTTATTCCAAATCTCCAGAGGACAAAAGAATCAAAATCCCTCCGTGCAAACTGTTTCAGTTTGTTCATTCTCATATTAATTTAGCATAAAGAGTAAAAACAACATTCGCAATTCATTGATAAAAACGTGTACTGCTCTATGCAGGCAGCTAGATTCCTCTTACACTATTCATCCTTCATCCAGGGCTGCACGGTAGCACAACGGTAGAGTTGCTGCCTAATGCCCCTGTCCCACTTAGGAAACCTGAACAGAAACCTCTGGAGACTTTGTGCCCCACCCAAGGTTTCTGTGCGGTTCCCGGAGGTTGCAGGTGGTTGCCGGAGGTTGCAGGTAGTGGAAGCAGGTAGGGAGACTGACAAAAACCTCCGGGAACCTCTGGGAACCGCAAGGACACCTTGGGTGGGGCGCAAAGTCTCCAGAGGCTTCTGTTCAGGTTTCCTAAGTGGGACAGGGGCATTACAGTGCCATAAACCCGGGTTCGATCCTGGCTACAGGTGCTGTCGGTACGGAGTTTGTACGGTCTCCCTTGTGACTGCGTGCGTTTTCTCCGGATGCTCCAGTTTCCTCCCATGCTTCAAAGACGTACAGGTTTGTAGGTTAATTGGCTTCAGTAAAATAGTTTAGTTGAATTTAAAGATACATCGCGGAAACAGGCCCGTTCAGGCCGACCAGTGATCCCCGCACATTAACACTATCCTACACACACTAGGAACAATTTACAATTTACAGATGCCAATGAACCTACAAACCTCTCCATCTTTGGAGTTTGGGAGGAAATCGGAGCACCCGGAGAAAACCCACGTAGATCACGGGGAGAACGTACAAACTCCATACAGACGGCACCCGTATTCAGGATCGAACCCAGGTCTCTAGCGCTGTAAGGCACTTGTAAATTGTGTGTAGGATGGTGTTAGTGTACGGAGTGATCGCTGGCTGGCACAGACTCGGTGGGCCAAAGGGCCTGTTACCGCACAGTATGTCCAAAGTCTAACGTTTGGATAGAACACATCGTAGCCTGCACCCTGAAAATCTGCTCCGCTCATAGACAATCAAATATTAATTGGCAACACTCCTCACTTTATTGAACCACGTCTCTGCTAAAGTGAAGCAACCGAGATGAAAACTGGGAAAAAGCGACATTTAAAATTTCAACAAGTACATGCTGCTTACTTTCCTCGTCCTTAATTAAGAACTAAACCTAATTAAGCGCTTCAACACATGCCAGATATAAATATTCCGCCTGCCTTTCATCTTCAGGGGGGCGGTACATTAGCAGGGGATCTGTTGCCTGCCCCAGTGTAGAGGACGCACACTGGGTAACAGTGACAGCAGGGAGATGCGAGACTCTGTCTCTAACCAGTGTTACACAGATGCATTACATAGGATGAACGTTTAATGCCACTGGGCCTGTAGATGCCGCTGGAGTTTAGAAGGATGAGGGGGTGGGGAGCCTCATTGAAACTTACTGAAAAGTGAAAGGCCTGGATCGAGTGAATGCAGAGAGGATGCTTCCACTCGTGGGACAGTCTACGACCTGAGGGCACAGCCTCAGAATTAAAGGACGCACCTTTAGTCAGACGGTGGTGAATCTGGAGAATTCAGACGGTTGTGGGTGTCAAGTCATTGGGTATTTTAAGGTGGATATTGACAGATTATTGATTAGTGTCAAACGTCAAGTTTTGGGGAGAAGGGAGGAGAATGGGGTTGAGAGGGAAAGATAGATCAGCCGTGAGTGAATGGTGGAGTGGACCTGATGGGCCGAATGGCCTAATTCTGCACCTGCAACTTATGAAGGGCCTGATTCCATGCTCTATCTCTAGACTAAACTAAAACAAAATTGCTTTTTCATAAGAGTAATCAAATATATAATTAACACAAAGCGCTCAGTCAACATTTCAACCATACGTCATGCTAATCTCTTTACATAACATCATCAATTATCATTTATAAACAAAGCTTGAGCAAATAGCGCGTGAGGTTGTAACACAGATTTCTGTACTAATTTGTGCGCGATGGCAGAAGTGTCCCTAGATTGTGGCAGTCATTTCACGACAGCTGTCAGGTGTAAGGAAGCTGCTGGTGTGTTGACGGTACTCATCATTCCCAATGAACACTATGTCCATGAGAGGCAGAGAGACAAGCCCAGCCAACACTTAATCCCTCTCCTCGCTGTGACTAGATCCCCACGGAAAAGGTAATTGACCCAAAATATTGACTGATTCACTGCAGATGCTGCTAACTGGCCGAGCATCTCAACTCTTACTTCAAGTTTCCAACAACTAGAGTTTACAACAACTTTTTATTATCAGCATGAAATGTGGTGAAAATTGGATTTTCTTTCTGAATGTTCTGTATTAAATATATTTTTTACAAATATAGTGTATTTCAGAGCAAGTAATGTAAAATGGCATGACATTTCTGCAAACCTGGTATGAAATTATCATATTTATATGGAACGCTCACAAATAAATCTGTTTGAAAGGGGGGGGGGGGGTATTGTAATGGGAGACGGTGACCGTGTGTTGACAGGGAGAACGTGCAAACTCCACACAGACAACACTGTAGGTCAAGAGTGAACCCAGGGTCTCTGCCACTATGAGTTATAGCTTAGTTTAATTTAGAGGTACAATGCGGAAACAGGCCCTTCGACCCTCCAAGTCCGTGCCGACCAGCGATCCCTGCACACTAACACTATCCTACACACACTTGGGATAATTTACAATTACACCAAGCCAATTAACCTACAAACCTATGCATTTGGAGTGTGGGAGAAAACTGAAGCACCAGCAGTCAGGATCCAACCCGGGTCCCCAGCGCTGTGAAACAGTAGCTTTACGACCTGCACCACCATGCCAACGGATGATGGAGAGTCTCGGGAATTCCTCTGCCTCAGAGTGTTGTGGATGTTAGACCATTGGAAATATTTCACAAGAAATATTTTTGAAGGATCTTTGAATTGAGTGTTATGGGGAACTGACACAGAAGAGGAGATAAGGCCTGGGGCAGATCAGTCATACTCATACGTTCATAGGTTATAGGAGCAGAATTAGGACCTTTGGCCCATCAAGTCCGTTCCACCATTCAATCATAGCTGATCTATCTCTCCCTCAAAACCATTCTCCTGCCTTCTCCCCACAACCCCTGACACCCGTACCCAAACCACAGATTCACCATCCTCTGAAATTCTTCCTCATCACCTATCTAAAGGTATATCCTTTCAGCCTAAGGCTATGGCCTCTGGTCCTAGACTCTCCCAGTACTGGAAGCATCCTCTCCACATCCACTCTATCCAGGCCTTTCACTATTCATTAATTTTAAATGAGGTTCCCCGTCATCCTTCTAAAATCATATCTCAACCAAACTCATCCCCAAACTCCTGGACTTGGGATGCAGCATCATTTCTGCCACTGTATCCTTGACTTCCTGACCCATAAGTCTACAACCAGTGAGGGCAGGCAGCAAAACATCCTCCACGATAATTCTCAACACCAGTGCCCAGTGAGAATGCGTTCCCAGCCCCTTATCCTGCTCCCCACACATTGCAGCCAAATTCTGCTCCAACTCCCTTGACAAGTTTGCAGGTAACTGTACAACTCCTCCCTCTTCTGTTATAGGATAGACTGACTCCCCCCCCCCCCCCCTCCCCCCCACCCACCTCCCCAATCTTTACACATCCCCAATCCTGGGCTTTTCACTTTGATTTCATTTTGTGTTTCATTTATCTTGTTGTGTTTCCCTGACAGTTTACAGACCAATTTCCCTCCTGAGATTAATAACGTTCCATCGCATCGTAACATACCATATCGTACATCACTATCCTGGGAGGGATCTCGAACCACCCCTGGCAATTTTTCCCAGGCCAGCCCTTCCCAATGCTTTCTCCCACCCAGCAGAATGGCCTTTAGAGTATTCGACCAAAGCCAGCATCAGGAGATCTTTATGTTCCCTCTTCCTACGTCTGTTCTTGGGCAATCTTTGGCGAGCAGTGCCTTGACTTCTGCCGGTGGTTACATTCAACACTGAGCTCCCTGGAAGAGTTGGAGGCTTGACATCGCTGCTGGTAAAGTGATTCACACTTGACACGGTGGTAATGGGGAGATGAGTAAGAAAGCCACAGGCCAACAGCACCAGGACTCCCACACAGCACCATCTGTGCACTCCTCTCTCCAAGATGTGTCGTTTCTAGCCCATTGCTTCACAGAATGTGTCAGAGTCACGGACACCCTGATCTAAATTTTAAACTATAGACTCCTATGATCTGCAAGTGATACACATAAAGGATGTTCTAAACCAGGGGCCACAGTTTAAGAATAAGGGGTAAGCCATTTAGAACGGGGATGAGGAAACACTTTTTCACAAAGAGAGTTGTGAGTCTGTGGAATTCTCCGCCTCAGAAGGCAGTGGAGACTGGTTCTCTGGATACTTTCAAGAGAGAGCTAGATAGGGCTCTATAAAGATAGCCGTGTCAGGGGAAATGGGGAGAAGGCAGGAACGGGGTACCGATTCGGGATGATCAGCCATGATCCCATTGAATGGCGGTGCTGGCTCGAAGGGCCGAATATCCTACTCCTGCACCTATTGTATATTGTCAAAATGTTTTAGAGAAAACATATATTTACATTGGGTCTGAAGAAGTGTCCCGACCCAGAACATCACCTATCCAGGTTCTCCAGAGATGCTGCCTGACCCATTGAATTACCCCAGTACTTTGTGTCCTTTTGTGTAAACCAGCATCTGCAGTTCCTTGTTTCTACATATATTTACTTGTAATTGTCATCAAGAAAGTTGCATGAGTCTACTGTTCAGTTACCAGGCGTAGGGCAAGACTTCACTGGTTTGGGTACCTTGGATAGAATAACATTTGATTTTTGGTTTAGTTTAGTTTAGAGACACAGCGCGGAAACAGGCCCTTCGGTCCACCGAGTCTGCACCGACCAGCGATGCCCGCACATCCGACACACACTAGGGACAATTTACACATACACCAAGCCAATTAACCTACATATCTGTACGTCTTTGGAGTGTGGGAGGAAACTAAAGATCTTGGAGAAAACGCACGCAGTCACGGGGAGAACATACGAACTCCGTACAGACAGCAGCCGTAGTCGGGATTGAACCTGGGTCTCCGGCGCTGCAAGCGCTGTAAGGCAGCAACTCCAACTCCACCTATTGGATAAGCTGGGGAAGGCCATTGTTTTAGTTTGGTCTAGTTTGGAGATACAGCGTGGAAACAGGCCCTTCAGCCAACCTGGTCCACGCCAACCAGCTATTACTCATACACTAGTTCTATTCTACACATTAGGGACAATTTACCGAAGCCAATTAACCTACAAACCCGCACACCTTTGGGATGTGGGAGGAAACGAGAGCATCCGGAGAAAACCCACATGGTCACAGGAAGTCTACAAGCTCCGTGCAGATACCATCCGTAGTCAGGATCAAACGTGGGTCTCTGGCACTGTAAGGCAGCAACTCTATTCCCCAGAGCAGGGGAACCAAAAACCAGAGGACATAGGTTTAAGGTGAGGGGGGAAAGATTTGATAGGAATCTGAGGGGTAGGTTTTTAACACAAAGACTAGTAGGCGAATGGAACGAGCTGCAAGATGAGTTAGTTGAAGCAGGGACTATTGCAATGTTTAAGAAACATTTAGACAGGTACATGGATAGGACAGGTTTAGAGGGATATGGGCCAGACACAGGCAGGTGGGACTAGTGTAGATGGGACATGTTGATCGGTGTAGGCAAGTTGGGCCAAAGGGCCTGTTTCCACTCTATGACTCTATCCCACTCAACCTCTTCTCAAAATATCCCTACTCCTAGTCTACACAGCTTCTACTAATCTCCCAATCCCCCTATTCTCCTTTAAATATAAACCAATCTCACCTGCTGCCCTTTTCCAAATACTCATTGCTCCCACCCACCCACTCTCTCAACATGCACAGCAATTTAATTCCTCCTTCTCCAAGTTCCCCCCACTCACATACATCCATCCTCCTTCTTATTACCATTTGTGCATCAGATATTTTCATTTCTTAATCATTTTCATTTTTCATGCATCAACAGTTGTATCAAAACTCACTGAGATGCAGAAGTTTTAAATGGCAAAATACAGAACTGTGATCTTATTCGATTTCACAAGGTGCCTGAGTTTTATTCTCTGTCAGGAGACTGGGAACAATTATGTGGTGCAAGAGGGCCAATAGATAGTTGTCCCATCATTCTACAGCATGTAAGGGTATTTGAACCTTGAGCAGTATTTCAGGAGCTAATAACCAAACGGCTTAATCCATAACATGTGGTTAGACCTGGATGTACTTCTCCAAGCAATAGAATGCGAGAAAGAATTGCTTTAATTTAACCCAGTGTCTTTCATCACCTCACATCTCAAATCATGCTGTGCCAAAAACAAATTACTTTGTAGTCAATTCATGCATAGCTGTTAGAGCCGCTGCCTCACAGCTCCATAGACCTGGTTTCAATCCTGACCTCGTGTGCTGTCAGGGCGTAGTTTACCTATTCTACAGGTGACCACGCGGGTTTCCTCCAGGTGCTCCTGTTTCCCAAAGACGTGTTAATTGGCAACAAGATACAAGATACAAGATACAAGATACATTTAATTGTCATTAGTGTGTAGGTGAGTTATCGAATCTGGGTGGAGCTTAGTATATCTTAGTATATCGTCACGTGTACAAAGGTAAAAGCTTTTGTTGCTTCCTAACCAGTCAGCAGAAAGACAATACATGTTTTTAATCGAGCCATGCACAGGCACAGCCACAGTGTACAGGTGGAGGGTGAAGGGAATAGCGCTTGGTGCAAGATAGAGACTAGTGAAGCCCAATTAAAGATAGTCCAAGGGTCTCCAATGAGTTAGATGGTATCTCAGGCCCGCTCCATAGTTGTTGATAGAATGGTTCAGTTGCCTGATAAAGGCTGGGAAGAAACTGCCCCTGGGTTTTCACACTTCTATACCTCGTGTCTAATGGGAGAAAGGTTGAACAGAATGCGGGGAGAATAAACATTGGGATTATTGGTGGATTGGTAAATGAGTGGTTGGTGGTCAGCAGGGACGTGGTGGGTTGAAGGGCCTGTTTCCATGCTTTCTATCTCTATGGCACTCTGACTCTGAGCTGCCACAAACAGCACGTGATGATGAATTGAATTGAATTCCTTTATTGTAAATGAGCAGATGATTTGGTTTGTAATGTTAATTGAAAGATGAAAATCAGCTTGGATAACCTGCCTTGTCTTTTCTTGAAGCAAATGCTGGAGAATCTAGTTGTCCGGGTCTCTGGCACGGCAAGGCAGCAACTCTACTGCTGTGCCACCGTGCGACCCTGACGGATGTGAAGGAGAATATGTTAGCAGGGCTTCAAATAAGAAATTGCAACGAATTGTGGACGTAGCCCGGGCCATCACACAAACCAACCTCCCTTCTATTGATTCCATTTAGACCTCACGTTGCCTCGGCAAGGCCAGCAGCATAATCAAGGGCGAGTTGCACCCTGGCCTCTCCCTCTTCTCCTCTTTCCCATCAGGCAAAATGGATAGAAGTGTGAAAACACACACCACCAGATTCAGGGACAGTTTCTTCTCAGCTGTTATCAGGCAACTGAATCATCCTACCACACCCAGAGAGCAGTGCTGAACTGCTATCTACCTCTGATGTCCCTCGGATTATCCTTGACCGGACATTGCTGGCTTTACCTTGCACTAAACATTGTCCCCTCAGCATGTATCGTTACACTGTAAATGGATTGATTGTATCATGTATTGTCATTCTGCTGACTGGTTTCATGCAATAAAAAGCTTTTCACTGTAGCTCTGAAGCTGAAATTGAAGCTAGAGTGGGGATGATTTTGTTCTACTGGAGCTAGCATGGCCCCAGTGGGCTGAGGGACCTCGTTGTGGGGTTGTAGTGTGTCCGAGAGACTCTCTCTGCATGGGGCACACAGCCAGGTGAAAGAGTACGTCAGCTAGGAGGATCGTTCTCCCATTGAGTGAGAAAGGCTGAGATGAGCAACAACCAGATCAGCACCATCCTCATAAATCTGAAAAGCAATCCGCAAAAATCAATATTTTTCATTAAGGCCGAACAAGAGATGGCTATTATCAGGAGAAATCTGTTTAAGTTGATGTGGTGATGAAGTTCAGGGGCTGGGGATACGGAGAGGTAATAAAGAGAGGAACGAAAAGATAAAGATGTGTGTGAATGTGTAAAAGCTTCGCTGGTTCACTCCATCCATTAATACGACCGGGCTGAGTTACTGGGGTCTCCTGCCATTGACTTTGGCAAATGGAAATGACTTTGCAGAGATATGGCACTGCCCGAGAAATTTCCCCCCTTGTAGTCATCGTTAATAACACACAAAGTGTGATAAAAAATGTGCATCCTAAAACATTCTACATTTCTTATCTTTATTTTTAGAGACACAGCTGGGAAACAGGCTCTTCGGCCCACCGAGTCCGCGTTGACCAGCGATCCCCGCACGCTAACACTATCCGACACACACCAGGGATAATTTACGTTTATACCAAACCAATTAACCTACGAGCCTGTACGTCCTTGGAGTGTGGGAGGAAAACGAAGATCTCGGAAAAAACCCAGGCAGGTCACGGGGAGAACGCACAAACTCCGTAGTCAGGATCGAAGTGGGTCTCTGGCGCTGTAAGCCAACAACTCTACCGTTGTGCCACCATGCTGCTTGTGTGTGAAACGGGTTGGAGGTCTGCACATGGACCGTGCACTGACTTGAGTGCGGCTCAAGGTTTGTCTTTGTGAAAGCTTTTCACTGCACCTCGGTCCACATGACAATAAACTAAACTAAATCTGGCCTCTTCACGTTTCCTGACCTTTTCATGTTTCCTGATGTCTTTCCTCTTTTCAACACAGAGCCTGTGCCTGCCAGCCTGGGAGATGAGGAGGGCATCTTCCACCAAGGAAGAAGGGTCTCGACCCGAAACGTCACCTATTCCTTCTCTCCAGAGATGCTGCCTGTTCCGCTGAGTTATTCCAGCATTTTGTGTCTACCCACCAAGGAGAGGTCTCCTACCCCTGAATGGACATCCAACTAGTCAACATTCTCTATGGGTGTCCTCTCCCGAACCTCGATGGAAGCAGTTTGACGGGTTGTCAAAGAAATTGACAGAGGGAAATTAAAAGAAAAGTGGAGACTTCGAGGTTTGCTTCAAGAGACTCTATTGCATGATATCATGGAGAGACGGTGGCAGTTAAATGCTCACTGGTTCTCTGTCTTTGTAGCAGAATTGCAGACAATTATACAGTGCAGTAAACAACTTTTTTTTTGTTATAGATACAACTATACCCTCTGGAGTTTAGAAGGATGAGAGGGCATCTCATTGAAACATACAAGATTGTTAAGGGCTTGGATACGCTAGAGGCAGGAAACATGTTCCCGATGTTGGGGGAGTCCAGGAACCAGGGGCCACAGTTTAAGAATAAGGGGTAAACCATTTAGAACGGAGACAAGGAAACACTTTTTCTCGCAGAGAGTGGCGAGTCTGTGGAGTTCTCTGCCTCAGAGGGCTGTGGAGGCCGGTTCTCTGGATGCTTTCAAGAGAGAGGTTGATAGGGCTCTTAAAGATAGTGGAGTCAAGGGATATGGGGAGAAGGCAGTAAAGGGGTACTGATTGGAGATGATCAGCCATGATCACATTGAATGGGCGGTGCTGGCTCCTCCTGCACCTATTGTCTATTGTCTATATATGAAAATATTCTTTGTCCTTGGCGATATGTTTTCCTGTTATTACTATCTACTACATAAGCATCAATTATTTCATTAGTCACAAAATACTTTTTGTTTATGTTAATCTTATTCAACAACAGATGATTAATACGTCAAACATAATACAAGGGCATATTGACATTATTCTATCTCATCATTCAAGCAGACAGCGCCACTGCCCCCTCTCCGAGTTAATCATAAGCCCCCATTTACTACAACGTTCCTGTGCCACTAGCGGCAGGGGGCGCGGGTTGTCTACCCAACTATCGCTCATGTATTTACAGGGGTAACTATTGTGATCCAGCATACAGTAACTTTCCACTGAAAAACAGGCTTCCTTGTCTATGTAGGAAGATTAGGATGTCTCAGTATAGACTTGAATTCCCAAGCTCTTCATTGTGTTTTGCGAACTTGTTTTCCTAACTCTATGGGCCACACCTGCACCTGGCCTGTTTAGCACAGCTCTGGAGGGTACATTCACGGGACGGAGGTTCCATTCCCAGAGAGTGAAGCGCTGCCCATCTTGAAAGACAAAATGGAAGAACAGCTCAGCTCTTCCACATGGATCATTAAGCAGATCTCTTTCAGCCAGGGTAAAAGAGGAGAGGAGGATTAAACGCTGGAATGTGCAGAAATAATGACAGAGGTGAATCTCCTCAGAGAGCTCGACAAAGGTTGCAGCTAAAATAATGAGCCGGAGGCTTCACGCTGGGAGAATTCCACTGAAGAACACAGGTGGGGGGTGCTGGCTACTGCTGCTACCACAGACAGTGATCAAAACTGTCCGATGATGTTGTCACACTGTGCAACAGTAGTGAAAACCTCTTTGCATTGCTTCTGTGTGCACAGCTCTCACAACCCAGATCCCTGAGGAGCTACTGAGGCCAGAGTCCTGGGATATTCTTTGCGTACAGTCTAATGAAAGGTGTCGACCCCAAAACGTCACCCATTCCTTCTCTCCGGAGATGCTGCCCGTCCCGCTGAGTTACTCCGGCATTCTGTGTCCATCTTCGACTCTTTGCGTACGTTGTATAGGTTTGTAGGTTAATTGATTTGGTATAAGTGTAAATTGTTCTGAGTGTGTGTAGGATAGTGTTAATATGCGGGGATCGCTGGTCGGTGTCGACTCGGTGGGCCGAAGGGCCTGTTTCCATGCTGTATCTCCAAACTAGACTAAACTATGGACCTCAATACCACCCAGATCATTACTGCCATATCCCCAATCTCGAGGGTCTCTGTAACAACCAGGCTATTACGCACAACCCGAATCTTTCAGCTTCAGTAGCCAAAGCCATTACTACCATATCCCCAGCCTCTGGGCTTCAGTGCCATCCAACCTATTATTGGCACTAACAAGATCTTCCATCGCAAAGCCATATCCCTTCAATATCCAAAGATATATCAAGAGCTATTTTGAATGCCCAAGCCTCTACAGGTCATTGAATTTCAAAGACCACTACTGTCTGAGTGACGTAAGCACTCATTTCATTCCTAAATGGAGTCTTCTTCATTTTGATAGACTCGCTCCTAGTTCCAGATTTTAATTTCTACCATAAACACTCGGTTGGCTCATTATTCTTTTTGTGACTTTGTGCTTTGAAGGGATGTCGTAGAGACGTAGAGAGAGAGAGAGAGAGAGAGAGCATGTGCCAAACATCAAGCACTTGTTCTGACGCTAATCCCACTCTGACCCATTTCATTCTCTTCGCAATCCCATCAACTCCTCCTGGATTCTAAGAGTCATCTTCACATACACGAGGCAATTAACCTCCCAACCCGCACGCCTTCAGGATATGGGTGGAAACCGGAGCATCCAGAGAAAAGCTACGCGGTCACGTGGAGAAGGTACAAACCCCACACTGACAACACCCGAGGTCAGGATTGAACTCAGGTCATGGGAGCTCCGAGACAGTAGCTCCATTAGCTGCACTGTTGTATCACCCAATGGTTGCAAGTCGTGTACAATTTATTTGAACACTAAGCACCATCTGTCTAATGTCAGACTCTTTAATATTATTTCCACATCTACCCCACCAGCCTGAGTTCATACCTTCATTTATTTTCTTTGTTTAGTTGTAAATGCTACTTTCAGATTGAACTGCATCACTTTCAAACTTAATACAAACCTCTCTCATACTATGATCACGTTTGCCTCGGGGCTGCTCTTCAAACAGGCCAATTAATCTTGTCGCCGAATACTAGATCTAAAATAGCCTGTTCCCCAGACTCTCCCTCAACACAGTGATCCAGAAATCCAGCGGGTGGATATTCCAGCGATCCTAAACTAGGAGGCACAACAGCAAAGGCCCGCACTTTTAACAGAGTATGCAACCTCGGGGGAAGGGCAGCGAGGAATGGCCAAGAGTTCCATCCATTGTCACGCCCAACCCATCACAAGAGACACTAGGTCAATTAGACCAATGAACCTGATCTTACAAACCTACCCCTTATAAACCCTGGAGTCCAGAGGAGAAGGAAAGGGGAGGGGAGAGGGGGGGTGGGGAGTTAAACGGGGAGGGGGAGAGGGGGAGGGAAAGAGGGAAGGAAGGGGAAGGGGAGGGGGGAGGGGAAGAGGAAAGGGAAAAGGAAGAAGGAAGGGGGGGGAAAGGCGAAAGGTTGATGTGGATGGGTGGGAAGCGGGAAAAGGGCGGAAGAGGGGAGGGGGGAAAGGGGGGGGGAAGGGAGAAGGGGGTAGAGGGGGGAAGGGAAGGAAGGGGGAAATAGGGGAAGGGAGAGGGGGGGGGTGGGAGGGAGAAGGAACAGGGGAAGCTGTGGGGATTATTCTAGACCTGGTTGGTTGTCTCTAGAATGAGCTGTCTGTTTGTTTCTACACTTTAACTGCCGTCTCGTGTGGTTTGATATTTCTTCACTGATCAGCTTAAGTCAATTCAGTTATTTTCCTAGCTGGCCTCTCTGTGGGAAAGGAAAACAACAACTCCCATTCAGTTTCTACATTTTGTTTCACCTCTGTTCCCTGGCACTGGTTGGCTGAAGTTTTAAAGTTGTCTAAACTGAGGAAAGGAGTGAATCCGCTTGCGGGTCAGAGCTCAGCCCCGTCTGAAGAGCCCAGCAATACCGCACGGTAGTTTAACGCATTAAATATTTCTCCTTGGCACATGTAGTATAGATGCACCTTAGCATGCAGCAGCCTGGTGCATTAGCAGGGCAGCATGGCAGTTGATCCAAATAGATTTCTGCATTGCATTTCAGAACCCATCCCATTTAAAAATCAGATTCAAGCACCCCAACACCCGCCGACTTCTTGCTTTAGGCTTTTGAGAAACATTAAGTAAAATGGAATAATTTGGAATGAATGTCTTTTTCTCTTTCTCCAACCTGGGTGAAATGTAAAAGGAAATTCAATGTCTGCTGCAAGGTTTCCAACACTGGGTGCTATTTTTTTAATGAGGTTTATTACATGACACCTCTCTCTCCAACCCTGGGATTTAGAAATTTGCTATATTTTGTTTTTTAGTTTCGTTTTGAAGATACATTGAGGAAACAGGCCCGTTGGCCCACCTTCATCCGCTCCGCCCAGCGATCCCTGTACACCAGCACTATCCTACACACTCGGGACGATTTGCCAAATCTTTACCGAAGCCAATTAACTTACAAACCTGCACGTCTTTGGAATGTGGGAGGAAACCGGAGATCCTGGAGTGAAGACCCACGCGGTCACGGGGAGAACGTGCATCTCCGTATAGACAGCACCCGTGGTCAGAATCAAACCCAGGTCTCTGGTGCTGTGAGGCGGCAACTCTACCGCTTCGCCACCGTGCCACCCCTGTGATCGAGAGGAAAGTATTCAGCCCCATCGGCCACACTCCAGCCCATGACTGTTGTTGTGAGATAAATGAAACTTTCACTACTTGTAATTAACTTAACTTTATTTAAGCTTTAAGCAACTTATTTCTGCAATACACAAACTCAGAAACGTCTGCCAAACATGGCTGATTGTGCAGGCTTTTCCCGTCCGAAATACTTTGCACATGCGCACACTCCGGAAATGTCCCGCGCATGCGCACACTCTAGAAATGTCCTGCGCATGCGCATACACTAGAAGAGCTCCGCACATGCGCACATGCGCCCACTTCAACTGTCTACTGGTTATGTACGGATAACTGGGAATGATTCACTGCATGCTGACTCTGTACAGCCTGTCTAAGCCCCAGTGCTGACTCCTGGACATCCTCTTTGCATTGAATGATATATTAAAAATTAATTCGGCACCTGTCATAAGAGTAATAGAAAATGAATAGATCTATGTGATCTGAGTTCAAGCGAGGTTCCACCCCCCTCCCCAATCTCACCCCCCCCCCCCCCCCACACTCCGCAAATCCCAAACCCCCCCACCCCCCCACTCCTCAAATCCACAACCCCCCCACCCTCCCACAATCTCCCCCCCCCCCTCCCCCCCTCCTCAAAAAGGAATACGTGGCTTTTCGGGTCGAGAGCCTTCTTCAGCTGAGAGTCAGGGGCGAGGAGAATGAGAGATACGGACGGTACTTAGGACAAATGAATGGAAGATATGCATATAGCATATAGCACCCATAATTACTGATAATCACCAATAATAGCACATGGAAACCATTTTATCAGGATACGTCACAGCTTGGTTAGGGAACAGCTCCATCCAGGACCGCATGAAATTGCAGCGAATTGTGGGCGTAGCCCAGACCATCACACAACCCAACCTCCCTTCCATTGACTCCATTTATACATCATGCTGCCTCAGCAAGGCCAGCCGCATAATCAAGGACAGTCGTACCCTGGCCACTCCCACTTCTCCCCTCTCCCATCAGGCAAAAAGTGTAGAAGTGTGAAAAGACACACCTCCAGATTCAGGGACTGTTTCTTCCCAGCTGTTATCAGGCAACTGAATCATCCTACCACAACCAGAGAGCTGTCCTGAACTACTATCTGCCTCATTTGTGACCCTCGGACTAACTTTGTTCGGCCTTTGCTGGCTTTACCTTGCACTAAACGTTATTCCCTTGTGTATCTCTACGCTGTAAATGGCTTGATTGTAATCATGTACTATTTTTCCGCTGACTGGATAGCGCGCAACAAAAGCATTTCACTGTACCTCAGTACATGTGACAATAAACTAAACTGAAACTAATCAAGGACATGTGGGCCGCACAATAGTCTATTGTTGGGTGTGGGACAGGTGACAGCGAGTGAACAGACAGACAAACTCAACGTGACCACATTTAAACTTGTACATCCCCGGACCCTAGTTCTCAGCTCGAACAACCGATGTGCTCGTTATATCATTGCATAGAATTCATTTTTTCTAGCGGTTCTGGACGAAAACATCAAGTCTCGTTAAATGTTCCCACGAGGTTGCCACAAATCTGTTTAAAAATATAAACGGGTAGATGTGCATTCCAGGGAAAGAAAGCTGCCTTCCCAAACAGAGGAATCAGCTCCTAATTCCCCACCCAGGGCGTTCCGGTAGTTGCTTCCAACAACGCAGCTGTGGGATTGGACAGTTGCGGAAGGAGAACGCTGACTGCCACCATCTTAAGGGCTGTCACGCTATTTTTAGGCGACTGCTGGCGACTGTCATAGTCGTAGAAGGTCGCCGAAAAACTGGCGGACTGGACCCCCCTTTGACATAAAATTTGAAATAGAATCATTACTTTAACAATAACAAAACACTGAAGTCAGCACCGGCAACAACCTATGCTAACCTGGCGACAACTACAACAGGACCTGCGTCAGGAGAAGTCAAGTTACACTCATTGCCGTCAAACCCACTGTCGCCGGCTGTCTCCGAAAAATTTTCAACATGTTGAAAATCCAGCGGCGACCAGAAAGACGCTACGACTCTTTTGGCGACTGAGGAAACTACTCACGACCGTACAGGCGGCACCCCGGTGACCATGTGGCGACTGCCTAGTCGCCTGTAGTCGCCTAAAATGTAGCCTAAGTGGGACAGGCCCTTTAGGGCAGCACAGTGCCACAGCAAAGAGTTGCTGCCTTACAGTGCCAGAGACCTGGATTATGGGTGCTTGTCTGCACGGAGTTTGCAAGTTCACCCCGTGACCTGCGTGGGTTTCTCCGGGTGCTCCGGTTTCCTCCCACACTCCAAAGACGTACTGGTTCGTAGGTTAATTGGCCTTGCTAAATTGTTCCTGGTGTGTAGGAAAGTGTTAATATACGGGTGATCGCTGGTCGGCATGGACTCGGTGGGCTGAAGGGCCTGTTTCCGTGCTGTATCTCAATAACTAAAAACTAAACTAAAGCACCCAGGAACCTGCCGGGGGCCCCGCTCCCCAAACTGATTGTAATGAACAGCCTCTGCAGTAGGAGGCACCCCAGCCGTATCTCACCACAACCAGAGATCTTTCCAAACGGTAAGGTTCAGCTCTGAAAAGGAAAGAACATTTAACATTAGGTTCAAATGCGAGGTGTTCGCCTGCTAATTACAGTAAAGTGCAGCAATTCCTGTTACAGCTTGGCCCAGAGCCAAGTGCGTTTAACATTGCCTGGAATCAGATATATCTCACCTCAGAGGTACACACTACACACAGGGATACTTATCCTCTTTGGCCAGAAGGAAATTGCTTGCCACACATACCGACACATCGTTCCGCCCTTACACTGGAAATTATCCCGTCCTATTTGTGTTACTGGTGATGGAAGGGTGATTTTTATGCACTAAATTCCCCGCTTTTAGTTTAGTTTTAGTTTAGAGAAACAACGCGGAAACGGGCCCTTCGGCCCACCGTGACCGCGCCGATTAGCGATCCCCATACACTAGCGCTATCCTACATGCTAGGGCCAATTTACTATTTTTACCGAAGCCAATTAACCTACATGGAGTGTGACAGTGTGAGAGGAAACCTGAGCACCCGGAGAAAACCCATGCGGTCACGGGGAGAACGTACGAACCTCCGTGCAGACAAGCACGGTAGTCAGAATCAAACCCGGGCCCCTAGCGCTGTCAGGCAGCAACTCTACCGCTGCGTCACCACGCACCCTGCCAACACAACTGCAAGAGAAGCATCGCTGGACTGGAGTTTGCGGATGGAATCACTCTGTGTCTCAGCTCCTCGTTGCTTCCTTCTGCAGGAACTGTTCTGAAGACAAGTCTCCTTCAGCTCCATTCACACGAGTCTGGGTGTCTAATCGAAGAGTGGGTACAAGACAGGAGGAGGCTCCCAGCCCGTTGAGCCTGTGTGACACCAGTCAAGGTCATCCCACTCTCCCTTCTTTCTCTGTCCATAGGTTCAAAGACGAGGTGTTCTCCTGCGAACGACAGTAGATCTGGAAAGTACCTACCCAGTTGCTCAGAGAGGAATATGACTCCCTCCCCCCTCTCCCACTATCACCCTGCTCCACTCTCCAGCTGCCCATTGTGGACCATACTCAACTGCTGTGTAAAGTTTCAAGCTGTGTTACTTTTGGATCCTGTTCACCATGACAATCTCCCTCAGTACTGCCCCTTTGACGGGGTGCGGAGTGGCAGAGTGGCGCAGCAGTAGAGTTGCTGCCTTACAGCGCCAAAGACCTAGGTTTGATCCAGACTGTGGGTGCTGCCTGTACAGTGTTTGCATGTTTTCCCTGTGACCGCGTGGGTTTTCTCTGGGTGCTCTGGTTCCCCCCCCCCCCCCCCCCCCCCCCCCCCCCCCCCCCCCCCCCCCCCCCACACTCCCCCCCCCCCCCCCCCCCCCCCTTAATTGACTGCTATAACTTATAGATTGGCCCTTGTGTGTAGGATAGTGCTAGTGCTTGGGGATGATTACTGGCCAGTGCGGACTAGGTGGGCCAAAGGGCCTGTTTCCACACAGTATCTCCAAAGCCTAAAGTGCAGCTCTCTATTGAACATTCCAGTGTTACTCTTCAGTACCTGCTCTGAACTGTTTTTAATACATTAAGATTCTTCCTTAGACAAGGAGTCAAAGACAGTACATTATATCACACATGTGGTTTCACCACCTGAATGTCCTATATAATTGAAGCAGAACCTCCCTGCTTTTGTAATAAATTCCCCAGCAATAAATTATGACATTCTGTGGTTTTAATGAATTGTTCTTTCTGTACAACAGCAGCAAATCAAACACTCGGATACATTGAACTATTTATATCTTTTTCTTGTGAGCATAGAGGGAGCTCCGCTCCACATGCAATCCCTTCTCTTAAACAAACCGAGTCGATTTGTTTTTATTTCTAAATAAACTGAAACATTGATGCGTGGAGTGGCTGATAGAACAGTGTACAAGATACAAGATACATTCCTTCACTCCGTAGATGCTGCTGCACCCGCTGAGTTTCTCCAGCTTTTTTGTGTAACTTCGATTCTCCAGCATGTGCAGTTCCTTCTTAAATACAAGATACATTTATTTGTCACATGTATCAATTGGTACAGTGAAATGTGTGGTTACCATACAGCCATACGAATAAAAAAGAGCACAGAACACGATAGTCTTTAACATAGACATTCCCACACTGTGGAATCAAAGTTTCCCACTGTGAGGGAAGGCACCAAAGTTCAGTCATCCTCCTCTGTTGTCCTCTGTTGGTCACCCGTGGTCGGGGGGCTCCCGAACCCCTCGCTGTCGCCGCTACGGGCGGCCCGATGTTCAGGCCCTCTCGCCGGGATGATGGAACTCCGACGTCGGAATGGGAGAACATTCTCAGCGGCTTGGACATCCGAATCGGCCACTTCCTACCGGAGTCCGTGGCTCCCGAAGTCCACAGGCCGCGCTGGGCGGAGATTCACGCTGGCGACCCTCGGCAAAAGGTCCCAGGACTCCGCGATGTTGAAGTCAGCACCGCCCGCGCTGGAACCTCGTGCTACAAACCACAGCTCTGTGATGTTGAAGCTGCAGGCCCAACACTCAAACACTCAAGGCTTCAAACAACGATCCAGGGATGGCACCGCCCGCTCCGCGGTGAATCCAGCACTGCGCCGCCGCTGAAGCTTTGGCCGGTCCCCGACAGGATAGGCCGCGCCAATCCAGTTGGTAGGCCACGAGGAGGGGGGCGAGGACGTGACTCGACGAATAGTCGCATCCACGCCAGGACGTGACTGGGAAACGGTCTCCTCCTTACCCTACCCCCCTCCCCCCCTCCTCCACATAGAAAAACTAAAGAAACCGCCAAAACATACTTTTAAAACTGATAGGATTACACCGTAGATAGGCACAACAAGCTGGAGTAACTCAGCGGGACAGCCACCATCTCCGGAGAGAAGGAATGGCTGATGTTTCAGGTCGAGTCCCTGAACTGTTACAACCTGCAAGTTTAGATGGGCATGCTTCCACACTGTATCTCGAAACTAAACTAAACTAAACCAAACCCCAGTAATTTGGATGGGACAGCGCCGAAGGATCCAAGCTGTGCTGTTACTGCCCGAGGAGTGCGTGATGGAACTGTAGCCATGCAGACATGGTATTTATCCCTTCGTCAACTCCCAATAACGAAATCCACCTGAGGGATTCAGCTGACAGACATTGTACTGGTTCTCAGAACGCTTGACTTTCAATCTATTTGTACAAGGGAACTCAAGCCCATGAGCCAAGTAAACCCAGTGAATAACGCTGTTCATGTCGTGCCAGATGATACAAAGATCGTTCACCCTTTGTGCTGATCCACATTGATGATCACTGCATGAATAGTGTGAGTAAAAATCTGCGGAGGTGTCCTTGGGAAGGCTGCTGCTAATGATTCAATAATATGGATGTTTTCCTTAGACAGAGTTGAATGGAGCAGATGCCATCTGCACTCTTGTCAACCTGTTAAGTCTGGAATGGAGACATAAGGACCTGCAGATGCTAGACTCTTTAAGCAAAACTAAAGTGCTGGAGCAACTTGGGCGGCACAGTGGCGCAGCGGTAGAATTGCTGCTTTACAGTGCTTGCAGCGCCTGAGACCCAGGTTCGATCCCGACTGCGGGTGCTGTCTGTACGGAGTTTGTACGTTCTCCCCGTGACTGCGTGGGTTTTCTCCGAGATCTTCGGTTTCCACCCACACTCCAAAGACCTACAGGTATGTAGGTAAATTGGCTTGGTAAATGTAAAGATTGTCCTTAGTGTGTGTCTACTCCGCCATTCAACCATGGCTGATCTGTCTTTCCCCCTCAACCCCATTCTCCTGCCTTCGCCCCATATCTCCTGAGCCGAAGCATCATTGAAGGGACTGGACAGGTCACGTTTTTGGTTGGGAAACTTTGAAGTTTGAAGGGCGCAAATTGGCGCCAGGAACGTGATGTACTCTCATTCTACTACCTCGGGGTAATCCACTATTCTTACACTACAATCGTTGCACTTTTGTACTTATCTATGATTGTGCTTACCGACAGTCTGATTTTTACCAAGATGGATGCAGCACAAGGAATTTCACTGTAGCCAGGTACATGTGGCAATGAAGTATCGTCGAATTGAATTGAATCATTGAATCCGGGGTGGCGGGTGAAAGGTCTGAGGAAGGATCCCGACCCGAAACTTCACCCATTCCTTCTCTCCAGTGATGCTGCCTGTCCCGCTGAGTTACTCCAGCATTTTGTGTCTCTCTTCTGAATCATTGAATCATCAGGTTGGCCTGAGGACTCACAGAACATTAACAGATTCTCATGATCCCTATATCCCATACTGGCCTGAAGCCATTATTTTCATGTTCATAAGTAATAGAAGCAGAATTAGGCCATTCGGCCCATCAACTCCGCCATTCAATCATGGCCGATCAATCTTTTCCTCTCAACCCCATTCTCCTGCCTTCTCCCCATAACCCCTGACACCCTGACTAATCTAGAATCTATCTATCTTTGCCTTAAAAAAATCTCTCTGCATTTACCCAATCTATTCCTCTCATGATCTTGTACACCTCGATAAGATCACCCCTCGTCCTCCTGAACTCCAAGGAATAAAGACCTAGCCTTCTCAACCTCCCCATTGCTCAGGCCCTCGAGTCCTGGCACCTTTTCCAGCTGAACAACATAATTCTTAGTTTGACCTTTGCCTACGTTGAGAGACTATAATAACCTGGCAGTGCGGTTAACACTGTGATCTCTGCATCCTCTCTCTGTCTCTGTTACGACTTTAAACCTTCATACATGCGGCTGTACTTGTGGACAATCTAACAATGATGTAACATCATGACCGACCAGGTTCATTCCCTTCCCAATACAGTATTTTCACATCTGGCAGGCCATTCTTTGAAGGGCATGCTCTCCCAGCTCGAATGCACGGATTCCCCTTTATTCTCCAGCTAAACTTCCTGTTACCCAGTCACTCCACCCCAGGCCCATTACATTCCACACCCTCTCTCCCACTCTCTCCTCCCCCTTCATTCGAGGCTACAAATCCTACTTGTCAATTCCCCAGACCACCTAAACGGGCTCTTCGGCCCACCACATCCACGCAGACCAGTGATCCCCGTACACTAGTTCTATCCCACACCCAAGGGACAATTTACAATTTTCACCAAAGCCAATTAACCTACAAACCTGCATGTCTTTGGAGTGTGGGTGGAAGCCGGAGCACCCGGAGAAAACCCACGCCGTCATGGGGAGAACGTACAAACTCCATACAGACGGTCTTCCCACTTAGTGAGAGTGTCTATAATGACTGAGACATGTTTTAATCCTCCTTAAGTGCTCAGCAAAGGCCCAACATAATCTATCTGCATGTTAATATAGAAGCGTCTATCCAAGAATGCTGGAATTCCCTTTCTGAGTTTACCTGGAATACCTGGAATAGGCAATCTTCCACATTGACACATCTCCCGCATCTTGGACAATACAACTCAACCTCTCCATGATACACTAGTCAAAGGTATCAAGGTATCAAAGGTATCAAAGGCATTTTATTAATCACATTCACATACACCTAGGTGTAGTGAAGTGAAATGCTTTTTGCCATTTTGCAGCACACAAAAAAAGAATACAGACATAACACCAATGAGAGTCTTAAACACATAGAACATCCCCCCACAATGGCTCCCACCATGAGGGAAGGTACAAAGTCCAGTCCCCAACCCCAGTTCACCCATAGTCAGGCCCATAGTCAACCTGAAGAGCATCTTCAGCAACAAGGTACACACAATTGCTGGAGAAACTCAGCGGGTGCAGCGGCATCTATGGAGCGAAGGAAATGGGCGACGTTTCGGGCCGAAACCCTTCTTCAGACGGATGGGGGGGGGGGGGAGAATGAAGGAAAAAGGGAGGAGGAGGAGCCCGAGGGCGGGGGGGATGGGAGGAGACAGACTGGTATCTTCAGCAACAGACTGGTTCCACCAAGATGCAGGACAAAATGCCACAGGAGATCCTTTTTCCCTGTGCCTATCAAACTGTACAACTCCTCTGCCTTCTGTCATGGGGTAGACTCTCCTCCGACTACATGGTTCAGCCCCATTTCATGGGAGGTTCTGTCCCTTCACATATCCATGTGGCCAACCTTCCTCTTTCACCAATGCTGACTCAGATTCAGATTTGGATATTGTCATGGACGCCAGAGTGCAATAAAACTCCCAGTTCACATGAATCTCACAGAGCAAACAGTATACAGCTATATGGTAATGAGGATACAAAATAAACACAAACACAAAACAAAACAGCTGAACCATGCAAAGGTTGTGGTGAATTATCCGGCTTCTGTCTCTCCACCACACTAGGGTGTGATGCTGAGGCTTTTACGAGGCACTTCGTCTATTCCATGGAACATTCCTTCCCAAAGTTGCTGTTGACATCTTGGGTTCCAATGGAGGTTAGATGTGGTCACACATTATTAGGATCCTCATCATCATCATCACCTTTAATTAGACTTTACTGGACTTTATCTTGCACTAAACATTATTCCCTTTACCCTGTATCTGTACACTGTAGATGCCTTGATTGTAATAGTCCTTGCACTGTCACCTGAGAAGGGTGTCTAAGGGCCAATGCTTGGTTGAAGCTAATTTGAAGATGCACCACAGTTACGCCACAGAGCGTGAAAGGAGATGAGAAGGATTTTTTTTAGCCAGAGGTTGATGAATCTGTGGAATTCATTGCCACAAACGTCTGTGGGGCCATCAATGGGTTTTTCTAAGGCAGAGGTTGACAAATATTTGATTAGTAAAGATGTCAGGGATTATGGGGCAGAGGCAGGAGAATGGGGTTGAGAGTGAAAAATAGATCAGTCATGATTGAATAGCCCATCAAGACAAGGCCAAGTGGCTTCTGGAACTTACGAATTTATAGTATGAAGTAAGAACACCACAGCTAGTGAATTGCAACCAGTTCGAACTGAGTCTGGGATGATCGTCTGTTGACCCAAATACCTGGAAATATCTTTGTTCATTAGTTTAAATCAATGCCTATCCTCCAGTGTCTAAGTGTGAAAAGCTGAGGAGATCAAGTCCTACAAGAGTTCCGAAGCACAGCGTGAAGATTGCAATCATTAAATTAACACCACTCATGAAATAACATGACTCCTTATCAGTGCATCACCTGTACATCATTCAATAAACTGATTCCCAGGAAAACATCCAATGAACCAAATGGCAGCAAGCCACACAATGAATGAATTGGAGGGAAACCATGCAATTAAATAATTGTCTGTAAACCAGCCAAAGCATCAATTGGCATGAAGCAGCATCATGGATTTATTGACCAGCTAGTCTTTCCTGACACTCTAGACTTGCCCCTTTCCTTGTAAGTGTAACTTCTGGCTGTTCTTCCTTACCTTCTGATTTAGCATCTCTAGTTCCAACTTCCTTCACTCTGCAGATAGGCAACTCAAGCGGGTCAGGTAGCATCGCCTCAGACTGCAGTCTGGAGAAGGGTTCCGACCTGAAACCTCCAGAGATGCTGCCTGACCCGCTGAATTACTCCAGCATGTGGGACAAGCATGGCTAGGACTTCTTGTTTGGCATGGACAAGTTGGGCCGAAGGGCCTGTTTCCGTGCTGTGTGACCCAAAGGCTCTAAATGAATCCTGGGCACTGGTTAATTAGAGAGATGATCACACATAGAAACATAGAAAATAGGTGCAGGAGTAGGCCATTTGGCCCTTCGAGCTTGCACCGCCATTCAATATGATCATGGCTGATCATCCAACTTAGTATCCTGTACCTGCCTTCTCTCCATACCCCCTGATCCCTTTAGCCACAAGGGCCACATCTAACTCCCTCCTAAATATAGCCAATGAACTGGCCTCAACTATATTCTGTGGCAGAGAATTCCAGAGATTCACCACTCTCTGTGTGAAAAATGTTTTTCTCATCTTGGTCCTAAAAGATTTCCCCTTTATCCTTAAACTGTGACCCCTTGTTCTGGACTCCCCCAACATCGGCAACAATCTTCCTGCATCTAGCCTGTCTAACCCCTTAAGAATTTTGTAAGTTTCTATAAGATCCCCCCTCAATCTTCTAAATTCTAGCGAGTACAAGCCGAGTCTATCCAGTCTTTCTTCATATGAAAGTCCTGACATCCCTAACTCACTCTCTCTCACGTGCTCAACTCCTCACGGAGTCTCCTTCCTACTCATAGCATGTCTACAAAGTGGGGGAGGAAATAGGAGCTCCTGTGGAAAACCACATGTCATAGGGAGAACAAGCGACCTCCACATAGACACCATCTGAGATTGGGATCGAACCTGGAACTCTGGAGACATGAAGCAGCTGTTCTACCCTTGCTCTCAAAGGCCAGGGATATTCAATATTCAGGAGGGATAGAGAGAAAGGAAAAGGAGGTGGGGTAGCGTTACTGATTAGAGAGGGGATTAATGCAATGGAAAGGAAGGACATTAGTGTGGAGGATGTGGAATCGGTATGGGTAGAGCTGCGAAACACTAAGGGGCAGAAAACGCTGGTGGGTGTTGTGTACAGGCCACCTAACAGTAGTAGTGAAGTTGGAGATGGTATCAAACAGGAAATTAGAAATGCGTGCGACAAAGGCAAAACAGTTATAATGGGTGACTTCAATCTACATATAGATTGGGTGAATCAAATTGGCAGGGGTGCTGAGGAAGAGGATTTCTTGGAATGTAGTCACTTTCATGGTGCATCGAGTAGACAATAGACAATAGACAATAGGAATAGGTGCAGGAGTAGGCCAATCGGCCCTTCGAGCCAGCACCGCCATTCAATGTGAACATGGCTAAACATCCCCCATCAGTACCCCGTTCCTATCTTCTCCCCATTTCCCCAATCTTTAAGAGCCTTATCTAGCTCTCTCATGAAAGTATCCAGAGAACTGGCCTCCACCGCCCTCTGAGGCAAAGAATTCCACAAACTCACAACTGTAGATTGTGGACATGGATCTCTGCCAGACTGCTGTGAGCCTCAATCCACTGTCCTTTGTGACAAACAGGCCATAATTTAGATGAATCAGATCAATCAACTGAAGATTAAACCTCATTATGCACCATTCATAGCTCCTCCATACTGAGATAGATTGCGTCAATTCATTAGATCATCATGAGTCTTTAACTTTGCCTGACCTTAATGCCAGAGACACATGCTGTTGTCGAAGATTACTGGACTGCAAATACTGCATATTTTACTTTCATAAACCCGGAAATGAAATACCTTAGATAGGCACAAAATGCTGGAGAGACTCAGTGGGACAGGCAGCATCTCCGGATTCAAGGAATGGGAAAGATACTGCCTGTCCCGCTAAGTTTCTCCAGAAGTTTGTGTCTTACTTCGGTGTAAACCAGCATCTGCAGTTCCTTCCCACACAAAGAAATACCTTTAACTTTGCTTTCCAATCTTTTCATCGGTTTCTCATTTCCATCTTATTCTTTATTGAGAGTGGATGGAAAGGTATTTACTTCATGGGAATTCTGTGGTTGGAGGACATTGGGAAAGAGATTCATCCTTTGAAATTCAACAGAGTGGAGGAGAAACAATGGGCTCTTCTTCAATTCAGACTCAATTGGAAACGGGTTTTGCATTTAATTGTCAGATTTTGTTGGGTGTTTCTGTGATAAGAATGATTGGGTGAGGGTTTGGTCCATTGAGACTTGAATTGCATCAATGTATTAATGCATGGCATTGTTCCCGATGTTGGGGAAGTCCAGGACAAGGGGTCACAGCTTAAGGATAAGGGGGAAATCCTTATCCTTAATGAGAAAAGCATTTTTCACACAGAGAGTGGTGAATCTCTGGAACTCTCTGCCACAGAGGGTAGTTGAGGCAAGTTCATTGGCTATATTTAAGAGGGAGTTAGATGTGGCCCTTGTGACTAAAGGGATCAGGGGGTATGGAGAGAAGGCAGGTATGGGATACTGAGTTGGATGATCAACCATGATCATATTGAATGGCGGTGCAGGCCCGAAGGGCCGAATGGCCTACTCCTGCACCTATTGTCTATGTATCTATGTATGTATCTATGACATCTCTATATCGACACCCTTGGAGGCCAGACCCTTCTTTATTGCGAAAAAGAGGTTTGGACCAATGGATTGAAGCATTTTTTCAGGTGACCCTCTTTAACCAAATGGTTCACCCACATGATCCAACAAGAACACAAAGTTCTCCAGTCTGTGGATTGACCTTTATGTAAAGAACCAGAGAAAGTGACCCATTGTTTAATATTCAGATAAGTCACCCCAGCACCCACTTTGAAAAATGGCTTAAGTCCCAGGGATGCTATGCAATTGGGAGTGACTACGTCCATTAGAATCCTGTGCAATGGAAGGCGATGAGCGTCATGCGAAATAAAGAAGAGAGGATTTAGTTCATTGGGATTCAATCCCATGGAAAGTAAAGGATGCCTTTGTTCCATTTGGTATTCGTAACAAAAGGAGAAAAGGTGTTTGGTCTCTTTTGATTCCATTCAAAAGGAGTAAAGGGGAAGGGATTTGGATCCTAACCATTCTACTGAAGCTGGGTCATTGGAAAGGCTCAAGTGTCAAGAGTGTTTTATTGTCATATGTCCCAGATAGAACAATGAAAATTTTACCTGCAGTAGCACAACTGAATATGTAAACATAGTACACTGTAAACAACATTATAACGAGAGAAAAAAAAAAGTCAGTGTGTGTATTTATACACATACTCACAAATCATAGATATATATAGATCGTATATGTGTGTGTGTGTGTGTGTGTGTGTGTGTGTGTGTGTGTGTGTGTGTGTGTGTGTGTGTGTGTGTGTGTGTGTGTGTGTGTGTGTGTGTGTGTGTGTGTGTGTGTGTGTGTGTGTGTGCGCGCGTGTGTGGTATATATATATATATGTGTGTGTATATATGTGTGTATATATATATGTGTGTATGTATATATGTATATATGTTTGTGTGTATATATATACATATATACACGCGGACACAACACACTAAAAAAAAATTATAGTGCGTTAATAACAATAATAATCTATGTAGTTCAGAGCTTATTTGAAGTTGTAGTGTTTAATGGCCGGATGGCTACAGGGATGAAGCTGTTCCTGAACCAGGACGTTACAGTTTTAAGACTCCTGTACCTTCTTCCCGATGGCAGGGGTGAAATAAGTGTGTGGCCAGGGTGGTGTGGATCAGGGCTTTGATCCATTGTGATTCTGCATAATTTTTATGAATTATGTATAAGCAATAGGAGTTGGCCATTCCAACCCCAATCTGTTTGTAACATCAATTCCTTATTCACATGTACCACGGCGACTTTCACTGCCTTGCTTGTCAAGAATCCATCCATCACTGTTTTATAAAATTGCTCAAAGACACCTTCCAAAATCCCCTTGCGGAAAAGCCATTCAAATACTCACACAATGCACCTCATTTCTATATTAAAGGGTTTGCCTGTTATTTTCAAGCAGTAACTCCAAATTGTAGATTCTCCCATAAAAGGAAATATCCTCTCCACTTCTACCCTGTCAAGATCCCTCAAGGTCTTAAGTCTTCATTCAAGTCCCCTCTCACTCTTCTAAACTCCAGCACGTACAACATTAGTTGTCTGTGTTCTCCTCATGAAGCAACCTGTCCATTCCAGATAATTATGTCAAATTAGAAGGGTCCCGACCCCAAAACGTCACACATCCTTTTTTTCCCCAGAGATGCTGCCTGACCCGTTGAGTTACTCCAGCTCTTTGTGTCAATCTGTCAAATTAACCTTCTCTCAACTGTTTCCAACGTGTTAACACCTTTTCTGAAACAAAGGGACCAATATTGCACGTAGAACGCCATATAACATTTCACAAAACCCTTAAATAACTGGGCATAGTCTCCTTAGTTTTATATTCAGCTCCCCAGCAATAAACAACAATACTCTCTCAGTGTTCCTAGTTATTTGCTGTATCTGTATATTAGCCATTACTGATTTTACACTGGTACCCAGCTCTAATCATTACCAAATAAGCTTCTTTTTCATTCTGTCAATTCAGCTAACTTTGATGTGGCACCTTATTAAATTTCTTCTGAAAATCTGAGGTTAGTGTATCCACCCGTCCTCCCTTCATGTACAGCACATGTTATTTCTTCAAAGGACTCCAATAATTTGGTCAAACATGACTTCCCGTTACAAAACCGTATTGACTTTCCCTGGATATCATGATTTTTTTCTAGGTGCTCTGCTGTGATATCTTTAGCAAAGGCCTTTAGGATCTGTGACAGATATTTAGTTAACTAGCCTGTGGACTGCCATTCCCTTTTTAAATAATGAAATTACATTTGCTATTTCATCATTTGCTACTTTGCAATTTAATGGAAACTTGTCCCAGCCGAGGCAATTTGGGAAATTGAAACCAATACATACTCTATCTCACCAGACACTTGCTTTTCAGACCCTGGAATTAGACCCATCAAGACCTGGGGACACATCATTCAACAGTTCTAACAGTTCTTTGCCCTTGTAATTGTAATTTTTCAGAGTTCCCAATCCTCTTCCAACTTCCCTGTACACTTTAGATCTGCTTTCATGCCGATATTGATGTTCCTATTCACAGTGCCGTCCATAATGTTTGGGACAAAGACCCCTTATTTATTTATTTGCCTCTGTACTCCACAATTTGAGATATGTAATAGAAAAGAATCGCATGTGGTTAAAGTGCACATTGTCAGATTTTAATAAAGGCCATTTTTATACAATTTTGGTTTCACCATTTAGGAATTACAGCTGTGTTTATATATAGTCCCCCCAATTCACGGCACCATAAAGTTTGGGACACAGCTATGTCAAGTAAATGGAAATACCCACGTTTAGTATTTTGTTGCATATTCTTTGCATGCAATGACTGCTTGAAGTCTGCAATTCATGTACATCACCAGTTGCTGGGTGTCTTCTCTGGTGATGCTCTGCCAGGCCTGTATTGCAGCCATCTTTAGCTTATGCTTGTTTTGGGGGCTAGTAACCTTCAGTTTTCTCTTCAGCATATAAAAGGCATGTTCAATTGTGTTCAGATCGGACGATTGACTTGGCCATTCAAGAATTGACCATTTATTAGCTTTGAAAAACTCCTTTGGTGCTTTAGCAGTATGTTTGGGATGATTGTCTTGCTGTAGAATGAACCGCTGGCCAATTAGTTTTGAGGCATTTGTTTGAACTTGAACAGATAGGATGTGTCTATAACTTTAGAATTCATTATGCTACCACCATCAGCAGTTGTATCATCAATGAAGATAAGTGAGCCAGTACCTTCAGCAGCCATACATGCCCAGGCCATAATACCCCCACCACCATGTTTCACAGATGAGGTGGTATGCTCTAGATCTTGGGCAGTTCCTTCTCTCCTTCATACTTTGCTCTTGCCATCAGTCTGATATAAGTTAATCTTCGCCTCATCGCTCCACAAGACCTTTTTCCAGAACTGTGGTTGATCTTTTAAGTACTTCTTGGTAAACTAACCTGGCCATCCTTTTTTTTTGCAGCTAACCAGTGTTTCTGACCTGTCGTATTTGGGGATTTTTCTTTATTATAGAGAGAATTCTTCTGTCATCAGCTGTGGAGGTCTTCCTTGGGCTGCCAGTCCCTTTGCAATTAGTAAGCTCACCAGTGCTCTCTTTCTTAATGATGTTCCAAACAGTTGATTTTGGTTAGCCTAAGGTTTGGCTGATGTCTCTAACAGTTTTATTCTTGTTTCTCAGTCTCATAATGGCTTATTTGACTTTCATTGGCACAACTTTGGTCCTCATGTTGATAAACAGCAATAGAAGTTTCCAAAGATGATAGAAAGACTGGAGGAAACTGACACGGTCAGGATCAAAACCGGGTCTCTGGTGGAGTAAGGAAACAATTTGCACATGAAGGGATTTGTGCAATGGGAGCTAATGGAAAGGATGTGATCTATTGAATTTCCGCATAATGGCAGTGAGTAAGACCAATTGCATTGAATAGCTTAAAATAGGAAATGTCTTGTGAATCATCAGAGCCAGTATGTATCAAGTCTTATCCTGAGATCTTCTTTCAAAGGGGCTACTTTAATCCCTTTCTTGTTCCTCAAAGCTGTTGAATGACGTTATAAGCTAGCGTGTTTTCATCAGCATGTTTGGTTCTATGGTGGCTTTCTGTGTCATACACTGACTTCAACCAGAATACACCTTAATAAATAGTCTCTGCTATGACCACAACCCCTGTTGAAAGTCCATGAATGCTCTCTGTAGTAGACTAATAAGCCTATTTAATTCTCTCTGATTGTGGGCCATCATTACTGTTTGACGGGAAGGGAGATTGGAATGGCAGAAGGAATCAGGATATGCAGCTTCTTTTAACCAGCTGTGGCACAACATCTCCACTTACCCCACACGCCGCCTCGGCAAGGCCACCCGCATAATTAAGGATGAGTCGCACCTTGGCCACTCCCACGTCTCCCCTCTCCCATTGGGCAAAAGGTAGGGAAGTATGAAAACGCACACCACCAGTTTCTTCCCAGCTGTTGTCAGGCAACTGAACCATCCTACCAACAACTAGAGAGTGGTCCTGAGCTACTATCTACCTCAGTGGAGACCCACGGACTATCCGTGACCGGACTTTACTGGACTTTATCTTGCTATTCACGCTATTCCCTTTATTATGTGGCCTCCTCCTGCCCCTATTCTCTTTGTCACTTACACAATTATTAAGGGGTTGGACAGGCTATATGCAGGAAGATTGTTCCCGATGTTGGGGAAGTTCAGAACAAGGGGTCACAGTTTAAGGATAAGGGGGTAATCTTTTAGGACCGAGATAAGAAAAACATTTTTCACACAGAGTGGTGAATCTGTGGAACTCTCTGCCACAGAAGGTAGTTGAGGCCAGTTCATTGGCCATATTTAAGAGCGAGTTAGATGTGGCCCTTGTGGCTAAAGGGTTCAGGGGGTATGGAGAGAAGGCAGGGATGGGATACTGAGTTGGATGATCAGCCATAATCATATTGAATGACGGTGCAGGCTCAAAGGGCCGAATGGCCTACTCCTGCACCTATTTTCTACGTTTCTATGTATCTGTACACTGTGGATGGCTTGGTTGTAATCATGTATTGTATTGTCTTTCCACTGACTGGTCAGCACTTGACACTAAGCTAAAGTAAACTAAATCTAAAAATAAAACAGAACAGATTTGGGCGGCACTGTGTCCCAGCTGGTAGGGCTGCTGCCTCACAGCTCCAGTGTCCCAGGTTTGATCATGAACACTGCCGCTGTCTGTGTGTGTGTTCTCCCTGTGTCTGCACAGATGCAAGTGCTGTTTCACCCGGGCCTCTCACATGGACCCTGTGAAATTATAGACTGATACAGCCTCACAATCCTCTCCACACTCCAAAGGCTATGAATGTCACAACAACAATGTCTACATAATAATCAGGCTGTCACAGCCAGATGACGCTGTCCCATTGTGGTCCCTCGCATGTCATTTTGCAAATCCACTCACATTATTGATAACGTGTTATTGGATAAATCGCTGACCCAATAACTGAAATGCCTCCTTGCCACTATGTTCAATGTCCTGCAACTCATCCATGAGGTCTGCACTTTATTGGATACACAAGAGACTGCAGATGCTGAATTCTGGAGCAAAAAAAAAACAACTGGTGGAGGAACTGAGCGGGTCAGGCAGCATCTGTGGACAATGTTTCAGAGGAGACAGCAAGACCCGCTCGCTCCGCGCTGTACTGGCCTGATGGTCTCTTTGCCTCTGGCATAATGGATCTTCCTGCTGGCATTTATCTGGCATTTATCTCATCCTTGAAAACGTCCCAGTCTCTTTCACTAAATCAGTGAACTCTCTACCTATCTCTCTATCAGCTGCAGTATTTCTCGCTTCCATGACTACCAAGAGTCAAGAGTGTTTTATTGTCATATGAACCAGACAGAACAATGAAATTCTTACTTGCAGCAGCACAACACAACAGACAGACAGACAGACAGACAGACAGACAGACAGACAGACAGACAGACAGACAGACAGACAGACAGACAGATAGACAGATAGATAGATAGATAGATAGATAGATAGATAGATAGATAGATAGATAGATAGATAGATAGATAGATAGATAGATAGATAGATAGATACAATACAATACAATACAAGGGTTTATTTGTCACATTGCACAAAAAGTGCAAGTGAAATGATACGTCAGCAGCGATACAGTGATAAAGGGCACACACAAAAACACAATAAATTTTTAACATAAACATCCACCACAGCATTCATCACTGTGGTGGAAGGCACACAATTTGGCCAGTCCTCCTCCATTTCCCCCCGTGGTCGGGACCTCAACCCTCCGCAGCCGTTGCTGCGGGCGTCCAGATGGCAACCTTTTCAGGTAAGTCCAGAGTCGGCTCCTCCCCACCGGAGACCGCGGCTTTTAGTTGGTGTACCGAAGATTTAAAGTTTCCTCCACGTCGCAGCCATAAGCACCGCAGTCTGCAGGGCCGGCGGTCGAAGCTCCCCTCCAGGGGTGATGTAAGTCCATACCGGACCCGCGGTAGAAGTTGGCCGCGGGCCGGCGGTGGAAGCTTCTTCTTCCCCCCGGGTCCCCCACGAGGGATCCCGGGCTGTAGACGCCGCGCCAGCTGGAGCTGTGCAGACCGCGGCTTCCGGCTGATGTCTGCTGCGGGCCAACGGAACGGAGCGCTCCCCTCCAGCGAGCCCCAGCTCCGTGCTGACAGTCCACGCTGCACCCGCCGCCGGAGCCCCGAGCCCCGGGCGCGTCTCCGGGAAAGGCCGTGCCGATCCTCGCTGTTAGGCCACGGGGGAGGCGACCTGGAAAAAGTCGCCTCTCCATGGAGGAGGCGGCCAAAACGGTTTCCCCCTACCCCCCCACACCACCCCCCACACAAAACACACTAAGAAACACTAAAAACAGACTTTAAGACATATTAAAAAAATAAAAAATAGATAGATAGATAGAGATATGTGTGTATATATACTGAAATTTTTCATGTATGTGTACTTTTATACACACAAATATATATATATACATATATATATATATTCTTTGTAGACAAAAATGCTGGAGAAACTCAGCGGGTGAGGCAGCATCTATGGAGCGAAGGAAATAGGCAACGTTTTGGGTTGAGACCCTTCTTCAGACTTGTTTGTTTGTTTGTTTTTGTGTGTATGTATTGTGTGAGCGTGTATATACATATATATATATATATACACACACATAGTCACCCTAGTCCTTACCTTCCACCCCATCAGCCGTTGCATACAACACATAATCCTCTGAATTTTCCGCCACCTCCAACGGGATCCCACCACGAGCCACATTTTCTCATCACCCCTTTTCACCTTCGACAGAGAACGTTCCCTCCGCAACTCCCTGGTTAACTCATTCCTTCCCACCCAAACCACCCACTGCCCAGATACCTTCCCCTGGAACCACAGAAGATGCAACACCTGTCGTTATATCTCCTCCCTCGGACCTCGACAGTCCAGGGCCCCCGACAGTCCTTTTACATTAGGCAGAGGTTCACTTGCACCTCCTCCAACCTCATTTACTATATCCATTGTTCAAGATGTGGACTCTTATATATCGGCGAGACCAAACGTAGACTGGGCGATCGTTTTGCGGAACACCTTCACTCAGCCCGCGTGATACAACCTGATCTCCCGGTTGCTGGACACTCTAATTCTCCTTCCCATTCCTACACAGACCTTGCTGTCCTCGGTCTCCTCCATTGTCAGCGTGAGGCTAAATGCAAATTGGAGGATCAGAATCCCATACCGTATTTTGTTTGCGGTGGTCGTGGGTTGTGGTGTTGGCAGAGGCCCTACAGCAGCCGTGTGAATGAATGAATCGAGCGCAGCCTGTGGCAGAAGGAGTTGACAGCATCGCACTGGGCCAGGCTGACCCCTACGACATTGACCCAGAGCCACCAGCACACCAGAGCTTAAAGTGAGAACATACTGTAAGAAATTGCGTTTCTCCTTGAGCCACGATTGGACTTGGCAAAGACTCTGAAATTGCAAGATGGCACCGGAACGCGGGGACTATCTACGAATTATTCCAGAAGAGGACAGGCACGGTAGCGCAGCGGTAGAGTTGCTGCTTTACAGCGCCAGAGACCCGGGTTTGGTCCTGACTACTGGTGCTGCCTGTATGGAATTTGAACATTCTCCCTGTGACCGCGTGGGTTTTCTCCAGGTGCCCCGGTTTCCCCCCACACTCCAAACACGTACAGGTTTGTAGGGTCAATTGGCTTCTGTAAATTGTCCCTCGTGTGTAGGAGAGTGCTAGTGTACGGGGTGATCGCTGGTTGGCACGGACTTAGTGGGCCGAAGGGCCTGATTTCCTGTTGTTTCTATAAGAGTGAAAGGCTAAAACCTAAAGAGAATCTATTGTACTCACGTATTGTAGGATTTGACAGGATAGATTGCAGAGCAAGCATTTCGGTGTCTCTGTACAAACGACAACATATAAAGTAACTAACTATTGAAGCCCACCATGAATATTTTCATAACCTGGCAATGCAGAGTTCCAAATTGCTCTCAGATCTCTGCATACAGATATTTCTCATCTCAGCCTGAAATGGCCAAATCTATGTGTTCTCTGTGCCCCTAATACTAGCCTCTTCATCCGGGAGGAATAGCCATTTACAATTGGCCTTACCATTTTGTGCTTCAATGAAATTCCTTTGCATTCTTCTAAACGCCAGTGAACGTGCATCCACCCGCATCAATCTCCCATCACCACCAGCCCGGTAAACAATGAGCTGGCCGGGTCTGTGATCCTTTGATTACTGACAATCTCAAACTCAAACGAGTCCAAGTCTAATCCCAACCATTCTGCTCTGGGTACAGCGTCTTTCAATGCTGATTAAGGAGTTTAATGATGCATTTAATGGTTTTTGTGTAAAGCACAGTTTGAGTATTATATGAACGCAGACCTGGCTATATCCACTGGGGAACTGAGCCCACCTGGGAAAACATTGATCACTGTCTGATCTATCCCCTCAGCCATTAAGTCATATCGCCCATGCAACTTTAGTTGTTAATAATCAGCAACATTAACTTTAACATGCTGATTATTCTGCATGGCCCTCCTGCTTAGATATAGGGATTTCTCTGCAAGCATCTCAGGAAGGGAGCTCTAATCCACTCTGCGGGCAGATCAGTTAATGTTAAGACACACAATACACTTTTACCTCCCCTCCACCTCTGAATGTCTGTATTTCAAAATCTATGAATCCACTATCTACTCACATGTAATTTTGCTTGCGATTTCCTACAACTGAAGCTCAAAATTCATTAACATGCAGAACTGCCAGAGTTCTATACTGGACAAAATATCAGTGGATATTTTTAAGGCATAGACAAAGAGATAGACAAATTCTTGATTAGAATGGATGTCAGGGGTTATGGGGAGAAGGCAGGAAAATGGGATTAGGAGGCAGAGATCAGCCATGATTGAATGGCAGAGTAGACTCGATGGGCCCAATGGCCTAATTCTACTCCTATAACTTGTGAACTCAGGGCTTCTGACATTAGTTAGTTTAATTCATTTATTATTATGGCCCTGTGTCCCTTTACCTTTCCCCCCTCGTTTTCAAGGCCAATCGTTCCAACAGATGGATAACCATCTATTGCGTCCGCTTATGTCCAGACTATATTAAACGGAGGTTGGGCATCTGCCAAACATTTGCAATAACCACTCCATCTCCGACTCACCCAGCCTATCCAAGTCACCTTGCAGTCTCCTCCTCCGGTCTCTCCTGGCCACAGCGAGCAGCACCTGGAGGAACACACCTGAGTGCCCCCCATGAAGATCGAATTCTCCCTTAGTCCTTGTGTCATCCCCGCAAGCTTGGGAGATCCCCCAGCCTTCGGGCTCCTCCTCCTTTTTTTTTGTAACCCCGCCCCCGATCAGTCTGAAGAAGGGTTTAACGGTGCCTATTTCCTATAGACTGCTGCACCCGCTGAGAGCTTTTTTTAGGACCTTCGATTGAGAGGGGTTCCTTCTTAAATACTGTGAAAAGAACTTACAATCAATCCACAGACACATAATGTTCAGCAAAATAAAGGCAGTTGTGGGTCAGTTCATCAACAACACGAATTCCGCGCACAAATACGCAACATGAAACACCTACGATATGCACTTGGTGTGAACGGCAGTGGGGTACTCATTCTTGGCCCATCCCTGAATCCCTACAGTCCACTGACTCAAATCAGTCACTCGTGTAGGATGTCATCCGTCTCCACAGACCAACACTGAACAACTTTCTGTACTGGATCTTCCTTCTTCAGTTTTTGTTTGTTGGGGACCAGATGCACAGCTAGATTGGTCAGATATCCTAAGATGTGACTGGGGAATGGAGCGGTAGGTGTGTTTCATGGATGTGTGGCAGTGGTTGAAGGCGTTCCAAGACATGCTGATGGTATCTAAGTATTACACTCTTGAGGGTGGCTTAATTGAAGTCCCCGGGCACAATGACCAAGGCTTCAGGCATTTTGTCCCAGGTTGTAGAGATTTCTGTGGAGTACAGTTCATTCAGAACAAGCTTGGCATCGCACGGGGTGGCATCTAGACTGCTGTCAGGATAGCTGAGATGAATTCCCTCAGCAGGTAGTAAGGACAGCACCTACCCTTCAGCCAACTGGATTAGTGTAGCAATGTTACAAAGTTTTGAGATTTAAAAAATCAAGTCTGCAATTTATCCCATCAGATAAAGCACAAAAATAAGTTTAATTTGAGGCCTAATTCACTTTCATGCTTCACCGTGACTGCCCCATTGTTCCAGGTCCAGGAAGCATGAGTTCACTAGGACTGAGCACCTCGAGGTATTGATTGGGAAGCAGACCCCTCCGCCTCATAACCTTGCCCGAAGACACGATGAATAACAGCAGAGTGGGCTGAAACGCAGTTGGTAGACATGATTTCCTCTCAGTCCTGCGCCTATCTCTGAATGTCACTAAATAGTTCCATATTTCGGGCCCGTGGTCAGCAACAACGAATTCCAGCACAAATACAACATGGAATAGATAAGGAGTAAAACTCTCCATCCATTATCCATGTGGAATTCTTTGCCACAAATGGCTGTGGGGGCAAAGTCAGTGAATATATTTAAGGCAGAGATAGATACTTTCCTGATTAGTACGGGTGTCAGGGGTTATGGGGAGAAGGCAGGAGAATGCAGTTAGGACGGAGAGATAGACAAGCCATGATTGAATGGCAGAGTAGACTTGATGGCCCGAATGGCGTAATTCTACTCCTATCACTTATGTAACAATGTTACAAAGTTTTGAGATTTAAAAAATCAATGCAATTTATTCAGATAAAGCACAAAAATAGTTGACACCCACTTTCATTGTATTAAAAAAGCTAATTCATACTCAGAACTTAGCAATGACTATTTTCCATCTTAACACAAAGCTGTGATCGATCTTTATTTCTTAAGAAAAGAGATTTTCAGTTATTGTAGATTGAAGCATTCTGAAACAAATATGAAACAATCTTACTTGGATGACCTGAAATTAAAGCATATAATTAGTTAGTTACCCAATTGTAGCTAATTCCAAACTTCAATGACTAGATCTAAACATCTATCCATTTCTTAAGAAAAGATTAACATTTTTAAATAGCCTAAGTGTCCAAATAACATTCACAAAGAATTCACAATAAAACATGATTTTTAAATCTCATTGACATTAATTTATAGGCCAAATAGAAGGAATTTAGTGTTCAATTGCTGTAAATTAATGGTCATTTAAATCAGCTTTCGAGTGGGATCCTGTGGAACTCTGTGGAACGCGCTGGTTTGGAACGTTCCCATTGCGGTGGATTTGTACCCCATATGCCCAGAAAAATACTGCGGGATTTAATGGGGCCCCAAATTAGCTACTCAACATAAGACTTTGTATAAAGGGATCTTAAGAAGCGCTTTTTAATGTAAAAATAAACAACCTACCTTCCGTTGTCCCCTGCATGAGATCCGTCCCGTTGTCGGCGGTCGCGGGTTTAGAGGATGATTTTTAACGTACTATAACAATTAAATTAATCAATTAAGTTTAAAAATACCTGCAGCGAACGCACCTCGCAGCGATTTTTCATCAGCAACTAAGTAGGCTGAACAACCTCGATTTGAATAGCCGAGAGAAAATCGCGTTTTAAACCCGCCCCCTCTCAAAGGCGCCAAAATCGCGCACACGGGCAGCGACAGACCTGCAGCGATGCTGAAGGTAGGTTTTGCAGCATACCTAACTTATGATCTTATTATCTTATGATCAAACATTTCCAGGTCAGGCAGAGCACAAGAACATAAGAAGCAATAGTATGAGTAGGGAATTCAGCCCCGAGGTCACTCCACCATTCAATAAGATCTTTTAACTCAATGTCTTTTTCCTGCGTGAATCCCATGCCTCTTGTTTCCTTTAATATTAAAAAATCTATTGATTGCTACTGTAAAAATACTCACCGATGGATCCTACATCATAAGTTTGTAAGTTCTAGGAGCAGAATTGGGCTATTCGGCCCATCAAGTCTACTCTGCCATTCAATCATGGCTAATCTATCTTTCCCTCAACCCCATACTCCTGCCTTCATCCCATAACCCCTGACACCCGTACTAATCAAGAGCTAATCAAGAACTTGGTCGGTAATTCCATAGATCTACTCTGTTTAGGGGGCAAAGATTTATTTTCTTTCCCGCTACAGTGCCTAACACCTTATTTTGATTCTGTCAGCCATGGCTTTATAGGCCGCAGTAATCAATTGCACTTCCAGCCAGTCTGTTACATTTCTCCTTATACAGCAAGCCTACCATTCTACAAAACCTACCAGACCTACATTAATCTGGAGAACCCTTGCTGCATTCCCTCTATTTCAAATATCTCCTTCATTAGGTGGCAAGACCAAATCTGTACCTAATACATTGTACGTACAATATCTGTACATGCGGGTGTCAGATTGAATGGCGGAGTAGACTTGATGGACTGAATAGCCTGATTCTACTCCTGTCACATGATCTTAATATCTTATGATAATATTTCACATTCATTCTCACCAGGGTCCTATATAAGCAATTCATCCTTGCTCTTGTACTCAAATAAGGACCAACATGTTTTTTTTGTTCTCATTCCGCTTGCTGCACCACATGCAATGTTTTTAAATGATTTGTGTGCAAACAAAGATATTTGTACAAATATCTTTATGCAGACACCCTAATCTCTCCGAGATACAATACGTTACAATCTCTCACCATTTAAAATATTCTCCAGTTTTCTATCAAAGTTAATGACCACACATTTTCCAGGTTATATTCCATCTGCCATGTCCATATCCATTCACTGAGCCAGTCAATATTCCCCTGTAGCCTCTCGTTACATCTTAAACTGCCAGCAAATTTTGTATCATCAGCAAACTTGGTCACATTATAAAATATCCAGCATCCATATTATTAATATAGAATGTGAACAGCTGGTGCCCCAACATTGATCCCTCCGGCTCCACTAATCATAGCCTCCCGGCCCCAAAATGTTGCTTCAATCCACACTAATATTATCCCAATATTATACACACTGATTCTGTTTTATAATTCCATGTGGCACTTTATCAAAAGTCTTTGAAAAGGTCAAATTCACGTCAGCTGGTTCACCCCTGTCTATTCTGCTAAAAACTTCCTCAATAACATTTTCAGCACACTTGTTAAAACATCACTTCTCTTTCGTGAATCAATGTTGACTCTGCCCAATCTTACTGTTATTTACCAAGTGTCCCGTGACCAGTTCCTCAATAATAAATTCCAGCATTTCTCTTGCTACCAATATTGGGCTTCATTTAGAGATACAGTGTGGAAACAGGCCGTTCGGACCAACAAACTCACACCACCTATCCGACATATTGGGGACAATTTACAGAAGGCAATTAACTTGCAAACATGCACGTCTTTGGAATGTGGGAGGACACCGGAGCACCCAGAGAAGACTCACGCGGTCACAGAGAGAACGTGCAATCTCTGCAGAGACAGCGCCCGTGGTCAGGATCGAACGCACGTCTCTGGCGCTTAAGGAGGGCTCGTCTGGGATTTGAACCCAGGACCTGTCGTACTCAAAGCAGGAATCATACCGCTAGACCAACAAACCAATATCTATGGCTCTTTCCCTTCATCCCTCCTTTCTTAAATAGCGGAGTTACAGCTGATACCTTCCCGTTCATGGGGACGGCTCGGAAATCTACAGAAAGATGACAACCAGTTCAAGCACCATCTCCATTGTCAGATTCTTCAGAATCCTTGAACACAGGTCACCATCTTCAGGCAATTTATTGGCTTCAAGCACATAGAACATCAAAGAGTACAGCATAGAAACAGGCCCTTCAGCCCACAATGTCT
The DNA here is from genome assembly GCF_028641065.1 of Leucoraja erinaceus. Lineage (NCBI taxonomy): Eukaryota > Metazoa > Chordata > Chondrichthyes > Rajiformes > Rajidae > Leucoraja > Leucoraja erinaceus. The sequence goes on from NC_073396.1 coordinate 12,604,364, forward strand.
GTGCCGAACATGATGCCAAGATAAACTAATCTCATCAGCCTGCACATGATCCTTATCCCTCCATTCTCTGCACATCCATGTGCCTATCTAAAAGCCTTTTAAACGTGAAGACCAGCTTTCCACCAATGCTAATATCTTCGAGATCCTCATTCACTGTGAACCAGCTGTAATATACCGGTGTTTTCATAGTTTTTAGTCTAGTTCATTACTCTTGTCACATGTATCGAGGAACAGTGAAAAGCTTTTTCGTTGCTTGCTATTCTGTTAGTGAAAATACTAAACTTTATTACAATCAAGCCATCCACAGTGTACAGACACAGGATAAAGGGTATGACATTTATTTCAAGATAAAGTCCAAGTCTGAAGAAGGGTCTCGACCCGAAACGTCGCCTATTCCTTTTCTCCAGAGATGCTGCCTGACTTGCTGAGTTACTCCAGCATTTTATCTAAAGTCCAGTAAAGTCCGATTAATGATAGTTCAAAGGTCTCCAATGGGGTAGATGGAACGTCAGGGCCGCTCTCTAGTAGGTGAGGGGTCGGTTCATTTGGGAAGATAATGTCGCTGATGGAGGTGTGCGTTTTCCATAATTTCCTCCATATAATTACATAGTTTCTCTGGCAGTTCCTTATTCCGTTATGTAATTTCTCCTATCTCAGTTTCTCAGGGTCCCACATTAACCTTTAACAAATCTTTCCATCTTTATGTATCTCTTGATCGCTTTTTGTGTTTCTCACTGGCCTACTGTCAAATTCTTCTCCTCCCCTTCATTGTCAATGCCTGAGGCATGCTGCGGTTTTTGCTAAGCTACAAGCTTTCCCTTTGATCAAACTCCATATTCACCTGCTTTTGCTGGGCGAGCTTTAAAGGGATATATATCACCTGCAACCCGTGTTCTAATTCTTTAAGTTTCAGTCTCTGCTGATTTACATTATACCTTTTGAATGTTGTTTCTACGACAGGAAAGATAAACTAAAAGGACATACCTTTAGGAAGTAGATGAGGAGGAATTTCTTAAGTGGTGGATCTGTGGAATTCATTGCCACAGAAGGCTGTGGAGGCCAAAACAATGGAACTGTTTAAGGCAGAGATTGATAGATTCTTCATTAGTACCAGTGTCAGGGGTTATGGGGAGAAGGCAGGAGAATTGGGTTGAGCGGTAAAGATAGATCATCATGATTAAATGGCGGAGTAGACTTGATGGGCTGAATGGCCTAATTCTGCTCCTAGAATGGATGAATTTATGAAGGCTCCTGACCCTTTATACCTTCATAGTTTGCTTTACTCACTGTTAATTTCATTTCATTGAACTAAACCATGTTTAATCCTCTTGACATTATGATCACTGTTCCTTTAAGACCTCTTAACCACCACATTACAAATTAGCACTTTTGCATTGTACAATACTAGAACTAAAATAGCCTCTCCCTATGCTTATTCAACACACTGATCTGGAAAACTATGTTTATATACTCCATACATGCATGCCCCACACTATTACTGCTCATTTAGATTGTCCACATTGCATGTGGTTTACGCTCTCCTGTGGCCATTAGGCTGCTCTATTTACATTTGCTGTTAATCCTTGATTTACTCTGAGATTGCCGCACATCACCAATACTCATTGGGGGCCTGTAGGCAACTCCCACCAATGTTCTCTGCTCTTTGCTTTCCGTCGCTCCAGCCAAACAGGGCGGCACGGTGGCGCAGCAGTAGAGTTGCTGCCTTACAGCGCCAGAAACCTGGGTTCGACCCTGACTACGGGTGCTGTCTGTACGGAGTCTGTAGGTTCTCCCCGTGACTGAATGGGTGCTCCTGTTTCCTCCCACACTGCAAAGGCGTACAGGTTTAGTAGGTTCATTGGTTTCGGTAAAGATTGTAAATTGTCCCCAGTGTGTGTAGGATAGTGCAGGTATGCAGAGATCGTTGGTTGACGTGGACTAGGTCGGCCAAAGGACCTGTTTCCATGCTGTGTCTCTTAACAAAACTAAACTAAACTAAACTAAGTTAATCTGATTTCACATCATGATTTCTTGAGCAAGGACCCTTCCCCTCTATTGCTCATCCATCTTTATAACCATATAACAATTACAGCATGGAAACAGGCCATCTCGGCCCTTCTATGGATTTGAGTATAGGAGCAGGGAGGTTCTACTGCAGTTGTACAGGGTCTTGGTGAGACCACACCTGGAGTATTGCGTACAGTTTTGGTCTCCTAAGCTGAGGAAAGACATTCTTGCCATAGAGGGAGTACAGAGAAGGATCACCAGACTGATCCCTGGGATGTCAGGACTTTCATATGAAGAAAGACTGGATAGACTCGGTTTGTACTCGCTAGAATTTAGAAGATTGAGGGGGGATCTTATAGAAACTTACAAAATTCTTACGGGGTTGGACAGGCTAGATGCAGGAAGATTGTTCCCGATGTTGGGGAAGTCCAGAACAAGGGGTCACAGTTTAAGGATAAGGGGGAAATCTTTTAGGAGCGAGATGAGGAAAACATTTTTCACACAGAGAGTGGTGAATCTCTGGAATTCTCTGCCACAGAAGGTAGTTGAGGCCAGTTCATTGGCTATATTTAAAAGGGAGTTAGATGTGGCCCTTGTGGCTAAAGGGATCAGGGGGTATGGAGAGAAGGCAGGTACAGGATACTGAGTTGGATGATCAGCCATGATCATATTGAATGGCGGTGCAGGCTCGAAGGGCCGAATGGCCTACTCCTGCACCTATTTTCTATGTTTCTATGTTTCTATGTTTCTAGTCCGTGCTGAACACTTATTTTCCCCTAGTCCCATCTACCTGCACTCAGACCATAACCCTTCATTCCTTTCCCGTCCATATACCTATCAAAATTTATTTTTAAATTATAAAATCGAACCTTCCTCCACCACTTCCACTAGAAGCTCATTCCACACAGCTACCACTCTCTGAGTAAAGAAGTTCCCCCTCATGTTACCCCTAAACTTTTGTCCCTTAATTCTCAAATCATGTCCTCTTGTTTGAATCTTCCCTACTCTCAATGGAAAAAGCTTATCCACGTCAACTCTGTCTATCCCTCTCATCATTTTAAAGACCTCTATCAAGTCCCCCCTTATCCTTCTGCGCTCCAAAGAATAAATACCTAACTTGTTCAACCTTTCTCTGTAACTTAGGTGCTGAAACCCAGGCAACATTCTAGTAAATCTCCTCTGTACTCTCTCTATTTTGTTGACATCTTTCCTATAATTTGGCGACCAAAATTGTACACCATACTCCAGTCAATATCACTGCATCTCCTTCTTCATTATAGCTGTCTCATCGAAATATGTAATACTTAATCCGAAAACCTGGTCACTTTGCAGCCATGTCTCTACCATGACTATCAGATCATATTCAACTATCGTGTAGAAAGGAACTGTAGATGCTGGTCTCTACTGAAGGTAGGCACAAATTGCTGGAGTAACTCAGCGGGTCAGGCAGCATCTCTGGAAAAAAAATACGGTTGACGTTTCGGGTCAGAACCCTTCTTCAGAACGAAAATAGAGGGGAGGGAGCTGGAGGTAGGAAAAGGCCAGAACGAAGCTGGGTTGGCAACAGACGACCAAGGGTGTATATAATGGCCCATTGTTGGCTGGGGAAGAGGTGAGAACGAAGGGATACAAGGAGGTGAACAGTGGAACTAGTAGAACGCTCAGGGTGGGGGAGGGGAAGAGAGAGGGAATGCAGGGGTCACTTAAAATGAAAGTAGAGGGGAGGGAATTGTCTATATATCTATATATCTAGTTTTATCATTAGCCCATCCACCATGTTACAACAACTCCATGCCTTCACAGAAAGAGAATTTCCACCTGTTGTCCTGCTCCAATAACTCCAATATAGTCTTAAATTCACACAAACACTCTTCTGATAATCATAACCCAATTTACTATATTTGGGTCTGAAGAAAGGTCACCTATCCATGTTCTCCAGAGATGCGGCATGACCCGTCGAGTTACTCCAGCACTTCATGTCTTTTTTTACTACATTTATTATTGTTTCATCCTTTATCTCTCTAATTTCCCCTCCAAACCACCATCCACCTTGCCCCTCCCCTCAACCCCATCACTATTTAGTTGTAATTATTACACTGGATGGTCAGTCTGTGGGGACATTGTTCCAGGTATGATTTAAGTAATGCCTCTCCCATCAGGAACATGTCACACTCTCCAGTGCAAGTGAGTCATCATTTGAACCAGTTTCTCCCAAGCCATGATATAAAATCTGATAAAGACTTAAAGTGCTGGAGTAACTCAACGGGCCAAGCAGCATCTCGGGAGAACGTGCTTAGATGATGTTTTGGGTCAGACATTTAAATCTGATATTTCAATCTGTATTTTGTGATATTTGGATGCATAAATACAGATTCAAGTACGGAGTAATGCTCCCTTTACACTGTTCCATCGAGCAATCCAAGCTTTGGAACAGCACTGGTTATTTACAGGCAGAGTAAGTCTCCCTCTGCTCTGCCTCACCCCGTGAAAAACTCCCCGCAAATGGTGCAGCACAGGTTAAATATATGCTGATCCACCAAATACTCCCAGATTAGGGATGCTGTAAATCATAAACAGAGTTAAGGGCCTGTCCCACGAGCATGCGACCTGCATGCGGCAAGCGCGACCAAACAGGAAGCGTGGTCCGCGCGGAGGTCAAGTGATCCCCGTACAGGGCCGGCCCCACCAGCGTGCGACCTGCATGCGGCGAGCGCGACCAAACAGGAAGCGGGGTCCGCGCGGAGGTCGAGTGAGTGACGAGAAGTTCGAGCGAAGTTTGCGGGAATTTCGCGGGAATTTCGCGCGTGACGTACGGCGTCAAGACGCAGCGCACGCCCGTCGAGGTGGCTGCGGGCCGGCAGGCCGTTGCCGCACGGTATTTTTGAACACAGTCAGTTTTTCGGAGCCCCGCACGATGTCGGGACCAGCTCCGCACAACTCCATACGGTTCCGGCGATCGAAGTGGGACCAGCCCCGCGAGGCCGTACGACTCAAGCAACCACGCTAGGTCGTGCTTGCCGCGTGGAGTTGCATGTTCGTGGGACCGGCCCTTAAAGCTCTTTCTACACCATCCTTTCAAACACACCATGGACAGCGACAGAACAGCTTTTAATACAGAGAACATGCCAAGAAGAAAATATTAAGGAACACACAGAGGAACATACAGAGATGAACACAGAAAATAAAGAGAATGCACTAAGGGAACGGTTGCAAAGAGTAAAAAACTCAGGCGAGGAGAAGACTCAGAGAAACGGGGTGTGTTAAACATGGAACAGGAAGACAATGGAGAAGAATAGACACTAAATAAAACCATTTATCTCTGTAATCCCAGACCTGGTGGACTTGATCAATGAATGCTGATTTTGAGGGAGTTTGACTTCAGAGATGCAAAGCAGAAATCAAAGCCCTTCATTCTTAGCTGAGAATCCAGAAGCCTCCAGCTGCTTCTACTGCGGACAGCAATGGTGAGCACACTGGATTTACGATGTCGCTGACTTATCCTGACATGTTAGAATACGCTTCCCCGAAAAATAACAGGCCTGAACGAATTGGACAATGCTTCTGCTGAAATTGGTTTCTGGGGGGGTGAAGTAATCGGGATTCGTGTTTCTTTGCCGGCTGCTAATGAGACGCAGGTCGCTCTAATTTCCACTTGTGTGGGAGAATTGGTCGTGAGTTTGAAGTAATCGGCCTTCGTCGTTGAAACCAATGGTCTGTGACAACCAATTTCACAGACAAGTAGCTCTCGTCTCAACCAGGGTCAGTGGCAGACATTAGTCAGGATTTACACCTCCAGCAGAAAGCAGATTTACAATATTACTAAATTGCATTAAATTAATATGAGATTAAACCCACACAGTGCCAAGCCATTCACAAAGACTTAACGCTTAAGAGTTTTGCCTTTAATGTGTTCACAGCCAAATTATTCAACATGACAATAGATGACTAAATAATTATCTCATTCAGCTGGAATAATTCTATGGGTGGATAACCGTGATTTTGCTTTCGTGTTCATGCCTTCTTTGAATTTGAATGGAAATACTTTTTTTCGCATTGAAATCTTACAGAAGGAGCAAGTTGAAGTCTTGCATTCATTGTGGAGATTCGGTATGTTGATGAAGAGTCTCTTCTACAGGTGTACGGTAAAGAATATGTTGACTGGTTGCATCACGGCCTGGTCCGGCAACTCGAACGCCCAGGGATGAAAGAGAGGTAAAGATAAAAGTGAACACCGCCCAGTCTATCACGGGAACTAACCTTCCCCATATCAAAGCGATCTAGAGGATGCACCACCTCAAAAAGGCAGCCAGCAGCCAAACTTACAAAACTCTTAAGGGGTTGGACAGGCTAGATGCAGGAAGATTGTTCCCGATGTTGGGGAAGTCCAGAACAAAGTAGCCACAGTTTAAGGATAAGGGGGAAAACATTTAGGACCGAGATGAGGAAAACATTTTTCACACAGAGAGTGGTGAATCTCTGGAATTCTCTGCCACAGAAGGTAGTTGAGGCCAGTTCATTGGCTATATTTAAGATGTGGCCCTTGTGGCTAAAGGGATCAGGGGGTATGGAGAGAAGGCAGGTACAGGATACTGATGATCAGCCATGATCATATTGAATGGCGGTGCAGGCTCGAAGGGCCGAATGGCCTACTCCTGCACCTATTTTCTATGTTTCTATCATCAAGGACCCTGGCTACAGTCTCATTTCACTCCTGCCATCAGGAAAAAAGAAATGACGCTAAACGGATGACTCTGTAGACTGTCTCAATTTACTACTGCTATATGCTTATGCTGTATCTGAAATGCTTATCTAGGATGTATCTAAGTATAGTGATCCTTGTACTGAACTGAAAACAAAAATTAATTTCACTGTATCTCGATACATGTGAGAAAGAAAGTAACAATGAACCATTGAACCATTGGGTATAGGAATCAGAAAACGGTGAGGGCCAGTTCCAGTAACAGCATCTCCCCAAACAACTATCAGACTATTGAATATTGCAAACTCCAACTAAACTCCAAACCATGAACTGCTTTGGTTACACTAAGGACTTCGAGCTTCATTTTGTTCTGCACTATATTGTTTTTTTTATTTCTTGAACCTCTTTATTTGTGTTTATAATTGAGTACCGTTATTATCTATGTTGTGCTGTTGCAGGTAAGAATTTAATTGTGCCTTCTCGATAGATATGACAATAAAACCCTCTGATGTCAATACTCTTGATTTGTATGGTGCCTTCCACGACAATGACAAGATCATATGGTTCCTTTAAGGTTGCCAACATTTCTGGTACCTCCTCTTCATTGTACAGTATCTTATTTATTACCCTGGCAACTTCAACACACTGGGAGAAATCTTTTCATTGACAGGCACTGAAGCAAATATTCTTAGGTAGCAAGAAAACAGAAATACTCAGCAGGTCAGGTTGCAATCCTGGAGAGCGAAACAGAGTTAACAGATTAGGTTTAAGAAAGAACTGCAGATACTGGAAAAATCGAAGGTAGACAAAAATGCGGGAGAAATTCAACAGGTGAGGCAGCACCTATGGAGAGAAGGAATAGGCGACGTTTCGGGTCGAGACTGCTGAGTTTCTCCAGCATTTTTGTCTACCTAACAGAATAGGTTCATCATCAGAGCTGGAAAAAGTTAGGACTAAAACATGCTGAAATGTGTAGCGAAAGTGGGGCATGTGGAAGAAGGTCTGTGATAGAGTGGACACCTACACAGAATGGGTAACACTGGTTAGTGTGCACTGGTTAGGGTGCTGAGGCAGGTTAACAGCACAAACTGTCCAGAGGAGGTGTAAAAGAGCAGAAAACCTATTAGAGGGGCAACTGTTATTTAAGATAGGTATGTAGGTTAATTGGTTTGGTGTATGTGTAAAATTGTCCCTAGTGTGTGTAGGATAATGTTAATCTGCGGGGATCGCTGGTCAGTGTGGACTCGGTGGGCCGAAGGGCCTGTTTCCGTGCTGTATCTCTAAACTAAACTAAATTGGTCCTTCTCCTTGTCATCAGTAATCTAAACCTTATAATCATAATTTCCACTTGAGCACACTATCTGCCCCAAGACCAGGTCCAGCAATAGATCCTCATAAGGCAAGAGTAAACATTGGCCAAGAGAATTCTCCTGGGAATCTATACTTGGAGGTTTATTATTATTATTATTATTATTATTATTATTATTATTATTATTATTATTATTATTATTATTATATCATTGTAAACATTAGTGACGCAGTGCTGCTGATTTCCGACGGACATGGAGGTGAAGCAAGCATTTCCAGAGGAAAATTATATGTTGGTCTTCATAGTGAGAGGATTTGTGTACAGAAGCAAATATCTTTATCCAGTTATTCAGGAGCCCTGGTGAGATCACATCTTGAATATTGAGAGGCGTTTTGATCCACTTATCTAAGAAGGATACATTTGCCCAGGCAGAGCATGCAACAAAATGTTCACTAGACTGGTCCCAGGGACGTTTGGCTGCAGTTAGAGGAGAGATTAGATCGAGTATGTTTGTATTGACTGGAGTTTAAAAAGACGAATGAGTAGGTTTGTAGTCTAAAAAAGATGAAGATGTAACTGGAATGTAATACATTCAGACTCGGCGAGACAGACTGGATGGGGGGGAGGATGGTTTTCTTTGGCTGGGAATCTAGAAACAGAGGTCACAGCCCCATGTTACAATCCAAGAGACTTAGGACGAAGCGGAGGAGAGACTTCATCAGTCAGAGAGAGGGTGGTAGGGGCTGCAGAAGCCAAGTTGCTAAAGGGCAAGATGGATAAAGACATCAAGAGTATGGAGAGAGAGAAGGAATATGGTATTAAGTGCGGCAGGGTGGCGCAGCGGTAGATCTGCAGCTTTACAGCGCCTGTAGACCAGGGTTTGATGCTGACTACAGGTGCTGTCTGTACGGAATTTGTACGTTCTCCCCGTGACTGTGTGGGTTTGTCTGAGATCTTCGGTTTCCTCCCACATTCCAAAAACATACAGGTCCGTAGGTTCATTGGCTTGGTATAAATGTAAAATTGTCCCCACTGTGTGTAGAGTAGTGATATAGTGCGGGGATCGCTGGTCGGTGCGAAGGGCCTGTTTCCAATAGGCAATAGACAATAGGTGCAGGAGTAGGCCATTCAGCCCTTCGAGCCAGCACCGCCATTCAATGTGATCATGGCTGATCATCCCTAATCAGTACCCCTTTCCGTGCTGTATCTCAAAACTAAATTAAATGAAAGCTACATGATCAAGTCGAATAGCAGAGTATTGAACGGACTGAATTACCTGCTCCTACATCTATTTTCTATGCTTCTATGTTTCGCTATTTCTTCCCTTCTCTTCCTTTCTCTTTCTCTTCCCACTTAGGGTTGGGATAATGAAGTCTCCTATTATCCCTGCCCGGTAATCCATGCATATCTGCCCATCCATCTCTTTCCAGCAAGCTTGTACCTATAAAGTATGCAAAAAGCTCTCCTGTTTTTATTAACATGAAACTCAAAGATTCTGCCTTTGGCTCTCATGACACAATGACTACAGATAAAATAATTTATTTTCAAGTTAATCATGCAAAATATGCATACTTTTTAAGAAAAAAAATGTTTCTGTATACGGGAAAAAGATTGCAAGCATATTCTGATTAATTCCATTCTAACCCCGATTAGGTGATAAATATGTTAATATATGGAAATATTTTGGCAGAAAAGTGTCGCTGTCCTCCAAAGTTCTCCCCAAACGTTGTAATTTTTGTAAGAGGAATGACAATTTACATCGTAAAATATGTTAACGGAAGAAAACAAATGGCCGGCTGCCAGCAAGGTGACTACGTTTTGGAATATATGTTTAGTGTTTTTAGCAGATTCACTTTCCAAAGCTTTGATCTGGCTGAGATCCAAGCCCTTCTGGTGCTGTTAAAGGTTACATTTAATAATCACTGTGTCTAACTGGGAAAAAAAAATGTCAAATTATTACTGTGATAGATAGCAAGGGCACAGACTAATGGGAACCACCAGGCTAACCCTGATAAGGAAAAGACTTCGTATATAATATAGCCATTGATTTCCCTGCTCCTTTGAGTGGTGACGGCCACGTTTTATTTTCCTGAGCCCTGCGTTGTATGCTTTGAATCTATATTGCATTTGCCTCTTGCAACAGCCACATCCAACGTCAATAGTTCTCCTGCCTTCACAGGGTGAGATTTTGGTAATATTCCACAGCAGCGCTTCTGACAAAAAGATAGCTCGAAGGAAAATCTGTTCATTAACTGTGATTTAAAAGCAGCTCTATATTTGTGTTCTGCTGCTGTTTCCTGATTGACCACAGCCAGGACAGGAGCGGGCTTGGGCAAAATGATACAGTCCAAGGTGTATCAGTTACACCAGGGTGTAGCAAAAAACAATCCGTGAGTTTGTGGCGGTGAAAGAGGCCCCTTGGTCTGCCCGAACTTTGTTGATCTCCCAGCAGAGTGAGATGTCCGTCGGGGAATGTTGCCGGCTGGGCCTGCTCCAGACTGCAGGAGTACGGGCTGAAGCTCGTTGCAGCCAACGCCAAGGCTCCGTTTTTTTTAATTTATCACAAAAATAAATGTAATCAATCATTGCAATATCACAGGTATATTCAATACAAAACAATACAAACCAATACCAAACAAACACACCATCATAATACAAGATACAAGATACATTTAATACAAAATCACCCAATTATCTAAGCAAATATTCCTAAATGTTACACTCTTATACAATTATATTACAATCCTTATGAAGGATGCATTCCACCCCCCGCGGTGCCCAGCGGTCCTGGAATTCCCCGGGATGCCGTGGATGGCGTGTTGTTCCCTCTCTAGTACCATCCGGGTGCAGGCGTAATCCCAGAAAAGGGACAGGCCGTGGGCTCAGGCAGAGCCCTCTTCCGCCTGGCGCTGTGACTCACAGATGGCCAGCTTGGCCAGGCCCGGGAGCAAGCCAACCAGGACATCTTCAGCCCTACCCTCTCCCCTACGCACAGGGTGTCCAAAGATGAGGATGGCGGGTGTGGAGTGCAGCCAGCAGGCAAGGAGCAGCCTCCTTTAGATATTGGAACAGGGGCTGCAGCCTCACACACTCCATATACACGTGGAACACAGACTCTTCCAGCCGGCAACAGTGGCAGGCGGCTGGCGGGTCGGTGAACCAGGAGAGAAACAGGTTGCACTAGACTCCTTGGTGCAGTGCCCTCCATGCCAAGGCTCTGTGGGAGCCTGCCCCTTTTCCGGGGTTACGTCCGTGCCCGGGTGGGATTAGAAAGGGAATACGCCCTGTCTGTGGGCACCCTGAGGGAGTTCCGGGACCGCTGGGCTCCGCAGGGTGTTGAATGTATCCTCAATAAGGATTGTATCATAATTGTATAATAGTTTATTATGGATATATGTTTGTATTGTATTTATGGTGGTGGGTTCTGGCTTGTTTTATTGTAGTGTAAATATTATTTTTTAAAAATTGAATAAATATTTTGTTTAAAAAAAAAAAAAAGGCTCTGTGGGAGAGGACCACCGTCTAGGGTCCTCCCGCTGCTGCACATTGGAGGTTAGGTATGGTGGAGACACCCCTCCTAGCCGGCGAGAATGTCGATGTAATTTTGCACAGTTCTCATTTGGTGCATATTTTTTTATCTTGAGTAAAGTTTATTTTGATTTTATAAAGAGTGTCAGAGACTCTGGATGCATCCCAGTGGGAGTCCTCATTGACAGAAGTAGAGACAAGAAAATGCTGCATAAAAAATCCTTACTCATTTAGCTGATTAAAATTGCCCATTACTAAAAGCCAAGGTGGCAGTCAGCTTGCAATCAGATCACATTTGACCTGTATGATATTATGTATTTCACCGAAGAGTCTGTTTCTGCACTGAATCTCTAAACTAAACTAAGGTACATGCACTGATCAATGCGTTTAATACAAGGCAGGGTTCAGTGGGATAGACTTGGAAATGGAAGGGTAATTGGGGTTGATCAATAAATACTGTCTGTCTCCAAGTCTATCTCACTGAACTCTGCCCTTTATTATATTGATCAGTACATCTACCTGTATTAAACATGTTGATTAGCATCTGAACCTGTACCAAATATCGTGAAGCATTGTCCTCTCTATTTCTATTTGCGATGTCTGAAAGTCATCTTGACGCTGCAATTACTTACTCAGTGTTGCAGGAGTTTGACTGATTATATTTGTCCGGTTTGCTTCTTTCAAAATAATAATCTCGTCCCTGATTGAAAATCTCTTTAATCTTTCCGCAGCAAGGTTGTGGATGGATCAGCACTGCTCTCCAGTTTAATACATCTCAGGCCTGTCTGCCGGCATTACACTGCCTCTACTTTCTGACTTTGTGTTGTGCCTTCTGTCACTTTTGAACGTATCAAAGGGTTTTCAAAATGTAACATGGAAAACACAAGGTTAATTTTCCGACAGACAGCTGCACAATACAATGTGAAAGTAACATCAGCTCAAGTGACGGTGGATGGCAGGTGAGCGATGGACAGTACTGGATGCTGAATGTTCCCTACATTAGTACTGAGGGTTGGTGAATGTTCCCTACATTAGTACTGAGGGATGGTGAATGCTCCCTACATTAGTACTACAAAATGCTGAATGCTCCCTACATTAGCACTGAGGGATGGTGAATGGTCCATACATTAGTACAGAGGGAGTACTGAATGTTCCCTGCATTAGTACTGAGGGATGTTGAATATTCCCTGCATTAGTACTGAGGGATGTTGAATGCTCCCTACATTATTACTGAGGACTGCTGAATGGTCCCTACATTAGTACTACAGACTGCTGAATGCTCCCTACATTAGTACTGAGGGATGGTGAACGCTCTCTACATTAGTACTGAGGAATGCATGCTGAATGCTTACATTAGTACTGAGGGATGGTGAATGCTCTCTACATTAGTACTGAGGAATGCTGAATGGTCCCTACATTAGTACTACAAAATGCTGAATGCTCCATACATTAGTACTAAGAGAATACTGAATGTTCCATACATTAGTACTGATGGAATACTGAATGCTCCATGCATTAGTAGTGAGAGAGTACTGAACGCTCCACGCTTTAGTACATGGAGTACTCAATGCTCCATACATTAATACTGAGAGAAAACTGGATGCTCCATGCATTAGTACTGAGAGAGTACTGGATGCTCCATGCATTAGTACTGAGAGAGTACTGAATGCTCTTGCCTGATAAATCCCTTGAGTTTTTTCTTGTCTGACGAATCTATTGGTGTTTTTTTGAGTACGTAGCAAGCAGGGTAGACAAAGAAGAGTTGGTGTATGTTATTTACTTCGATTTTCAGAAGGCCTTTGGTAAGGTGCCACACATGAAGCTGCCAAGTAGCAGAGTCATAAATGGGTACGAAGGCAGTGTTGAGGAAATCTGCAGAAGGACTTGGACAGGTTGGGAGTGTGGGCAAAGTAGTGGCAAATGGAATTCAGCGTAACTAAGTGTGTGGTTATGCACTTTGGTAAAAGGAATAAAGGCATAGACTACTTTTTAAATGCGGAGAGGATTCAGAAAATGGAGGGGCAAGGGGACTTGGGAATGCTTGTGCAGAGTCCCTAAAGGGGCATTAGAGCATCACGGTGGCGCAGCGGTAGAGTTGCTGCCTTACAGCGTTTACAGCGCCAGAGACCCAGGTGCGATCCTGACCACGGGACTATGAGTGCTGTCTGTGCGAAGTTTGCACTTTCCCCCCATGACCGCATGTGTTTTCTCCGTGATCTCCAGTTTCCTCCCACTCTCCAAAGGCGTGCAGGTTTGTAGGGTAATTGGCTTGGTGTAATTGTAAATTATCCCCAGTGTGTTAGTGTTAGTGTTGCGGGGATCGTTGGTTGGCACAGACTCAGCAGGCCGAAGGGCCTGTTTCTGTGCTGTATCTCCATACTAAACAAATAGGACCCTTTCACTGTTGGGGATTAGGCTGCACTTGGTTATGGTGATGTCTATTGGATTCAACAGCTCGCTGAAGGGAGGATAGCACAGCAAAGAAACTCCGATCCAGGGAGCAAAGGAATTGAGAGTCACGGCAGCAATAACAGTTTACAGTGTGTGAAACAGTCTGTGCAAGATTAATGAGAGTTCAAATTCAATGCCAATTATCACAGTTAACAGCTTGTGTTCTGGGTTCTAGCTCTGCAACAAATCTTCTGATAAATACTGTCTTTCAGTCTTTCTTGACACAATTTCAGTATCAAAGAGTAATCAGATTTCATCCTCCAAAAGAATTGTGGGGAAAATCTATTATTGAACAGGCAGAAGCATTGTTAAACTGGTCACAGTCCTAACAGCACATTTACTGAATGTTAAGTCTTGTAAAAAATATACACAGAAAAAAGCTACTTGCATTTAATTATCCTCAATATAATTCATTAACAAATTGCCAGCAGAAATTCATTTCCTGGTGCAAGCAGCCAGTTTGCATCAATATATCAAAGGCCAGCTTTTGACCATATCTTCTTCTCTCTCAGAGACTCCATCCCTCCCCATTTTACCCGTTCTGCAGTCCTCTCTCTCTCACCCCCTTGCCCAATCTTCAGTTTAATGTATTGCCACGTGTACCGAGGAACAGTGAAAAACTTTTGTTGCGTGCTAACCAGTCAGTGGAAAGACAATACATGATTACAATCGAGCCGTTTACAATGTATAGATACATGATAAGCGAATAACGTTTAGCACAAGGTAAAACCAGTAAAAGTCCAATCAAACATCGTCCGAGGGTCACCAATGAGGAAGATCGTAGTTCAGGACTGCTCTCTAGTTGCGGTAGGATGATTTGGTTGCCTGATAACAGCTGGGAAGAAACTGTCTCTGAATCTGGAGGTCGATGTTTTCACACTTCTATACCTTTTGGGAGGGGAAAAGGTTCCCCTTGATTGTGCTGCTGGCCTTGCCGAGAAAGCGTGAGGTATAAATTGAGTCAAAGGAAGGGAGGTTGGTTTGTGTGATGGTCTAGGCTGCGTCCACAATTTGCTGCAATTTCTTGCGGTCTTGGAAGGAACTTTTCCCAAACCAAGTTGTGAGGCATCGTGATAAAATGCTTTCTATGCCCCACTGCGCTCTTTCTTCATCCCCATCTCACCTACTGTTATCACTCCCTCATACCCCCATTCTCTTTTCTCCCCTCCCCCTCCTCCCCCCCCCCCCCCCCCCAAACATCTCTTTCTACCTTCCTCCCATCCTCAACTAATCTTCATCTCCAAATTCTTAACTACACCCCTCACGTTTTAATGCCTCGTTAACTCTTCCCACCATCTCCACTTGTAATCTAGACACCTCACCGTGACATTTACGATACATTGGAGGGGAGAAGCGGGGAATGTTAGAAGCTGGCTGCGATGATTAAGTTACTGGGCGAGAACTCCAGAATACATGAAGAAAACCTGCTTGAAACTCTGATCTCAGTTAAAAGTGTAGTTTAGTCATTCATTTATTCAATGCAAGTCTTGAGTGCCAAGTATCTTGTGCTGTGGTAGTGTAGAAAGGGCTGGACCTTCTTTCATGTTGCACATACTTGTTCGTGCCACAAGCATAGCAATCCTGCAATCAGCTTTCACCACAAGGTGCCAGGCTCAATGTGCTCCAAGCTCTCCAGCCTGTGGCATTAGCCAGGCATGCACACAGAGAAACAGCCCTTCACACGAAAGATCACGCCAACCTTGCGATGGAACTTGGCACAGCCCGTGGTGGTGTGATAAGGTCCCTAGATCCTTCAACGGGTCATTCCCCTAGATATCTGCAGTTTAGTTTAGTTTTGCTTAGTTTCGAGATACAGCGCAGAAATAAACCCAGTCCGCACCAACCAGCGATCCCCGCACACCAACGATATCCTACACACTAGGGACGATTTACAATCTCTACCGAAGCCAACTAACCTGCAAACCTGTACGTCTTTGGAGTGTGTGGGGAAACCGGAGATCTTGAAAGAGCAATGGCTAGGATGGAAATAGGTCCCAATTAAATTGATTCTCAGTCTGCCGTTGTACAGATGAAAAGGCAACCATCATCGCAAGATGCAGTCCCTGCAGGTTTTGCCTCATTTACTGTTCACAGTGGAGATTGTGCTCCATTTCCCACTCGATGCTCATGACAAAAATGCCTTGGTAGATGTTGCATAGTGCTTTAAAAAATTGTGTTGTAAACTATAGTTCAGGACAGCAGCGTCTGTGAGCGCAGCTAAACTCGGTTGACAGATAACTTCATAACACATGCGGAGGAAGGTTGGAGCTAGTCCCAGGAGTTACAAGTAAATTTCTTGCAGTGAGATGCCGAACCTAATCACCATACTTGTACAATGATGGGTTGCTCAATGTGTACATGAATGCTGATACAATTCAGAATGAAGTCTGGTTCTGACCTTGCAAGTGCACAGCTAAGCAGAGAGCATATCAACAGATAACGTGGCCTGAGTGTATATTATAATACAATTATAACATTCCAACTGCAAACATGTTCAGAAACTATTTCATTTATTGGAGGATTTTTCAGGATGTCATTGAGTCAAAGTCATACAGCATGGAAACAGGCCCTTCGGCCAAATGCCCACACCGGCCAACATGTCCCATTTACATTAATCTTACCTTCCTGCATTTGGTCCATATTCCTCTAAACCTGTCTTATTCATGTACCTGCCTACATGCTTCTTAAACATTGCGATAGTCCCTGCCTCAACTACTTCCTCCAGCAGCCCATTACATACACCCACCACCAGTGACGGACTGGTCAGGGTGCCAGCTCGCCTGATGGCAAGTGGGCCCCTGATGAAGTGGGCCCCCTTTTGTCTCCTGGCAACCAATATTTTTAGACCCAGTCCGCCACTGCCCACCACCCTTTTTACCCCTCAGGTTCCTATTAAATCTTTCCATCGTCACCTTAAACCCATGTCCTCTGGTTGTTGATTTCCCTACTCTGGGCATCCGATCTATTCCTCATAGTTTTGTACACCTCTATAAGATCACCCCTCATCCTCCTGCGCTCCAAGGAATAGAGTCCTCGCCTGCTTAACCTGTCCCTATAGAGCCCTCGAGTCCTGGCAACATCCTCGCAAATCTTCTCTGCGCCCTTTCCAGCTTGACATCATCTTTCCAATAACATGGTGCCCAAAACTGAACACAATACCCGACAGTAAATGCGGCTTCTTATTCAACTGCAACATGGCCTCACAACTTCTATACTCAATGCTCTGACTGATGACGGCCAATGTGCCAAAAATCCTATTTGACCACCCTATCTACCTGTGATGACACTTTCAATGAACTATGTACCTGCTCTCCTAGATCCCTCTGCTCTACAACACTCCCCAGAGAACTCCTGTCCTGGAGTTTTGAGTTGTGACATCCCATCACCATGTTGTAGTCTGACCATCTCCACTTACCCAGTACCAAGATGGGAGAGGCGAGATGTCTTGACGCGATGTTAGGAGATGAAGCCAGAGTGAATGGCCATCGCAACGGGTCAGTGTTGCTCTTTGAACACTGCTGCAACCAAATTTATTTGATATAAGGCAGCCTGAACAAAATCCCTAAACCTCTGCCCCATTCTGTGAGTGCCAGCTTTTGGGACGTTGGCCTTCATCAATCAGAGTATTGAGTGTAGAAGTTGGGAGATCATGTTACCATGTTATATTGCAGAGGACTGCTCAATCCATAACACCAAGGATACAGGACAAAAGCAATTCCTGCTTCTAGAATGGAGCTTGGCAGCTGATGGCGTAAATGGATCACTGGAAATGACCCGTGAGTCAGTGGGAAATTGGGTAATAAACATAAACTATTATCATGGAGCACAGGCCCAGATATCTTCATGGGAACAGGCAACAACAGATTGAACAATCCATTCTCCATTACTGCCCCACAGAATTAATTTGGTTGAGTTCCATTATCTAAATGATGCAGATCAGTCCCCTATTTTATCATTGATTTGAAATCACATTTATTTAATAGCAGGATAATGAATGGTTTGCTTTGCAAAAAATACAAGGCTTCCTATTAACGAGCCGCTCCACGCGATATTCAGTTTCACGAGCCTCAAGCATCAAGTCGTTCTGTATCTTAATAAACATTTTGGTTCCATACATCAAAATATATGTTTAAAATTGATTGCAAAGAAAGAGCAAGGGACGCGTTCAAATGCTAATTGCTTTAGGAGTGCTTGTTGGGAAAGTGTGGAGGATAGGAAGCTTTATCGTGTGTGTTATTCATTCTCTAACCTGCCCTTGGACTGGTTCATGTGCAAAGAGACGGTGACATTTGAGTACCAGACCTGACACCCTTCACCTTGAGAAGTGAAAGTCTCCGAGTCACTCGGCTTTGAGCATAAGGTCTAGTCCGTGACTCCAAGCTGTACAGTGATTCATTTCCTTTGTTTTGTTTGATTAACGTGTAATAATGTGTTCATTTCCATTGAATAAATTGATAAGGTGATTAACTGGAAAGAAGCAAATTAGCTGAGAATATTAAGCTTCGACAAATGGCCGCAGATAAGTAGGAACCTTTGTTACTGGTGTTATCTAACTCTGCAAGCTGTGACACCAGAGGTTGGCCTATATGCACCAGCATTCATTTTGGCTATAAACGGTGAACACATGTATCCGTGGCCACTGAGTGCAGCCCTGCGGAGCGAGCTGCCGGAGGAGGTTGGTGCTATTGCAACGTTTAAAAAAACATTTGGGCATGGGAGGCACGGTGGCGTAGCGGTAGAGTTGCTGCCTTACAACACTTGCAGCGCCGTAGACCCAGGTTCGATCCCGACTACGGGTGCTGTCTGCACAGAGTTTGTACGTTCTCCCCGTGGCCTGCGTGGGTTTTCTCCGAGACCTTCCATTTCCTCCCACATTCCAAAGACGTACAAGTGTGTAGGTTAATTTGCTTGGTCTAAGTGTAAACTGCCCCGAGTGTGTGTAGGTCAGCGTTAATGTGCAGGGTTCGTTGATCGGTGTGGACTGGTTGGGCCAAATGGCCTGTTTCCGCGCTGTATCTCGAAACTAAACTAAACTAAATGTACATGGATAGAAAAGGATTGGAGGGTGGTTAACTTGCTCACGTTTGCCTTACACTCCTGAGTACCCGCATCACACTCCGACATAACTCCCAGGATCTTTGGCCATGAGCCATAGTGGCAAGTGGCTAGTTCCTTTAATGGCTCTGTCCCCATAAGTAACCACCCTGACATCAGGAGCGCCTTCCTATGCTGGAGAGGCTACGTCCTGGCTGGAAGTGACCCTGCACCAGACCCATGGCGTTAAAGCTAGGAACTAAGTGTCATCCTGAAGGCAGAGTCCTTGCAGATAAAATACATCATCTGGGATAACTGCAAGATCCAAAGGTGAAGATTCATGCCTTGGTCATTTCAGCATGTATAAGTTGTTTAAGAATGAACTACAGATGCTGGAAAAATCGAAGATAGACAAAAATGCTGGAGAAACTCAGCGCATGAGGCAGCATCTGTGGAGCGAAGGAAATAGACAACGTTTCAGTTCGAGACTCTTCTTCAGTGTGAAGAAGGGTCTCGACACGAATTGTCACCTATTCCTTCGCTCCATAGATGCTGCCTCACCCGCTGAGTTTCTCCAGCATTTTTGTCCACCTTCAGCATGTGTAAGTGTCCTTTTCACCTCAGCTTATAGTTGTGGACGCTTTAACAAAGTCAAATGTGCTAATGTGCTGAAGTGTGACCAAATAAAATTGAACGTGAATCTCTCAAATCAGTTAACTATCAAACGTTGAGAGGGAGAGAACTTTAGGGACAAAATCCCACACGTCAGGCCTGGACATCAGAAGCTGTGTTCATGTGATTAGATTGTTTTGTTGTTCTTGAGGGGGTGCTGATATCACAGTCTGGAGAAGATTCATGTAAAGAGGGACAATTCTATACGTGAACCTAAAAACCAGCAAAGGATTTGTAAAATCCCTCAACAGTGTAGCAGTGGAGTTGTTGCCATACAGCGCCGAGAGACCGGGTTCGAACCTGACTACGGGCGCTGTCTGTACGGTACCTTCTCCCTGTGACCGCTTGGGTTTTCTCTGGGTGCTCCGGTTTCCTCCCACACTCCTCCCACACTCCAAAGACGTACAGGTTTGTAGGTTAATGGACCGATAGATTGTTCCTCCTGGGTAGAAAAGAACTAATGTGCGGGGATCGCTGTTCAGCGAGGACTCGGTGGGCCAAAAGGCCTGTTTCCCCACCGTATCTCTAAACTAAACTAAAGGAACAAAGCAGAAGAGTAGGAAGATTAATTCATCCATTTGATCCTTTAATTAGATTCTATCTGATCTGAACATCAGTTCCCCCACCTTTAATTTACCAACTTTAATTTACTTCCTCAATACCATTCTCTGAAACGACGTCTATAAATCGTGGTCTTGAGAGTTTTCATTGATCCAGCAACCACAGTTATTTGGGGGATGCAAGCTCCTGTTTTCCCTGAGCCATTACATGAAATCACTCGTAAAGGCATTGGCTGCAAACAGTGATGGGCTCCTGCATCCCCCAGCAGGAAATATAATTTCTCTCCGCAGATGCAAAAAAAAACTGCAGATGCTGGTTTACAAAATAAGACACAGAGTGCTGGAGTAACTCAACCAGTCAGGTAACATCACCAGAGAAGATGGACAGATGGTGTACATTTCCCACACTCTAGGGAATGGAGGCCATGTTGCACTATCTGGTTATATAATGCAAGCCTGTGAATCAACTTTTAAAACGTATCGTGCAGTAAGGAACTGCAGATGCTGGCTTAAACCAAAGAAAGACACAAAAAGCTGGAGCAACTCAGCGGGACAGGCAGCATCTCTGGAGAGAAGGAACGGGTGACGTTTCGGGTCGAGCCCCTTCTACAGACTTATTTCTCTGTACAGAATGCTCCACTTTGGGCCCCCAATGTAAAATGGAAGATCCCCCATGATTGATTGGCAGAGTAGACTAATTCTGCTGCTGTGACCCACATGAACTTGTGAACCCATCTCTCTGGCGATGGGGTCTAAAGTTCCCAGCTCCCACCACCCACTACCACCCCCCTCCAGGTAGTCGTCGATAGGCCAGCCCCAAACTGTGCGGTGAGGGTCCCGACTGTGCCAGCAGGCTCCACCTCCATCGCTATCCCACCTCCATCACCATCCCACACCACCCCACATCCATGACAGCTTCCCCAGTCCCTCTGGAGAATTTCCGGCCCAAAAAAACTGTGGATCTGGGATCCCACCTACTCCAGGTGTGGAGTAACTCACATCAGTAAACATCCAGAAACATAGACAATGGTGTACATTTCCCACACTCTAGGGAATGGAGGCCATTCGGTTATATAATGCGAGCCTGTGAACCGCTTTTAAAACGTATGATCATGGCTGATGCTCTTAAACTCAGTATCGACCATACCTGCCTTCTCTCCATACAGGCTGCTTCCCTTAGCCACAACGGGGCCGAGCCCCATCTAACTGCACCGTGCTTAAACTTTATAGCCAATTAAACTGGCCTCAACCACCCTCTGTGGCAGAGAGACTAATTCCAGAGATGACACCACTGAACGTGTGAACCCAAAATGGGTTCTTCTCATCTCGGTTTTAAAGGATTTCCCCCCCCAGGTAGTCCTTAAGCCCCAAAAGGGTCCCCGACTGTTGCTGTGACCCCTTGTCCAGGGACTCCATCCCTAACATCGGAATCCCACCCCTTCCTGCATCCTAGCCTCCCCAACCCTCTAAGAATTTTGTCAGTTTCCCACCCACTATAAGAAATACAATGTGCAGGAAGGAACTGCAGGTGCTGGTTTAAACCGAAGATAGACACAAAATGCGGCAGTAACTCCGTGGGCCAAGCAGCATCTCTGGAGCAAAGGAATAGGTGACGTTTCGGGTTGAGAAGTTTCAGGTCTGAAGAAGGGTCTCGACCCAAAAGGGTCTCGAGTTCGTAGATCACAAAAATCTTGGGGTTTTTTTAAGGTCCTTTCAACTCGGCAGAGGACTCGGGAAAGTGGGACAGGCCCTTTACTCTGTCCCTAAAGTACTAATGAGCAGTTTCGTTTAGTTTAGTTTAGAGATACAGCGCAGAAACAGGCCCTTCGGCCCACTGAGTCCACACTGACCAATGATCCCCGCACATTAACTAGGGACATTTCCAAACTTATACCAAGCCAATAGACCTACAAATCTGTACATCTTTGGGGTGTCGGATGAAACCAAAGATCCCAGCGAAAATCTTCGCAGGTCACGGGGAGAACGGACAGACAAGCACCCGTGGTCAGGATCGAACCCGGGTCTCTGGCGCTGTGAGGCAGTGGTTCTACTGCTGCGCCACCATGCTGCCCTGTGTAGTGGGAGTGTAGAGGAAGGTTCACTCTCAAGCTAATCCACGCTGCACCAGGAACATTTGATGGGACTGGGTTAGGAGAGCTTGTCCCATTCTGTCTCAGCTCTGGGGACATTAAATAGGAAAATGTAGCGGCTGCTTCACTCTATCTATCTAACTAACTGTGGTGTCCCTCTATGGGACTGTATGATGGTGCAGTGTACAGGGAGCTTTACACTGTTTGTAAATATGCTGTACCTGCCCGGGGAGTGTTTGATGATGTAATTGGAAAATATTCCATTCCCAGCACTCACACAGCTGCAGAATCTATTAAGGTTAAACCGGTGGCACTCATCCACGTAAAAATCTGCTCGTGTGAAACAAAAGGGTCAGTTATTATACAGGGAAAAAAATAAGACAGCAGTAAGCAAACCTGTTTCCAAAATACTTCCTCTATTCCTGCTGTCAGAGTGTGGGAAAGAATGACAAATTACCTATTGCAATAGTGTGGACACAAATAGCAGAAAGATATATTGCGCCATCACCAACATCATTTACCACATATAAATCTCCCAGTGGAATATTGATGATTACCTCATGCTCTACAAACACTGGTCTCCACACATACTATCTCCAATCCTTCAACACTTTCTCATCACCCACAGGGACTCTTCGTCAGGTCATCTCCGTACATTCTTCTTAGAAACATAGAAACATAGAAATTAGGTGCAGGAGTAGGCCATTCGGCCCTTCGAGCCTGCACCGCCATTCAATATGATCATGGCTGATCATCCAACTCAGTATCCCGTACCTGCCTTCTCTCCATACCCCCTGATCCCCTTAGCCACAAGGGCCACATCTAACTCCCTCTTAAATATAGCCAATGAACTGGCCTCAACTACCCTTTGTGGCAGAGAGTTCCAGAGATTCACCACTCTCTGTGTGAAAAAAATTATTCTCATCTCGGTTTTAAAGGATTTCCCCCTTATCCTTAAGCTGTGACCCCTTGTCCTGGACTTCCCCAACATCGGGAACAATCTTCCTGCATCTAGCCTGTCCAACCCCTTAAGAATTTTGTAAGTTTCTATAAGATCCCCTCTCAATCTCCTAAATTCTAGAGAGTATAAACCAAGTCTATCCAGTCTTTCTTCATAAGACAGTCCTGACATCCCAGGAATCAGTCTGGTGAACCATCTCTGTATTGTATTGTATTGTATTGTATTCAAATTTATTGTCATTGTCTCAATTAGAGACAACAAAATGAATTTCCCTTTACAGTCAGTATCATAAAAATAAAAAAATAATAAATATTAAAACATATTAAAAAAATAAAATAGAATTTAAAAAAAAAACAAAAAAAAAAAAACTCCCTCTATGGCAATAATGTCCTTCCTCAGATTTGGAGACCAAAACTGTACGCAATTCCTCCTTCTTCCTCCTTCTGCGCAGATTTATTCCGTCTGGTGTTTGGGGTCTCACTGTCCACCAACCGCTACCCCGCTCCTTAAGATGCCCTAAAGGGAGATGTACGCGTGCTCCTGTTCCAATGTGGGTCAGGGCCAGGGACCTCCCCGTCAATCGGGCAATCATTCACAGGGCTTGCAAAGTCGGATGGGTCATGGGGACATGCGGAATAGGGGCAAGGGTGCGGCTCATCAAAACTGATCCTCACTTCAGCAGGATTATGCTCGACCTGATCTTGCCCTCAGCTTCACTTTCCTTCCAGTTCTTCCCAGCCTATCACTCCCCAATACACCAAAGATGGAATTATCTTAGTCTTAGATTCATAATGGCAGAGCATCATTGAGTCATAAAGCACAGAGATAAGTCCTTTCACCTAACTTATCCACAATGGCCAAGATACCCATCTATGCTAGTCCCATTTGCCTGTGTTTGATCCATAGCCCTCTAAACATTTTCTATCCATGATGTACCTGTCCAAACGTCCCTTAAATATTGTTTGTGTACCTTGCTTCAACCACTTGAATATGTTAAAGGGCAGTCAGCCGGCTACATTGTTTTATATTAAGTGCAAGTACTTTAATATGGCCAGGAAACTGGGCCAACGAGCCTGGTTCTATGACTAGGGCTCTATAACCAAAAGCACCAGTGTTAAGAATTTTAGACCTGAGGGGCATAATTACCTTTTAGGACTGAGACATGGAAACATTTAATCATGCAGAGCGAGGTGAATGGTTCAATTCTCTATCCCAAGGCACTGCTGAAGCTGAGATGTTGAGTTTGTTCAACACAGAAATCAATGGATTTCTGGACGTTAAGGAAATCAAAGGATATGGAGATAAAGTGTCGTAAAAAGGTGCTGACACACAAGATGAGCCAGGGTCTGACGGATGGTGGAACAGGCTCAAAGGGCCACATGACCTACTTCCTATATTCCCAAATTCATACGTTCCAGAGAATAAATTTAGGAATACAGGCACAAGTCACAATTAAGCTCTTGTAGCTCATTTTGCCATTCGATGAGATCATTGCTGATCCATGACCTACTTTTCCCCAAATCCCTCAATAATTTTGGTTACAAAAAAAAACAATAGACAATAGGTGCAGGAGTAGGCCATTCGGCCCTTTGAGCCAGCACCGCCATTCAATGTGATCATGGCTGATCATCCCCAATCAGTACCCCAAAGGCAGCCATAAATGTAACAATTGCGTTGGAACTGATCAAAAGAGAACTCCAAATTTCCCCAACCCCTCTGCAGGTAGAAATGTTTCCTAATTTATTCACAAATAGATCCTGCGCGAATCTTACAACCCTGAACCTTCAACTCTGTGGCCAGTGGAGATAGTTTGTCCCAATCGATTCGCCTCAGCTTAAAAACTTAGATCAATTAATCCCCTATACTTTGAGATTTCAGTGAATACCTTTCTGGATTCTCTGTAATCAATGGATAGGAAAGATTGAGAAGGCGATGGGCCAAATGTGGGCAAATGGGACTATGTTAAATGGGGCATCTTGGTGGTTATGAATGAGTTGGGACAAAGGGCCTTTGTCCCTGTTCTACACTCCACGACATTGCTTGTAATTTAACCCTAGGAGTCGAAATTGATTGTGGCAAATCTATGCAATGCATTTTCCAAGATTAAGATGATCCTGCATTGCCGATAATGGTGGTTGGGTCAATTCTGAGGACTGTCAAAGCAGGGTGAGGACTAAAATCCTGCTGGTAAAATAAATAAGTTATGAAGAACGCACAGTCAAGGCACTCATTACACAACCGCTGCAGCAGGGAAAACAGTTCTTTATCAGACCAAGATCTACTTTTATTTTTTGTTGCCCATAGCAACAAGACCTTACAGAGAAAAGGCCTTGACTACTCTTAGTCCTTCACAACATTGTAAGTTAAAGGAACGTGTAAACACCTGCCATGTACAAAAGGTCTCCCCAGCTCGGAACCTCTGCATCAGGAGCCCAGCAATCACACATGCCTCTCCTGCCCAGTGTTCACTGTCTTCCTCACTCCCTAGTTTGTATAAGCAAGTTTGGTATTCCGAAAAATGCAAGGAATCATGGGATGTGTCAAAGGTCACTCGTGATAAACATTCTCGGCAACTGTGCTGCTGCATGTATAAAGACCTGCGTTTCATCTGTAGTCAGGATTGAACCCGGGTCTCCGGCACTGCAAGTGTTGTTGAATTGCTACTGGACCCTCCCCGTCCCCTCCCGGGTGTCCCATCCCTGTCAGGGGGGCAGCCGGAGATGTCCGGGGTGACCCTGGACTGACGGGACACCGGCCCGGAGCAGTGGAGTTAGCACTTCTTCTCCACGCTGGTTGTAAGCCTGGGGCTCCACTGCTCCAGGCCGGTGTCCCATCAGTCCAGGGTCACCTCGGACATCTCCGGCTGCCCCCGGACAGGGATGGGACACTTGAGAGGGGACGGGGACGGTCCAGTAGCAATTCAACAGCACTTGCAGCGCCAGAGACCCGGGTTCGATCCTGACGTAGGATGAAATGCAGGTCTGCACACATGCAGCAGCGCAGTTGCCAAGAATGTTTATTGCAAGTGACTTTATTTCTTAGAATAAAAGGGAGGTCATTTAAGACTGAAGTGAGCAAAAACTTTTTGACCCAGAGAGTTGTGAATTTATGGAATTCCCTGCCACAGAGGGCAGTGGAGGCCGTCACTGGATGGATTTAAGAGAGAGTTAGATAGAGCTCTAGGGGCTAGTGGAGTCAAGGGATATGGGGAGAAGGCAGGCACGGGTTATTGATAGGGGACAATCAGCCATGATCACAATGAATGGCGGTGCTGGCTCGAAGGGCCGAATGGCCTCCTCCTGCACCTATTTTCTATGTTTCTATGTTTCTATGACCTATGACCTAGGCATGCGCAGTCGGAATACCGAACTCGCTTATTGAGGGGTCATCAAATATCCTCATCGGCATGTTTGTGATTGTATAATGATGCACGGGTTCAGAGAGTATGTTCTCTCCAGAACAGGGAAAAGCTCTGCAGCAGATTATGTACTTTTCCACTTCTGTATATTTCTGCAGGTTTGGGCAAGATGTTCTCTGGAAACAGACATAAATACTGTAGTAACTCAGCGGGACAGGCAGCATCTCTGGATAGTCTGCTGTGAACCACAGAAAGATGCCGGTACACCATACCAGCACGTGCCATTACAAAATAAAACACTGGTTATGGGACTGGAAGTCTCACAGAGAATATTACGGTGCAGAAGAAGTTATACAGCAGCAGTCACTGTGCAGGAAGCATTCTATAGTGTTATAAGGGAATTTAACCAGAAATTATATTATGCAAGAGGTTTCATATAGTGATATTCATAGTGGGGTTAGGATAATACAAAGGGTGCAATGGTGAGAGAGAAGCAAAGATTGTTACCTTTGTAGCAAGATTTAAACACAGAGTGGTACAGTGAGGGAGATTGCACATATAATATTACTATGAAGGAGAGGTTACGCAGAGGAAGTTAAATTAGGTACATTTTACATAAAATGTACAATCAGAGAGGTTATACTGGAAGAGTGCAGGTGTGTCATGCAGGCAATGCTACTATTGAAGGGAGTTGCAATGCAATGCGTTATAGGGGGATAGACACAAAAAGCTGGAGTAACTCAGCGGGACACGCAGCATATCTGGAGAGAAATAGGTGACGTTTCGGGTTGAGACCCTTCTTCAGACTATAACCCCTGTTATGGGGGGTCCTAGAAAATGTTCCATAACACAAAGGGTGGTTAGAATAGGAGATAGTTGAGTCAGGTACTATCACAAGAGAGGAGATAGTTAAGTCAGGTACTGTCACAGCATTTAAGAAAGGGCTTTTTCCTGTACTGTATTGTACTGTTCCATGTTCTATGAATTCTGTGAATTTGTGAATTTCCATTGCCCAAATGACCATAAAATAAGAGTCACTTGCATTCGAGTATGGGATGAATTATATCATGACTATAGCAATGGGGGAGGTTCTACAGGAATGATACTGTGGGGGGAGTATTGAGAACTAGTATTATAGTGTAGAAGGGTTATTTGGAGACTGCTGTGGTGAGATTTAGTTTAGTTTGGTTTAAATACACAGTGCAGAAACAGGCCATTTGGCCCACCGAGTCCATGCCAACCAGTGGTCCCCATACACCAGCAATATCTCACACACACTAGGGACAATTTACAATCTTTACCAACACCAATTAACCTACAAACCTTTGCATCTTTGGAGTGTGGGAGGAAACCAGAGCACCCGGGAAAAATGCACACGGCCACGGGGAGAACGTGCAAACTCCGTACAGACAGCACCTCCAGTCAGGATCAAACCCGGGCACTGTAGGACGGCAACTCTACCACTGAGCCATCGTACTGCCTGTAATGGTTATATGCGAGTCTTAGAATGAGGAAGAGCTATACAGAGAGTGTTATGTTGCAGGAAATTGTTCAAAGGTGGGAGAACAAGGAAAGTTGTAGTACAGAGGCCGCTAAACATAGTCTGTGACTGTGATGAAGGTTATACAAGTGTTGCAGTGTAAGGCATATCATGCAATAGTGAAGAAAGCGAATGGTATTTTAGCTTTCATAGCAAAAGGATTTGAGTATAGGAGCAGGGAGGTTCTACTGCAGTTGTACAGGGTCTTGGTGAGACCACACCTGGAGTATTGCATACAGTTTTGGTCTCCAAATCTGAGGAAGGACATTATTGCCATAGAGGGAGTGCAGAGAAGGTTCACCAGACTGATTCCTGGGATGTCAGGACTGTCTTATGAAGAAAGACTGGATAGACTTGGTTTATACCCTCTAGAATTTAGGAGATTGAGAGGGGATCTTATTGAAACTTACAAAATTCTTCAGGGGTTGGACAGGCTAGATGCAGGAAGATTGCTCCCGATGTTGGGGAAGTCCAGGACAAGGGGTCACAGCATAAGGATAAGGGGGAAATCCTTTAAAACCGAGATGAGAAGAACTTTTTTCACACAGAGAGTGGTGAATCTCTGGAACTCTCTGCCACAAAGGGTAGTCGAGGCCAGTTCATTGGCTATATTTAAGAGGGAGTTAGATGTGGCCCTTGTGGCTAAGGGGATCGGAGGGTATGGAGAGAAGGCAGGTATGGGATACTGAGTTGGATGATCAGCCATGATCATATTGAATGGCGGTGCAGGCTCGAAGGGCCGAATGGCCTATTCCTGCACCTAATTTCTATGTTTCTATGTTTCTATGCAGGTACAGTTACTATGAAAAGCTACAAGAATACATAGAGTGGTAATCTGAGAAAACAAAACCCCTTTGTCAATGCTTTCAGTAGGTGGACCCGTCCATATTCAAGGACTCAGCAGCCAATGTAAATGAATACACCATTGTAGTCACAGACTTGCCAATCAAGTCAATCCAAAGGTTCCTCAACCAGAATGCATGAATGAACCACCAGATCCACTCCCTTGTGAAGGCAATTCCACCAGGGATGCTAAGAGACAATTCTAGAGCAAGTTAGAGTCCAGTCTAACCTCACCGATAATGGCATGGCTTGCATGCTGTAACGGGCTACAGAACCAAGTCAGACACAACCTCTGGCAACAACACATTCCTCCCCATGGAGCTCATTCCCTTCCTTCTATGCTCCTTTCGTGCAGAAGGTCAGTGGAATTAATTCACCCGCCCTACAGTCTTGTGTACCCTATGCCCACGGTTCATCGCAGACCCCAGATTAGTCTTCCTGAGAGTGAACCCACGGAAAGCAACTGGCCTGGTTTGAAGTCCGCGGCTGTGCCCTTGGAACCTGCATGGACCAGCGGGCAGGAGTATTC
This sequence comes from Leucoraja erinaceus, assembly GCF_028641065.1. Lineage (NCBI taxonomy): Eukaryota > Metazoa > Chordata > Chondrichthyes > Rajiformes > Rajidae > Leucoraja > Leucoraja erinaceus. The sequence goes on from NC_073396.1 coordinate 12,633,945, forward strand.
ATGGACATCTTTAACTTCTCCCTAATTCAATCTGAGGTTCCCACCTGTGTTAAGAAAACCACTATAATCCCAGTGTCAAAGAAAACCATGGTAACACACCTTGATGACTCCTATCCAATGGCTCTGACATCGACCACCATGAAGTGCTTCAAGCGGCTGGGCATGGCTCTCATCAGTCTCCCAGGCAGCCTTGATCCTTTGCAATTTGCCCATTGCCAGCTCCCAGTCTTAGGACCCAACATCCCCCTATCTCTGCAACTGGATCCCTGACTTCCTGACCCATCGAGGCAGGGGAACGGGGTTAGGAGGGAGAGATTTTGAATAGGCGGCGCGGCTCTGGCCAGCAGCGGCCTCTGCAGCCTGTCCGCATTTTTATTATTTTTTGTCTGTGTTTCTGTGTAGTTTTTGTTATTTATGTTGGGGTGTGTGTGTGGGGGGGTGGGGAAACTTTTGAATCTCTCCCTGCACTGAGACCCGACCTTTTTCTCGTCGGGTCTCAGGCGTCGTTGAGGCCGTAACGAGGAGCGGCCTCCAACAGGACCCTTACCGGGACTCAGGTGTCGACTCAACCTCTCACCGTCGCGGAGCTGGCCGGGTCCGGAGCGGTGGAGGAGCGCTGCTGCTGCTGATGCTGTTGCTGCTGCTGCTGCTGCTGCTGCTGCTGCTGCCGGAGAGTCGGAGGCTCTCTACAGGTCTGTGGACGACGGCGCCGAGCCCACGGCTCCCTGGAGGGAGACCGCTTTTCGGGGCTTCTGCGGCGGCGACTTCTCCCGCCCGAGTTGCGGGGTCGAAGAGCTCCTGGAGCGGGGCCTAGCACCGCTGCCCCGCCGCGGCTGGAATGGCCGCGGACTCTGCGAGCGCACACCGGGGGCACCAACACCAAGACCCGGTGGGCGACCTCGCACCACCCGGCGTGGCTTTAATGGCCGCGGGACAATCGCCATCGCCAGCCGGGGGCTATGACTTTGACTCTGACATCGGGGGGGGGAGAGTGCAGTGGAGAGATACGTTTATTTGGCCTCCATCACAGTTATGTGATGGATGTTTATGTTAAATGTAATTATGTTGTGTCTGGGGTCTATTTGTGTGTTATGTATGGCTGCAGAAACGGCATTTCGTTTGGACCTCCAGGGGTCCAAATGACAAATAAATTGATTCTGATTCTGATTCTGATAGACCAGCCATGATTGAATGGCGGAGTAGACTTGATGGGCCAAATGGCCTAATTCTACTCCTATTCCTTATGACCTTATGATTGCAATCAGCAAGAAAAGGCAACAAAACACCCTTAAAGTCAGCAAAACAAAGGAGCTGGTCATTAACTGCAGGACAGGTGGAGTACATGCCCTAATTAGTATCAATGATGCTAAAATGGAAATGACCAAGTGCTTCACCTTCCTAGGTGTAGATATCACCATCAGTTTGTCCTGGTCCAACCTCATTGATGCTATGTCCAAGAAAGCACACTAACACCTCGACTTCCTCAAAAGGCTAAGGAAATTATGTAAGTCTCCATTGACTATGACCACTTTCTGCAGATGCATCATGGAGAGCATCCTATCCAGATGCATTACAGCTTGGCAACGCAACTGCTTGAGAAATTTATGAACGCAGTCCATCCATTCACCAATCAATTAGAGTTAGTGGCGGCGCCTAACGGCAGCGGCTCGACTACAGTCGTCTGTCTTTTTTTATTTTTGTCTTGTTAAATGTATGTCTTGAGTTAGTTTTTATTTTATTTTTTAGCTGTGTATATGTGCGGGGTGGTGGGGGGGCTGTGGGGGAAACCGTTTTAAATCTCTTCCCTGTGCAGGGACCTGACTATTCTCTGTCGGGTCTCGGATGTCGTTGGGCCTAACGTCGTGGAGCCGGCGGCGACCTCCGGCCGGGACTAACCTGAGGGCTCCAGTTGCAGAGCCTGCGGAACGGACATCGTGGAGCTGGCCAACTCCGGAGCAGGAAGAGCTGTGGTGGCGTGCAGCTGCGACCCGACTTTTGGAGTTCGGAGGCACCGGCCGCAGACCCGGTGGACGGGAACATCGGGAGCTCGCAGGTCCCTGGTGGGAGACCGCTTTTCCGAGCTCCGCAACGGCGACTTCTCCCGCTGGAATCGCGGGTTTAAGGGACATGGAGCCGGGGCCTAACATCGCCCGGCGTGGCTTAAACGGCCTCAGGACTTACCATCGCCCACCAGGGGGCTTTAACATCGGAGCCCCAGTTCGCCTCGACACTGCAGTTGGACTGCTGGACCACGGGAGAAGGAACAAAGGGAAGAGATAAAGACTTTGCCATCCATCACAGTGAGGAGATGTTGGAGACTCACTGTGATGGATGTTTATGTAAACTGTGTTAAGTGTGGGTCTTGGATTGTTTTGCAATGTAAAAAACTGTAGAAATGATATTTCATTCAAACCTAGGTTTGAATGACAATAAATTGCATTCTATTCTAATCTACACTTCACAACGCCTTGGGAAAGCAGCCAGAATAATCAAGGACCACTCACACCCCAGTCATTCTTTCATCTCCTGTCAGGCAGAAGGTACAAAACCTTGAAAGTACGTGGCACCAGATTCAAGAACGGCTTCTTCCCCTATTATCAAACTTTTGAATGGTCCTCTCATAAGTTAAGGATGAATTACTGATCCTCCAATCTTGTTGCAGCTCCAGCACTTTTTTATATCTGCATTTTCTCTGTAGCTGTAACATTATAGTCTGCATTCTGTTTGTTTTCTCTTTTGCAGTACCTAATGTATTCATGATTGAAATATATAGATTGTGCAAAATCATGAATAGCATGCAACACAAAGTTGTTACTGTATATCAGTCCATGTGACAATAATAAACCATCACCAATACCAAGGCAATGCACAGGAACGTAACAGAGAGGAAGGTTATATAGAGTGTGTATTGTGTAAGAAGATTTATGCAGAGATAACATAGGTGTGGAGGTAAATGTTGCATTTAATGTTATTTAAATTATATCACAATGAGGGTGGTTGTATAAAGAGTTTCAAAGTGCAGGATGGCTTTAGATTGAATGTTACAATGAGTGAGGCTACAAACACAGTGATTCAGGGCATTGTCATTGTCAGTGTACAGTACAGAGACAACGAAATGCATTTTTTAGCATGCTTCCCATAAAGGGAGACAATTGTAGACCGGTGTTAGAGTGCCGAGACGGGGTACATAGAGAAAATATTGCACTGAAGGACACAAGTTAGCACTAGGGGCATTGCAATGTACTAAATTATCGCCAGAGAACTTACAATTGAGCTATACGCTGCCATGTGATATAGAGCAGGTAGGTTTTACAGAGCATTACCTCGAATTGCTTTAAGGGTTGAGACCGGGTTAGAGTCAGAAGAAGAAACTACAAATATTTTCTTGGGTTAGGATGTTACAGCTATGCAGAGCTAAGAAAATATTGCACTGAAGGTAGTTAGATAGGAGCATTGCAATGTACTAAATTAAAGAGAGACTTACAATTGAGATACTCTGCCATGGATAGAGAGCAGAAGCATTTACACATACATATTGTTTCGGGTTGAGACCCTTCTTCAGAAGAAGAAACTACAAATATTTTCTTGGGTTAGGATGTTACAGCTATGCAGAGCTAAGAATGTTAAATGGAGTTACGTCACAAAGCAGGCATGTTGCAACTCGTGTTAGGATAGCCTGAATGGCCTCCCACAACTCTTCCTATATTGTTCCTAAGAAGGAACTGCAGATGCTGGAAAATGCTATGGTAGTCAAAAATTCTGGAGAAACTCAGCGGGTGAGGCAGCATCTACGGAGCGAAGGGAATAGGCAACGTTTCGGGCAGAACCCCTTCTTCAAGACAATCCTATATTGTGTTCACTTGCAGTGACCCCATTCTGGCACCAGGGGGAGCATCAGTAAGAGTTAAAACCAGCAGGAACTACAATCAAACACAATTGCTGGGCTTTGTACAGTTGTGCACTGTAAACTCCACACGTGCTTGCATTCTAATAAAGCGCTGGGGGGGGGGGGGGGGGGGGGGGGGGTAAAATATCGAGTTATTTCCCTCACTCGAAGACTCAAACAAGGCGGCACTTTGTTTTTCAAATCCCCTCGTTTTACATTCTCCACAAGTGGAAACGTCCTCTCCACATCCACCCCGTCAAGACCAGTGACTCTGATATGTTGCATGCAAGTCTCCTATAGCTCTTCCGAGCTTCTGTTTCCTCCCTCACCTCCTGCGCCTACGCACAGCCCTGCGTGAGGTAATGAGGAGGTGTGCATTTAATTCCACAGATGAGACCCAAGCCAAGTGGCACTGCCAATACTCTAGACTGGAGCAGGAAGCCGGAGAGGGTTGCTGTTCGGCTGAATGATTGAACCAAGCCGTTCGATGTGGGGTTAATGTGAGGACCCCCACGGCAAACCCCCAAACACATTCAGAACACTTTCAAAGTATTAAAAGTTGAGAATTGTGAACGAGCAGAAACATAGAAACATAGAAAATAGGCGCAGGAGTAGGCCATTCGGCCCTTCGAGCCTGCACCGCCATTCAATATGATCATGTCTGATCATCCAACTCAGTATCCGGTACGTGCCTTCTCTCCATACCCCCTGATCCCCTTAGCCACAAGGGCCACATCTAACACCCTCTTAAATATAGCCAATGAACTGGCCTCAACTACCTTCTGTGGCAGATAATTCCAGAGATTCACCACTCTCTGTGTGAAAAACGTTTTTCTCATCTCGGTCCTAAAAGATTTCCCTCTTATCCTTAAACTGTGACCCCTTGTTCTGAACTTCCCCAACATCGGGAACAAAAAGGATGTGTAGCAAGGAACTGCAGATGCTGGTTTACACTGAAGATAGACACTACATACTGGACTGACCCAGCGGGATGGGCAGCATCTCTGGAGAGAAGGAACGGATGACGTTTCTGGTCGACACCGTTCTTCTTCTGAAGGGTCTCGACCCGAAACGTCACCCATTCAATCTCTCCAGAGATGCTGCCCGTCCCGTTGAGTTACTCCAGCATTCTGTGTCTATCTGAGGAGCAGAGAGAATTGCGGCTCCCAACGTAGACGACACTAAAACATGATCGAGACCAACACAACCGGAACATAAGGAAGTGCAGGTGCTGGAGTAACTCAGCGGACCAGGCAGTTTCTCTGGAGGACATGGATACGGGTTCCCTCCACAGATGCTATCTGACCCACGGAGTTATTACAACAATTTCTGTGTTCTACCACTTTAAAACCATTATACTATTGGCGTTTAATCCCATGAAGCAGTCACTGTGTCCCAGCTGTGGAGAAAACTATACAGCGAGTTGCAACCATAGGAATTGGGAATGAACCATAAGCAATAAAAGAGAGCCTATAAGACAAAGAGTTACATTATGAGGACACACAACTTGGATTGCAAATCCGCAACAACAAAAACAGGATATTGAAGCGTGATTTGAGTGAGGCTGGTGCGGTCATTATAACCTGTTCCTTCTTGTAGTAAGCGAATGGGCCAAAGAGAAATAACACGAAACATAGGTTCAGGGTAATGTCTGAAAACATTTATTCACATGGAGCTAAAATAAAATTATTTCCCCTAAAAGGTGTCAGAACTGGGGCTCCAGTGAAAATGTCAAAACTGAACTGTTGGAATTGTTTTGGAGAAAGGTTCAGAGAGATCTGTGGGCAAGAGCAGGGAGATAGAGTTAAGCCGCATATCCATGGTGATCTAACGCGTTCAATCAAGAGTCAATAGTGTTTTATTGCCATATAGAACAATTATATTCTTACTTGCAGCAGCGCAACAGAATATGTAAACATAGAACACTGTAAACAATATAATGAATGAGAAAAAAAAGTTCAGTGCGTTTATATGCATACACACACATAAACACAAACAATAACAGTGCAACAATAACAACAATAGTCTAAGTAGCTCCGAGCTTATTTGAGGTTGTGGTGTTTAACAGTAAGAGCCACAAGGAAGTGAAAATGTCAGAGTCTTGGGCAAAATACGGAATGCTGAAGGAACTCAGTGGGTCAGACAGCGTCTGTGGAGAGAATAGACAGATGATGGTTCGCATCGGGACCCTTGTGCATGTGGGACAAGCTGACGAAACGTGAGTGGCTGAGCTAGTGAAGAAGTGTGGAAACTACAAGGAACTGCAGATGCTGGTTTACAAAAGGCACAGAGTGCTGGAGTAACTCAGCGGGACAGGCAATACCTCTGGAGGACATGGATAGGTGACGATTCGGGTGAGGGGGACCCTTCTTCGGTCCCAATCGGAAAATTCACCCATCCATGTTGGCCGGAGATGTTACTGAGTTACTCCAGCACTTGGTGTCCTGGGTGCAGCAGTGAGTTTGTGTCAGAACATGGTCAAGAACAGGAGAGCAGCAGGAATCACAGAGGCGGGGCAGTGAGGGAGGGTCTCACAGAAACTCCCAGCAGAGAGAGGAAGAGAACTTCTCCACAGCCGACATAACTTTTGGAAATTCGCAGTGGAGCAGTAACGTTGAGGTGGACACAAAATACTGGAGTAACTCAGCGGGTCAGGCAGCGTCTCTGGAGAAAAGGAATGGATGGCGTTTCGGGTCAGAGCCCTTCTTCAGACAAAAATTGAGACAGGAACAAATGCAGGTGTTGGAATCTTGAGCTATACATAAAATACAGGATCTCCACCCGAAACGTCAGTAGTTTATTGTCACGTGTACCGAGGTACAGTGAAAAACTGTTGTTGTGTTATAACCAGTCAGCTGCAAGACAATACCCATGATTACAAGCGAGCCAGTTGCAGTGTAGATATACATGATAAGGGCATGATGTTTAGTGCAAGGTAAAGCCAGCAAAGTCCGGGGGTCGCCGATGAGTTAGTAGTAGTTCAGGACAGCTCTCTGCTTGTGTGAGGATGGTTCAGTTGCCTGATAACAACTGGGATTTCCTCCAAGGATGTTGTCCGAGCCACTGAGTTCATCCAGCACTTTGTGCAGAGCAAACCCGACGGGCTGAATGGCCTGTGCTTGCGCCCACCTTCCCTGCTATGACTTGCTCTCCTGGTTCTAGGGTCGGAATGTGAGTGGAGGAGTTGAAACTGGCAAGACGCCGGTCCCTTTGCTCTGCATGTTACCTCGCGAAGAGTTACGCCCGCCTGCCATTAGCGTGCAGCCCCTTGTGGGATCTTGCCGTGCCCCCGAAGGGAAGCGTGTCCCTCTCTTCCACACACTCCCAACTTCCCAACCTCGCCTCCAAGTTGTGCCCCGGCCTTGTCACATTTGCCCCTTAATTCCCCATCTCGCCTACCCCCTCCTCGTTTAAACCTCCTACCATATTTAATCGCACGTCTCTCAGTGAATCTCCTTCCCCTCTCTCGTTCCTCACTCACACAATCTCTCCTTGACACTTTCCCTGATCCTCCCTCTCTCTCCCTTTCCCTCCCTCCCTCTAACTCTCTCCCTCTCTCCCGCCTCCATCTCCCAAACCCTCACCCACCCTCTTTCTCTCCCCCTTTTCCCTTCCACCCCCACTCGCTCCACCTCTCCCCCCCCCTCTCTCTCTCTCTCCCCCCCTCTCTCTCTCCCACTCCCTCGCCCCTCTCCCTCTCTCCCTCCCCTCCCTCTCTCCTCCCCACCCTCTCAATCTCTCTCTCCCTCTCCCCCCCCTTTCCATCTCCCCCCCTCTCTCTGTCCCTGTCCCTCTCCCCACTCTCCCCTCTCTCCTCCTCCCTCTCCCTCTGTCCCTCTCTCTCTCTTTGTAACTCACCGTCTCTCTCCCTGTCTCTCTCTCTCAGTCTCTCTCTCTCTCTGTCTCTCTCTCTGTCTGTCTCTCTCACTGTCTCTATCTTTGTCTCCCTCCTCCTCTCTCTCTCTCGCTCTCCCTCTCTCTCGCTCCCTCGCTCTCTCGCTCTCTCTCTCTCTCTCTCCCTCTCTCCCTCACCCTCTCCCTGCCCCGGGCGGAGGGAGTGGGCGACGGCCGAATGTACCACTCACTGTCCGGGAGCGGCTGGGGCAGCGCTGCTGTGTTTAACCAGTGAGCGTCGGGGTGGAGAGTGAGAGAGAGCGGAGCGTCAGAAGCGCGGGGACGGCACGTTTAAATATTCATATCTCCCAGTCTCCTCTATTGGCATCACCGGGCAACTTTGCAACTGGGTCCAGGGGCGAGCGATTGGGGAGCAGCGGAGGGGCGAGCGATTGGGGAGCAGCGGAGGGGGAGCAGCGGAGGGGGAGCGGACACCGCGGGACACTACCTACCTACACACTGGGAAAGGACCACTACTCCTCGCATACATCGGCGCTGGCCGGCACCTCGTTGATAGCTGGGCGGATACCCGGAGGGGCGAGGAGCTGCCAGTGGATGGGATTTGTGTGAGTGTGAGTGTGAGTGTGTGTGTGTGAGAGAGAGAGAGAGAGAGTGTGTGTGTGTGTGTGCGTGTGTGTGTGTGTGTGAGTGAGAGAGTGAGAGAGAGAGTGAGAGAGAGAGAGTGAGTGTGTGAGTGTGTGTGTGAGAGAGAGAGAGAGTGTGAGAGAGAGAGAGTGTGTGTGTGTGGTGTGTGTGTGGGTGTGTGAGTGTGTGTGTGTGTGTGTGTGTGTGTGTGATTGGTGTGTGTGTGTGTGTGTGTGTGTGTGTGTGTGTGTGTGTGTGTGTGTGTGTGTGTGTGTGTGTGTGTGTGTGTGTGTGTGTGTGTGTGTGTGTGTGGGTGTGGGTGTGTGTGTGTGTGTGTGAGTGTGTGTGTGTGTGTGTGTGTGTGTGTGTGTGTGTGTGTGTGTGTGTGTGTGTGTGTGTGTGTGTGTGTGTGTGTGTGTGTGTGTGTGTGAGTGTGTGTGTGTGTGTGTGTGTGTGTGTGTGTGTGTGTGTGTGTGTGTGGGGGGGGGGAGGGAGGGAGGGAGGGTAGGGGAGGAGATTGTGATTCTCCGTCTGCAATGCCAGGTTAATTTTCCCCGAGCTGGCGACGGTCGGGTGGTGCAGCACGAACGCCGATGCCGAGGCATCTGAAACCAGGAGTTACCGGACGGGGTGTTAGTGCAGGAAGGAACCGCAGATGCTGCTTGACACCGGAGACAGACACGAAATGCTGGAGTAACTCAGCGGGACACGCGGCGTCTCTGGAGAGAAGGAATATCTGACGTTTGGGAGTCGAGACCCTTCTCCAGACGGCGTTGGGATGGAGAATCCATGATTCCAGCAGGAGCGGACCTCGCCTCGTCCCACTGAGATCTCCCCTCTTAAAGAATCACCCCTCAAGCTTTAGACCCTGATGTCCAAAGGTATATCCCCCCAGACCCCGAGCCAGGACCATGTTGGTGTGCTTGTGGGCAGCTGTGTCTAGCCATGGCATCTAGACCTGCCACCCGGGTGGCGCCGCCTTCGTCCAGGTTAAGCCGCAGGGTGCTGTTCATCTTCAGCTTGTCCCTGTGTTTCACGTACCTGTGCTACAGCCTCCTGTACTGCGCCCACCCCGTCATGCAGAGACCCCTGGGCTTTGCCGAGGACCGCGCCTGCTACTTGCTGCAGCTAGGGCCGCCGAAGAAACTCCTGCACAAGTCACAGTACTGTGGTGACTCGGAGCAGCCCGGCGCCGCCCGCCACGGCCAAGACCGAGACCCAGACCCAGACCAAGGCGCTCACCTCCGGGCGTCGCCTCCCGCCGACGGGCCGGTCACCCGGGGGGCTCCGGCGCTGCCTCCTCACCAACAGGACAGGAGCGCCAATGGGACCTCCAGACTGGGCAACAAGCGCCTACCCAGGGCGATCATCGTGGGCGTGAAGAAAGGGGGCACTCGGGCCGTGCTGGAGTTCATCCGCGTCCACCCCGACGTCCGGGCGCTGGGCACCGAGCCCCACTTCTTCGATCGGCACCACGACAAGGGGCTGGACTGGTACAGGTAACGGTGTGGGCACCCCATCTTGCTCTGCTCCTCCCGCTTCCCTCTCTCCCTCTACCTCCCTCTCCCTCCATCTCCTCCCTCCCTCCATCTCCCTCTCCCTCCCTCTCCCACTCTCCCTCCCTCCCTCCATCTCCCTCTCCATCCCTCCATCTCCCTCTCCCTCCCTCCATCTCCCTCTCTCCCTCCCTCCATCTCCCTCTCCATCCCTCCATCTCCCTCTCCATCCCTCCATCTCCCTCTCCCTCCCTCCATCTCCCTCTCCATCCCTCCATCTCCCTCTCCCTCCCTCCATCTCCCTCTCCCTCCCTCCATCTCCCTCTCCCTCCCTCCATCTCCCTCTCCCTCCCTCCATCTCCCTCTCCCTCCCACCATCTCCCTCTCCCTCCCTCCGTCTCCCTCCCTCCCTCCCTCTCCCATCTCCCTCCCTCCCTCCATCTCCCCCCTCCCTCCCTCCCCCCTCCCTCTCCCTCTCCCTCCATCTCCCTCTCCATCTCCCTCTCTCTCCATATCCATCTCCATCTCCCTCTCTCTCCCTCCACCTCCCTCTCCCTCCCTCCATCTCCCTCTCCCTCCCTCCATCTCCCTCTCCCTCCCTCTCCCTTCCCTCTCCCTCCCTCTCCATCTCTTCCTCTCTCCATCTCTTCCCCCCTCTCTCCCTCTCCCATGGGTAAAGATGGGTACCCCTGTGGAAAATAAATCGGAATGGGCACGGAGTGGGTCCGGTTGTATGTGCAGTATGGGAATGATATGGGAGAAGAACGGAGGAGAAAGGTTTCAGTACAGACGTGGGCAGGGTTCAGTGCATGGGATGGGTAAAGGGTGAGTGTGAATATACTGGTGCAGTTTGGGCATGGGATGAGAATGCTGATGGCACCATGCAGATGGCGTGGGCATGATTATCGAAGGGTATGGTCTGGGCACAGTTATGGATGCTGTATATTGTCACAGTCATTGATGCAGGATAGTTATAATGTGGTAAGCACGCTCTCTGCATGGTTATACAAGTCAGTATAGACACCAGATGAATATTGGGTAGAATGGAACTGCAGAGGCTGGTGTATACTGAAGATAATCACAAAGTGCTGGAGTAACTCTATGGGTCAGGCAGCATCTCTGGAGAAAAAGGATGGGTGACGTTTCGGGTTGGGACCCTTCTTCAGACTGGTATTGATATGGGTGAAGTTTAGTCATCGATCACGGAAGGCGTGGACTATCGTATAGATGTCATAGGATGCTCAGGGAGATAGATAGAGATAGATATAGATATAGATAGATAGATAGATAGATAGATAGATAGATAGATAGATAGATAGATAGATAGATAGATAGATAGATAGATAGATAGATAGATAGATAGATAGATAGATAGATAGATAGATAGATAGATAGATAGATAGATAGATAGATAGATAGATAGATAGATAGATAGATATATAGATTTATTTTTATTGTCACGTGTACCGTGAAGGTACAGTGAAATTCGAGGTTGTAGGAGTAGTTTGCCAACTAGTACCACGACCACAACAAAAATGGACAGGGTACGGGCGTGGTTCAGGCACAGTATTAGCATGGTTTGGCTTGGTTACGGCTGCAGTATAGTAACATAGTTATAGTGAGAATGGGTTAGGTATTACCATGGTTGAAAAGCACAATGTGTTTGTGATTTGGGAATGATTGCAGATACAGTATGGCTGATAAGGGCAATAGGACTATGGCTTGGGTATGGGTTTAGATCTACTGTGGGTATGAATAGACATGCTTATTGGCATTGCATTGACATGGTGTTAGGCTTATTTAAAGGTACTATTGGCATGGTTAGGAGCACAGCGCGGATATCGAATGGGAATCATCATATGAATGTTATTGGTATGGCAAGGGCATGGTAAAGATGCATCATGGTACAGGTTTGGGCACAGTTGTAGATGTGGTATTGGGCATGTGAAGGGCCTGGATCGAATGCAGAATGAACGTGGTTGAAGGCATAGAATGGGTTTGCCATTGGCATAAACATAGATGCAATGCGGATAGAATATTGCTAAGGGAATAGGTACAGGATTGGTGTTAGTTTATTATTATCACAGGCACAGTGGAAAACTGTTTTGTGTGCTATCCAAGCAAATCATACCACACATGAGTACATCAGTACCGCAAAAGGGAGAATAAACAGAATGCAGTACATAACGTTACTGGTACACCGGAAGTGCAGATAAAAATGTATAAGGGTAGCAACAAAGTAGATTGGAACATTAAGAATTCATCACTAACATACAAGGGGTTGTTATTGCTGTAAGCTAGTGTTCATCATGTGTGGTGATAGGCAATGTCTGAATATGTTTTGACACTCTCCATACACTAGAGTCATGATTCTAAATACAAATATGTGTATGATTGGGGTAAACTCTAGGTAGGGCAAATGGATATAAGCTCAGGATGGGTATTCTTTTTGTATGATTCTTGGTGCAGTGGAGGCTTGGTCATATGCATGGAATGGCCAGTGTAAGAGCATGCATGAAGGCATAGTATTGATATGGCATATAATTACTGCTGAAGTATCAACAGTATATGAACATGGATATAGGCATTATATGGACATGGCAAACTATGTTTCTGGTTGCAATAATGGCATGATACAGGTCTGCTTATACAGGCACTGGGTATGTGTGTTGTGAAGGTTTCAGACACAGGACTGACATTGTTTTGGGCATCGTTTGAAGGTGATGTCTTGAATTGAACATAATTAGAGGAAAGTGATCTTAGTTCTGAAAGTCAAGAAGTTAGACTCAGAGCTGGAGATACTCACCAGGTCAGACAGCATCTGTAGAAACAGAAGCAGAGGTAATTTTCTGGTTGTTGAGCAGCATCTGCGATTTTCTGCCTTAGGAACTCGTATCGATTTGTATGGAGGTAGGAAACCACAATAGGCAGTGAGATCAGTGAGTCAGGTATAGTTGGCCAATTAATAATGCTAATGCAGGCCATGGCTTATGTCTGGAAACTAGTGGTAAAATGCAATAATCACCAGGGAGTTTAATGGTTATAAAGTCTGGGCAAACCGAATGAGATGCAATAGTATGGAATAGTTTATAGATTACATGAGGGATAGGAACAGTGTTTTTAAGCTGCTATTGTGTAGTGAGAATGGGTTAATTGATGCGTTGATAGTCTTTCAGGGAACACTGATCCAGTTGATACAGTTTAATATTATAATTGAAAGTGATTTAAATTAATCTGAAATGAGGATCTTAAATCTGAATGTAGCAAGCCATGAAGGCATGAGGTGTGAGTTGACAATAGTAGTCGTTTAGTTTAGTTTGGTTTAGAGATACAGCACAGAAACAGTCTCTTCGCCCCATTGAGTCCACACCGACCAGCGATACACATACACTAACACTATCCCACACACACTAGGGACACTTTACAATTTTACCAAGCCAATTAGCTTACAAATGTACGTCTTTGGAGTGTGGGAGGAAACTGGAGCACCCGGAGAAAACCCACATGGCCACAGGGAGAACGAACGCACCCCATACAGGCAGCACCCGTAGTCAGGATCGAACCCGGGTCTCTGGTGCTGTAAGGCAGCAAATCTACCACTGCGCCACCGTGCCGTTCTACTAGGAAAACTACACTGAAAGGTATAAAAGTTAACAAGCAATGGTTAACATTAAAAAAAACTTTATAATACCAATAATATGTTTTCTATCTGTTAACCAATCTTCAATCCACACTGGTGGAAATGGCAGGTGGAAATAATCAAGCTCATCTGCTTTTATGAAATAAATACAATGTCATTATTTTTTAAGAGCTGTGCGAATGTGGGGTGTTTGCATTCAGAGGGCCCTGGGTGCCCATGTGCACGCGTCAATGATACTTAACATGCAGGTAGAGCAAGCAATTAGCAAGACAAACATATGTTGCCTTTACTGCAAGAGGATTTAAGTACAAGAGTAGAGACATCCTGCTTCAATTATAATAGGGCCATGCGGAGACCGTATCTGGAAATCTGTGTGTCGACAGGGTAAACGGAACAGTCAATGTTTCCCCTGACTGGTGTATCCAAAATTAGGGGTTACAATCGTACCATAGCGGATCAGCCATTCAAGAAGAAATTTCTTCATCCAGATTGCAGTGAATAGTTGTAATTCTCTACCCAAGAGGACTGTGGATGCTCATCTCTGATTATATTCAAGGCAGAATAAGGGAATCAAAGCACAGGGGCTCGGTGCAAGAAAGTGGAGCTGCTTGGTTGCCTGTGATGTTGCTGCAATCCAGATTTTCATTGTAACTGTACCTCACTATACAATAAACTGGACTTGACTTGAACCATGACCTCAATGAAAGCTGCAGACCCAGATACGAAGGTTCGAATGCGTATTCCAACTATATCTAATAATCTTATATGAATGGCGTGATACTGTTTATAGATACAGTCTGAGTATAGGATGGTTAAAATGGTAGTATAGATATGGTATGCACATGGTTACAGCCATTCTATGGGTGTGATATGAAATAATTGCGATAGATATAGTATCGGAATGGTATGGGTCAGACTACATGGTAAAGTATGGCTTGGTATGGTGACAGAATGCGACACAATGTGAAAAGGAATTGGTTACGCAAGTTTATACGTCATTGGAACAGTATTAGAACATTCGGACCAACCTTTACTAATCTAGAATAACACTCTCCACTTTAAAAATACTAAATGACGGCTTGCACAGCTGTCTGTGGCAATGAATTCCACAGATTCACCACCCCCTGGCTGAAGAAATTCCTCCACATCTCCTTTCTAAAGGTACGTCCTTTAATTCGGAGGCTGTGGCCTCTGGTCCTAGACTCTCCCACTTGTGGAAACACCCTCTCCACTCTGCCCAGGCCTTTCATTAAGATGCAGATGCACTACAGGCACACTGCTCATGAACGAATTATGGCTTAGTATGGATAGGGTCATAGGTTCAGCGTGGACATAGTAACTTGGTTTTGGTCAGTGTGGATATGGTGTAGTGTCCGTGTGGTTGCAAATTGAGAATGGGAATGATGTGAATAGTATGGACAAGCACAGTGCATGGGACTGAGCTTGATAATGGCATGGTGTTACATGCAGCCCATTTATACATTTCCTCCTCCAAACATGTTCTTTCAAGCCATAGAAACACAAAGCAGGTAAACGGGCCATTCAGCCCACTGACAAATTGCCCAATCCAACTAAATGTTTGTACTCTGTTCATGACGTTTCGGATAAAGAATTAATGGCACTGTCAAGAAGAATTGTACTGAGGGAATTGTGTGGTCTGTACCAATGTGAAATGCATCTCTCTTCAGCTATGAGATGTGGCCAGGTCTGTGATAGTTTATTTTAAAGTGTCTGCACTTCCAGCGCCCACGGTATTTCTAATAAGTTTAATAAGTAGTTGATTGATTAAATAAGAAAGTTATTGCCTTTAGCTCAATAAAGTCTGAAAGACGCTCTCATTCTCTTCAATGCGAACCCGCCCCAAAGGGATGGTCTTTTCATCGATCACTGTCATAGACATTCAGCACTGGAACTGAAGCAGGTCTCAACTAACCAGAACAGTGGATGCAAAATAACAATTTTTGTTTGTGATTCAATTAATCTTGATCGTTTACGCTCCAGTTCAGGGACACGGGTGTCTCTCATCAATACTTGGCTTATTATTTTTAAAGCAGTAACACTGGAAAAAAAATCCTTCTGGTGGTTACACTAATCCGAGGCATGATCAATGAGAAATATACCATGATGTGTCACGATGACTGCAGTGAAAGTATTCTGTGACACTAGCTTGTTCCTCATCCCCTTCCCCTGCCTCTCCCTCCTTCCTACCCACTCCCCCAGGTCTCCATCTGCCCTCCCCCCTCCGCCCCCTCCTTCCACTATCATCATTATCACCTGCTTTCCTCTCTCTGAGTTACTCCAGCACTTCCTGTCTTTCCACCTTGAAGCTCTCCCCCCCCCCACCTCCCTTTCCCATATCTCTCTCTCTCTTTAACAATCCCTGTCTCTGACTCTCTGTCTGTCTGTCTCTCTCTCTCTCTCTCCCCCTCCATTCTGCTCTCCCCTCTTGCTCCCTCATTTGCAGATTAAGGGTTCACCTAGTGCCCTTTTCAAAAATGAATGGTATAAGGTCACTGACAGATAAGCTGCAGTGAATCTACTGAGTGACTAGGCTCTTCCTTTCCAGATGATTTATTAGTTAGTTGAGCAGGAAAGACCCCGTGCCATTCTTCTGTATAGTCAGCTCTCTCCAGTATTCACTTCCTTGGTTCTGGACCGGAGAGGGGAAGCAAGACAACAACCCACAGGGGGGAAATGTTACAGCTCAACCATGATGCTGATATCCCCATGGACACAATGGGTAACTGACACTTGCCCCGAGACCAAGTGCAGGCTCGGCGATCATTTAGCTGAACACCTCCGCTCAGTCCGCGTAATCCTACCTGATCTCCCGGTTGCCAAACACTCCAACTCCCCCTCCCATTCCCACACTGACCTTTCTGTCCTGGGCCTCCTTCATTGTCAAAGTGAGGCCCAGCACAAATTGGAGGAACAGCACCTAATATTTCACTTGGGTAGCTCACACCCCAGCGGTATGAACAATGACTTCTCTAACTTCAAGTAACCCTTGCTTTCCCTTTCTCTCCATCCAAACCCCTTCCCAGTTCTCCGACCAGTCTGACTGTCTCTGAATACATTTTATCTCTATTTACTTTGTTGTTCCCTTCTTTCAGCCAACAATGATCTATTCTACAATTTCCTAGATCTCCTTACCCTTTGCCCTGTTTTCACACCTCAAACTTCCTTATCTATGTATCTCACTCACCCCTGAAGAAGGGTCTCGACCTGAAACGTCACCCATTCCTTTTCTCCAGAGGTGATGCCTATCCCGCTGAGTTACTCCAGCTTTTTGTGCCTCTCTTCGGTTTAAAACCAGCGTCAGCAGTTCCTTCCTACACTTGTGGGTGCATAGAAGGTTGAGGGGAGCCGCATTGTCTGTTTGGGATCTGCATTCTTTCAGAGAAAATGTGTAGGAAGGAATTGCAGATGCTGGTCTACACCAAAGATAGACACAAAATGCTGGAGTAAACTCAGCAGGTCAGGCAGCATCTCAGGAGCAAAGGAATATGTGATTTAGAGTCTGAGGAAGGGTTTCAACCCAAAAGGTCACCTATTCCTTTTCTCCAGAGATGCTGCCTGTCCTGCTGAGTTACTCTAGCACTTTGTGTTATTTTCTTTCAGAGAAAGGCTGGAATGAAGAACAGTATAGAACAGGAACAGGCCCCCACAGCCCACAATGTCTGTGTTGAACATGATGCCAAGTTAAACTAATCTTATCTGCCTTCACGTGATCCAAGACCCTCCATTCCATGCAGATCCATCTAAAAGCCTCTTAAATGCCATTATCATATCTGCCACCACCACCACCCCTGGCAGCGCGTTCCAGGCACCCACCACCCTCTGTGTAAAAAAATTAGCCCCTTACATTTATTTTAAACTTTGCCCCTTGCACTTTATAGCCATGTCCTCGGCCTTTGACATTTCCACATTAGAAAGAGGTTCTGACTGTCCTATCGTTGAGTCATAGAGTCATACGGTGTGAAAACAGGCTCTTTGGCCCAACTTGCCCACACCCACCAAAATGTCCCATCTGCATTTGGCCTATATCCCAATAAACCTGTCCTTTCTGTGTCAAACATTGTGATAGTCACTGCCTCAACTACCTCCTCCGGCAGCTCGTTCCATAAGCCCGCCACCCATTGTGTGAAAAAGTTACCCCTGAGATTCCAATAAAATCTTTTAGGCCTTCACCTTCAACCTATACCATTGGTTCTCGATTCCTCCACTCTGGGCAAAAGTATACCCGATCTATTTGTCTCATGATTTTGTACACGTCTAAAAGATCATCCCCCATCCCCCTGACCTCCAGGGAATAGAGTCCCAGCCCTGAGGCCCAGACCATCGACCCCTGGCAACATCCTCGTAAATCTTCTCTGCACCCTTTCCAACTTAACAACATATTTCCTGCAAAGTGGTGCCCAGAACTGAACACAATAGGCCAAATGTGGCCTCACCGATGACTTACATGACAGCAACTATCTTCGCCTATAATTTTATACACATACTTCTATCAGGTCTCCCCTCAACCTCGGAAAAGGGGGGATGATTACTGAGTCTCTTCAGGAAATGCAGCGAGTTTCCATGTCAGGCCCCCTTCCAGACTCTGTGAAATAGGTCAGCCGCTCCCAGTGCAACACTAATCCATTTACAGAGTTGTGTTTATATATATTAAAACAAAGGCATTAAACAAAGCAGAGGCCAGGCCAAGCAGACTAAATCAAAATGTGAGATATCAGTTCCTGCGCTTGGCGCATCCGTCAGCCTTTGTTCTGCTTGACTCTCCGCAGGAAATCAAATGAGCTACAAAGAAAGAATGCTTTTGTAAATCTACGATTATTAAAGGCATCCTCTCCCAGACAGCAAACTGGATTGAAATGGACTCTCAATGACTCCCTTGCAGTTTCTGGAACGGCAGAGTTGTTGGGTTGGACACACCTGACCCTCGCTCGCAGTTCACCGACTTTGATTCGTTAACTCCCCCCCCCCTAAATGCCCCCACCATAAAATGAATTCACATCAGGCAATGGGAGAGATACAGAGTGGTGGAGTAACTCAACGGGTCAGGCAGCATCTCTGGAGAAAAAGGACGGGTGACGTTTCAGTTCGGGACCCTTCGGGGTCACAGTTTAAGGATAAGAGGGAAGTCTTTTAGGACCAAGATGAGAAAAACATTTTTCACACAGAGAGTGGTGAATCTGTGGAATTCTCTGCCACAGAAGGTAGTTGAGGCCGGTTCATTGGCTATATTTAAGAGGGGGTTAGATGTGGCCCTTGTGGCAAAAGGGATCAGGGGGTATGGAGAGAAGGCAGGTACAGGATACTGAGTTGGATGATCAGCCATGATCATATTGAATGGTGGTGCAGGCTCGAAGGGCCGAATGGCCTACTCCTGCACCTATTTTCTATGTTTCTATGTTTCTTCAGACGCAAGAGCACCTTTTGCCACCGTGCCACCCGTACAGGTGAATGTAAAAAAATATGTGGGCAGTTGATATCTATGTTGGGGGAATAAAATTTGGTGATTGCAGGATTAATGCAAGCTGGGTTTGATAGTCGGTAGGGACTTGATGGGCTGAAGGGCCTGTTTGCATGCAGTGCAGATCCATGACGAGCCTCTCAGGGGCATATAACGGAAATCCCACAGCAATATTCAATAAAGAACAGTGGGCTCACCCCTGGTGTTTTATTCGATATCTCTTGCTCAACTGAAGCCAGGAGAACGGATGATCAGTTTGTTTACTGTATCCCACTGCTATTTGCAGAAATACAAACAGAAAATACTGGAAACACTCAGCAGGTCCGAAGGAACGGTTTACATTTCAAGTTGAAGATCCATAATCGGTTCTGATGCAGAATCCTTGATGTAAAACACTAACTATGTTCCTCTTGCAACAGCTGCTTCCGGGACCTATTGATTGTTTCCCTTTTACTTTCAAATTTACAACGCCTGTAGTTTTTTTTGTAATGATGTTCATTTCTTATTTGTAGAAGTTTGCTGCGCTCAAATTGATTGAAATGTCTCCAGCATTAGAACAGCTTCCACATTATAAAATAGACCATTAGCCCCAATGTATTTTTTTGAATATCCTCAGGCTGGCGAAGGTTCTGTCAAGATGTCAACTCTCGTCTTAGCACTGATTTTTAGTTGCAAAGCCCTTGTCATTCATAAAATCTCTTTAGTTTAGTTATCTTTAGTGTGTGTTTAGAGATACAGCGCGGAAACAGGCCCTTCGGCCCACCGAGTCAGGGCCTGTGCCAAACACCCAAACCGTGTACACGGCGGTTAGGGCGATATGGTGGCGGAGCTGCTGCCTTACAATGCCCAAGACCCTGGTTCGATACTGACTACAGGTGCCGTCTGTACGGAGTTTGTATGTTCATCCTGCGTGGATTTTCTCTGAGATCTTCAGTTTCCTTCCGCACTCTGAAGACATACAGGTTTGTAGGTTAATTGGCTTGGTATAAACACAAAATGTAAAATTGTCCCTAGTGTGTATAGGTTAGTGTTAGTATGTGGAAATATCTGGTCAGCGCGGACTCGGTGGGCTGAAGGGCCTGTTTCGCGCTGTATCTCTAAATTAAGCCAAATTAGCAGTAACCTACACACTAGGGGTTATTTCCATTTTTTTACCAAAGCCAATTTACCTACAAATGTGGAGATCGCGGAGAAAACGACATAGAGATAACATACAAACTCCGTGCAGACAGCACCCGTAGTGGTCAACTCCAGGTCTCTGGCGCTGTACGGCAACAACTGAGCCACCGTGCCTCTTCTATCTAGGAGCTTTGCTAGTCCATCTCATTCCATGTGCTTCTGTAGAGTTTCCACATGGTCAGGGTAGCTTTTGACAGTACAGTTTAAGAAACAGATCGAACCAATTTAAAACCCTTGCATTGTAACACTCCAAAGACGTGCAGGTAGGTATGTTGGTAAATTGGCTTGGTGTGTAAGTTGGCCCTAGTGTGTGTAGTAGGATAGTGTTAATGTGTGGGGATCGCTGGTCAGTGAGGACGATGGGCCGAGTGGCCTGTTTCCACCCTGTATCTCCAAACTAAACTAACCTATAAGCTACAACTTACTCGTAATTGACAGGTAGGTGCAAAATAATTGGGAGCCTGACTTCAACTGAGCGCATTACATAAAAACCAAGAAGATAAGAAATAAGTAGCGGAGTTAGGGCTAAGTCCTCTTGAGCTGTTCTGCCGTGCAATGTTCAAGCCTGATCCTGTGACATGTCCAGATTCATATATCGTTTGATTCCCCTCGAGTCCAAATATGTTAACTTTAACCTTCAATGTTAATTTGAATTAGTATTCAATAATGACCCATGAATTAGGAGCAGGCCCAGGTCATTTGGCACCTCTGCCATTTAATAAGATAGGGCCTGATCTGATCTGATCCTCGGCTCACCATTCTTGTCTCCCTGCCAGATTTGCAATGTCTGTACTTTTAATCTCTCATTTTTCTTAAGATCTGGCTACCTCTGCTTCAAAAAAACAAGGTTTTATTCCCGCAACCTTTTGAAGAACGAGAGATCGAAAGACTTACAACTCTGAGAAAAAAAATGTGGCCTCACATCTGTCTTAAAAGAGTAGTCCCTTATTTTTAGAAGATAGACACAAAATGCTGGAGTAACTCAGCAGGGACAAGCAGCATCTCTGGAGAGAAGCTTCCCTCACAGGTAGCATCTTGCTTCTCTCCAGAGATGCTGCCTGCCCTGCTGAGGTAATCCAGCATTTTGTGTCTATGTTTGATGTAAACCAGCATTTGCAGTTCTTTCCTACAGCCCCTGATTTTTCCTACTTCTAGACAGTCCTACAATATGAAGCATTCATTCCACATCCACTCTCTCAAGACACCTCCTTCTTCAAAACTTCATTGCATTCAAATTTAGGCTGCCCAACTCTTCTTCATACTCTAAATCAACCTGTTCACTCTGTCTAGTAATCCAGGATGTCTTCCCTGAGTTCTTTCCAATGTACTACCATCCTTCCTTAAATAAAGAGTCCTTCCAGCTGTTATCAGGCAACTGAATCATCCTACCACAACCAGAGAGCAGTCCTGAACTACTATCTACCTTATTGGTGACCCTCGTACTATCTTTGATCGGACTTTCCTAGGTTTACTATGCACTAAACAGTGTTCCCTTATCATGTATCTACACACTGCAATTGGCTCGATTGTAATCGCGTATTGTCTTTCCGCTGACTGGTTAGCAGACAACAAAAGATTCCCACTGTACCTAGGTACACGTGACAATAAACTGCACTAACTAACAATATTGTGCGCAGTACTCATCATGGTCTCAGCAGCTTCGTACATAACTGCGGCACAAACTTCCCTGCTTTTAGGCCACAGGACAATGGAGCAAAAATAGGCCATTCGGCCCATTGAGTCTGCTCTGCCATTTGATCATGGCTGATCTATTTTTCCATTTTTGTAGGCACAAGAGACCGATGAAGAAGAGTCATGACCCAAATGGTCAGTCCATATTCTTGTACAGATGCTGATTTCCTCCAGCAGTATGTTTTTGCTCCCTCCATTTGTATTCAACCCCCCTAGCAACAGCGATACCTGTTACCGTTCTCAATGTTGCCCCATCTACATACCATTAGTCAAGCACCCAGGATGGCACAGTGACATAGCTAGTAGAGCTGCTGCCACACAACTCCAGTGACTCAGAATCAATCCCGACCCCAAGTGCTGTCTGTGTGGAGTTTGCTCGTTATCCCTGTGAGCATGTGTTTTTCCTTGAATTCCCAGATGAAAGGTTTGACCAAAATATCTCATTTAGTTTAAGTTTAGTTTAGTTTAGTTCAGTTTAGTTCAGTTTAGTTCAGTTTAGTTTAGTTTAGTTTAGTTTAGTTTAGTTTAGTTTAGTTTAGTTTAGTTTAGTTTAGTTTAGTTTAGAGATACAGTGCGGAAACGGGCCCTCTGGCTCACCGAGTCCATGCCGACCAGCGATCCTCACACATTAACACTACACGACACACACCGGGGCCAATTTTACATTTATACCAAGCCAATTTACCTAAGTCGTGGGAGTGTGGGAGGAAACCGAAGATCTCGGAGAAAGCCCACTTAGGTCATGGTGAGAACGTACAAACTCCGTGCAGACAGCACACGTGGTCAGGATCAAACCCGGGTCTCTGGCACTGTAGCTCTACCGCTACGCCACCGTGCCGCACAAATGTTTCATTTACAAGTTGATGCTAGCAAAGGCGGAGTGTATTATCCATTGTCTGTTGCCCCTGAGAAGGCGGTAGTGAGCCTTCATCTTGAACTGCAAGAGTGCATCTTGTGAAAGAGCTTCCACCACGTGTGGGTGGTGGGAGTGTCAGTGTTTATATCCATCAGTGACGTGGGGTCAATGATATATTTCCAAGTCAGGTGTACGACCAGGAGGGGAGCCTACCTGCATGTAGGGCTGTTCCCATGCATTGGCTGTCCTTGCCCATCTTTGTGATAGAAGTGATGGCTTCAGGAACTACTAAGAGTGGGCGTCACTCACGGTGGTGCAGTGGTAGAGCTACTGCGTGACAGTGTCATAGACCCGGGTTAGACCCTGACTACGGGTGCTGTCTGTACAGATTTTGTACATTCTCCCTGTGACCGTGTGGGTTCTCCAGCTGCAATGATTTCCTCCCACACTCCAAAGACGTATAGGTTTTTGTAGGTTAATAGGCGTCAGTAAAATTGTAAATTGTCCCTAGTGTGTAGGATAGTGTGAGTGTGTGGGGTGATAGCTTGTCGAGGCAGACTCAATGGGCCGAAGGGCCTTTTTGCACGCTGTATCCCTAAAGTCTAAATGAGCAGTCCAGGCAAGTAATTGTAATGCATTTTGTGAACTTATGGGGAGAAATTATGAACAAAACAAAGAGAATTCTCTTCAATTCGAATCATCGGAGTCTCCAACCTGGAGAGGCGGAGACACTGAGATGTGGATCAGGAATCAGAAGGGAGGAAAATTACAATCATCAAGGAAGTGCCTCTGAGCAAGTGGTTGGAGCTGAGGACTGACAAGTCTCCAGATTCTGATGAACTTCATCCAGAAGATCATGAAATAGTTAGACCCAAAATGCTGGAGTAACTCAGCAGGTCAGGCAGCATCTCTGGAGAAAAGGCATGGGTGACGTTTTAAGTCGAGACCCTTCATGGATCAGGTCTCGAACCGAAACGGGTCTCGACCCCAAACGTCACCTGCTCCTTTTCTCCTGCCTGACCCGCTGAGTTACGCCAGCATTCTGTGTCTACCGTCAGTGTAAACCAGCATCTGTAGTTCCTTCTTAGTTACACATCATGAGGTAGTTGATGCATCGGTTTAAAAAAACAAATTCAATTCCCTTTAATTCAGGGAAGGTTCTACAAGACTGGAAAATACCAGATGTAACTCTTTTATTCAGAAAGCTGGAAACTCCAGGCTTGTGGGCTTAACGTGTTATGGGGAAAATGCTCAAAGCTATCATTAAACACATAGCAATGCACTGAAAAAAACTCAAGGTAACTCAAGCAAAGTCAACATGGCTTTGTGAAAGGAAATTAATGTCAGACTAGTTTATTGGAGGTTTTTTGAAAAAAGATATAACATTAGCTTTGGATGCACCCTATTTAAATTTCCAGAAGGCATTTGATAAGATGCCACATCAAAGGATTGTGCAGGAAATAAAAGCTGGTGATGTAGGTTAAATGTTGAAGTGGATAGAAGACTGTCTGGTTTCACAGGAAATACAGAGTAGTTACAACTGGGGCCTGTTCTCGTCAACAAGGAGTATTGTGCAGTGCACTGCAGGAGCCGCGACTTTTCATAATGTATATCATTTATTTTGTCCGAGGCACCAAAGGGATGGTCACTAAATTGATAGTTTAGCTTAGTTTAGAGATACAGCGTGGAAACAAGCCCTTCGGCCCAGAGATGCTGCCAATCCCGCTGGGTTACTCCAGCATTTTGTGTCAATCTCGTGTAGAAGGAGCAGCTTTGTCGGCATGGGTAGGATGGGCCGAAGGGCCTGTTTCCATGCTGTACGATTCTATAGAGAGAGATGAGACTGTCAGATATGCTGGAATGGTAGGTTGATGGTATGCTGAATGAAAAAGAGTGGCCTTGAGAGATGGGAAAACTGGGCATGTGGGAAGGGCCAGTGTTGTTTGGTCTGAAGTCCTTCTAGACCTTGTCCATTCTAGCCTGAAGTGTTAGTGTGCGGGGATCGCTGGTCGGTGCGGAATCAGTTGACCGAAAGGCCTGTTTCCACGCTGTATCTCCAAACTAAACAAATCTCACCAGGTCAGGCAGCATCTCGGGAGAAGATGATCTGAGTCCGAAGAAGGGTCCCAACTCGAACCATCACCTCAGCATGTTCTACAGAGATGCTGCCTGACCTACTGAGTTACCCCAGTACCTTATGACGTTTTTTTAAAATATGATATGATTTACCCAGGGAGTATGTGAAACAAAGTATTTCACTGTACCTCTCATGGCAACACCTGCAGCCCAGCAGACTTACCTTGTGAATCCTAACAGCAGATCGTCGAGGTATAATACTTTACATTAGACAACAGCGCATCAGGTTATATAAATAGATTATAGCCGGATATTTATTCCACTTGCGAAACAGGCTCTTGTCAGTTGCAGCTTTGTTGCTTGGGTTTGACAAGATTTCTTTAACCTCCGGATGAAACAATACTTTCGCTGGTTCCCAGTTAGCGGGCAAGTTCTTCCCGTCAATGCATTCAATTGTTCACTATTTTCTAATGGTATAATTGGCAACATAAAGTGAGCCATTTCCCCCCGTTTTCACAACAGCGGTTCCTACTTGCTCTGTTAATTGGAAGCTACTTCACCGCACTATTAAGATCATTAAATTGCAGAAGAACATATCTTGCTCACTAACCCCCCAGACTACCAATTCTATAAACTGTGCAATTTATTGCTTCATTCATTGGTTTATTCCCTAATGTTCCTGCTGTTAATGCTCTATCGCACACCGCCTCACGCTGCCTCGGCAAGGCCAGCAGCATAATCAAGGACCAGTCGCACCCCGGCCACTCCCTCTTCTCCCCTCTCCCAACAGGAAAGAGGTATAGAAAAGTGAAAACGCACACCTCCAGATTCAGGGTCAGTTTCTTCCCAGCTGTTAATCAGGCAAACTGAACCATCCTACCGGCAACTAGAGAGCGGTCCTCAGCTACCATCTTCCTCATTGGAAACCCTCAGACTATCTTTGATGGGACTTTACTGGACCTTATCTTGCACTAAGCATTATTCACGATATTCACTTTATCATGCATCTGTACACTGTGGATGGCTCGATTGTAATCATGTATTGTCTTTCCGCTGACTGGTTAGCTCGCAACCTTTTCACTGTACCTGGGTACACGTGACAATAAACTCAACTCAAACCCCTTCCTGGCAGGTCCAATAATCCACCCTTGCCCAGTACGTCCAAACCCACCCAGACCTCTGCCCCAGAGTGAGTACTTTGTTCAATTCAGCTCATGGTCCAGGCACACTGCACCCACCTCCTGCACTCACTCCTGGAATCCCGCACACTTCCCACATTCCTGCATTCATGGCCAGCATTTTGCACTCATTCCCAGACTCTTTAATTCTCCCGGAATCCAGCACTGTTCCCAGAATCACACTCCCAATCCAGAATCTTGCATTCATCTTCAGACTAGGAGAATTATCCCTTTCTCCAACAACCATTCCCACACGACCCCTCTTCCAGCTATTCCTGTACTCCCCCCCCTCCCCATTCCTTTACTCTCTCTGTCTCTCTCACTCCCTCTCTCTCTCACTCTCTGTATGTCTGTCTATCTATGTGTGTGTGTGTGTGTCTCTCTCTCGGTCTGTTTGTCTTTCCCTCTCTCCCATTCTCTCTCTCCCGCCCGCTCTGTCGCCCTCTCTCCCTCTCTCTCTACCCACCTCTCTTCTCCCTCTCTCCCTCTGTCTCTCCCTCTCTCTCTCTCCCTCCTCTCCCCCCCTCTCTCTCCCTCTCTCTCTCTCTCTCCCCCTCTCTCCCATTCTCTCTCCTTCCCCCTCTCTTTCTCCCTCTCTCCCTCCATCCACCTCTCTCTCTCTCTATTACTACACACACTCTCCATTCACCCAAAGCCCCAATTACCCCACCAACCCACCTATCTAGCACACCAGTATCCTGTGATATATCGCCCTCACCCTGCTGTACCCCGTCTTCACTAGCATTTGAGGGGGAAGTTCCACAGTCGCTTCAGAAATCTACAGATGGGATATTTGACACGTTTGCACCACGGGGGATGTAGCGGCTAATTTAGAAAGCTGAACACTACACCCATCCGTTGCCCCCAACGCTAGACCCCAACCTGCCCTCTCCTTCCCCCCCCCCTCCCCCGCCCCAAGTGTTCTTCTGTCATAGATGAGCACTCTGGTTGGCAATCCCAGCGGGACCTCCTCAGTGATTATATATTTTACTCACACTCACATTAATTAATAATAAATTAATACTGTGATAATTACAGGGCTATATCTCACAATGCGATACAATCTCCAACCGCGGGGTGAACCCACGATATCTAAGGCCGGGAAGAACTGCACAACAGCTTGGTTTAGACTGGGTTTCCCCTCTGTCCTTATAGAGCTGTTGGTGATCCTCACACCGTCCGTGTAACATTGTGTTGAGGCACAGCCACGCCCACGGTTAGCTTGCCTGACAACGTTGTGAGTCGCACTCAGCGGGCAGCCTTTAAGGAAGAGATGGTTCATGTACAGTCTAGGAGTAAAGTAAAATTCACAAGTAAATCAGGAGCTGACAAGAAAGGCACCGAGTGAGATGAAGCACAAAGAAACTTGTGCATAGCAAGTATTGGTTGCATGTACCGGGGAGAATAAGGCTGATCGCAAAAGAGAGAGAAAGAATAATTATCAAAATGAGAAGCAATGAGGGGCCGGCAGAGCAGATCCGGGTTCGACCCTGACTACGGGTGCTGTCTGTATGGAGTTTGTACGTTCTCTCCGTGATCGCGTGGGTTTTCTCCGGGTGCTTTGGTTTCCTCACACACTCCGAAGACGTACAGGTTTGTAGGTTAATTGGCTTCAGTAAAAATTGAAATTTACCCCTAGTGTGTTGGATAGTGCTGATGTACGGCGTGACTCGGGGCCCTTGTTATCGCGCTGTATCTCTAAATTCCAAAGAGAGGATATGTGAAAAGATGGGCTGCCACTGCAAATGGAAATTCAAACACGTTCTCTGGCACATAAACAGTGAAAGGATAGTATAGGTGGACTGGGATCCACTAAGGACATAGAAACATAGAAACATAGAAAATAGGTGCAGGAGTAGGCCATTCGGCCCTTCGAGCCTGCACCGCCATTCAATATGATCATGGCTGATCATCCAACTCAGTATCCCGTACCTGCCTTCTCTCCATATTCACTGATCCCCTTAGCCACAAGAGCCACATCTAACTCCCTCTTAAATATAGCCAATGAACTGGCCTCAACTACCCTCTGTGGCAGAGAGTTCCAGAGATTCACCACTCTGTGTGTGAAAAAAGTTCTTCTCATCTAGGTTTTAAAGGATTTCCCTCTTATCCTTAAGCTGTGATTATTAATCATCTCTTAGTAATATATCTAAGTAATAGTGAAGGAGTTGAAGTGAAGATAGTTGAAGCCACTCGAAAGGTTAAGAATGATAGCCCAGAGCAATTAGAAATATTGGTTGAACTTGAAAGTAAATAAGTCACCAGCACTCGATGGGACATTTCATAGAATTCCCCAAGGAAATTTGGGAAGAATTTGTTGGACAATTATCCATAATCTTCCAATGTTACAGGGTGATGAAGACAGGAGTCTGGAGAGTGTAAATGTCACTCACTAATGTATTCAATAAAATGAATCAGGATAAACCCGACAACTACAGGTCACTCGGTTTAACCTCGATGGCGGGGAAGCTAGAAGCATTGATCGGTATCTGTGGAGGCAAAGGGATGGTTGATGTTCTGGTTCAATTCCCTGTAGAAGAACTGATGCAGGGTCCCGTCCCTTAATGTCGACTGTCCCTTTCCCTCGACAGATGCTGCCTGATCCGCTGAGTTCGTCCAACACCTTATCTTTAGCTACAGATTCCGACTATTGTGTTTCCAGGAATTAATAGTCACTTGGAGGAATATCAATTGAGGCAAATCAGCTGACAGTTTTTATGATCAATTCATGGATCTTATAGAAACAAAAAAAATTCTTACGGGATTGGACAGGCTAGATGCAGGGGAAATGTTCCTGATGTTGGGGGAGTCCAGAACCAGGTATCACAGTGTATAAGTAAGTAAGTAAGTAAGTAAGTAAGTTTTATTGGCCAAGTATTCACATACAAGGAATTTGCCTTGGTGCTCTGCCCACAAATAACAACATGACATACAGTGACAGTTACGAATGACTCAGAAAACACTAAACATTAATAATAATAAAACATTAATGATAAAACACCATTGAACACCATCAAAAAAAAAAAAAAGAAAAAGGGTGGCTAAGGTGAACGTTGGTCCATTGGAGGGTGAGACTGGAGAGTTGTTGGTGGGGAACATGGAAATGGCAAAGGCATTAAACGAGTATTTTGTATCAGTCTTCACCATAGAAGACACAAAAAATATTCCAACGCTGGATAAACAGGGGGCGGTAGGAATGGAGGAGCTAAATACTATTAAGATCACCAAGGAGGTGGTATTAGGGAAATTAATGAGACTGAAGGAGGATAAATCCCCTGGGCCTGATGGATTACATCCAAGGGTCTTGAGGGAGATAGCGGTGGGGATTGTGGATGCATTGGTGATAATTTTCCAAAACTCCCTGGAGGCAGGAACGGTCCCAGTGGATTGGAAAATGGCCAATGTAACACCTATATTTAAAAAAGGAAGTAAACAGAAGGCGGGTAACTATAGACCGGTTAGTCTAACATCGGTGGTGGGTAAAATGTTAGAGACAATTATTAAAGAAACACTAACGGGGCACTTGGATAAACATGACTTCATCGGACAGAACCAGCATGGTTTTGTGAAGGGGAAGTCCTGTTTAACGAATCTGCTCGAATTCTTTGAGGAAGTAACAACCCGGGTGGATAAAGGGGAACCGGTGGATGTGGTATACTTGGACTTCCAAAGGCTTTTGACAAGGTGCCACATAAGAGACTATTGCTAAAAATAAAAAATTATGGGATTGGGGGTAATATATTAGCATGGGTAGAGGATTGGCTAACAAATAGGAAGCAGAGAGTGGGGATAAATGGTTCATACTCGGGATGGCAACCGGTAACTAGCGGGGTTCCGCAAGGGTCGGTGCTGGGACCCCAGTTGTTCACAATTTATATAAATGATTTGGAGGAGGGAACCAAGTGTAATATATCAAAATTTGCGGACGATACAAAAATGGGAGGAAAAGTAGGGGATGAGGAGGATAGGAAGAGTCTGCAAAAGGATATAGATAAGCTAGGTGAGTGGGCAACAACTTGGCAGATGAAATTTAATACTAATAAATGTGAAGTCATTCACTTTGGGAAAAAAAATGATAGGGCAAGTTATTTTCTAAATGAGGAGGAGCTGCGTTGTAATGCAACGCAAAGGGATCTAGGGGTATTAGTACATGAATCACTGAAAGTTAGTATGCAGGTGC
Organism: Leucoraja erinaceus; assembly: GCF_028641065.1. Lineage (NCBI taxonomy): Eukaryota > Metazoa > Chordata > Chondrichthyes > Rajiformes > Rajidae > Leucoraja > Leucoraja erinaceus. The sequence goes on from NC_073396.1 coordinate 12,664,083, forward strand.
AGCAAGCAATCAGGAAGGCCAATGGAGTTTTGGCCTTTATTGCTAGGGGGATTGAGTATAAAAACACGGAGGTCTTGCTGCAGCTGTACACAGTATTAGTGAGACCACATTTGGAATACTGTGTACAGTTCTGGGGTCCATACTTAAGAAAGGATGTACTAGCCCTGGAGGCAGTGCAGCGAAGGTTTACAAGATTAATTCCTGCAATGAGCGGATTGACATATGAGGAAAGGTTAAGTAGGCTGGAACTCTACTCTTTGGAGTTTAGAAGAATGAGAGGCGATCTCATTGAAACATATAAGATCGTGAGGGGCCTTGATCGGGTGGATGCACCGAGGATGTTCCCAATGATCGGGGAAACTAGAACTAGGGGACATAGTTGCAGAATAAGGGGGGGCTCTTTTAAAACTGAGATGAGGAAGAACTTCTTCACCCAGAGGGTGGTTAATTTATGGAATTCACTGCCCCAGGGAGCAGTGGAAGCAGAAATTTTAAATATATTTAAGACTAAAATAGATGTTTTTTTAGCTGCCAAGGGGGTAAGGGGCTACGGGGAGAGGGCAGGGATATGGACCTAGGTATGGTTAGTATAGTAAGACCTGAGTGATCTCCTGGACAAGTGTCGATCGCCTAGATTGGGGTCGGAGAGGAATTTCCCGGATTTTTTTCCCGAATTGGACCTGGGTTTTTATCCGGTTTTTTGCCTCCCCCAGGAGATCACGAGGTTCTTGGGGTGGAGAGGGGTGATAGCGGTATAAAGGGGAGGGTAGTGTCTTGTGTTCTGTGTCTTGTGTCTACTGTTTGTGGGTAAGTGTGTCTGTTTAGTGTTCAGCCATGAGCGAATGGCGGTGCGGGCTCGATGGACCTGGTGGTCTGCTCTCGCACCTACTTTCTATGTTTCTATGTTTCTATTGATCAAGCATGTGAACCAACAAAATACCAGATCAAAGGGAGGCTACAGATTTTTGGCTGTTGAGTAGAGCAACTACTTGTGGATAAAAACTGTTTTTATGCCTGGCTGTGGCAGCTTTGACAATCCAGAGTCGCCTTCCAGAGGGAAGTGATTCAAAGAGTTTGTGGCCAGGGTGAGAGGGGTCAGAGATGATCTTGCCCGCTCGCTTCCTGGCCCTTGCAGTGTACAATTTATCAATGGAAGGAAGGTTGCAGCCAATAACCTTCTCAGTTGCCATAGGAAGGGGTAGGCCATTTACGACTGAGATGAAGAAAAACCTTGTCATCCAGACAGTTGTGAATCTGTGGAATTCTCTGCCACAGAAAGCAGTGGAGGCTAATTCACTGGAAGTTTTCAAGAGAGAATTAGATATAGATCTTGGGGCTAACAATCAAGAGATATGGGGAAAAAGCAGGAACTGGATACTAACTTTGGATGATCAGCCATGATCATATTGAATGGAGGTGCTGGCTCGAAGGGCCGAATGGCCTACTCCTGCACCTGTTTACTTAGTTTCTACGTTTATTTAACCTATTAGAAATCTGGTAAGTACTGACTGCAAATGAGGTGGAGGTAGGTTTCACTGGAATTAGATAAATGAATATATGGTGGGGAAAGATTTGCTAGTGGACAGAGAAAGGGCAGTAGGTAGAATGAGTGAGTAGCTCTGGCAGAGAGCTAGCATGGATGTTAAGGACTGAATGGCCTTTCTGTCCTGATCTGATCATTCTCTGATCTCACGATTCTCAGATTCTATATTGGGTACCATAAGCACAGTACCAATGAATATTTTGATTCACTCCCATCATCTGGGATTCAATTGTTCAAATCGTTTCCATTCAGTCCCACAGAACAGCATGTGGGGCCGCATTTAGAGTATTGTGTTCAGTTTTGGGCACCATGTTACAGGAACTATGTTGTCAAGTTGGAAAGAGTACAGAGACGATTTACAATGATGCTGCCAGGACTCGAGGGTCTGAGCTGTTGGGGGAGAGGCTGTGCAGGCTTGGAATCTATTACTTTGAACGCAGGAAGATGATGGGTGATCTTATAGAGGTGTATGAAATCATAAGAGGAATAGATCAGATAGACACACAGAATCTCTTGCTCAGAGTGGGGGGATCGAGAACCAGAAGACATAGGTGTAAGGTGAAAGGGGGAAGGGTTTAATAGGAATCTGAGGGGTAACTTTTTCACACAAAGGGTGGTGGGTGCATGGAACGAGCTGCCAGAGGAAGTACTTGAGACAATTGTAACATTTAAGAAACAATTAAACAGGTACATGGATAGGACAGGTTTGGAGGGGTATGGGCCAAATGCAGGAAGGTAGATGGACATGTTGGGCGATGTGGGTGAGTTGGGCCAGAGGACCTGTTTCCAAACTCAATTACTCTATGACTCTATCCCACTGGACGAAATGCATTCCCAAGCAATAGGTTGCATATTGCAACATCCTACATTGTTTCCACCTGCTCTATAGCTTCTCTATGGGCCCAACTTTCCCCATTTCACTTCCAATATAAAATATTCCAATGGGCCCCCAATTATCTCATTCACTTCCATTTCGCAGAATCTTCATAAGTTCGTGTACATAAGTGTTAGCAGAATTAGGCTATTCGGCCCATCAAGTATATTCTGCCATTCAATCATGGCAAATCTATCTTTCCCCTCTCAACCTCATTCTCCTGCCTTCGCCCCATAAACCCTGACGTCCTTACCAATGAAGAATCTATCAATGGTACACAAAAATGCTGGAGAAACTCAGCGGGTGCAGCAGCATCTATGGAGCGAAGGAGATAGGCAACGTTTCGACCCGAAACGTTACCCATCTCCTTCGCTCCGTAGATGCTGCTGCACCCGCTGAGTTTCTCCAGCATTTTTGTGTACCTTCGATTTTCCAGCATCTGCAGTTCCTTCTTAAACACAACAATCTATCAATCTCTGCCTTAACTTGACCTGGCCTCCACAGGTCAAGTGGCAATGAATTCCACAGATTCACCTCCTTCTGACTGAAGAAATTCCTCCTCTTGTCCTTCTTAAAGGTACGTCCTTTTATTCTGAGGCTATGGCCTCTGGTCCTAGACTCCCCACACTGGTGGAAATATCCTCCCCACATCCACTCTATCCATGCCTTTCACTATTCAGTAAATTTCAATGAGGTCCCCGCTCACTCATCCTTCAGCAAGTACAGGCCCAGTCAAGCGCTCATTGTGTGTTAATCCGATCGTTCCTGGGACTTCATGGAAGAAACTTTACCCAGACACTCATATTAGACAGAATTTCAATGGATAAAGCCTCTTCCCATTTGTCCTCATTAAAAAATCCATATGGATCATAAATACCACATTCTCACTCCCACGGCAAGGAATCAGGATTCATCACAACACTTGTTGTTGGACCCCAAATGGAGAGGTTTAGCCAACCATCATTAAATCTTGTTTCATGGTTTAACATGCATTTGTTATATGTTTGACTATGAACATGTATTATGCCACTTGGGAATGTAATGAGAAAGACAGGTGCATTAAAGTATTTCTGTGTGGGCATAACACTGTCCACACACTGTAAGCAATCCTCAAAATAGAAACAATTAAATCAAAAAATGCTGATTAAATATTCTCTCTTATCAGGATTTTGAGATCTGTGCACCATCTATTTTGAGCACAGTTGCAGAGTGAAGATTGAGCCAATAGATTCACAGCTTTCATATAAAAGCTTACTACATTGCACCATTTCTATTTTATTCATTCATTGTATTAATATTAGATAGGCAGTGTAGGCAGATGCACTCGTTGTAGCTAGTTTAGAAATATTTGATCCTAATTCTCAACTTCTGTGTTAACGTTGATTTATGTTTAATCCGAATTTAAGGCGATCCACAGTCAACTTGGATATCCTTGGATGAGCTGGTCTCTGTGTGTCAGCTTTATTTTAATTGGGAAGCAGAGAGAACATCTCCTCTGGCAACAGAACATTCCCAGAATTTCTTATTTCCGGGCTAGGGAGCCTGGCACACCATGCAATGTACACCACACACCCCTGATGTTCGTTCTGTTGCAAAGCCTAGCAGTATATAATTCAACAACTCCATGTGCAATGCACTTCTCAGAACGGGACCTATAACATGTATCTAAAGTCATGGAGTCATTCAACATGGAACCAGGCCCTTTTGCTCAATTTAGGGTCATTCAGCATGGAAGCAGGCCCTTTGGCCCAACTTGTTCATGCCAACCAAGATGTCCCAGCTACGCTAGTCCCACCTGCCTGCGTTTGGCTCATGTCCCTCTAAACCTTTCCTATCCATCTACCTGTCCAAATGTCCTTTAAATGTTGTAATAGCACCTCCCTCAACTACCTCCCCTGGCGGCCACTCAGATCCCTATTAAACCTCTGCCATGGGTGACATGTAATCCCGTGCTACCCGCTCCATACAGTCTTCCCCACCTGGTTTGCCAGGTGAGGAGGGGGCTGTGGACCTCTAGCAGGACCAAAAACAAGACCTGTCAAAGGGCGGATGAGTTTCTAGCGAGCCAACGGCCATCCACACTTCAGTAGAAGTTGCGACCACTGTCGTACGTAGCATTGTAAGGCACCATGATGTTTTCAACGATGATGATGAGGATGATCTTTTATGCACCTCTATAAGATCACGCCTCATCCTCCTGTGGCCAAGCGATAATGTCCCAGACTGCCCAAACTCCCCCTAGAGCCCAGGTCCTCAAGTCTTGGCAACATCCTTGTAAGTCTTCTCTGCATGCTTTCCAGTGCAACAATATCCTACCTAAAGAAGCATAAGCAAAACTGAACACACTATTCCAAATGTGGCCTCAAATCTTATCAAAGCACGAGATTTTTAATAATGATATTCAGGAACAGAGGGTGTTCCATAACCCACAAATATGGAGAATGGTAATTCTGTCAAAGAAATAAGAAAGTAATGGCCACATTACATAACAATAGAATTGGCATTGCATAGGAAGAGAAAACTAACATTAAATCAGTGACTGCATCTTGCCAAAATTAAAATTGAGCAAAATGGGAAAAAAAAATAGTGCCAATGACAGACAACCCCTCAGGGCCAGATATATATAGTAAGTTACTTACCGGGTAGTTAGTTTAGTTTATTGTCACATGTGGAAGAGCAAGGGGAAGAACTTGAACTATATTTCGCCTTCCACCACAGTGAGGAGTGTGTAGGAGTCACTGTGGTGGATGTTCAATGTTAAAAGGTTTTTGATTGTTTTGTCTCCAAGATGGCTGCCGGAAGGGAGAGTGAACGCTGGCACGTTAAGCTGCCGCAACTCTCTCTTTGAATTGGGCGCTGTTGATGTCCCTACTATTTTTTTTTGCTTTTCGTTTTATTCTGCTTATATGTTTTGTAATCTGCTTATTACATTTTGTAAGGCATCCTTGAGAGTCTTTGAAAGGCACCCATAAGTATAATGTTAATAGTAATAACAACATGTACCGAGCTACAGTGAAGAGCTTTTGTTGCGTGCTAACCAGTCAGCGGAAAGACGATACATGATTACAATCGTGCAATCCACAGCGTACAGATACAGGATAATGGGAATAATATGACTAACGTTTAGTGCAAGCTAAAGTCCAGTGTAGTCCGATCAAAGATAGTCCAAGGGACTCCAATGAGGTAGGTAGTAGCTCAGGACTGCTCCCTAGTTGTTGGCTACAATGGTTCATTTGCCTGATAACTGCTAGGAAGAAACTGTCCCTGAATCTGGAGGTGGGCATTTGTACATTTTGCCCGATTGGAGTGTGGAGAAGAGGGAGTGGCCGGGGTGTGACTCGTCCCCAGATTTTGCTGCTGACCTTGCCGAGGCAACGTGAGGTGTAAATGGAGTCCATGGAAGGGAGGTTGGTTTGTCTGATGGTCGGAGCTGTGTCCATAAATCTCTGGTTTTTGAAAAAGTAAGTAAAAACATTGAAATAATATTTATGACTTCTCTAAAGTTCCTTCCATTGGGGAACCATTCCTCTGGGCTGGGAAATTGCCTTGTCACTCCACTGCTTCCGAATGTGGAGAGAAACGAAAACCGAGGAATGAAAAATTGGTTAACCCAGCATCTGTTGTCATGAAATTACCAGAGCCTATGATTAATGGTGGAAAAATTGAACAGCTTAAAAGACTTAGTTGAACAGTGCAAGCTAGTGTGGATTTATAAAGACTGTTCAACTGTATTAATGTTTTTTTGAGGAGAATGACTAAAAAACTGGGCAGGAGAATGTCTATGATTGTTATAGATTTCCAATGGTCATTTATAGAACGTGGAACAGTGCAGCACAATAACAGAGCCTTCAGTCCACAATGTGTGTGCCGGTCATAATGCCAAAACTATCTCTTATCTACCTGCATATAACCCGAATCCCGACATTGACTGCCTATCTAAATGTTTCTTAAAAGCCACTATCGTATCTGGCTCGACCACCACCCAAAGTAGGTATGTTACAAAACCTACCTGAATCGTCATTGGGAATCTGCCCAAAGCCATGTCCGCGATTTTGGCGCTGTTTGGAGGGGGCGGGTTTAAAACGCGATTTTTACTAGGCTGTACTAATCGCAGATGTTCAGCCTAGTAAATCATTAACGAAAAATCGCTGCAAGACCCGGTCGCAAAAGGTATTATTAGTTTTATAGGCCTCGAATAATAGTTATAATAGTTTTAAAATTACTGTCTCACTCCGCAACCTCTCGCAGCCCCAGGGTTTTATAAAGCAAACAATTAAAGGTATGTACCTTATTTTTACATTAAATGGGGCATGTATATAACCCTGTATATAAAATTATCTATAGCGAGTAGTTCATTTTGGGCTTTTTATATCCCGCAGTATTTTTCTCGGCATTTGAGGGCACTAATCCAGCGCGATGTGAACGTTCTAAACCAGCGCGTTCACATGAACCCACTAGAAAGCCGATTTAAATGGGCATTTATTTACAGCAATTGAACACTAAATTCCTTCCATTTGGCCTATAAATTAATGTAAATTAGATATAAAAATCATGTTATATTTTGAATTATTTGTGAATAATCTTTGGACACTTAGGCTATTTAAAAATGTTAATCTTTCCTTAAGAAATGGGCTTTTGACTATCCAAGATCACAGCTTTTTTGTAATGTCCATTGAAAATCAATAGGGAACAAGATGCTAATTTCCGAGTATGAAAATGGCCATAACTTTTTTAATACTTGAGATATGAAAGTGAATTTGGTGTCGAATTAAACTTATTGTTATGCTTTATCTGATGGGATAAATTGCAGACTTGATTTTTAAAATCTCAAAATTTTGTAACATTGCTACCCAAAGCAGCATAATCCAGGCACTCACCACCCTCTGTGCAAAAACACAACCCATTACAAATCCTGGGTAAAAGACTGTGCATTCACCCGATCTATTCCCCTCATGATTGTATACGCCTCTATAAGATTGCCCCTCAGCCTCTTGCTCACATAGGAATAAAGTCCAAGCCTGTCCAACCTCTCCCTATAGCTCAGGCCCTCAAGTCTTGGCAACACTGTCCTAAATCCTCGCTGCACTTACTGTGTGCGTAGAGGGGAGATGAGGTCGGGTACAGTATGCGATAGTGCATGAGGAGTGAAATCTATAAAGCAGTTTGCAGAGTGTGCTGCTGTATGAAACTCTTCTCAAGCCACCTGGGTCTACACTCCCGTAAATGTTGGAATAGGAATATAGCAAGTTAGGGGATGTCCTTTAGCTCCTGAGACCATTTTCATCCATTCATTGCAATAAGGAACACAGATTGAACTCTGCAAACACATACCCTGTCTCCACATTCCTCAATAGTTTTGGCCAAAATGAATCAGTTTCATAAGTGATAGGAGCAGAATTAGACTATTCGGCCCATCAAGTCTACTCCGTCATGGCTAATCTATCTCTCCCTCTTAACCCCATTCTCCTGCCTTCTCATGTTATTTGGCTGAACACCTGAAAGGTTTGGGTTCTATGTTTTATACAATGTCCCCTTGTCCAGTACATTCTAACCACCAGTTTCAATTTAAATAATAACAAGTGGCCAGGCGTGTGGTTCCAGCTATGGACGCAAGCTTACGTTCAGTTTAGTTTAGAGACATGGTGCGAAAACAGGCCCTTGGTTATTGTTCGCCGACCAGCAATCCCCGCACAATAACCTTATCCTAATCACACTAGGGACAATTTACAATTATACCAAACCAATTAACCTACAAACCTGTATGTCTTTGGAGTGTGGGAGGAAACCGGAGCGCCCGGATGAAAACCCACACAGGTCTTGGGGAGAACGTATAAACTCTTTACAGACAGCACCCAATAGTCAGGATCTAATAGTCCATGTCTCTGGCGCTGTAAGGCAGCAACTCCGCCACCGTGCCGCCACTTTGGTTCTATCATTTTCTGCATGTTATTTGGCTGAAAATCTGAAAGGTTTGTGTTCTAATTTCTAGACTATATCCCCTTGTTCTGGATATTCTAACCACCAGTATTCAATTCCCCCAGTCCCCTATCTGTTCCCCTTGGTGAATGGTTCACCTTAGTTTCCTTAGCCATATAACAATTACAGTACGGAAACAGGCCATCTCAGCCCTACAAGTCCATGCCGAACAACTTTTTTACCCTTAGTCCCAGCTGCCTGCACTCATACCATAACCCTCCATTCCCTTCTCATCCATATGCCTATCCAATTTAATTTTAAATCATATCAACCTCCCTCCTACCGATTTCCACTGGAAGCTCATTCCACACCGCTACCACTCTCTGAGTAAAGAAGTTCCCCCTCATGTTACCCCTGTTAAGCCCCTGTCCCGCTTAGGAAACCTGAATGGAAACCTCTGGAGACTTTGCGCCCAACCCGAGGTTTCCGTGCGGTTCCCGGAGGTTCCCGGAGGTTTTTGTCAGTCTCCCTACCTGCTTCCACTACCTGCAACCACCTGCAACCTCCGGGAACTGCACGGAAACCTTGCGTGGGGCGCAAAGTCTCCAGAGGTTTCCGTTCAGGTTTCCTAAGTGGGACAGGGGCATTAGTCTCCCCACGTAATTTAACCATTGGTATCCAAGGACTATTCCGCTAAATCTGTGCTGTCCCCTATCTCCCAGCTTAGGCATCCATCCTCAGGTTCACTGCCCACAGATTCTCAGATGGTCCATGCAGTCCCTAGTCGGGTTCCAGTAGTTGTTGAACAGCTTATGCTTCACACACTCCCACCCACTGCAAACAAGGGCTAACATTCCGTTACATATTTGGTAAATATTCATACTGTGTTGTTCACATGGAACCCAAAGCATCTTTAATTCTCCTAAACATTTTATAGAGATAAAGCTTTGAAACAGGCCCTTCGGCTCACTGAGTCCGCGCCGACCAGCGATCCCCGCACACTGACACTATCCTACACACAATAGAGACAAGTTACAATTGTACCAAGTTAATTCACCCACAAACCTGAACATCTTTGGTGTGTGGGAGAAAACCGGAGCACCCGGAGAAACCCCACGTGGTCACGGGAGAACTTACAAACTCCATACAGACAACACCCTTAGTCAGGTTCGAACCCGATTATCAAACTAGAGCAATAACCAGTCAAGGGCATTTAGTCAACGTGTGTCAAACAAATGAGCAATAGTTGATTATTAGTTAAAGAGGCGAGAAGACTGGATATTTTTTGAACAAAATGTGAACAGGCTTAGTGGGACAACGGGCCAGTTTCCATGCTGTATCTTTCAATCCATCAATCAATATGACAGCATTAGGGGAATAGAAATTTAGAAACATAGAAACATAGAAAATAGGTGCAGGAGTAGGAAATTCGGCTCTTCGAGCCAGCATCACCATTCAATATAATCATGGTTGATCATCCAAGATCAGTACCCTGTTCCTGCTTTCAACATCTTATCCCTTGATTCCGTTAGCCCTAAGAGATATATATAACTCTCTCTTGAATACATCATACAGTTGCCCAATTGTGAGTTCAAATATTAATGTAATGAGTGCATTATGTGTGTTCTGGACAGAAATGGCATCTGATGAAGTTTCCTAAGCGTTAATAATCTGAGAATCTTGAGCAACAACTCTCTGCCACAGAAGATAGTTGAGGCCAGTTCATTGGCTATATTTAAAAGGGAGTTAGATGTGACCCTTGTGGTTAAAGGGATCAGGGGGTATGGAGAGAAGGCAGGTACAGGATACTGAGTTGGATGATCAGCCATGACCATATTGAATGGCGGTGCAGGCTCGAAGGGCCGAATGGCCTACTCCTGCACCTATTTTCTATGAATCTATGAAAACAAAGTTCATTAAGTGGGAGTACTAATTGGGATTCACTGAGGAGGGGGAGGATTAACCAAATGAGAAGCGTTTGGGTGGCGTCAATAGCTTTCATCAAATGAGAATATCAGAGGTGTTAATTAACTGTAATTATGAACGAGGCATTAACTGAGCAGGAGATGTGACATTAGTGCGGTAAAGGGTGATGAACCATGAGCAGCAACCAGAGGTGAGGCATGAACTACACCAAGGAACTCACACAGAATTCAGTTCAGTTTAGTTTAGAGATACAGCGTGGAAACAGACCCTTCGACCCACCGAGTCCACACCGCACATTAACTCCACCCTACACACATTAAGGACAATTTCCACATATACCACTTTTTTACCACAAAATTCCACTATTTGAAGACGTGAGGAAAAAGGATGAAGGCAGAGGCAAAGCTGTAGATGTTGTGTACATGGACTTTAGGAAGGCGTTCGACAAGGTGCCGCATGGTAGGCTGCTCTGGAAGGTTAGATCTCATGGAATCCAAGGAGAGATAGCTGAATGGATAGCAAATTGGCTCCATGGAAGGAAGCAGAGGGTGATGGTGGAAGGTTGCTTCTCGGACTGGAGGCTGTGACTAGTGGTGCCGGGTTCGGTGCTGGGCCCGTTACTGTTTGTCATCTACATCAATGATTTGGATGGGAGCATACTGGGCAAGATTAGCAAGTTAGCAAGTTTGCTAATGAGTACAAGTGCATGGTTTCATGAATGTCTAGTTGCAGGTAAATAAAAGGTGGTCAAAAAGACTTTTGGTATTTTGACCTTCATCAGACAGAGTATTGAGTATAGAAGTTGGGAGGTCATGTTGCACTTGTATAAGACATTGGTGAGACCGCATTCAGAATATTGTGTTCAGTTCTGGGCACCATGTTATAGGAAAGATATTGTCAAGCTTGAAAGGGTTCAGAAAAGATTTACGAGGATGTTGGCAGGACTAGAGGGTGTGAGCTATAGGGCGAGGTTGAGTAGGCTGGGTCTCTATTCCATGGAGCATAGGAGAATGAGGGGAGATCTTATAGAGGTATACAAAATCATGAGAGGAATAGATCGGGTAGATGCACAGTCTTTTGCCCAGAGTAGGGCAATTGAGGACCAGAGGACATAGGTTCAGGGTGAAGCGGAAAAGATTTAATAGGAATCCGAGGGGTAAGTTTTTCACACAGAGGGTGGTGGGTGTATGGAACAACCTGCCAGAGGAGGTAGTTGAGGCTGTGACTATCCCCTAGTTTAAGAAACAGTTGGATAGGTACATGGATAGGACAGGTTTGGAGGGTTAAGGGGCTGTCCCACTGCGGTGACCTAAATGGCGAGTTTAGAAGAGTTTAGGAGAGTTTGAAACATGTCATGTTGAAGACCTCCGTGGATTATGTAGAAGACCTCCTTTGACTATGTTGAAGGCTAGCTTCAGGAAAATTAGACATCGAATAGTGGAGAGTGAAGACGACCTCCTTCCATCTCCTTCGACCTCCCTTCGACTATGTTGAAGATTACCTACGACTACCTTCGACTACCCTTGATTACCTATGAATAACATGCCGACCTACTACAACCTTTAACTTCGACTAAACCTACGAGTAAAAAAAATATCGATTTTTTTCCCAATGGCGACCTTTTTTTACTGGCGGGCATTTTTCAACGTTGAAAAATACGCCGCGACCTAGCTGAGGCCTCGAGTACACGGGGACCACTCTCGAGCATGAAGGAGAGTTACAAAGACCTCATAGGACCTCGTGTCCACCGTGCTGCGAGTATGAGTCGAGGGCAAACTCTTCTGGACTCGCGGATTAGGTCCCCGCAGTGGGACAGCCCCATTATGGACCAAGTGCAGGCAAGTGGGACTAGGATAGCTTGGATAGCTTGGACATTGTTGGCCGGTTTGGGCGAATTGAGCCTGTTTCCACATTGTATTACTCCATGACTATGACTAATGTACAAACTCTGTACAGACAGCACAGGGATCGAACCCGGGTCTCCAGAGCTTCAAGTGCTGTAAGGCAGCAACTCTACCATTGCGCCACCATGCCGACGTAATTGCTGTGTTTGTTGGCAAATGCCTTCAGCAGTTGTCCCAGTGCCAGTGCCATGTACCATGTGCCAGGTGCTGTTGAATCATCACCGTGCTTATACCTTGTATGCTTTAAGATGGGTACGGATGATTTAAGTGCAGCATGCATCTGATAATTAATTGCCTTGCAAAGTTTATCGTGATCATTTTAGGTGGCCTTGCCAGGAGGCTTTTTTACATCAGTTCCAGACTTTTACAATGCTAATCCAGCCTTTGAATAAATACCTAGTGACCGGTAGCTTAAGGTTTAAAAGTGAAAGCAAAATAATCCTTCATGTTGTGACATGTCCAAACACTCCTGAGTGCGTCACGGGCCCCACAAGGCATTATTGCAATCTCATCGCCAATTAAAGTAATCACCTCCCTGATGCTTTCTTCATATTTTCTGATGTTCCTTCGTCTTACCTGCATGTTTACCCTACTCCCTGTCAGGTGCTACACAGGGCTTGGTGGGTGTGAGTCACAAGGCTGTGAGTTCAAATGTCCCTTCAGATACCTGAGTTTAAAGTCTCAAATGTCACAGCGCTGCTGGATGAGCAAATTAAAACCCGAGCCAAATTTCTTCTTGAGGGTGGGCAATGCAGCGAAGAGACCATTGCCTCATCAGACCTGAAGAATTTCTACCTTGCAGCGCCAGAGACCCGGGTTCAATCCTGATCATGGGTGCTGTCTGTATGGAGTATGTATGTTTCCTCCCACACTCCTTAGACATACAGGTTCGTAGGTTAATTGGCTTGGACCTAATTGTGTGTGGGGTGGATAGTATATGGGGGATGGCTGGTCGGTGCGGACTCGGTGCCTCGAAGGGCCTATTTCCATGCTGTGTCTCTAAACAAAACACAAAACAGTAAACCAGGGTTTAAAAAAACACCAACACTAAATCAGAGCCCCAACATAAATTCATAGCCCTAAAAGATAGACACAAAGTGCTGAAGTAATTCAGCGGAGCAGGCGGCATGTTTGGAGAAAAAGGATGGGTGACGTTTCGGGTCGGGTCATTTCCTCGGTCTGAGATCTCGTCCCGAAATAACACCCATCCTTGTTCTCCAGAGATGCTGCCTGACCCGCTGAGTCACTTTGTCTCTAAACCGGCATCTGCAGTTCTCTGTTTATTACACTTGTTTGCGCTAATACCAGCTGAAAAGCAAACATTGCAGACTCTGGACATCTGAGTATATAATCAGCAGATGCTGGAATTACTCAGCAGGCCAGGCGGCATCTGTTGACAGGGAGACAGTCAATATTTCAGGTCGGAACTGGAAAGCGTTAATGCCCCCTGTCCCACTTAGGAAACCTGAACGGAAACCTCTGGAGACTTTGCGCCCCACCCAAGGTTTCCGTGCGGTTCCCGGAGGTTTTTGTCAGTCTCCCTACGTGTTTCCACTATCTGCAACCTCCGGCAACCACCTGCAACCTCCCGGAATTTATGATATAACAGAGACCATAAGATCTTTGACAGAGACCAAGCAAGACTGAGTGACACGTGGTAGCAGGACCTGCTGTGCTGAGCGCGGTGAAGGTTCGTTGCTCACCACTCGTGGGTCCGTGGAGACGCGCACAAAAAGGGACACGAAGGCAAAGAGAAGAAGCTGGAGAAACTCAGCGGGTGCAGCAGCATCTATGGAGCGAAGGAAATAGGCAACGTTTCGGGCCGAAACACTTCTTCAGACTGATCCTGATGGGGGGTGGGGGGGCAGAAGGAAGGAAAAGGGGAGGAGGAGGAGCCCGAGGGAGGGTGGATAGGAGGGTGGGAGGAGACAGCTCAAGGGTTAAAGAAGAGGAGGAGACAGCAAGGGCTAGCAAAATTGGGAGAATTCAATGTTAATGCCATCCGGACGCAAGGTCCCCAGGCGGAATATGAGGTGCTGTTCCTCCAATTTCCGCTGTTGCTCACTCTGGCAATGGAGGAGACCCAGGACAGAGAGGTCGGATTGGGAATGGGAGGGGGAGTTGAAGTGCTGAGCCACCGGGAGGTCAGGTTGGTTATTGCGGACTGAGCGAAGCTATAGCAGCAGACATAATTATGACTTTTAAATGACGTTTGGACAAGTCTATGAAATAGAGGCACAAAATGCTGGAGTAACTCAGCAGGTCAGGCAGCATCTATGGAGAGAAGGAATGGGTGACGTTTCGGGTCGCGACGCTTGTTCAGACCGGGAGTCAGGGGAGAGGGAGTCCAGAGATAAGGAAGGGTAAGTGGTGAAAACGACAGATCAAAGCAGATGATAAGGATGGGTAAAATGGTTTATACTATCAGTAATATTTAATCAGGAGGACAGCAGAACTGGGAGACAGGATTGGGGAGGGACGGATAGGATGTGTTTAGGCTGATATGGGCAAATGTAGGCAAATGGGACTAATCAACTTTGCCAACGTGGCCAGCATGGACAGTGGGCCAAAAGGCCTGTTCAGTGACTATGACTCTCCTCCGCAACAGTGCCCCACCACAATGCAACACTTCTGTCTGGATTTCCCTCTCTCAAGCATTGCGGTTCTGGTAATTGAACTCACAGAACATGTGTATCAAGGAGCTACAGGAGCCTTGGCAACAGATGCCTTTGGAAGCCTGTCGTTGTGGCGCATTTTTCTCTGTGTAAAGTGTGTTCTCCGAGAGTGTGCTTCCATTACTGTGGCGTCCTCATCACTGGGGCCTGGAAGAACAGTCGTCTCCCTTCAGCGCTCCTTTATCTTGCTGGTTGATGTCTTCTTCCCCAGTCATTGATGAGCGGTTTAGAAAGAGTGCTGACATCTCATTAACTCCATCGGAGACAGCTCTGTCACTTTGGCTGCCGCTCTCTCACCTAGAACAAATCTCCTCCTGCACACACGCTCCTATATCACCATTCACTCAGCAGATAGCAGTTAATCGTTCTGTATCAAAACAGAAAGGAAAGACATGAAAACTCAACAGCACTGGTACAGGGGGATGACGAAGGACAAGAGCACGTGGCAACCTCAGCTTAGGATCACGGTCCTGCCCTTGCACTGAGACACCTTGGGCTTGCAGTTATGTTTGCTTGCAATGTCATGCACACACACACACTCACACTCTCTCACACTCACAAATGCACACACACACACACACATTCACACACTCACAAACGCACACACACACACACACACTCTCTCACACTCACAAATGCACACACACACACACACACACACACACTCTCATTCACACACTCACAAACGCACACACTCTCACACTCACAAACACACACATACACACACTCTCTCACACACTCACAAACGCACACACACACTCACACACTCACACATGCACTCACACTTACACACACTCATATACACAAACACTCTTATTACAGTAAATCACACACACACATGCACACACACAATCATATACACACACAGCCACATACACAGAAAGACACACACATTCACACACACATGATCTCAATCATACACTCAGCCATCCCACTCCACACACTCATACTCACACATAGCTTTACACTAACACACGGGCACATACACAATAAGGCACACACATTATCTCACTCATACACTCAGCTGTCCCTCTCCACACATGCACACGCACTGCACACTCACAGACACACACATACTGCATGCATGGCTGTTAGAAACACATTTTTATACATGCATGTTTGGAAGTTGGTGTTGGAAACAGATTCAGTGTAACCCTTAATGGAAATTTTCACACAGTATTGAAGAAGAAAAGCTTTGCGGGGATAGGAGAAAGAGGAGGAACCTTAATTAAATAGCTCTTCCAAAGAACTGGAGCAGACTGGATGGGCACAATAGTCTCTCCTGTGCACAGTGATTCTGTGGTGTGTACACTGATGTCCCATACTCATTGTTCTCTATTCAGTCATGGCCAATGCTCAGTGCTGGATTGCTCCAAGTGATTTATCAACACCTTGTAACTGGTATAATTAGAATGTATACTGGAACCTGAGGAAACTATAAAGTGTAAATTTATGCAGATGTTGTTGCTGGAAAAAAATGCTGTTGATGGAGAAGGGAATGAATCAGCTGCTATTAAGTCACAAAATACTTTTTGCAAATGTGTAGTAATGACCTAGGGAGGCACGGTGGCGCGGCGGTAGAGTTGGTGCCTGACGGCGCCAGAGACCCAGGTTCAATCCTGACTACGGGCGCTGTCTGTATGGAGTTTGTACGTTCTCCCTGTGACCAAAGGTCGGGATGAGGGAGATCTGGAAGTCACAGGGAAATGAAGATGAGGAGATGGTAGCTACGGAGAGGAGAGGGGGAGAAACTGGAAGCCTGCCAGTTAAGTTGATCTACTTTTCGAGGAAGCTGCAGCATTTATTAGGATGAGATTGCAATAGAGAGGATAATTGTACAATGATCAGTGTTAATGTTAAAACACAGAACATAGAACAATACAGCACTGGAACAGACCCTTCAACCAACAATATCTGTGCTGAACAAGATGCCAAGTTAAACGTGATCAATATCCACATGCCTATAACCAAAGCTTCTTAAATGCCACTATGGTATCTGCACCAATACCCCCGGCACCACTACCCCCGGCAGAAGGCTGTGGAGGCCAAGTCAATGGATATTTTTAAGGTTGGAGACTGCTAGATTCTAGATTAGTACGGGTGTCAAGGGTGATGAAGAGAAAGCAGGAGAATGGGACGGATAGATCCGCCATGGTGGGCCGAATGGCCGAACTCTACTCTGACAACAAATGAACTTATGAACATAAAAAGCATGCCCCCGCACATCTCCTTGAAAGTTTGCCCCACTCACCGTAAACTACGCCCTCTAGTCCTTGACATTTCCACCTTGGAGAAAGGTTCCCTATACCTATCTATCTTTCATTATTATTATATGCTATCAGGTCTCCCCTCTGTCTTGTTTTCCAGATAAAACAATCCAAGTTTATCCAACCTATACTTACAGCTAATACCCTCCAATCCAGGCAGCATTTGGGTAAGCCCCTTCTGCACCCTCTCCAAACCCTGAACAGTGTAATGGGCCACACACAATATGGCGTTACAAATAAAAGACTATTTCATCGGCCTCATACTTCATTGAAGACTATATTTCCTTTATCATTCAGAACCCAGAATGAATTCCCAATTACGGGCACAAGGTTACAATTGTCTTCCAATTCCTTCACATTTCAGACACCTATTGACATGGTAAACGAATATCAATTTCATTCCGTTGTTTGGAGAGTATTGCAAAATCAGAATGACATTTTGAGATGATTTGATGGGCTGGTTCGTGACACTTCTTTGCAGACAGTATGGAGAATATCATCCTCGGATTATTTTGTCAGTCACCCATTCTTCTTCAACAAAGCTACTCTCATAGTGACACAGCACGCAACAAAAGCTTTTCACTGTGCCTCTGTGCCCACGACAAAAAACTAAACTGAACCAAACAGCATCAGCGTGATACTCCTCCCGATGGCAAACATTAATCGGACCAACCCATCCTGGTGAATAAGACTGATTCTGTCCTTAACTAACATTTACCAAACAATAACAGGAGCGAGAATTATTCTCATACTTTAGATATGGAGCATCATGTACTAATGTTTGTTTTGTGTCCTAGATGTGTGACCTTGGTGAACTAAATCATTCTGATTTTTTTTGTTATTTCTCTTACCTGTAAGAATTGTTTAGTTGATCAAGGACGTGCCACAAAACATGACTAACAGCTACTCACTAGCATGAGTGGGTGGCACGGTGGCGCAGCGGTAGAGCTGCTGCCTTAAACAGCGCCAGTCAATCCTGACTGCGGGCGTTGTTTGTATGGAGTTTGTACGTTCTCCCTGTGACAGTGTGCGTTTTCTCCGGGTACTTCAGTTTCCTCCCACACTCCAAAGAGATGCAGGTTTGTATCACCTCTCTCACCACCTCTCTCAGACTGCTAGGTCATCTAATTCCTGGTTTATACGTCTACCTGGGCGGGTACTTGGAAGTGAGGTGGCTTAGCTCAAGCTTGCGGCTTGATCTCTTTCCTCAATGAAAAAATAATTAAGTATCATAAATTGATATGGCATATCCTCTGTTAGCTGTGGAGAGAGTTCAATAAGCTGTCTGAGATCCTGAATCAACAAATTTGAATACTTTTTAATGAATTGTATAGTAAATCTCACATTCTGTAGTCATTACCCTTTCAGGCCCAGCTGGGGATTAAAACCAACATAAGTCTCTAAATGTCAAAGGCAGGCTCTCCCTCTCTCTCTCAGAACCCTTGCTTTGAGGTCCGTGCAGCCTGCCGCTGCTGAGATGCCATTATCTCAACACTCTCTGTCTCTTCATCTCGTGCTTTTGTCCAACAATCTAACTGTCAAAGCCTCCCTTCACCTGTACCCACCTATCATTTGCCAATTGGCCAGACTTGGCCCTCCTCTCTTCCAGCTTTCACACCCCCACCACAATCAGTGTCTCAGCCCGAAGCATTATCTGTCCATGTTCTCCAGAGATGCTGCCTTAGCCGCTGAGTTACTCCAGCACTTTGCGTCTTTTAATAGAACAGTACAGCACAAGAACAGATCCTTCGGCCCAGAGTATCTGTACCAAAGATTCTGTGTCCTTGCTATTCAAAGGTTAAGAATCTTTAATTGTCATATGCACCAATATTGGAACAATACAATTATTATTTTGTGATGCTTTTCAGGCACATTAACACAACAAAAATATTTTTGTTATATTAGGTACACAGACCATAACGGTTCAAGGCAAAGTACGTCATGCAATTTTATGCAACGTTCATAGTAGTTTGGTGCTGAGGTTGGGTTGTGCAGGATGGTTCAAAAACCTGTTGGTTGAAGGGAAGAAGCTGTTGTTGAACATGTGAGTGGGGGTGGGAGATTGCAACCTTCATGTGGTCCACCCTGTTTCGACGAATGCAATCAACCTGGCGTGCACAAACAGAAGATCAAAAAGAACAAGTTGTCTTACAACTTTAAGTTGTTCACGCCATACGCAAGAAGAAGAACATGTCTGTAACAGATCTCGGGTTCCTGTTCCTTCTTGCCAATGGTGGCATTGAGCTGACAGTAGGGGCAGGGTGCTGTGCTTCTTAGATGATATTAGCTGCCTTCTGGAGGCTGCTCTTCCAGTTGATTTCTCCGATCGTGCGGAGGTCAATCCAGTTGCTGGAGGTGCACTGATCCATCGGATAAGGGAGGAATGTCGGCAGTGATCCAGAAGCTGTTTCCTTGCCTGTGTTTAACAGGACACTTCATGGAATCTAGAGTCAATACTGAGGTCACCCAGACCACTCCTATAAACTACCAGCCATCCAATGACTTCTTCAAAGTGACTGATGGGGGATGGGGGGGAGAAGGAAGGAAAAAGGGAGGAGGAGGAGCCCGAGGGCGGGGGGATGGGAGGAGACAGCAAGGGCTAGCAAAATTGGGAGAATTCAACGTTCTACATCGATCAGTCTGAAGAAGGGTTTCGGCCCGAAACGTCGCCCGTTTCCTTCGCTCCATAGATGCTGCTGCACCCGCTGAGTTTCTCCAGCATTTTTGTGTACCAGCCATCCAATGACCATGCATTGACCTGCAAACTAATTGCACAGAATTTAGATTAGTTGTTTTATCACCATACAAGCAAAAATATATTTTCCACAGAATGAAATGGGGGAACAACCATTTAGTTTAGATTGAGGATAGGCACTAAATGCTGGAGTAACTCAGTGGGACAGGCAGCATCGCTGGAGAGAAGCAATGGTGACTTTTTGGGTCGAGACCCTTCTTCAGATGTTTTGCGTTGGGACCTATTTAGTTTAGTTTAGTTTAGAGACACAGCAAGCAAACGGGTACTTCAGCCCACCGAGTCTGCACCGACCAGTGGCCCACTCATACTAAAACCCTCCTACACACTAGGAACAATTTACAGACTTTACCAAAGTCAATTAACCTACAAACCTGTATGTCTTTAGAATGTGGGAGGAAACCGGAGCATCCGGGGAAACCCACGCTGTCACAGGGAGAGTGTGCGAACTCCATACAGACAGCACCCGTAGTCAGGATTGAACCCGGGTGTCTGGCGCTATATGGCAACCACTGCGCCACCGTGCCGCCCTTAATCCAAAATAAAATATGCAACAAATTAATTATTCTGTGTTCAATACCTTGCTTGGAGTATTTCATGGAAATTATACCTTAATCTGGGGACCTCCATCACAGTAGAGGATTCTAACACTAGAGGGTATAGGCTTAAGGTGAGAGGGTGGACACAGGATGGGAAAATTGTTCTGTGTATGGTCAGGCTGTGCTAGAACACTTCTGCCCATCTCTCTCTTCTTCCTGCGTTCCAGCCTCTTCACTTCACTTCACCCAGGGATCTACCCCCTTTCAACTCAGCCAGGTCCCTGCTACCTGCTACCAACCCGGTTACCTGCTGTCCAAGCCATTTCCCACCAGCCTTCTGAAGAAGGGCCCCTACCCGGAACATCACCCACCCATGTTCTCCAGAGATGCTGGATGACCAGCTGAGTTACTCCTGCACTTTGTGTCTTTTTGTCCCTCCAAGCATAACCAGTTACCAATGACTGACTCATCCTGACCCCAACCCATGATGGGGTAAATACCCTCCATCCCTCTCGTTCTCACAATAGCCAAGTCTAACCTCCTTCCTGACTGCATCTTCATTCACAACACAGTGCACAGTGCACACAGCACAATCCAAGGGCTAGTCGCTGAATTTCTTGGCTACTATGCTTCCGACAGGCAGCTCCAAGTAGCATTATTGAGATATTACAGCATCACTTAATGAACACGTCGACAACTTGTTCGCAGTAAGAACCAGAGCCCAGACACTGTGTCTTCACTGCTAAACATCAGAGGCAGCATTGGCACTGAACTCTGCGTTGCTGTTAATCTGCTAGAATCGAACATGCTTCAGTTTGCCTGAAGGCTGCTTACAGTGAGGTTAATAATTCACAGCGTAGGAAGAGTCACTGAAGAATTAATGAAAAGCAGCTGGATGGCTTATTTCGATCTGATGTCCTCTCGGTGCCTGCAGTTCAGCTTGCTGTAGAGTTGGAGGGGAAAGCCCGCTGAGAGATTGCAGTTAAGTGATAACGCACGCTCAGGAAAGAGGGCACCAAGGTCCGCAGGCATGCCTCCCACCCACGAGAAGTGTCCACATCACATATCACAGGGAGCATAGCTTTGTTAGAGAGGCAGAACTGAATGAGCGCAGTACTCTCAGTGGAGCAGTTCTGAGGGAGTGCAGTACTCTCAGCGGAGCAGTACTAAGGGAGTGCAGTACTCAGTGGAGCAGTACTAAGGGAGTGCAGTACTCTCAGAGGGAGCAGTACTAAGGGAGTGCAGTACTCTCAGCAGGGAAAGTACTAAGGGAGTGCAGTACTCAGTGGAGCAGTACTAAGGGAGTGCAGTACTCTCAGAGGGAGCAGTACTAAGGGAGTGCAGTACTCTCAGCGGGGGCAGTACTAAGGGAGCGCTGCACTTTTTTTCACAAAAATAAATGTAATCAATTATTGCAAGAATAATATATACAATACAAAACAACACGAAACAAACCCACCACCATAATACAAAAATCACCTAATTATCTAAACAAATATTGTTAAATGTCAAATATGTTCTTTATCAATTATATTACAATCCTTGTCAAGGATACATTCCATCCCCCACGGAGCCCAATGGTCCCGGAAATCCCCCAGGGCGCCCGTGGACAACGCATAGTCCCTCTCTAGCA
Organism: Leucoraja erinaceus; assembly: GCF_028641065.1. Classification (NCBI taxonomy): domain Eukaryota; kingdom Metazoa; phylum Chordata; class Chondrichthyes; order Rajiformes; family Rajidae; genus Leucoraja; species Leucoraja erinaceus. Next base: position 12,686,112 of record NC_073396.1, read on the forward strand.
CCACCTGGGCGCGGACGTAACCCTGGAGAAGGGGCAGGCAACCGGCTCGGGCAGAGTCCTCTTCCGCCTGGCGCTGTGACTTGCAGATAGCCAGCTTGGCCAGGCCCAGGAGCAACCCAACCAATACATCTTCGCTATGCACAGGGTGTCCAAAGATGAGGATGGTGGGTGTGAAGTCCAGCCAGAAGGCAAGGAGCAGCCCCCTTTAGATATTGGAACAGGGGCTGCAACGTCACACACTCCATATACACGGGGAACGCAGACTCTTCAAGCCCGGAAAAGTGGCAAGTGGCTGGCGGGTCTGTGAACTGGGATTGGAATAGGTTGCACAGGACTCCTCAGTGCAATACTTCCCACGGGCACCCCGGGGGGATTTACGGGACCGTTGGGCTCCACGTGGGGTGCAAGTCATCGTCAATGAGGATTATAATGTTGTTGTATAGTAGTTTAATTAGTATATTTGTTTGTCTTGTATGATGGTGGTGGGTTTTGTTTTGATTTATTTTGTACTGTAGATATTATTGTTTTTAAATCTTTTTATTTGAATTTTGAATTTCACAGCAATTTGCATACATACAATGATAACAGACAGTGATAGTCAGGACATAATTGTACAACAGTATGTAAACGAACCTCAAAACCCTTACCCTTACCCACCCTTGATCCACCTGAATCAGGTCGGGACCAAACGGGGACAAACAACACTCACATACGTACACATCCACACAAAGACGATAAGATAAACAAAACGAAAAAATAAAATAAAAATAATAATAATAATATTGTTATTATTGTTAATAATTGTTAATAAATTATTTTTGGTTAAAAAAATGTAAAACAAATAAAAATAAAAATATGAAAGTATCAGAGCAGTAGCCTCCACCGCACTGCACTGTCAGAGGGACAGTACTGAGGGAAGCTGCACTGTCAGGACAATGAACTGAGGAAGTGGTGCTCTGTTCAGAAATCTCTAGTGATGCTCAGTCCAAGGGCCAGCGTTGAGGGAATGCAGAAGGAGAGTTGTACATTCAGTGGGTCAGTGGTGGGCTAGTGATGCTCAGACAGGTCCAGATAGGATACCGAGCGACCAGAGGCAATATTGGTGGATTTGTACGGAGTGAGGGTTACACAAGCAGTACAGCAGATCTTCCTACCCCAAGACACCTTCCCCCTTCTCCTCCCAGAGCCACTCCTGGATTCAGGAACTTGAACACAGTTTAGTCTAGTTTAGAGATACATCACGGAAACAGGCCCTTCGGCCCACCTAGTCTGCACCGACCAGCGATCCCCGCACATTAACACTATCCTGCACACGTTAGGGACAATTTTACATATATAACAAGCCAGTTAACCAACAAACCTGTACATCTTTGGAGTGTGGGAGGAAACCAAAGATCTCGGAGAAAACCCACGCGGGTCACGGGGAGAACGTAAAACTCCGTACAGGCAGCGCCCGCAGTCAGGATCGAACACAGATCTCTGATTCTATAATGCAGCAACTCTACTGCTGCACCACCAGTTATGTGGCTCAAGTGTCAAAAGCTCTCTGATGTTCCACTTGCAAGCTTACTACTCTCCCTTGCACTGAATGATTCCATCTCAAATTAACATTGAATCTATTTTATCAATCAGCTAGAAGTCAATCAATGAAAAATGTTCTCTTGGGAAACGCCATTGATTCATTCAATGTAAATTAGTAGATTTATTTCTGAAAATATTATTTTGACTCAAAGTGATCTAGTCATGGTGTGTGGATAGTGTTGAGAGTCAGGTGATTTTTAACATTGCTCTCACAAAGCTCTCCCTCCCAGGGACTTTCAGCATCAATGTGGGCTCCTTGGAGATTAACCGGCCGAAGTAAATAGGCAAAATCTCCATTGTTGCCGAATCCTGCAGTTGCCAGGAGCGTTGTACACTCTGGAGTTTAGAAGGATGAGAGGGCATCTCATTGAAAGATATAAGATTGTTAAGGGCTTTGACACGTTAGAGGCAGGAAACATGTTCCCGATGTTGGGGGAGTCCAGAACCAGGGGCCACAGTTTAAGAATAAGGGGTAAGCCATTTAGAACGGAGGCGGGGAAACACTTTTTCTCACAGAGAGTGGTGAGTCTGTGGAATTCTCTGCCTCAGAGGGCGGCGGAGATAGGTTCTCCGTATGCTTTCAAGAGAGAGCTAGATAGGCAGGTTCATTGGTATCATTTAAAAATAAATTGGATAGGCATATGGATGAGAAGGGAATGGAGGGTTATGGTATGAGTGCAGGCAGGTGGGACTAAGGGGAAAAAAAATTTTGTTCGGCATGGACTTGTAGGGCCGAGATGGCCTGTTTCCGTGCTGTAATTGTTATATGGTTATATGGTTATATGGTTATAGGGCTCTTAAAAATAGTGGAGTCAGGGGATATGGGGAGAAGGCAGCAACGGGGGTACTGATTGGGAATGATCAGCCATGATCACATTGAATGGCGGTGCCGGCTCCAATCTGTGTGTGGCCAAACTCTGACGATGGAGGAGGCCCAGGACAGAAAGGGAAGGTATGGGAATGGAAAGGAAGTTAAAATGTTTGAAAACCGGGAGATCGTATAGGCCAAGGTAGACTGAGTGCCTTGGTGCATTTTTGCCTTGATGCCAGAAGCCTGGTATTGGTGAGAAGCCATCGAACTGAAACATTGCCTTGATCTGTCCTTCCACTGATGCTTCCAGTCCACACTCTAATCATTTTGCATCAGATAGACCAGGCTCTTTCCAATGTCAGTACCTACTGTGTTGATGCTGAGAGACAAATCCGATCCAGTTCTTGCAAGGGATGGGTTGGTGTGTTCGGCTTCAGTTGCGGTGTGACTGGTGTAACAGTGTCGCTGGGACTGAGGTTCAGTGGTTGTACTGAGTCACTGTTAGCTGCTTCCAGATTTCCCTCAGGAACTGACTGTTCCCGTTCAGTGCAGGGAACACTTGCAATTACAGAGACAGGCTGTGGTAAAGGAAATACCAAGAACTTGAGGAGGCAGGAACTGCAGTGCCTTGTAAACCGTTGTAAATCAGAGATTACCAGCACCAAAGGATAAAGTCATCTAACATTGTGTCTGCTGACCAACTGCTGGAGAATCCCAAGTTTGAAGAAGGGTCCCTCCTGAAACGTGATCTCCAAGAATGCTGCCTGACCCGCTGAGTTAAACCAGCACTTTGTGTTGGTTTAACTCAGAACTCCAGTGTTCTGTTCACTGCCTATAGTCCCAAGTTAACCCCAAACTAATTTCACAGCTGCAGCACTTTCTCCTGGTATCATTCCCAAATAATGCCCATGGTCCCATTTGCTTCCCACAGCCTTGAAATGATCCCAAGTTGCCTAGCCTGCTGCCTGTGTCTTTATTTTAAGAGGATGACCTATCCAATTACTGCACAACCAGTGGAATTCATCTCCCATGTTCCTGGGGCATTACTAACAGGGACAACGGTAGAGATGTTGCCTCGCAGCGGCGGAGATCCAGGTTTGATCCCGACTACGGGTCTTATCCGTACGGAGTTTGTACGTTCTCCCCATGACCTGCGTGGGTATTCTCTGAGTCCTCCGAGTTCCTCCCACACTCCAAAGATGCATGGGTTTGCAGGTTAATTGACTTCTATAAAATGTTAAAATGCCCCTAAAGTGCAGGATAGTGCTAGTGTACGGGTGATTGCTGGTCAGAGCGGACTTGGTGGGCCGAAGGGCCTGTTTCCACGCTGTATCCCTGAAGCCTAAAGTCTAAAGAGAGCTGACATTTCGATTCTTGAGAATTTCCCTCCATTCAGAACCCTTCATAACTCGATAAACACACGTTAAACTTCATTTGGAACTCAAGGTTTCCCTGGGAAAGGACCAGTAATTTTATCCATCAACGTTTGCAGGATTGGGTCAGGGGTCAACTTGAGAGTGATCTGTCTGGAATCTATGACTAGGTAAATCAGGCTGCAATCTTATACCCACCTGGCCCATCTACACTGTGTTTAAGAAGGAACTGCAGATGCTGGAAAATCGAAGGTACACAAAAAAGCTGGAGAAACTCAGCGGGTGCAGCAGCATCTATGGAGCGAAGGAAATAGGCAACGTTTCGTGCCGAAACGTTGCCTATTTCCTTCGCTCCATAGATGCTGCTGCACCCGCTGAGTTTCTCCAGCTTTTTTGTTACACTGCTGGCTTTCGCCACTATCGCTATAATGTCCTTTGCGTGACAGACAGCCCCAAACTGCCCTAAGAACTAGAGTTCTGGAGGATCTCACTGCTTAAGCCAAAGTTGGAAAAATACTTTGATTCGAGGGTATCGAGGGAAACAAAGGAGAGGTGGATGGATAAAATTGAGTTACTTCTCACCATTACGTAACGGAATAAGGTCAGACGCTGAGTGGACTCTTTCAAATCCATATGTTCCTACAACACCGGACAGATGGAGATGAATCTTATCGAGTGCCCCTGCAATTTGTCCTAAATGGCTATGTCATTGGAACAAAAATACATGCTGGAGAATCATTAATCTTTGAAATATAGAGCTGTAAAATGCCTCTCAAAACCCTTTTCTAATTGGAAAATTGATCTGAAGAGCGATAAAAAGGCTCGTAATTAATATTAATTTCATTGCCACCTCAGTAAAGTTCTGCTGAAGTAAAATCCCACATTGTGTAGGTAATGCAGTTTCTTGCAGCACTCTCCACATCAGTGATTTAACATGCCCCATATGCTAATGGCCTGTATAACACCTTCGGAATTACTAGCTGATTAATGCCAGCGATCATTACACAGAGGCTGTTGTCAATGTGTTGAGCGTTGCAATGTGGTTTAATCAGCCCGTCTCAATCCAATTTCCTCCTTCATTTGGGTAATTGATTGACACAGGCACCCTTGTCTGATATCTATCAATCCTTGACTGGACTGCGTGAAAAGACAAATTGATTTAGTGGGCATCTGATATTGAAAGCATGACAAGAGAGGGAATGTTTCATTAATTTAACAGCAATTTTCACCCAGGTTCTGAGCTAATGGTAATAACTAGATGCTTATAAAACTGTCACCTCCTTACGATTGATCTCAAGTGCTTGTTCCTAATACAGACGGAATAGTGATCTACTTTTGGCCTTCCAATTAGCGGATTGCGGCCCTGATTTAGCTTGCCATTTAGTGCAGACAGATCACTTTCAAGTTCACCCCTGACCAAACCTGCAAAGGGATGGCTATTTTAGGAGACTTCAGGGGGCGGCAAGGTGGCATATCGGTAGAGCTACTGCCTTACAGCGCCAGAGACCCGGGTTCGATCCTGACCACGGGTGCTGTCTATAAAGAGTTTGTTTCATTCTCCCCGTAACTTGGGTGGTTTTTCTCCAAGATCTTCGGTTTCCTCCCACACTCCAAAGACTGGACAGGTTTGTAGGTTAAATGGCTTGGTATTAATGTAAAATTGGCCCTGGTGTGTGTGTGGGATATTAGTGTGCGGGGATCGCTGGTAGGTGCGGACTCGGTGGGCTGAAGGGCCTGTTTCCACGCTGTATCTCTAAACTAAACTTTCGGGGACATGGGCAGGGCGTAGACATCTTTGGCAATTGCCTTTCCAGTGTGGTCCTGAGAAGATAGTGATGCAACTGGTCGACGTCAGCATTTGAAAATGAACTGGACTTACTAGGTAGGCTCATCTGTATACATTACTATGATTGCAGGCTCCTTTCTCCAAAGGTTAATAGTCAACTGAACATGAAAGCGATATGAAGTCGCAACTGGTTAAGTTTATTGTCATATGCACAAGTGCGATGAGGAACAGATATAATTAAAATCTTGCTTGCAGCGACATCACAGGCAACTTGACTTGGACAACACACAATAAGAAATTATACATAACTTTATACATTAATTTAGCAATACATTAAAAGAAAAAAGACTGTGGAAAAAAACTAGACATCAGTGCAAAACAGAATTAGAAAAAAAACTCCATGATGTAACCACTCAGGATACTTTCTACAGTGTATCCAGGATCTTAAGCCATAGGAGCAAAATTAGGCCATTCAGCCCATCGAGTCTACTCTGCTATTCAATCGTGGCTAATCTATCTTTCCCTCTCAACCCCACAACCCCTGCTTTCTCCCCATAACTCTTGATACCCTTACTGGTCAATCTCCACCTTGACATTATCCATTGACTTGGCCTCCACAGCCATCTATGGCAATGAATTCCACAGATGCACCAGAAGAAATTCCTCTTCGTCTCCTTTCTAAACTGGCGTCCTTTTATTCTGAGGAAGTTTGTGAGAGTATTTTTGTGACTTGCCAAATCTGTTTAAAACCTAATAAAGTAGAGGTGCATGCGTGCTTACTTCACGATTCCATCTACATATTTGGGCCAGGGTGGGTCATCAGGAAGAACCACCTTCACTGAGACTAATCTTTTGCTTATTGTATTCAATGCGTCTTTCTGCTTCCATTAGCAGTTCTAGAACGAAAAAGCAAAGATATAATATGGGGGAAGTGAGATACAGACAGAGGGTGAGACTCAGACTAGAAAAGAATCACCCAACAGGGAAGAAGGGTTTCCAGTCTGAAATGTCACCTGTCCATGTTCTCCAGAGATGCTGCCTCAGTTACTCCAGAACTCTGTGTCTTTTTTTTGTTAACCAGCATCTGCAGTTCCTTGTTCATCCCATGGGGAAAACTCTCAAGAAACATCAGGAAGGTTCAGGGTTATACTGGTCCCTGCTCCGAACTATTCCTGGATTATTAAAACATAATTATTAAAACATGATGAAATGTGCTAACAAATAGACATGGAGAAACTTTAGACATGGATCTAATGCTCACCACAACTGGGGGAAGAGAGCTACTTGATCGTGGAGTAAAGGCCACTAAATAGCACTTGATTGTTCAGATACATGTGAACTGGTGTAAGTGATTACCAGATAGAGCTCGGGTGGGTAGAGTGGTGCAATGGTACCATGATTTAATTGAAAAGCTCAACAGGGTTAAGAGGCTTGTGTAGGAAGGAACTGCAGATACTGGTTTACACTGAAGATAGACACAAACTGCTGGAGTAACTCAGCGGGACAGGAAGAATCTCCGGATAGAACGAATAGGTGACGTTTCGGATCGAGACCCTTCTTCAGACTCAGATTCACACTTCAGTGAAGAAGGGACCCGACCCTTCAATGCAGAGATGCTGCCAGTCCCGCTGAGTTTACTCCAGCATTTTGTGTCTATCTTCAGGGTCTGTTTTTTTCAGAGAAACCTCCTTGCCCCGACCAGAGACTACTTAGCCTCTGCTACAACGTGTCCCAAATAATTTGCTGGAAGGCTTTGTGAGGACCATGTGGACAATTCTTTCTGCAACTCCGCATCTACCAGTGACAGGACAAGGTCCATTACTGAGCTCGCCATTACACAGACGGTCCATTCTACAGAAAGCAATGAAAACAACCGAGGAAACATAAACTACAGCAACCTTTCCCAATAAGAACAGGACAATTTCACCAGAAAATTGCAGTCATCATTCTTGTCCGTTACAGGGATATGGTCACTGTGTTTGATTGATAGTACAATTACCCAGTCCTCTCTGCCCTGGCTGGGAATCGAGGCCTTTGGTTTAATGCTTATTCCAGTGATGTGAGTGTAATTTGCAAAGCTCACATCTATCGCCCATCCTTCGTTGCCTCGAGCTTTACAAGGGTGATGGTTTTGCCAAGCTTCGTCAGAGCACAATTAATAATGGTCTGACCCTGGAGTCACTTAGGGAGTGCGTAAAGACCTCTTTCCCAAAAAGACACGGGGGCCGCAGCGGTAGAGTGGGTGGTGCAGCGGTAGAGTTGCTGCCTTACATCGCTAAAAACCTAGGTTCGATACTGACCACTTTGTGCATCCTACCTGTGACCTTCGTAGGTTTTCTCCGGGATCTCCGGTTTCCTCCCACACTCCAAAGTTACACCAGTTTGTAGGTTAATTGACTTGGTAAAAAGGTAAATTGTCCCTAATGTGTGTAAGGTAGTGTTAGTGTGCGTGCATCAATGGCCGGCACGGACTCGGTGGGCCGAAGAGCCTATTTCCGCACTGTATCTCTTAGCTAAACTGAACACCATTGACCCTCAGCATTGACTGTTTCTCTCTCCATATCCGCTGCTTGGCCTGCTGTGTGTTTCCAGCATTTTTATTTTTGTTTAAGATTTGCTCTCTCTGATTATTTTATATTTGCAGATGACACAAAGCTGGGTGGAGGTGTGAGCTGTGAAGAGGATGTTCGGAGGTTGCAGGGTGACCTGGACAGGTTGAGTGAGGGGGCAGATGCGTGGCAGATGCAGTATAATATAGATAAACGTGAGGTTATCCAATTTGGCGGCAAAAACAAGGGGGCAGATTATTATCTCAATAGAGTTAGGTTAGGCAAGGGGGAGGTGCAGCGAGACCTGGGTGTCCTTGTACACCGGTCACTGAAAGTTGGCTTACAGGTACAGCAGGCGGTGAAGAAAGCTAATGGAATGTTGGCCTTCATAACAAGAGGATTTCAGTATAGGAGTAAAGAGGTTCTTCTGCAGTTGTATAGGGCTCTGGTGAGATCACATCTGTATTGCGTACAGTTTTGGTCTCCTAATTTGAGGAAGGACATCCTTGTGATTGAGGCAGAGCAGCGTAGGTTCACGAGATTGATCCCAGGGATGGCGGGACTGTCATATGAGGAAAGATTGAAAAGACTAGGCTTGTATTCACTGGAGTTTAGAAGGATGAGGGGCTATCTTATAGAAACATATAAAATTATAAAAGGACTGGACAAGCTAGATGCAGGAAATATTTTCCCAATGTTGGGCGAGTCCAGAACCAGGGGCCACAGTCTTAGAATAAAAGGGAGGTCATTTAAGACTGAGGTGAGAAAAAAAAACTTTTTCACCCAGAGAGTTGTGAATTTGTGGAATTCCCTGCCACAGAGGGCAGTGGAGGTCAAGTCACTGGTGGAGGCAGGTTCTTTGGATGCTTTCAAAAGAGAGCCGGATAGGGCTCTTAAAGAAAACGGAGTCAGGGGATATGGGGAAAAGGCAGGAACGGGGTACTGATTGGGGATGATTAGCCATGATCACATTGAATGGCGGTGCTGGCTCGAAGGGCCAAATGGCCTACTCCTGCACCTATTGTCTATTGTCTATTGTCTATTGTTACAAGTGTATAAAATTATGAGAGGCTTAGATAAGATAGACAGCCAGAACCCTTTTTTTTGATCCAATGGCATAACTTAAAGGTGAAAGGGGCAAAGTTTAAAGGAGATGTGCTGGACAAATCTTCTACACAGAGTGGTGAGTGCTTGGAATGTGTTGCTGGGGGTGGTGGTTGAGGCAGATACGATATTGCCATTTAGGAAACATTTGAATAGGCACATGTATCTGCAATGAATGGGTGGATTCAAATTATATGCAGGCAGATAAGAGATAGTCTTGGCATTATGACCGGCATAGACATTGTGGACTGAAGGCTCTGTTATTGTGCTGCACTGTTCCACATTCTATAAATGACCATCGGAAATCTATAACAATCATAGACATTCTCCTGTCCACTTTTTAGTCATTCTCTTCAAAAAACATCAATAAGGTTGAACAGTCAAAATGCACTCTTTATAAATCCACACTAGCTTGCACTGTTCAACTAACGCTTTTTTAAGATGTTCAATTTTTTCTGCCATTAATCATAGACTCTGGTAATATCATGACAACAGATGCTGAGTTAACCAATCTTTTATTCCTCAGTTTTCTTTTCTCCACTTTCTGAAGCAGCGGAATGAAAAGGCAATTGTCCAACCTTGAAAGGAATAGTTCCCCAATGGAAGCGCATTTAAATATATCATAAATATTATCTCAATACTTTTACTTACTTTTTTAAAGTCAAATGATGATGAATATCTGTCCCTGAAGGCATGTCAATCATTGGCACTAATTTTTTTTTCATTTTTCTCCCATTAATTTTAGCAAGGCCCAGTAGTCACTAATTTAATTTTAGTTGGCTCTTCCCATAGAGGCAATGCCTACTCAATTATTATGCAACGTGTCCACTTGTGTTCGTATTTTCCTTTACAGGATCACCATAGAAACATAGAAACATAGAAAATAGGTGCAGGAGTAGGCCATTCGGCCCTTTGAGCCTGCACCGCCATTCAATATGACCATGGCTGATCATCCAACTCAGTATCCTGTACCTGCCTTCTCTCCATACCCCCTGATCCCTTTCGCCACAAGGGCCACATCTAACTCCCTCTTAAATATAGCCAATGAACTGGCCTCAACTACCTTCTGTGGCAGAGAACCAGAGGTTATGGGTTTAAGTCGAGAAGGGAAAGATTTAATAGGAACCTGAGGGACAACTTTTACACACTGAAGGATGTGAATATATACAATGAGCTGCCAGAGGAGGTAGTTAAACAAAGCACTACAACAACATTTAAAAGATATTTCGATAGGTACATGGATAGAAAAGGTTTAGAGGGAATCTGTTGAAACTAACTGCAGATGCTGGTTTAAACTGAAGATAGACACAAAAAGCTAGATTAACTCAGTGGGTCAGGCAGCATCTCTGGAGAAAAATAATAGGTGGCATTTCTTGTCAAGACCTTTCTTCACACAGAGAATCAGGGAAAAGGGAAATGAGAGATAGAGACAGTGCATACACGGGCAAGTGGGACTAGTGCAGATGGTCAGCATGGGCAAGTTGAACATCTTAAAAGTGTTAGTTGAACAGCACAAGCTAGTGTGAATTTGTAAAGAGCGGATTTAGACTGTTCAATTTTATTGATGTTTTTTGAAGAGAATGAATAAAGAGTGGACAGGAGAATGTCTATGATTGTTATAGATTTCCGATGGTCATTTCCGAAGGCCCATTTCCATGCTGTATGACTGTGACTTTATGATAACCTCACCAACTTTATTTTCATATTGTCTTTTGTAGCTCTTACTGTCAGTTTTGTCACCTCCTGCTGTTTTTGCATTTCATCAATTTACAAGGATCGGTGTCAGTTTCTCCCCAAATGTATGCTTTTGTTTTTGCGATTATGTAGTTCCTTACCTTTGGCCACACGAGACGGTGAATGTTGAGAAGCAGGAGCTGTTTCTGCATCATAACAAATTATTTTCTCTTCCGTTGCCTTATTGTATTTGTATCCATTTGCAGAGTTGTCCAGCTTACCTCAGTCAATAAAATCATGAACCCTTTTAGATAACTGGTAGACTGTCAGCCATACCTGGCTCATTAAAATTAAAACGAATTTGGCTTGTTTACAATAGATGTGCTTTAACCCGAAATGTTCCCTGGCCTGCTGAGTTACTCAAGCACCAGCATCTGCCGTTCCCTGTTATTCATGGCGTATTTACATGTTGGTTTCAGATCATTATTCTCAGAAGAATACCTTAAATCCATGACAGGATCTCACAATCCTTTATGTTATCCTCATGAAGTTTGAAGTCGTCCATTAAAAATAGCTCATCTAATTTTACCATTCGAGCATTTTGCCATTTCTCAGTTGCTATCAGGAGTCCTATAGACAACTTTTTTTATTCTTAAATCCATTTCTTATTTCTACCCACAAAGTCTCCTCTGACTTCTTACCTCTCATTATATTTCTCTCTCACTATTGATGCTGTTTCTACCTTCATCACTCATCCAACTTCCTACCTTTTGTGGCTTTTCATATCTATCCAAGATTTTATATTTTGCTACATTCCCATCTATGTCTCAATAATTGCTTGCACCTTGTACCTTCTAAGTCAAACGTATGCCTAAAATGTGTTCACTTTATTCCTTACAATCTGCATGTTTGTGTTGCTTGGCCCATTGTCCCTCTACTCGAACGCCTTGCTCAGACATTTATCTTTCCCTTTGTTAAATGATTTTACATTCTTGAAGTACAGTGCCTAAATCACTATTTCTGATTATAAATCCACAATACATTTTTCACCCTGCACCTTCATGACCATTTAATAGCTTAACATACTTTTCCTCGCCCTTTCTACAGCAGTACCACTTCCCACTAACATATTCCTTCCTGTGCATGAACGATTGTTGAGGTGCTGTACCAATGGAAGCCCTCGTTCTCACATCAGTTCCTGACCACACGCCCACTAATCTAGGTCTCTTGTCACCACTCCAATTTGCAAATGGTTCACAAAATTGGTAATTATGACCATTGTGAGCCTATTCTCCAAACAGGACCTCTCGCCCACCATTCCCAGTGTTGGGGGTCTTGGATAGAATAGAATTGAATAGAATGCATTTATTGTCATTCAAACCTAGGTTTGAACAAAATATAATTTCTACAGTTTTTTACATTACAACACAATCCAAGACCCACACTTAACACAGTTTACATAAACATCCATCACAGTGAGTCTCCAACATCTCCTCACTGTGATGGATGGCAAAGTTTTTATCTCTTCCCTTTGTTCCCTCTCCCGTGGTCCAGCAGTCCAACTGCAGTGTCGAGGCGAACTGGGGCTCCGATGTTAAAGCCCCCGGTGGGCGATGGTAAATCCTGAGGCCGTTTAAGTCACGCCGGGCGATGTTAGGCCCCGGCTCCATGCCCTTAAACCCGCCATTCCAGCGGGAGAAGTCACCGTTGTGGAGCTCGGAAAAACGGTCCCCCACCAGGGACCTGCGAGCTCCCAATGTTCCCGTCCACCGGGTCTGCGGCCGGTGCCTCCGAACTCCAAAAGTCGGGTCACAGCCGCGCGCCACCACAGCTCTCCCCGCTCCGAAGTTGGCCAGCTCCACGATGTCCGTTCCGCAGGCTCTGCAACTGGAGCCCTCAGGTTAGTCCCGGCCGGAGGTCACCGCCGGCTCCACGATGTTAGGCCCAACGACATCCGAGACCCGACAGGGAATAGTCGGGTCCCCGCACAGGGAAGAGATTTAAAACGGTTTCCCCCACAGCCCCCCCTCCACCCCCCACATATACACAGCTAAAAAAAATAATAACAACTAACTCAAGACATACATTTAACAAGACAAAAATAAAAAAAGACAGACGACTGTAGTCGAGCCGCTGCCGTTAGGCGCCGCCACTCCCACTGGATCTAAATGAAGGCTTTCACTCCATTTTTATTAGCCTTTCAATACAAACCTAGGCATCATCTTCCTGGCACATCAAGCATAACACCACATAGGGCTCTTTGATCCTGTTTTTAAAAAGATGCTCTCCGTATACGTAATCATGGAATGCTGCACAGGTACCGCTGTACTTTTCCCACCCTCTCGACTTGCACTGGAGTTCTGCTCCAAAGTCCCAAGGCCAGCATTCTGACCATCTAATAGTCATTATTATTTTCCTCACGTTGCAAGTCTACCAGACATTACTGGGCACTGCCACACCATTGAGACCATTGTGGGCTCCACCTTTCCTTGAACATCATTGCTGGCTTTGATTTGTACTTTTCATGCCTTTCGTTCATTTGTTCTTTTCATGACTGTTAACTACTTAGATTAACATAAATCACCTTGGGCTTTGGGGAGAGAGAGCAGCATGTCATTGCCCTTCTGCAGTGAATTCCCACTTCACACGAGCTCTCAACTTCACACTGTGTTTGAATCAGATTCTTATTTAGACTCACTCTGCAGGACAGCGTACAGTGTGGAGTAATTAGTGTAATGTTCGTCCTTCATTAGGTGCTCCATGTGTCCAGAGAATGGAAGCCCTCGAGTAATCTTACTGCAAAACCTTAGTGTAATTATTCCAAGGCAGCATGCGGGCAACTGCGATGCTGCCCTTCACCTCATTACTGCCAACTACCACCCCCTTGCACTATATCCGATGGTGTTTCTTGAAGCAGGAACTTCTTGATTCCCAAGAAGTTTTTGACAATCGAAGGATGTCTAGTTTAGTTTAGTTCAGAGATACAGTGTGGAAACAAGCCCTCCGTCCCACTGAGTCCGTGCCGACCAGCGATCCCCGCACAGTAACATTGTTACCAAGCCACTTTGCCTACAAACCTGTATGTCTTCGGAGTGTGGGAGGAAATTGGAGCTCCCGGGGGAAACCCACCCACTCAAACTCCAGCACCCATAGTCAGGATCGAACCCGGGTCTCTGGCGCTGGAAGGCAGCAACTCTACCACTGCACCACCATGCCACTCACCATGTCCTTGACTCACCATGACAGCCAATTACGTATTTTTGTAGTGTAGTCATTGTTATGCTATCCAGAAACGTGGCGGGTTCACCCAGCTCCCAAGTTCTAGAGCAGTGATCACATCATCTGCTGTTGAGAGCCACCAACAACACTTGTTCACAGTTCATTCATTAGATGTTATCCGTGGCTTCTTCAGGGCAGCACAGTTACTGCTAGTCTCATGATTCGAGAGATCTGCATTCAATCCTGTCCCCTGGTGCTGTTTGCGTGAAGTTTGCACATTCTCACCGCGACCAGGGGAATAGATCGGGTAAATGCACAGAGTCTTTTGCCCAGAGTAGGGAAATCAAGAAATCTGGAGAGAATTGAGTGGAATATGAGAGGCAATAAAAAAAATGGAATTAAGTGGGATTACATAGTGGTGTCAATAATTGAAGGTGACATGTCTGCTGTAAAGCTCAATGTCTCTCCACCTGTAATCAACCAACTCATTTATTATCATTTCTAAACTAGTATCAACCAAATTATTTGTCTGATTGTGTCTTTGATTTTAAACTGAGGAGTATTTTGTTCAAAAGTTTCCTGACAAACATTAATGGAAGTGACGAGTGTTAGTATTAGACGTTAAACCTTTAGACTTTAGAGATGCAGCGCGGAAACAGGCCCTTCGGCCCACCGACTCTACGCTGACCAGCGATCACCCCGTACATTAGCACTATCCTATGTATTAGGGACAATTTACAATTTTAATGAAGCCAATCAACTTATAAACCTGCACGTCCTTGGAGTGCGGGAGGAAACCGGAGCACCTGCAGAAAACCCACGTGGTCACAGGAAAAATGTGCAAACTCCATACAAGCAGCACCCGCAGTCAGGTTCAAACCTGTGTCTCTGGCACTGTAAGGCAGCAACTCTACTGCTGTGCCACTGTGCCGCCCCATTATAATGGAGCTAAGTGGCTTTAGTAACACAAGAACTCTGAATGTATAAAAGCCAGCTAGTTGAAGTCACTTGCCACAAGCAGAACTCCATCACAGTTGTATCCATGATACAGTGGGCAGAACTCCGAGTGAGATAGAAATGGGCTTATTTCAAATCCAAAAGCATAAATTCATCGCTCGGCATTAGAATGGTTGAGGTACAGAGGGGTAAAATCGAGGAAGATCTACACTGTCAGAAGGAAAGAAAAGTAGTACTGCACTGTTGGAGGGGCGGCAGCACTGAGAAAGGTACACTGTCAACATGGTATCACTGGTGGAGTGCAGCTTTGTCAGAGAGTGCACAGCACTGTCTAAAGGAAACATTGGGAGCTCTGTACTTCAGGGGAGCACTATTCAAGTGCAGCATTGTCAGAAGTAAAACCGAGGGAGATCTGAATAGATAGAGAGCAGTACTGAGGAACACTGCATGTCAGGAGGCAGTCTGGGAGTGTTCTGGACTATTGGGGGTAGAAGTGAAGGAGAGCCATACTAGGGATAGTACTGAAGGGAAGATGTACGGCCAAACAGCATGTACCCACAGAGTGGTGCTCTGTCGTAGGTCAGTGCTAGATTATCAAAGCTGCAATATTTTATGTGAGAAAAAAGACACAAAGTGCTGGAGTAACTCAAAAGGTCAGGCAGCATATCTGGAGAACGTGGATGGGTCGGGATCCTTCTTCAGACTAATTGTAAGAGTGGGGGGGGGGGGGGGGGGTAGAAAGCTGGAAGAGTAGGGGGGCAGGACAAAACCGGACAGGTTATTGGTGAATATACGTCTCCTTCTCCTGAATTTTATGTGAGACTTTAAACTTGGATGCTGTCTGCTCTTTTTTCGCTATTTTTTCCCCCAATAAAATTAACTTTTAATTACACAATGTAGTGATGTGGGAGGGCTGGTTTGATGATTCAAAGCTCCGTGTGTGATGGTGACACCAGTACATTCAGAGAAGGCTGGTCTCTTCATGTGGAAGAGAGCTTGGCCTGTGTGGGTGATTGGTTCATGCCCACACAGTGGTATCGGTGGTGCTTGGTCCTGGGTCTCCCCACCAGAATGGACACAGGGGATGCGCTGTGCAGCTGAGAGAAGAACAGAGGTACAGAGAAAACAGATACAGATACAAATTCAAAACAGCGGTGAATGTGGATGTGTGGATGGGTTTGATCAAGGAATTCTGCAAAGTAGGAATGAATGAATAGAGATTTTAAGGTACACAAAATTGCTGGAGAAACTCAGCGGGTGCAGCAGCATCTATGGAGCGAAGGAAATAGGCGACGTTTCGGGCCGAAACCCTTCTTCAGACTGCAGACTGATTGAGATTCTATCTGGTGAGAGTGAATGAGTAGGGGGTTGGTTCAGTGTAGCTCATGGTCCAGTGTGGATCTGCATGGCGACAGTGAATGGGTGGACGTTTGTTTTTAGTTTAGTTTAGTTTTAGAGAAACAGCGCGGAAACAGGCCCTTCGCCCCACCGAGTCCGCACCAACCAGCGTTCCCCGCACATTAACACTATCCTGCACACTAGGGACAATTTACATCTCTACCAAGCCAATTAACCTACGATCCTGAACGGCTTTGGAGTGTGGGAGGAAATCGAAGATTTCAAAGAAAACCCATGCGGTCACGGGAAGAAGGTACAAGCTCCGTACAGACATCACCAGTAGTCGGGATCGAACCCGGGCCTGCGGCGCTGTGAGCGCTGTAAGGCAACAACTCTACCGCTACTCCACCATGCCGCCCAAGTTGGAATTTGTAACCCAGACTAAGTGACAGTGATTTAGTCCACTGTGGATCTGTACAGCCAGAATGACTGGTGGTGGTCTCGTTCAGTGTGGATCTGTGCAGGAGGAGTAAATGGGAGGTTGGGGGACGGGATCTGAAATTCTGTGCAATCTTGATCCAGTGGTTTTTTTCCCCCGATATCCAATCTGTACAACAGAAAGAATGGGAACAACTACCTTTTGATTGTTTCTGTCGAACATGAGAAAATGGAAAGAAATACAAGCCCTCTGCGCCATAGTGAACACAAAAGGGAAGGAACCGTATTAATTTAATTTATTCCATCACAAAATCTTGGCTTTTCTGCAAGCCCAACTCTTTGTCCATTTGTTTCTCAATGGTTCAGTAGTTCTTGTCATTATCATTGAGGTACAATGAAATTCTTTTTTTGCATACAGAGCAGGAAGATTATTGTGTAGGAAGGAACTACAGATGCTGGTTTACACCGAAGATAGACACAAAAAGCTGGAGTAACGAGTGGGTTAGGCAGCATGTCTGGAGAAAAGGAATGGGTGACCTTTCGGGCCAAGACCCTTCATCAAATTGAGAGTCAGGAGAGGGGAATGAGAGATATGAAAGCTATGATCACATTGAATGGCGGTGCTGGCTCGAAGGGCCAAATGGCCTGCCCCTGCACCTTTTGTCTATTGTCTATTGAAAAGCTGTATCGAACAAATGAATGAAGGATATGCAAAAGGATAAATCAAAGACAGCAATCATGATCAAGGAAAGGTGGAGACCAAATGATCCATTGTTGGTTGTGGAGAAGGTGATATCAAGTAGATACAAACAATGAAACTCAGCAGGCCAACAGTGAAACTAGTACAGTGACTAGGGTGGGGGAGGGACGGAGGGAGAGGATTACTTAAAGTTAAAGAAATCAATATTGATACTGCTGGGTTGTGAGCTGCCCATGCAAAATATGTGGCACTGTCCCTCCAATTTCCATTTGGCCTCACTCTGACAGTGGAGGAGGCCGAGGATAGAAAGGTCAGTATGGGAATGGGAAGGGGAGTTAAAGGGTTTGGCAACCGGGAGATCACGAAGGCCAAGGCGGACTGAGCGAAGGTGTTCAGCGAAATGACCACCCAGTCTACGATTATTACCTTGTAATTATCAAAGGTATTTGCACTGTGCCGTTGGCAGGGAGATGGTTAGATATTCTCCTATGGAAGTGGTCAATGCTTGGCTGCTGTGGAATGTATCTAATTTGCCAAATAACACCCAAGCCTGAATGTTGTCTACAACTTGGTGTAGATTGTGCCAACATGGCACAGACTGAATTATGTAGTGAGAAGTTGCAAAAGTAATGGAACATTGTGCAATCATCTATATGCAGACTGTCAAGCATGTTATACACATCATTAGTTTCCCACCAGCCTTATTTATGAATATGGTTCATAGAGACACAGTCATAAAACACTGGCTCTTTAATATTTCTGCAGGTGCTCAACATCCAAGCTTAACTAATGAGGTTCATCATTCTTGAAAGGTGGGACTCAGAAGATTGAGGACCTATTTGAAATGTTCTGGGATAAATCCAATTAATACCCATTAACCAAACAAATATTTACAGCATTGAATGCAGCTGAAATGTTAAAACCAATGAGAACAGGTTCAGGTACATATCCAAAGACAGACAGGTATGTAGATAAATTGGCTTGGTAAATGTAAAACTAAATGTATCTAGCGTGTGTAGGATAGTGTTAATATGCAGGGATCGCTGGTCGGCGCGGACCCGGTGGAGCGAAGGGCCCGTTTCCGCGCTGTATCTCTAAACTAAATTAAACTGAAAAGGGTGTTGTAGGAGCCACGTTTATAATTAGTCTGGTGGGAAACTAGTGTTGAAACCCACTCCATTCCCGTGTCCTTGCAGAATTGCAGTCTGCACAAGGAACACAGATGGCTAATACTTGCTGACATTCAGGCAATCAAAGTACAGGATGATATCTTGCCTTGCTGTATAATTTTCAGAGAAATGTCATCCTCTGTGAAGGATTCTGTCTCCCTTTTTTTTAAATGCCCAGGTAGTTAGTTCCTCCTGGGGTGTTACTCTGTGAAAGTTTGCTACCCAAGAAGATAAAACATAGAACAACACAGCACAGGAACAGGCCTTTCGGCCCACGATGTCCGTGCCAAATCTACAGATGTGCCGTAGAAAGATGGAGTGCAGACACAAAAATAGCCTGGATTAATTAAAGTGGTAATGAATGAAGTTGGTGCAAGGAGAAGGTAACAAATGTTACATTGTCCTTGCAACCATCTCTGGTTAAAGGTGAGTGCGTTGCTTCTATTCAGCTCCAAGAACAATTCACGAGGGGGTTATTTCTGCTCCCAAGCCAAGCAGGCTTGTCAATTGCTACCCTTCCATTTCATAGGGTTAAAAGGCACAGCAGCTCACTGCACCCTTGTTTCAAGGGGAGAGATTCACTCTCAGCTGATGACTCTCCTGTTCAGTGTGTACCTCAGTGTCACTTCCCCGTTGTATCACAACCGGATGTGTTATTTCCTGTTACATTAATCCCCAATGTGGCATTCCATGGCTGCATTACTCTGAGATCTATTGCTCCCCGAAGTATTGTTCACAAAGGAATAATGTCCCTGCTCTGTTACCCTCTGATGGATTGCCCTCTGCTCATTATTCCCAGCAGTGTTTCTGCCTCTGCTGTGATACTCAATTTTATTCTATCTGCGTGGCCCCCTGTAGTGTTATTCCTGATGGACTGTGCCTGGCCTGTTTCGCAGAGGTATGCGGTCTGCAGCTCTGTAAACTCTTTGATGGATTGTCCCCTGCTCATTATTCCCAGCAGTATTTCTGCCTCTGCTGTGATACTCAATTTTATTCCATGTACTGTTCGTGGCCTCCTGTTGTGTTGTTCCTAATGGAATGTGCCTGGCTGTACTGTACCCAGGGGTGTAAGGACCTTTGCTCCATTACTCTCCTCTGATATCCCCCAGCTCTCTTACGATACCCACTATATATTGCTCGGTTGTGTGGGAATGCAGTCTGAAGAAGGGTTTCAGCCCAAAACGTTGCCTATTTCCTTCGCTCCATAGATGCTGCTGCACCCGCTGAGTTTCTCCAGCATTTGTGTGTACCTTCGATTTTCCAGCATCTGCAGTTCCTTCTTAAACACTCTATATTGCTCAGTGTGCATTCTCCAGTACATGACAGATTGTTCCCGGCTGCAGCATTCCCATGGAAATGAGGGATACTGTCTCCCGTATTTATTCCCAGGTAGATGGTTCCCTCCTGGAGTGTTACTCTCTGAAAGTTTGCCACCTAAAGAACAGAGAAAAGTGCAGCACAGGAGCAGGCCATTCGGCCCACAATGTCCATACCAAATCCACAGAAGGGCCGCACAAAGCATTTTATCGTGATGCATCACAGCCTGGTTTGGAATCAGCTGCACCCGAGATCGCAAGAAATTGCAGAGAGTCATGGACACAGCCTAGACCATCACACAAACCAACCCGCCTTCTGCTGACTCCATCTATACTTCACGCTGCCTCGGCAAGCCCACCAGCATAATCAAGGGCCAGTCACCCTCTTTTCTCCCCTCTCCCATCAGGCAAAAGGTACAGGTTTTTGAAACTGCTCACCTCAAGATTCAGGGGCAGTTTCTTCCCAGCTCTTATCAGGCAACTGAACCATCCTCCCACCAGCTAGAGAGCAGTCCTGACCTCCCATCTACCTCATTGGAGACCTTTGAACTGTCTTTAATCGACTTTTTCAAACTGCGTGTTGTATCTTGCACGACATGTTGTACTTTGTCCTTTATCTACGGATGGCTTCATTGTATTCCTGTATCGCCGTTTCTTTGACTGGATAGCACACAAACAAAAGCTTTTCACATTCCTCGGTTAAAGTAACAATAATAAGCTAAACAAAATTGATGCCAGGTTAAACCAATCTAGTTTGCCTGCAGGTGATCCATATACATCCATTCCCTGAATTTTCATGTCCTATCTAAAAGCCACTTAAATGCACTATCGTATTTACCTCCACTCCCAGTGCTTTCCAGGCACCCACCACACTCTGTACAAAAAAACCTGCCCACACATCTCCTTCACATTTTGCCCCTTTCACCTTAACCCATGCCCTCTAGTCCTTGGCATTTCCACCTTGGGAAAAGATTCTGACTGTCTACCCTATCTACAGTATGCTCTCATCATTTTATATACTTCTATCAAGTCTCCCCTCAGCTTCCGACGTTCCGGAGAAAACAATCCAAGTTCGCTCAATAACTCACAGATACTTGGATTAAACTCCCTCTGCCATTTCTCTCTCCATTTCTGTAACTAATCTCTATTCTGCTGAATTCCATGCTGTCCACACCTCCACCACTTTTGGTGTCATTCACCAACTCATCTACATTTATGATCAAGTCGTGTACATATATCTCGAAACAACAGCGGTCCCAGCACAGATCTTTGAGGAGCTCCACTGACCATAGGCCTTCATCCAGAAGAACACCCTTCCACCACAACCCTCTGTCTTCTATGAGTAAACCAGTCACTGTGGATCCCATGCATCTTAATCTCCTGGATCAGCCTACTGGGAGGGACTTTCAGAAATGCGTTACTAAAATCCATGCAGATACTATCCACGGCCCTATCCTCATCCATCACCTTCGTCATCTCCTCAAAAAACTCAATCAAGTTCGTAAGACATGACCTTTCGTGGACAAGGTAATAATTAACCCATTCTCTTCCAAATGTGAGCAAATCCTACCCCAAGGAATCCTCTCGAATAGCTTCCCTACCAATGAGGCTCACTGGCCTGTAAATGCTTAGATTGTCTCTATGTCTCTTCTTGAAGAAAGGAACAACGCTGGCTATCCGTCAAACATCCAACACTTGCCTGTAGCTGGGGAAGGAACAAGGAGCTTCATCGAGGTCCATGCAACCTCCTCCCTTGCCTCTCTCAATAACCTGGGATAGATCTTTTCAGGCCCTGGGGATTTTTCCACTTCAATGCGCTTCAAGAGACCAAACATCACATTATTAATTTCAAACTGACCCAGCAGATTAATATTGATTAGTACTGATTTTACTGTCCACCGTGGTCATCTGCTTAGTGAACACAGATGCAAAGCATTCATTTAACACCTCACCTACATCCTATGACTCCAAGCCTAAGTTTCATCCTTTATCCTTGACAGGTCCTCCCTTCATCTTGGTTGCTCTCTTGTTTTTAATGAACGTAAAAAAAGTCTCCCGATTTTCTTCAATCCGACTCGCTGGGATGGCTGAGGGAGGGGGCAATAGCTACAGGCACAGGTTGGACAGACTTGGATCATTTTCTCTAGAATGCCGGAGGTTGAGGGGAAACCTGATAAAAGTATATAAAATTATGATAGTTGTAGAATAGGTAGACAGTTGGAACCTTTTTCCCAGGCTGAAAGCATCAAATACTAGAGGTGGCTGGGGCAAAGTTTAAAGTTTTTTGTGAATGCCTGGAATCCACTGCCGGGGATGGTGGTGGAGACATATATGACATAGAAACATAGAAAATAGGTGCAGGAGTAGGCCATTCGGCCCTTCGAGCCTGCACCACCATTCAATATGATCATGGCTGATCATCCAACTCAGTATCCTGTACCTGCCTTCTCTCCATACCCCCTGATCCCTTTAGCCACAAGGGCCACATCTAACTCCATCTTAAATATAGCCAATTAACTGGCCTCAACTACCTTCTGTGGCAGAGAATTCCAGAGATTCACCACTCTCTGTGTGAAAAATGTTTTCCTCATCTCGGTCCAAAAAGATTTCCCCCTTATCCTTAAACTATGACCCCTTGTTCTGGACTTCCCCAACATCGGGAACAATCTTCCCGGCATCTAGCCTGTCCAACCCCTTAAGAATTTTGTACAGTGACAAGAATCAATGATAGTGACATTGTAGAGACATTTACATAAGCACATGGATATGCAGGGTGGGGAATGGAGGGATATGGATTATGTGCAGGCAGATAGTGTTGATCTTGGCCTTAGGTTCGGCACAGATAATGTGGGCCAAAGGGCCTGTTTCTCTGCTGTATTATTCTATGTGGATGTGATGGGCCAGTCTTGTCAAGTAGTTAAGAGACAGTTTTCCCTGCTGATAGGTGATGGATACATGAAATAAACTCCCAGTGAAAATCAGTGACAATTCTTACCTTTGCAGCAGTCCTGGGTCAAGGCTTGTGAAAGGAAATCGAAGGATCAGTAAACATCTCTCCACTGTCCAGAGAGTGTGTGTGTGTGTGTCTGAGCCACTTCACTACAGGCTGTATATGAGGGGATGATTATGCACTGACGCTGTTTGTAACGGTGGCTCAGCTGCTGCCTCTCAGCCTCAGTGACCCAGGTTCGATCCTGGCCTCCGGTGCTGTACACGTGGAGTTCACACGTTCTGTCTGTGGCTTCGTGGGTTTCCTTCCGATGTTTCAATATTCCTCCCACGCCCCAAAGATGTGCAGGTTGATGGTTAATTCATCACCATCAACATTGTTGAAAACATTAGCGACGCAGTGCTGCTGGTTTCCAACGGGAACGGTGACGGACGCACCACACATCTCTGTCCACCAGTTCCTGCAGACTTCCGCCACTGGAAGTGTAGGATTTTGGTGTGAATGATTTTGGTAAAATGAAATTAAAATATAATTGGGTGGTTGATGGTCAGTACAGACTTGGTGGGCCGAAGGGTCTGTTTCCATGCTGCATGGCTTTATGACACTTCTGTCGATATATTTGTTCGTGTACTGTAATTAAATGCATGGGAGACTGTATCAAGTGGAAGTGAGTGGGGTTCAGGGATTGCAATGTGAGGAGCGCTCTCAGTCCAACATTAAAGTGAGGCTGTATGTGCAGGAAGGAACTGCAGAGACTACTTTGCACCGAAGATAGACACAAAATGTTTGAGTAATTCAGTGGGTCAGGCAGCATCTCTGGAGAACAGGATTACGCAGGTGACGTTTTGGGCCAGTCCCTTCTTCAGACCCTTACATTAAAGTAACGGCTTCTATGACCATTCCATCTATCTGCCAGAGCCATTTTATGTACATCCATCAATGTTGCAAATCCAACAGCTCTCCTCCGCTCAGTCCGCATCAGGGAACTTCCAAGACTGTGGAATTTAGCCCCTGTGCCTTTAATGCTTTGTTCGTGACTGGCAATGATCATTCCCACCCCTGCACGGAATTTTCAAATAGCACGCACAATGTAGGTTGGAGATTTCCCCATTATTTCTGAAAACAAGTGAGAAGAATCCAGATACGGTCAGGGCTTCGGGCAGGCCAGGGTAATACTGGATGGACATACACTGAGATTATAGGAAGGGGGGGAATGCTGTTGAGAATAAAGAGTTGGTCAGTTGACAGATAACTAGAAGTCAAAATCAAGTTAGGGCAATCGTATTCTAGAACTAGGGGTGGCATGGTGGCGCAGTGGTAGAGTCACTGCCTTACAGCGCCAGAGATCCGGGTTCGATCCTGCTTATGGGTGCTGTCTGTACGGAGTTTGTACGTTCTCCCTGCGACCGTGTGGATTTTCACCGGGTGCTGCGGTTTCCTCCCACATTCCAAAGACGTACAGGTTTGTGGGCGCGGACCCAGTGTGCGGGCACACCTGTTTCCAAGCTGTATCTCTCAAGTCTGCAGTCTAAAGATTATATACTGATTCCCAGAAAGTAAGAGGCAACATAAAGAAATTACAGATGCTGGAATCTTGAGCAGAACTCAAAGTGTCGGAGGAGATCATTGGGTCAGGCGGCATCTGTGGTGGGAATGGACAGGTGACGTTTTGGATCGGGATCCTTCATCATCCGGATTGGAGTAGGGTTGTGAAAGCTGGAAAAGGGAGGTTGGGGCAGGACAAAGCTGGGCGAATGATAGGTGGATGCAGGTGGTGTTGGTGGGGGGGAGGGGAGTGCGATTGGCAGATGGGTGGAGTAGGTGACAGGTTAGATATGAAAAGGAGACAAAACTGGAGAAGGAGAGAAGAGGATTGAACTATTAAACCAGAGGGAAGCAGATAGGTGAACGAGGACAGGGATGGGGCAATAGAGGAGGAGGGGGATAGTGGGAGCAACTGTGAGCTCAAGGGTTTGGGGAGCACAGGAAAGAGAGAGGGGGTAAGGAGGGTTTTACTTATAACTGGGGAAATCACTGTTCATACCGTTAGGTTGTAAGCATCTCAAGTGGAAGCTGAGGTGCTGTTCCTCCGGTTTGCATATGGCCTCACCTTGGTAAAGTAGGGAGGAGGTGCAAATGTGGGAACAACTGGAGATGAACTTTGATGAGGGATGTTGTGATACAACAGTGGCAGGGAAGGTGTGCGGAGATAGTGTTGAGGAACTAGAGATACATAAGGTGGGCGTAGTTTTGTCAGATGCGCATTTATATGGATCTTTTCACAGCCTTTGGAACCTCGGGCAGCTTTAAATGCCATTAATTATTTCTAATACTGGGTCGCTGTTGAAATGGAGGAAATGTGGCCATGAATTAGCTCACAAAATACTTCAAAGTGATTATTTCTAGATTGCCCAGTTCACTGATGTTGACTGGGAAAAAAATTGTAGCTAAGGCAACACGGCTAAAAGCCACCGACTGTTGCCACTGGATCTTTCAATACCTACACCTGAGAGGAGGCAGGGTTTAATAATTGCTCATTTGCTTCATGTTGCATTGAAATAACAGCCTAGACTTTGTGCTCAGTTCCCTGTGTAGGTTTAGGTTGATTATTGCCACGTCTACCGATGTACAGTGAAAAGCTTTGTTTTGCACGCTATCCAGACAGTTTGGATACACCGTACATCAATGCAATCAAGTATAGACAGAGCAAACGCAGAGATACTGAGCGCAGAATGCAAGGCAGAACTGACTCATTGTAGCACATGAGTTCCTTAGACAATGTCCACAATGGGGTACAGGTGAATCAGACAGTTCCCTAGCTATGGAAGGTCTGTTCAGAAGCCCGATAACAGAGGGAAAGAAGCTGTCTCTGAGTCTGGTGGTGCGCACTTTCACCTTCTGCCGGACAGGAGCAGGGAGAAGGATTGACTGGGGTAGGACAAGTCTTTGATTTTGTTGGCTGCTTTTCCGAGGCAGCATGAAGTGCAGATGATGGGAAGTCTGGTCTCTCCCTGTGATGGACTGGGCTACACCTCTAACTCTATGCAATTTTAAGTGGCAGAGCTTTTCCCAAACCAAGCTGTGAAAAACAAAAGCTTTTCACTGTACCTCGGTACGCGTGACAATAAACTAAACTAAACTGTGATGCAAAGCCAGCGTATGTTTCCCTTATCCCTAACCAATGTGAAGAAGATCTCAACACAAAACGTCACCTATTCCTTCACCCGCTGAGTTTCTCCAGCTTTTTTGTCTACCTTCGATTTTCCAGCATCTGCAGTTCCTTCTTAAACAACATGCTGCCTGTCCCGCTGAGTTACTCCAGCTTTTTGTGTCTACTTTCGTGCATCTGCAGAAGTCCATAGGAGTCACTGGAGACATGGAATGGGACGAGGCAATGACCTTCCAACTGGGGCTCAATGAGCTCACCTAAGTAAAAATACTTCAAAAGAAAGGTATTAGAAAGCATCCACCAGGAATGTGGCCAGAAAAGGAAGTGTGATTGGGCTGAAACGACACTGATGGGATCAGGTTTAATGAACTAAACACATTGGGCAACAAATACTCAGTCCAAGGATAATCTCTGCGGTTGTGGCCAGCAGAGGAAGAACAAGGAAGCGTTGCTGTAATCCAATCGCTTCAGAAGGAAGTCAGTATCACATTTACAGTTCACCAGTCAAATTAAATTTGAAATAGAAGATTCATTTAACCCTCAAACCAGCATTTGTCCTTCAGGATTTAAAATCAAAGTGACCATCTCACCAAAGCACGATTGTCGGTCTCAAATAGTTAGTTAGTTTAGTTTATTGTCACGTGTACCGAGGTGCGGTGGAAAGCTTTAGTTGCGTGCTAACCCGTCAGCGGAGGGACAATGCACGATTATAGTCGATCCGTTTACAGTGTAGAAATAGAGATTTAAGAGTGTGGAGCGATGGAAATATGTGATTGTAAAATCTGCTTGTGTGGCTAGCATGCAAATAGTTGCCTGGGTTGGGCGCTATCTTTATACTGGCCCCATGACTAACACAGAGCAAAGATTGTCCAATCATCTGTCTCTAGGTCCATGAATAAACTCCTCATCATATACTCTAGCCCCTATTCCGCTGATGCTGAATTTCCTTCGATGTCCATTTATCTTCCACACAAAAAGTATTTTTTGTTCAATTCTTTTCAAATCTGGGTTGAAAACATTCCTAGAGTATGAGGAATCAAGAACCAGATGACATATGGTTAATGTGAGGGGGGGGGAAAGATTTAATAGGAACCTGAGGGACAACATTTTTACACACAAAGGGTGGTAGGTATATGGAACGAGCTGCCAGAGGAGGTAGTTGAGGCAGGTACTATCACAATTTCAAAAAAACATTTGAACAGGTAGATGGATAGGAAAAGTTTAGAGGGGTATGGGCCAAACACAGATAGATTGGACTAGTGTAGATGGGGCATGTTGGTTGGCATGGGCATTGGGCTGAAGGGCCTGTTTTCGTTCTGTGTGATGCTATGCGTATTGTTAACCTTGTTAGTCAAAGGGTGATACATGTGTGGAATTCATTGCCACAGACGGCTGTGGAGGCAGAATGACAGATTCTAGATTAGTAATGGTGTCAGGGAGAAGGCAGGAGAATAAGGTTGAGAGGGAAAGATAGATCAGCCATGATTGAATGGTGGAGTAGACCTGATGGGCCGAATGGCTTAATTCTGCTCCTATAACTTATGAAATTGTGAACCGTGTTCACCTTCCATTGTTTTAAGCAGCCTGGAGATAATTTCATAGATTGCTGGTGAGTTTTCTAAATCGTGTCCCTTTTGCTTTCAGAAGCTTGATGCCGAAGACGTTGGATGGCCAGCTGACCATGGAGAAAACGCCCAGTTACTTCGTCACCAGGGAGGCACCAAAGCGCATCTTCTCCATGGCAAAGGTCACCAAGCTGGTGGTGGTGGTCAGGAACCCAGTGACCAGAGCCATTTCGGATTACACACAGACACTGTCCAAGAAACCCGAGATTCCCACCTTCGAGGTGCTGGCCTTCAAGAACAGGACCCTGGGTCTGATCGATGCCTCTTGGAGCGCCATCCGTATTGGGATCTACGCCTTGCACCTGGAGAACTGGCTCCAGTTCTTCCCCCTCTCCCAGATCCACTTCGTCAGCGGGGAGAGGCTCATCATTGACCCGGCCGGAGAAATGGGAAAAGTCCAGGACTTCTTGAGCCTCAAGAGGATCGTCACTGACAAACATTTTTACTTCAATAAAACCAAGGGATTTCCGTGCCTGAAGAAACCTGAGAGCAGCAGCCTGCCAAGATGCCTCGGAAAATCTAAAGGAAGGACTCACGTCCAGATAGACTCAGACGTTATTGAGCAGCTAAAAGAATTTTACAGACCATATAATATAAAGTTTTATCAAATGGTGGGACAGGACTTTCGATGGGACTAACTGTTAGCTGAATTACACTTTGAGAAAATAAAGGAAATAACATTTATAAATCTTGCACCATACTCACCCAAGTGGTTTGTGATGACACATACAGTGATGACATCCAAGTCCATGGATATTTTTAAGGTGCAGATCAACAGATTCGTGATTGGTACGGGTGGCAGGGGTTATGGGGCGAAGACAGGAGAATGGAGTTGAGAGGGAAAGATAGATCAGCAATGATCGAATGGCAGAGTAGACTTGATGGGCCAAGTGGCCTTGTTCTGCTCTATAAGTTATGAACACGATACAAGCCAGGCTGTGCCAGAGCTCACATGATGGGACCCTGAGGTTCGACAGAGAGCTTAAGGATCTCCCTCCTGCAATGGGATTTAGGGAAGTCACTGCTGCAAACAGAAACAGACACTGACCAATAACAAGGCAACCATGGGGGATAGCACAAACAAACCATAGGACCCAATGCTGGTCCTGCCACTAGAACACCTGTAGCAGAAACCATTGTAGGGGAAGCCTTTGGGAAAACAGGACCAACCACTGGACCAACCACTGGCCCATCCACTTGAAGAGAAACTGAATGTGCAGGGGAAGTCCATTGGGCAAACAGAATTGGGCAACCATAGGGGAAGGCTACTGAAGTACCTGCAGGGGAAATTAATGGACAAACCAGACGAACCACTGGGGTAAGAGAACAGACAAGTCAGGCAAGACACATTCACACATTCACACAACCACAGAATAGTCACAGCATGGGAGGAGGCCACTTAGCCCATCAAATCTATATTTGCTCTATGTCAGAGCGATTCAGCTGATCTTTCCCCTCCACGGCACGGTGGCGCTGCAGTAGAGTTACTGCCGCACAACGCCAGAGATCCGGGTTTGATCTACGGGTGCTGTCTGTACGGTGTTTGTATGTTCTCCCCGTGACCTGCGTGGGGTTTCCCCTTTCCTCCCACACTCCAAAGGTTTGTAGGTTAAGTGGTTTGGTGTCATTGTAAGTTGTCCCTAGTGTGTGTAGGATAGTGTTAAACCCCTAATCCTGCAAATTCATGCTTTTTGCACGCCTGACCCCTTTGAACATTTACATGAATGATCGGTCTATCCCCTCCCTGACTTGAAACACATCTCCACGACACCCTCGTAATATTCTCTACCATAAATAAACACCTTAGCTTCTCCAGTCTATCCCCTGTTTCACCTTTTAGTAAATCTCGTCCACAACTCCTTCTCTTCAAAAACCTTGACACCACTCCTAAAATGTGGGTCCCCACTACCAGACACATTACTCCAGTTAAAGCCAGCCCAGTGCTTTATGGATGCTTGCTGAGATGTTCATATAGATGTTCACTATCTTGCTCTTGAACTCTCTGCCATTAATTATAATCCATGTAACGCATGGACTTCGCTGACCATTTGCTTGACCTGCCCAGCCGTTTCCAACCAACCATACTCGCACATCCCCAGATATCCCAATTCTTAAACACCTTTTAAAATTGTATCCTCGAGTTTATAATTCATATTCTCGTGCAACCTACAAAATGCAACCTGTCATGCTTTGTAATATTAAACTTTATCCATCACCTTTTCACCCATTCCAACAGTCTGTCGATACCTTCTTGACACTTATAGCTATCCCTGTCAACATTTGCGATGCCTCTGAGTTTTCTATATATTTGGAAATTGTGTCACATAAGCCCAAGCTTCAATTATTAAAATACGTTAGAGTACTGGTCCTAGTAATCACCCTGGGGAACTCTATTGGATTTTTTTTTTCCCAGGTCAAATAAAATGATCTTTCACCACCAATGTTTGTTCCCTGCTGCTTAACCAATTTTCTATCCACACTGCTACACAGCCCCTTTCAGTCCACAATCTTAAATCTAGATGACAAGCCTATTGTACAGCACTTTATCACTTGCCATAAACACACAAGTTGATTACAATCCCACCATAAACCTTCTCTGTCATAGAGGCACAGAGTTATACAGTGTGGAAACAGGCCCTTCACCTGAACTTGCCCACACCGATAAACATGTCCCATCTGCACAAGCCCCACCTGCCTGCATTTGGCCCATATCCCTCTAAACCTGTCCTATCCATGCATCTGTCCAATTGTTTCTCAAATGTTGCAATTGTACTTGCCTCCACTACCTCCTCCGTCAGCTCGTTCTATACACCCACCACCCTTTGTGTGAAAAAGATATCTCTCCGGTTCCTATTAAACCCTTCTCTCTTCACCTTAAACCTATGTCCCCTGGTTCTAGATCCCCCTTCTAGTTTTCTGTGTGTTTAGATAGATAGATACATAGATACATAGATTGTGTATCTTTGTAGACAGTTAGATCTATTCCTGCGCTCACATGAGTCCTAGCCTGCTCAAACTCCCTATAGCTTAGTCCTGGCAATATCCTCGTAGATCTTCTCTGCACCCTTTCCAGTTTGACACCATATTTTCTATAACATGGTGCCCAAAACTGAACACAATAATCTAAATGCAGCCTCACCAACGTCGTATAGACCTGCAGCAAGACTTCCCAACCTATGCATCTATACGCAATACTCTGACCGATGAAGGCTTCATCTAAAAACTCTTATTGTTAATTAGGCACAATTTTCCTGGAGTAAACTGGGCTAACCTCTGGAACAATGACAGAGGCATTCTCTAAGTGAACCACTGAGAGATGCAATGTCAACCCCTGGGCTATTCACGTGGGCTACAATAGTGATTAGCATTAAGGCAATCACAAGGGCAAACAGTAGTATTCACGGGTCAATGAGGAACAGGCATGAGGGCACACAGCCAGGCAACAAGATTAACCACTGGAACAACCAGTGGCTTAACCTATGGGGAAACTACTGGAATACCATTGGGGTAACATTTTTCACACGGGCATCCAAATGACCTTTTTGAAATGATGTATGTTGTATTACACCAATATTTTTGACGTGATCATGCTGGTCACCAGAAGACATACAGACACTTTCCCATCGCAGGTTAGCACTCGCACTCCCATGTAAAGAAGTGATTGTGTGTTCAGGCCTCTCCTTCTCTCCCGTCAATGATTTTTCACCTACATGGATTATTTTACTGCAACTATTAACCTATCTTTACTACTCCCTGTGGGTGTTTCAGTTATCACAGGTTTAATTATCTTGGGCTTATTGCTCCAGAATCCACCGCTGCATGACCGCTGTATATTATTTTTCTCTATATTCTTGGCGTGTGGGTCTGTAATTATAGCTGGTGTGCCTTCTGATACAGAGTATCCTGTTTCAGAGGGAAGAGTCAATTGCATTGGGTTTCGACTAAAGGCCCGAAGCAGCTTTCCGGCCCCAAAGGATATCGGTGAACTCTGTCATGGGGCATCTCTATCAGTTGTTCACCAATTTAGGAAATACTTTAATTGCGATTTTTTAAATTTAATAACTGGAATAAACTCTTAACTCTTAACTCTTTTTCTTACCATAACAGCCACCTGACCTGCTCAGTCCCATAGAATGTTTTTTTTTAAACTTTTAACACAAAGTGCTTTAATGAGATTCAAACTCTGGGATAAATATGAACTTGGTTGGAATGTTAAAAAAAATAGGCAACACCGAGGTAGGCAGGGATATAGAATGGTCAGGGAAGACTATAAACTTACGATATTACACAAAGTCAGGATCACGCCAACTCATCTCCCCAATACTCTGATGGCGCAGCGGTAGAGCTGCTGCCTTACAGCGCCAGAGACCCGGGTTCGATCCGCTGTCTGTACAGAGTTTGTACGTTCACCCTGTGACCGCGTGGGTTTTACCCCGGTGCTCTGGTTTCCTCCCACACTCCAAAGACGTACAGGTTTGTAGGTTGATTGGCTTGGCATAATTGTAAATTGTTCCTAGTGTGTGCAGGATAGCGTTCACGCATGGTCGGCGCAGACTCAGTGGGCCGAAGGGCCTGTTTCTGCGCTGTGTCTCTAAACTAAAATAATAGTTCAATGACAAAACTGCAATTGTGTTCTTTCTGGCAGGAATAATTTAAAATGTATGTATTCCAAGAAATTAGACTGTACCCATGCAGGTGCGCTTAAATATTCAATTAATTTTCTCCCCTAAAAAAACATTAGTCCATTGTTCGGTTATAGTCATACAGTTTGGAAACAGGCCCTTCGATCCAATTTGTCCACACCAACCAACATGTCCCATCTACACTAGTCTCATCTGCCTGCCTTTGACCATATCCCATGTCAACCAAAAAGCTGAAATGTCTCAAAATTTACAGGCATATCGTACTGTATGAGCCTGTCTCATCACACGATCTGTATGGCCTGTCTTTGTGCCGCTGGCTTCCATCAAAGTCTTCAATGCTAAATTGTTGTTATTGTTTTTGTTGTTATTGTCAAGCAACATCAAGTAGTCACAGTGGTAATATGGTGAAATGCATAATCAATGGTGAAACAGGTAAGAAATGGTAGACACAAAATGCTGTAGCAACTCAGCGAGATAGGCATCATCTCTGGAGAGAAGGAATGGGTGACATTTCGGGTTGAGACCCTTCTTCAGACCTGAAACGTCACCCATTCCTTCTCTCCAGAGATGCTGCCTGTCCTGCTGAGTTACTCCAGCATTGTGTGTCTACCTTGGATTTAAACCAGCATCCGCACTTCTTTCCTAAACAGATATGAAATTATGTCTTCATAATTCGGAAAGAAGGAGCAGATGTTTTCCTTGTCGTAGGAATTAGCAATGTGACGAAGTGTCAACTTACGTACAAATCTATAGCGGTTCATTGCATAGCATTGAGCCAAATATTTGGATTAGTGAAATGTTACTAACATTTCTCTTTGACAGATTTACAAGTTAAAGGAGTAGAATTAGGCCATTCGGCCCATCGAGTCTATTCATCCATTAAATCATGGCTGATCTCTGTCTGCTAATCCCATTTTCCTGCCTTCTCCCCATAACATAGAAATTAGGTGCAGGAGTAGGCCATTCGGCCCTTCGAGCCTGCACCGCCATTCAATATGATCATGGCTGATCATCCAACTCAGTATCCCGTACCTGCCTTCTCTCCATACCCCCTGATCCCTTTAGCCATAAGGGCACAATCTAACTCCCTCTTAAATATAGCCAATGAACTGGCCTCAACTACCTTCTGTGACAGAGAATTCCAGAGAACCCTTGACACCAGTTCTAATCAAGAATGTGTCTATCTCTGCCTTAAAAATATCCACTGACTTGACCTCCACAGCCTTCTGTGGCAATGAGTTCAATAGGTTTGCCACCCTCTGACTAAAGACTAATTTATCTACATTGATGCCCAAAAAGACAGAACATGGAGTACAATGGGCAAGAGCATAGAAGCATAGGACATACCACTCATGCTTCTGAGCACAATTTAATGTGATCACATCTATCTCTATCTAATTCAACCCACACATCTAAGGCTCCATTTCCCTTATACACTTGCACACAAAATCATTGAACTCAGGTTTCAAGTAATTAATTAAGCCTTTGCCACTGGCCCAACTCTGACTGCCATTCATAATCCATTGAAGGTCATTGAATGTGCTGGCCCACATCAAGGGCTGCTGACCCATCATCAATGTTCTTGATAATCCATATCAGTTACTTTTCAAACTTCAAACTTTTCAAATTAAAAAAAATCTCATACATGGTTTCAAATCCCTCCATTAATTTGCCCCTCCCTATCTCCAATCTCTAATCTCCTTCAATTCTGCAGTAATTGTTGGCAGATAACAGAATTATATGTTCCAACAGAAATGCAGTTGTCTAAAGTAGTCCATCTGGTGGCGCGCGAAGATTTTGTGAAGCCTAAAATCCTGGGGCGCCACGCGTGCCCGCGCGTCACTGCCCATGTCACCGCCCACCATGCGCACGTAATGCACGCCATGCGTGTGTCGTGACTTCCTTGGCCCTCAATGCTGGATTTCCCTCCCAAAAACACTCTATTCTCAGTGGGGGTCGGTTCTCTGGATACTTTCAAGAGAGAGCTAGATAGGGCTCTTAAATATAGCGGAATCGGGGGATATGGGGAGAAGGCAGGAACGGGGTACTGATTGGGGATGATCGGCCATGATCACATTGAATGGCGGTGCTGGCTCGACGGGCCGAATGGCCTACTCCTGCCCATATTGTCTATTGTCTATTGTGTATCTACATGCCTCCTTTATGAAGCTCCTTAAGACACTTATCATTGACCAGGCTTTCACTTTGCATGGACCAGTGTCTAATTTTATTCGATAAGCCTGCTATAAATTGGCCTGGGGCTTTTTACAATGTTAACAGTGTTGTGTAAGTGCAAGCTAGAAGCACTCAGCAAGTCGGGCATCACTGAACAGTATTGGACAATGCCCCTCATCAGTCCTGATGCATGAACACACCAGTCATCATCATAAATAATTGGTACCTAAAACTTCCCACATCTGATGAAGGATCTAAGAAATAGGCGAAGCGGTGGTGCAGCGCCAGAGTTGCTGCTTTACAGCGCTGGAGACCCGGGTTCGATCCTGACTACGGGTATTGTCTGTACGGAGTTCGTACCTTCTCCCTGTGATCACATGGGTTTTCTCTGGGTGCTCTGGTTTCCTCCCACACTCCAAAGACGTGCAGGTTTGTAGTTTAATTGGCTTGGGTAAATTGTAAATTATCCCTAGTGTGTATGATAGTGCTAGTGATCGCTGGTCGGTGCAGAATAGGTGGGCTGAATAGGCATATTTACACATTGTATCTCTAAAGTTAAAATGAAACGTTAAACATTTCTCTCTCCACGGATGCTGTTTAACCTGTTGAATGTTTCCAAAATGGTCTAATTCAGATCTGCAGCATCTATGGTTATTAGAAACATAGAAAATAGGTGCAGGAGTAGGCCATTCGGCCCTTCAAACCTGCACCGCCATTCAATATGATCATGGCTG
The DNA here is from genome assembly GCF_028641065.1 of Leucoraja erinaceus. NCBI lineage: Eukaryota > Metazoa > Chordata > Chondrichthyes > Rajiformes > Rajidae > Leucoraja > Leucoraja erinaceus. The sequence goes on from NC_073396.1 coordinate 12,721,423, forward strand.
ATCATGATTATTTTTGGTTTTCATATACAAGTACACAGTGTTGTTGGTGCAAGTTTTGACTGAATCACCATTGAAGCAATTTGCTGTTAGTTCCTGTTAATTTCCCCCCATCCACTTCCAGTTCCACTGAGTTTGAGTTTGAGGTTAGTTTATGGTCACTTGTACTGAGGTACAGTGACATTATTTTGTTGCATACTACCCAGTCAGCGGAAAGACAATACATGTATACAATCGAGCCGTCCACATGATACATGATAAAGGGAATAATGTAAATGATGTTTAGTGCAAGATAAAGCCAGTAAAGACCGCTCAAAGATAGTCCAAGGGTCTTCAATGAGGTAGATAGCAGTTCAGGACTGGTCTCTAGTTGTTGGTAGGATGGCTCAATTGCCTGATAACACCTGGGAAGAAACTGTCTATGGAAACTGTAGGTGTGCGTTTTCACACTTCTATACCTTTTGCCCAATGTGAGAGGGGAGAAGAAGGAGTGGCCAGTGTGCAACTCGTCCTTGATTATGCTGCTGGCCTTGCTGATGTAAATGGAGTCAATGGAAGGGAGGCTGCTTTGTGTGATGGTCTGGGCTGCGTCCAGATGTTCCTAAAACCATGCTGCGATGCATCCTGTGAAAAATGTTTTATACCCAGCGCATCTGTAGACGTTGGTGATTAGAACAACATAATTCAGTTTTCCCACATCAGACACATATTCCCCACCCCTCCCGTCCACCACCAGTGCTATGCACAGTCCACCACCACGTCTGGGTTGTACAATGTCACAAAGCATTAACCAAAGAGGAATGCAGATAATGAGATTTAATTAGAACAGATACTCTCTCAAATTACATTGAGCTATGGGCTTGTCTCCAACATGCGAAGGTCAGAAAACTCAACATTTGACGTAACCAGGTCTCGCAGTCAGTAACCTTATATTCTCGGTAGTGCTGTGTCAATAGTGACATTTTATTACCCTTGGAACAGATTTACTTAAGCTTATTGATCGATGAAAGAGAGTCACCGTGTAATGAAATCTACTTCATATCATCTGTCAGAGTATTATCCGCAGTCAATGTAACCCAGCACACAGTTGGCAGTGGTGGGATCGACTCGTACAATATGTTTCCACAGTAACATTTGGGGGGAAAGACAAAGGTGTTTAGAGATACAATGGGGAACCAGGCACTTTCAGTAGTCAGGGTGGAACCCGGGTGTCTGGTGCTGTAAGGCAGAAACTCTACCTCTGCGTCACCTTGCCGTTCAATTGGAGTAAAACTCAGCCAGAGTGGGAGAGGTGAAGACAGAGGTGAAAATTGCAGCAAGATGTCAGAAGGATACGTCCCATTCCAGCACTAAGCCAATAAATCAGACTAGTCTCTCAATATAAGGAAAAATGTATTCACTTAGTGAATGGTGAACCTGCGCAACTCTCCACCACAAATGCCAGTGGAAGTCAAATCATTAAAGAAGGTGGTAGATATATTTCTTAACATACAAACATAGAACATAGAACATTACAGCACAGAAAGTAATCTCCCTCTGCACATGATTCACAGAAACATAGAGACATAGACAGTCGGTGCAGGAGTAGGCCATTCGGCCCTTCGAACAAGCAGCGCCATTCAATATGATCGTGGCTGATCATCCAAAATCAGTACCCTGTTCCTGCTTTCTCCCAATATCCCTTGATTCCATTAGCCCTAAGAGCTATATCTAACTCTCCCTTGAATACATCCAGTGAATTGGCCTCCACTACCTGGCTGAGAATTCCACAGATTCACAACAAAGTTTTTCCGCATCTCAGTCCTAAATGGCCTACCCCTTATTCTTAAACTGTGACCCCTGGTTCTGAACTCCCCCAACATGGGGAACATTTTTCCTGCATCTAACCTGTCCAATCCCTTAAGAATCTTCTTAAGATCCCCTCTCATCCTAAATTCCAGTGAATTTAGTCGATCCATTCTTTCATCATTTGTCAGTCTCGCCTATCTGAACGGCTCTTAAACACCACTGTCATATCAGCCTCCACCACTACCTGAAGTGCTTTGCAGGACCCCACTACTCTCTGTGAAAACATGCCCCACATATCCTCACTTTAAACCTTCCTCCTCTGACCCTAAAGGTATGTCCTGTAGTCTTTGACAATTCCACCCTGGAAAAAAGGTTCTGACAGTTAGTGTGCAGGGTGATCTTTGGTGGGCGCGGACTCGGGCCTGTTTCCACACTGTATCTCTAAACTAAACTAAACTAAACAAAACTTCCTTTTTAAATATCCCCAAAGATCTATTCTCTACAAACCACCAAGGAAGTACACTGACCCACCACCCTCTGTGAGAAGAAGCTCTTCTGTGCCTCAGTTTCAATGATAGCCCTCTTACCACAATTATTTTTCCTCATTCAGGACTCAGCCACTGGTGGAAACATCACACCCCTTAGAATTTTACGTTTCAGTAAAGTCACCCCTTATTCTTCTAAGTTTCAAAGAAATGTAGATCTGCTATCTTAAGATGCTTAAGATTTAATGTCAATGTTCTCATCTCAGGAATTAGCCTGGTGAATCTCTTCCGGACCGCCATCACAACCAGTATTCCCATTGTTAAATAAGGAGATCCAAACTGTGTGCAGTACTCCAAGTGTCTTCGGCCCCATCAACACCGAATAATCCCTCCCTATTTTTAAACCCTAACCTTCTTGTAATAAATGCCAGCATGCCATTTGCCTTCCTAACCACTTGTTGCACCTTCTTGCTGAGTTAATGTGATTCACACGTAACAACATGCATTTGGGGGTGGCACGGTGGCGCAGCGGTAGAGTTAGTGCCTGACAGCGCCAGAGACCCAGGTTCGATCCTGACTACGGATGCTGTCTGTATGGCTACAGCAGCCGGGTGAATGAATAAATTGAGCGCAGCCTGTAGCAGCGGTGGAAGGAGTTGACGGCATCGTACTGGGCCAGGCTGGGCCCTACAACATCGATCCAGAGCCGCCAGGACACCAGAGCTTAAAGTGAGAACATAAGAAATTGCGTTTCTCCTTGAGCCACGATTGGACTTTGCAGAGACTCAGACATTGCGAGATGGCACCGGAATGCGGTGACTATCTCCTATTGTTCCAGAAGAGGACAGGCACGGTGGCGCAGCGGTAGAGTTGCTGCCTTACAGCACCAGAACCCCGGGTTCAATCCTGACTGCAGGTGCTGTCTGTACGTAGTTTGTACATTTTCCCTGTGACCACGTGGGTTTTCTCCGGGTGCTCCGGTTTCCTCCCACACTCCAAAGACGTACAGGTTTGTAGATTAATTGGCTGCAGTAAAGATTGTAAATTGTCCCTAGTGTGTAGGATAGTGCCAGTGCACGGAGATCACTGGTCGGCGCGGACTCGATGGGCCGAAGGGCCTGTTTCTTCACTGTATCTCCAAACTAAACTAAAGTAAACATCTCAATCCTTCTATACGTCCTTCAACGTAATCTTTCTTCATTTATGTAACAGTCTGCCTTTTGATTCCTCTTTCTGAAGCACATGACCTCACACTTCCCTATTTGCCAATTCACCCACTCACATTGTCTACATGCTGTGACAGATTCCAAATACCCATCTCACACCCTCCCACTTAGTTTTATGTCATTGGCAAACTCAGATATCGTACATTCTGCCCCCTCCAGATTATGAAGATAAACCACAATTAATTAGGGCCAACATTTCTTACTTGGGTTGCTCTTCATTATTTTTTCCAGCCCGAAAAAATATATGTTTCTTCTGACTCAGTTGGAGTAAACAATAATTGAAATAGTTGGAAACGTGATATGAAAGAGAAAGCTGGAAATACTCAGTGGACCAAACAGCAAATGCAGGGGAGAAACGTTGAGTTAATGCTGCAGGTTGGCTTTTAATCAGCACTGCACAGTTCTGACACAAACTGGAAAGGTCTGATATGTGAAATGGTTGCATTCACTGTTGGATCCTGAGGCCAATACCAGTCAAAAACAGTGATCAAGCTTACATTGGGCTTTGTTGGAACAGTGTAAGAGGCCACATTTATTTTGTTTAGTTTAGAGATACAGCACGGAAACGAGCCCCTCGGCCCACCGGCCTACAAACCTGTATGTCCTTGGAGTGTGGAATTACACTGGAACTCCCGGGATAAAACCACGCAGGTCACGGGGAGAACATGCAAACTCCACATAGACAGCATCCTAGTCAGGATCGAACCTGGGTCTCTGGTGCTGTAGGGCAACAACTCTACCGCTGCGCCACCGTGCCTCCCTTTTTATCACAAAACTCAAAAAGTCAGGAATTTAGAAAGAAGAGAGGAGACGTCATTGAAAGTTACCAAATAGTGAAAGGCCTGGACAGAGTGGATGTGGAGAGGATGTTTCCACTAGTGAGAGAATCTAGGATCAGAGGGCACAGCCTCAGAATAAAAGGACTTACTTTTATAAAGGAGACAAGGGGATAAAGAGAAATGTCTTTAATCAGAGGATAATGAATCTGTGGAATTCATTAACACAATAGGCTGTGGAGGCCATCATTGGCTATTTTTAAAGCGGAGATTGAAGTTAGGAGAAAAGGGTGGAGAAGGAAAGATAGATCAGCCACTATTTAGCAAACTAGACTCGATGGACCAAATGGCATAGTTCTGCTCCTATGTATTATGAAATTATGAACCAAAAACATAACTGCAAAGGCTGGGAAACTGAAATAAAAATAGGAAATACTGGAGCAAATACTCAGCATTTCAGTTTTATCAGCAATAAGGGATAAACAGGTTGGTCTAGATAGCAGAGAAGATGGGGGAGTTTAATGATGGAACAGAGGGAATTTCTGTGATAGTGTGGCCATGAAGGGTTGATGGGAAGCCACAGTTAAGGACGAAGGAAGGTACATCAGACACACAAGGAACTGTGGATGCTGGAATCATGAGTGCAACGCAGAGGGCTGGGGTAACAGCGAGTCGGGCAGCATCAGTGGACAGAATGGAAAGGCAATGTTTTGGGTTGGGACCCTTCTTCAGACTGAGTGTAGAAGGGGGGTGGGAAAGCTGGAAAAGAGACGGGGATAGGACGAAGCTTGGCAATGACAGGTGGATATAGGAGAGGGAGGTTTTATTGGCAGATAGATGGACAAAGACAGGACATGAAAAGGAGACTAAAGGATGTCAGGTAAGGAGAAGAATGAAATGTAAAGCCAGAGGGAAGGGTGGAGGTGGAAGGGGATGAGGGAGGGAAGAGGGTGGGAAAGACAGGTGGGATAATGGGAGAAATGTGGGCAGACTGTGGCAGCGGTGTCAATGGAAAGGGAGAGAGGGAACATGGGAAGTCCAGGACAGAAAGGCAATATTGAAAATGGGAAGGGCAGTTTAAGTGGCTAGGAACAGGGAGATCCAGCAAGCTCAATTGTTTGTCAAAATCATCATGTAATCTGTGCTTGGTCGTGCCGATGTAAATACGGTCACATCAGAAGCACCAAATATAACAGATAAGGTGCGAAGCAGTGCATGTGCATGGGCAGAAAGGCATGTCATGTGTGGTTGAAGAGCAAAAACCTGCAGTTTACAATGCCAAAATTGAGAAGTTGAGAAAAAACAAGGTGTACAGAGTTGCTTATTGGTTACAATCGGAGGACTATGATGATGCTACTGATGCTACTGATATGCCAATATACCAGCTAGCAACTGATCTTTTCCATAAAGACTTGGTCTATTGCTAGAAATAGTAATTTATTTACCCATGTAATGGACGTACAGCATATAATACAATAATATTTAAGTTCTGATCTTGAGAATATCACATTTTTGAATTTTCAAGGCAGTCTGGGTATTTATTACTATTTCCGTCACAACTGGCAATTTTGTAATTAGCTACAATTAGGTAATTAACTAATTATATGCTTTAATTTCAGGTCATCCAAGTAAGATGTTTCATATTTGTTTCAAAATGCTTCAATCGGTAATAACTGAAAATTTCATTCAGTTCTCTTAATTTTTAAGAAAGTTATGGGCTTTTGACTGTCCTCGATCACAGCTTTCATGTTAAGTCAATGGAAAAGCAATTGGAAATATGCTAATTTCCGAGTATTAAAATGGTCATAACTTTTTTAATACTGAAGATATGAAAGTGAATTAGGTATCAAATAAAACTTCTTTTTATGCTTTATCTGATGGGATAAATTGCTGACTTGATTTTTTAAATGTCAAAAGTTTGTAACATTGCTACTTCATATCACAAATGAGAGAATGGTCTTGACCTACCATCCACCTCATTAGAGACCTTTGGGCTACCTTTAATTGGACTTTACTGGACTTTATCTTATACAAATCATTATTCCCTTTATCCTGTACCTGTTTACTGTGGATGGCTTGATTGTAATCATGTATAGTCCTTCTGTTCTTCTTCTTGCGTATAGTGTGCACAGCCTAAAGTTGTCGGACAACTTGTTCTATTTGATCTTATTTGATTGTGCACGCCGGGTTGATTGCATTCGTCGAAACAGGGCGGACCACGTGAAGGTTGCAATCTTCCACCCCAGTCCTTCTGTTGACTAGATAGTACGCACCAAAAAAGCTTTTCACTTCACCTCAGAACACGTGAAAATTAACTAAACTAAACTAAGCTAACTTGAGTCGGTGGATCTGGCATCATCTCTGGACTACTTCGATGCGTGACGTTTTGGGTGGGGTTACCATGTTCAGACTGGCTGTGGTGGGGGACGGGGGACAGAAGCTGGAAGAAAGGATGAGTGGGACAAAGTGTGGCAGGTAAATAGGTGGACACTGGTGAGGGGTTTGGAAAGGCAGGTGGTTGGAGAAAGCCCAGAAATGTAAAAAGAAGGCGTGAGACAAAAGGATTGAGCGAGCCCAGGTGGGGCACAGGGGAGGGGAAGCGGGGGAAAGAGCGGGGAGGTGTGTGAGGGAGAGAAAGAGGAGGGGGAGGAGTAGGGAGTTGAGCCTCTCCCTTTATTCCTCGTGTCCAAACCTCCTCCCATTTTTACCTGTGTACCTCATCCAAATGAACCAAAACCAGTTCCCATTCACCCAACCATGCATAGTCCCAGTCGGCCAAACAATCTATCATTTAGGGGCAGCAGATAGTACTGCTTCTTCATAGCTACACTGACGCAGTTTCGATCTGACATTCGTTTTAGTCTGCATGGAGGCTACACATTCACAGTAATTCAAAGTAACGTCAGCAAATTTGCAGATGACTCAAAGCTGGGTGGCAGTGTGAACTGTGAGGAGGATGATGCAGGGTGACTTGGACAGGTTGGGTGAGTGGGCAGATGCATGGCAGATGCAGTTTAATGTGGATAAATGTGAGGTTACCACTTTGTTGGCAAAAACAGGAAGGCAGATTATTATCTGAATGGTGTCAAGTTGGGAAAAAGGGGAAGTACAACGGGAACTGGGGATCCTTGTTCATTAGTCACTGAAAGTAAGCAGGCAGTGAAGAAAGCAAATGGCATGTTGGCTTTCATAACAAGAGGAGTTTAGTATAGGAGCAAAGAGGTCCTTCTGCAGTTGTACAGGGCCCTAGTGAGACCACACCTGGAGTATTGTATGCAGTTTTGGTCACCAAATTTGAGGAAAAACATTCTTGCTATTGAGGGAGTGCAGGTTAATTCCCAGGATGGCGGGACTGTCATATGTTGATAGAATGGAACAGCTGGGCTTGCATACTCTGAAATTTAGAACGATGAGAGGGGATCTTATTGAAACATATAAGACCATTAAGGGATTGGACACGCTAGAGGCAGGAACCATGTTCCCAATGTTGGGGTAGTCCAAAACCAGGGGCCACAGTTTAAGAATAAGGGGTAGGCCATTTAGAACGGAGATGAGGAAAACCGTTTTCACCCAGAGAGTTGTGAATCTGTGGAATTCTCTGCCTCAGAAGGCAGTGGAGGCCAATTCTATGGATGCTTTCAAGAGAGAGTTAGATAGAGCTCTTAAAAATAGCGGAGTCAAGGGATATGTGGAGAAGGCAGGAACGGGGTACTGATTGTGGATGATCAGCCATGATCACAGTGAATGGTGGTGCTGGCTCGAAGGGCTGAATGGCCTACTCCTGCACCTATTGTCAATTGTGACCACGTGGGCTTCTCCCAGCTGCTGCCGTTTCTTGTGCCCGTCCCAAAGACGTGCGTGGAGGATAATTAGCCATTGACAATTGCCCTTAATGCAGGGAGGCAGATGATCAATCAACGGGGAGTAGATGGAAATGTGTGGGAGGGGACGTTTGCAGAGAGAGTGGGCCTGACCCAGAGAAACAACGGACCGGTTGCCCAAATTATCTCCATCTGTGTTGTAATAAATAGGTGTTATTAAGTATAGCTACTCATGGTGTTCAGGATTTTGGTCCATGGCCAAAAATCAAGCACACAAAAGGAGGACAGCCATAAAATTATTCCAATTATTATTTCATCCTCCTGTTACAACCTAGTGCAGTTCAGAGACCAGACTCTGATAATCAAGAGAGTGCAATGTAACATAGCAAACCCATTCATGAGAATACTTTCACTCTGGCAACTGTAGACCTGTTACCAGAGTGTGACCACAGGCTGATGTTCAAGGTAGTTCGGAGGAGTTACTAGTATTGGAGTGCTGCATAGGTTCAGTATTAATCACATATTCCAGTCTCACACCAAGGAGGCTCAGTCGTCACAAAGCCGCATCTGGTCTGTTAGTGTGGACCATAAAAGATGTCTTCACCTACAAGGTTCTCATCCCAATAGGAGTATTAAGAAAAAGCATATAGGACATAGAGAACTTGACGCAAGGCAATATTTTTCCATAGCGCGCGCGCACACACACACACACACACGGGTTAACACACAAGCATCCATAGCATTCCTTTGGGAGAGCCCACTAAGGTCCCATGGGGACATCGTCCGCATAAGACATCTGTGGTGAGGAAGATACGCTATAAATATACCTTCATTCCAGCTTCAGGTCTTTGAAATTGCTGGAGGGCAACACCTGCATTTCCATCTCTCATTAACTAACTCTTCCTACCAAAATAAGCACAGTTTCCATTGAAACCATTCAGTGCCCTTGGTAACCAAATCATTGGAGAGCTAAGGGCTCCTCACTACACCACTGGAATATTTGTCATCACCAGCTGTACTCCACCAGTCTGTTGCTACAGCTCTACCTATCCATCCAATTCTCCATCCAACTCTAACCACTCAACTCTCCATCCTCTCTGCTGCTTCTCTCCATCTCCCAGCACTCCCTCTCTACCTCCCCTCTCAGCTGCCCAGTCTCCTCTCTCACCTCCAATTCACTCTTTCCCTTTCCATCTTCCTCATGCCTCAATGCCCCCTCACTCTCCCTCTGTCTCCTATCACAGTCTCTCTAACTCTATAACCCTTTCCAATCTCATCCCTGTCACACTCTCTCTATTTGCCATAGCTTTTCCTTTCCTTTCTATTCCCCCTCCCTCCCTTCACTGCTCCCCTCTATTCCAACCAGCCTGCGTCCCTCTCTACTTCTCTCATTGTCCTGTACCTCCCTTCACCACTTACTATCAGTCTCTCCTAATCCATATCACTCCCACCTTCACCCACTCTCCATTAGTCCCTCTTCATCACTTATCTATTCCTATTTCCCCACACTCTATCAGATTCAGATTCAGATTCAATTTTAATTGTCATTGTCAGTGTACAGTACAGAGACAACGAAATGCATTTAGCATCTCCCTTGAAGAGCGACATAGCAAACGATTTGAATAAAAAAAATAATAAGTGTCCGGGGGGGGGGGGGGGGTGATTGGCAGTCACCGAGGTACGTTGTTTAGTAGAGTGACAGCCGCCGGAAAGAAGCTGTTCCTCGACCTGCTGGTTCGGCAACGGAGAGACCTGTAGCGCCTCCCGGATGGTAGGAGGGTAAACAGTCCATGGTTGGGGTGAGAGCAGTCCTTGGCGATGCTGAGCGCCCTCCGCAGACAGCGCTTGCTTTGGACAGACTCAATGGAGGGGAGCGTGGAAACCAGTGATGCGTTGGGCAATTTTCACCACTCTCTGCAATGCCTTCCGGTCAGAGACAGAGCAGTTGCCATACCATACTGTGATGCAGTTGGTAAGGATGCTCTCGATAGATAGATGCTATCTATCTATCTCACACCCTCTCTCTTCTCTTTCTCTCTATCTCCCCCATTTCGACACTCACAAACAATGGAGGTAGTCCCATTGGAGTTTTATTGAGCAGTCTGAGTGAACAACCAACAGCTGCCCAATACTAGAGCCAAACAGGTGGCACGTATACCAGCCACTATTTAGTTCATCTCACATTCATAAGGTTCTTAATCCAAGCTGTGCGATCCTATTCCTACCTTATCAACAGGACACTATGGACCGCGTTTGTACCACCTTGGACATTTTCTAATTGTGTATTTTTGTGACGATTGTCTTTTTTGCAATCTTTCTTCACTGTATTGTAGAATTTATGTATAAATTATGTCTTTGTGTGTTTTCTGAGTTGTATGTGCCTGTGATGCGGTTCTATGCAAGATTTCCACTGGATCTATTCCTCACCAGACTTATGCAAATGTCAATAAACCTGATGACATGAGTGTTCCTTTAAACAATCCCATGTAAGTTACTGTGGATGACAGAATCAGTGTGGAAACAAGCCCTTCAGCCTATCTTGCCCACACCGACCAACATGTCCCATCTACACTAGTCCCACCTACCTCCATTTAGCCCATATCCCTCCAAACCTGTCCTATCCATGTACCTGTCCAACTGTTTCTTAAACATTGCGATAGTACGTGCCTCAAATACCTCCTCGTGCAGCTTGTTCCATACACCCACCACCTATTGTGTGAAAACGTTACCACTCAGATTCCTATTAAATCTTTTCCCCTTCACCTCTGGATCTCGATTCCCCCACTCTGGGCAAGAGACTCTGTGCGTCTACCCGATCTATTGCTCCCCATACACCCTCTATATGATCACCCTCACCCTTCTGCGCTCCAAGGAATAGAGTCCCATCCGTTCTACCTCACCCTAAAGCTCAGACCCTCGAGTCCTGACAACATCCTCGTAATTCTTCTCTGTGCCCTTTCCAACTTGACAATATTTTTCCTCTATCATGGTGCCCACAACTGAACACAATACTCGAAATGCAGCCTCACCAATGTCTTATACAACTGCAACATGACCTTCCAACTTCTACACTTGGTGTAAAAATACCTCTAACTGTGTCCCAATTAAACTATCCTTGGGTAGGTACAGCACAGGTTATATACAAGTACAGTGCCTGAACAGACACTCCTAGGGCAGGTGCAACAGAGGTTTTGAGGAGAGGTGTTAAAAATAGGTTAGATACTGAGTTGAGCTCTCTCTGACTAATTAATCTATGAGAGAATAGAAATTTCCTTAGTACATGAGGAGTTAAAAACTGAAAATAACCGCGCTGTTCCCTTCAGGTCCTGTTAAATTCTAATTACATTCCCTCATCTGCCGTGAGGGCATTGAATAAATATTTGCCTCTGCGGGTGTTTTTATCCCTTTTGTTTATTAAAAAGCAAATTACGACTGGCATAATTTCCCATCCAGTAATTACCTTCCAGCTTCACCATGCATGGCAAGACCCCAACTATTGGTGGGGTGGCTCGGAGCACTGGGTGCCTGAGCTGCAGTTTGCAGCTGTCTGCAAAATCGGCAGGGATGCTGAGTGCTGGGTTCGTGTTTCAGATCGAGGAGTCACCCTCAGGTGCTAATATAAATATTTGAATTGCAAGCAGCAACTAAGGTCTCGGTCCCAGCCCATTCTGTTTCTATCACAACCACCGCATCTCTCTCACATCACAGGAGTCATTGTATCTATTGTGCCTGAAAAGCTGCAGTTTCCATTGTTCCAGTTGCTATCATGTGCATATGACAAATAAGCACTCATGTTCCCTTGTTTAATGCTCCCATCCGTTTGTCAAGATTGTCTGTACGGCGATTGTACGTTCTCCCAAGATAGACAGTGTTTCAACCCGAAACATCACCCATTATTTTTCTCCAGAGATGCTGCCTGTCCCATTGAGTTACTCCAGCAGTTTGTGTCTATCTTTGGTTTAAACCAGCATCTGCAGTTCCTTCCAACATATTGTACGTTTTCCCTATGACCGCATGGTTCCTCCCACATGCCAAAAACGTACAGGTTTGTAGGTTAATTGGTTTAGGTTAGTTTAGAGATACAGCACAGAAACAGGCCATTCGGCACACCGATTCTGTGTCGACCAGCGATTCCCACACACTTGCACTATCCTACAAACACTAGGGACAATTTACAATTAGACCAAGTATATAAAATTATAGAAGTATATAAAATTATAATGCACGTGGTCAGTGTGCCATTTTCCTCAGGATGAAAAAGTGAACTACTAGAGGACACAGGTTTAAGGTGAAAGGGGAAAAGTTCAAAGACGATTGGTGAGGCAAGTATTTTCTTTTACACAGTGGTAGCTGCCTAGAACACTGTCAGGGAAAGTGGTGGAAACCAATACAATCGCAAAGTTTAACAGGTAATTAGACAGGCACCTTAACAGGTAGGGAATGGAGGAAAATGGTCCATGTGCAGGCAGGAGTTATTAGTTTAATTTGGGACATGTACCATACGGTTCTTTGCTCAGGATGGACACAAAGTGCTGGAGTAACTCGGCAGGTCAGGCAGCATCTCTGGGGATAAAGAATGGGTGATATTCTAAATCGGAATGAACGTAGAAGGAGTGGAAACAGCATCTGCAGTGAAGAAGGGTTCAGACCAGGGAAGACACGGCATAGAGTGGGAGAGACTAGAACCAGAGGTCATAGCCGCAGAATTAAAGGGTGCTCTTTTAGAAAGGAGGTGACGAGGAACTTATTTTATCAGAGGGTAGCTAATCTGCAGAGCTCATTGCCATAGAGGGATGTGGAGGCCAAGTCAGTGGATATTTTTAAGGCAGAGAAACACAAATTCTTGATTGGAACAGTATCTAGGGTTATGGGGAGGCGGCAGGAAAATGGGATTTGGAGGCAGAGATCAGCCATGACTGAATGGCAGAGTGGACTTGATGGGCCGAATGGCCTAATTCTACCCCTATAATTTGTAAACTTGTGACACCGATCCTTTTTCTCCAGAGATGCTACCCGACCCACATATGGGGAGTGTTCCTTTGATACAGTCCGTCCGACAGTTACTCCAGCACTTTGTCTCTACCTTCGGTGTAAACCAGCAGCTGCAGTTCCTTCCTACACTGTTCTATGCATTATGTTCTGAAGTTTTTGCAGAGTAACGTTGAAATCCAACAGAGAAGAAACAGCAATAGGTCGAGAGATATCAAGGCACAAATATAGGGGAGGTCGAGGAAGGGTTTAGACCGAATAAATCCAGACGATTCGTCCTCACAGCCTCCCCGACCAACAGTTGTGTCTCCTCGCATGCAAGGCCCTAAATGAGGTGGGAGATTGTAACCTTCACATGGTCCACCGTGTTTAGACTAATGCAATCAACCCGACATGCACAAACAAATAGATCAAATAGAACAAGTTGACCGACAACTTTAGGCTGTGCACGCCTACGCAAGAATAAGAAGAAGGACCTAAATCAATGAATGAGCTTTGGTCTGCAATCGATGCCTACTATTTATTTTTTGGAAGCAGCACTTCCTCCCACAGGTCAGCTGCTTTATCCTTTGCCAATTTCTGACAGTGAGGTATTATCAAAAACATTGCCAACTCGTCTCTGAGGGACGGAAGCAGTTGTTAATCTGATGCTCACGGACAAAATCATTGAACAAACTTTACTGATGTCAACACTGATTGTGGATGGCTACTCAGCTGTAGTTTGGCCATCCGACCTGCCATCTATCAAATATTGTTAAGGACAGAAATAAGAGTTAATGGTACAGTTAACAAACCTTCATCAGTTCATGAAAATAGGAGCATTAGTAGAAGAGCACCATAAGAAATGAACCGTCCATCAGGATAGCAGCATTTATGTCAGAAGTGACTCAGGGTCTCTGAGTCAGACGCGCGAGGGGTCCAATTTATTCTCTTGAGCAGAACATTTAACAGAACTCTTGAACACTACAGTTTGGAGAGGCAGCACTTAAGGAGAACTGCACTGAGATGGAGCAGCATCGAGGGTTTGGAGTATGCACTACATTTCCGAAGGAACATTTCTGAGTGTTAGAGGTGACCTTTTGCACTGTGACTGCACGCGCCCTGGCTGGAGTCTGAGAGCACCATACGCTCAAAGAGGCATGATCAGGATACTTTATTACAATATATATTATGATAGTAAATTAATTGTACTCGTCTTGTTGCACCAGAGGTGTCAGCATTGTGGAACGCCAGCCAGCGCTCCAGAGACCAGGGTTCAATCCTGACTTCCAGTGCTGGTATCTGTGACTGTGTGGGTTTCCCTTGTGTGTTCCAGTTTCCACCCATTTCCCAAAGACAAGCTGGAAGTGGATTAATTGGCCACTGCAAATTGCCCCTATTGTGCACGTGAGAATCCCGGCGTTATTGGGAATGCGGGGGAATTAAATGGGATTAGCGTTAAAGTGTGTTTAATGGTTGGCGTGGACGTGTGCTGAAGTGCGTGGTTCTTTGCTTCATTATTTTATGATCCTCATTTGCTTTGCATTGTCTAGACTGTCTATACTGAGGATGTTTTCCCAGGGTCTACAATGAGGGGTCATAGTCACAGCTGCTGGGTAAGACTGTGATAAGAGTCATAGCCACACAGCATGACAATCAGCCCTTCAGTTCAACTCATCCACGCCAACCAACATGCACCAACTAGGCTAGTCCCATTGGCCCACATTTGGCCTTTAACCCGCCAAAACATTCCTAGCCATGTACCTGTCCAAGTATCTTTTAAATGTAGTTATAATATCTGCCTCCACTACCTCATTGGGCTAGTCATTACATTTGACTCCACCCTCTGTGAGAAAACGCTGCCCCTCTCATAAGACACCATCCATGCACAAAACCATGCAGGTTATTCCTATTTACTTCTGTTTATCCAAATGCATATACATTTTATCGCTCAGAATCCTCTCCATGAATTTACAAACCACAAATGTTAGGCACAGATGAGGAGGAATTATTTCACCCAGAGACACTGAACCCATGAAGTACACAGTGCAGCTCCCAACAGTAAGTTTACATGTGACACTGATTAGGTGACCACGTTACGGAGCACCTCCACTCAGTCTGACTCCAATCAGTCCATAAGGGTGACTATGAATTTCCACTTGTGTAATTGCCCATCCCGCTCCAAGCTCCCCATCTTTGGCCTCCTCCAGTGCTGCCCAATGTAAGCTGATGGAACAGCACCTCATCTTCCAAGTGGGCGAGCTGCAGCCGAAAGAACCCCATATTGAATTCAACTATTTCAGATAACCTGTTTGTTTTAGAACTGGCCACTTCTTAGTTTAGAGGTACAGCACGGAAACAGGCCCTTTGGCCCACCAGGTCAGCATCGACCAGTGATCCCCGCACAAACTTATACTATCCTACACACACTAGGGACAATTCACAATTACACCAAGCCTGTACGTCTTTGGAGTGTGGGAGGAAACCGGAGATCTCAGAGAAAACCCACGCGGTCACAGGGAGAATGAGGAAACTCTGTACAGACCAGCACCCAAAGTCAGGATCGAACCTGGGTATCTGGCGTTGTAAGTCAGCAACTCTACCACTTTGCCACCGTGTCATCCACTCACTTCTACTGTGAGATCACCAGTCATTAACTTTCAACCAATTTGACTCTGCAGATGCTGCCTGTTCTCTTGTGTATTATTTATTTGTCTCAGATTTGCAGCAGTGACTGCCAGCTCCTTCTCCAACATGTCCTTCTCATCCCATTCTCTCTCTAACAGAAAATTATGTAAGGACAGACGGGGCATCCCTGTCACAAATATTCACACTCGATTAGTGAAAGGCCTGGATAGAGTGGATGTGGAGAGGATGTTTCCACCAGTGGGAGAGTCAAGGACCAGAGGTCACAGCCTAAGAATAAAAGAAAGTACCTTTATAAAGGAGATGAGGAGGAATATATTTTGTCAGAGGGTGGTGAACCTGTGACATTCATTGGCACAGACGGCAGCGGAGGCCAAGTTAATGGATATTTTTAAGGCAGAGATTGAAAGATTCTTGAGTAGTATGGGCCTCAGGGGTTATGGGGAGAAGGCAGGAGAATGGGGTTGAGAGGGAAAGATAGTTCAGCCATGATTGAATGGCGGAGTAGACTTGTTGGACCGAATGGCCTAATTCTGCTCCTAGAACTTATGAACATGAACTATGAATTCTCTACCCTACCCCCTCTCTGCAACTTAAAACATATTAATTTCCTACTCAGCGGGTGCAGCAGCATCTATGGAGCGAAGGAAATAGGCAACGTTGCCCATTTCCTTCGCTCCATAGATGCTGCTGCACCCGCTGAGTTTCTCCAACATTTTTGTGGACCTTCGATTTTCCAGCATCTGCAGTTCCTTCTTAAACATATTAATTTCCTAATTTTTTCCCAATCTGATGAAAGCTCATTGACCTACAATTTTGACTCTTTCTATCTCCTGACTGATCTGTTAAGTGTTTCCATCTATCACTGCTATTGTTTAGGATCTGGCAAAGTACCAAAAGACAGACTTGAAAAGGTTAAGTGCGGTCCTTGGCTGGAATCTATGAAATCTATACCAGTCAATGCGTTGCAGAAAAAAAAAAATGCGAGAGGCATGTTGGAGATCTTCCCGCATTTATTCCCATTCTTTCAGCATTCTACAAGTCCCTTCAGAATTGTTAACACTTTTAGAAAGCTGTGATTTAGTCAGCTTACAAGTGCGCGCGTTAAAATAAAGTACCATGGAGAGATTTAATTCTGTTCCATTTCCTCTAGGGAGTAATCACGATCTTCACCCTTCAATGAGTTCTGAGAGTTAACGGCTATTTGGCAATTTTGTTCTATTATTCGTGATCATCAACGCGGGAGAGTGAGGAGGACTTAAGGTGGAAAATTATCTGATGATTAATTTCTTGATTCCAGCCAACACTTCCCAGAAAGGTACGGAATTAATTAGCTTCGGAATAAAGCTTCTTCTACACTAACCCATCAAATGCTCTCAGGGCAATGATACTATGGTTAGATAGATAGGGGAGAAAAGGTTAGATATTGAGTAAAGTTCCTTCAACACAAGCCCATTAAACAGCCTCAGGACAGGTTGAGCTCAGTCAGATGCAGAGTTATGCCCCTGTCCCACTTAGGAAACCTGAATGGAAACCTCTGGAGAACTTGCGCCCCACCCAAGGTTTCCATGCGGTTCCCGGAGGTTTTTGTCAGTCTCCCTACCTACTTCTACTACTACCTGCAACCTCCGGCAACCTCTGGGAACCGCACGGAAACCTTGGGCGGGGCGCAAAGTCTCCAGAGGTTTCCGTTCAGGTTTCCTAAGTGGGACAGGGGCATTAAGCTTCCTCTGCATCGTCCTATTAAACCTTGCCATAACAAGGAGGTCAGAAGCAGACTGAACTTTCTCTGAAGTGTGAAGAAGGGTTCCGACCTGAACTGTCACATACTCCTTTTCCCCAGAGATGCTGCCTGACCCGTTGAGTTACTGCAGCATTTTGTGTCTATCTTCTGTGTAAATCAGTATCTGTAGTTCCTTCCTAAACTTTCTGTAATCTAGCCCAGTAAACACTCCCAGGGAAGAAGTAGCATGCAGAAAGAAAATCTACAGGTTACATTAGTCATGTCAAAAGTGTTTTATTGTCAAATGTCCCAGACAGAACAATGAAATTCATACTTGCAGCAGCACAACAGAATATGCAAACACAGTACTCTGTAAACAATATAATAATATAATGAATGAAAAAAGTTCAGTGTAATAAACAAGTAAACAATAAGTGTAAACAGACAAAAGCAATGCCCCCAAGTCTATGTAGATCACAGCTTATTTGGAGGTGTTTAAGAAGGAACTGCAGATGCTGGAAAATCGAAGATAGCCAAAAATGCTGGAGAAACTCAGCGGGTGAGGCAGCATCTGTGGAGTGAAGGAAATAGGTGACGTTTGGGGTCGAGCCCCTTCTTCCGACTTCAGAGAAAGTTCAGTCTGCTTCTGACCTGTGGTGTACTTGTACTTGGTGTGGGTCTCTGATGATGCCGGCTGCCATTGAGGCAGCAAGTCCCGTAGATCCCTTCGATAGTGGGGGCATCAGTGTCCGTGATGGACTGGGCAGTGTTCACCACTTCCTGCAATCTTCTTCACTCCCAGGCATTCAAGTTGCCAAACCAGGCCGTGATTCAACCAGTCAATATGTTCTTTACTCTACACCTATAGAGGTTCAAGAGAGTCCTCTCTGACATACCAAATCTCTGCAACCTTATCAGGAATAAAACAACAGACTCACCAATGCAGTGGGGTACATTTTTGGAGCAAGGTTGCATGGACCTCTGGGTTGAGGTCATCTTTACCCAGTGGAAGGAAGCTGTGGAATTGATGGCATGGGGCTGTGGGATAGACTGCTACACCATACTGCCATTTCCCTACGGATGCATGGCACTACAAAAAATATTCATCTGATCAAAACTCCTGCTCATTTTTATATCTCTATTTAGTTACAGGACTGTGTGACCTCATGATGCTGACAGCTTAACTGCTGCTTTCAATTTAACTGTAAGAAGCAAACTTTCTAATCAATTCAATTTCCCAGCAGGTAGAGTGATGAGGTAAAAGTGCACATCACGAGCCCTAGTGACACTGGCATTGACATGTCAGCTGTATTGACCTGGACTGCAGTGAGTCCTTCCCTGTACTCACTGTATGTATGTGGGTGTACTGTATGTATCTCAACTGATGTTGAGGCATGTACTAAAGCAGACAGACGTGGGAGTGAGTCAACACCTTTACCCACACTGTAGTGTGGGTGTACACGACCACACAGTACCAGCCAGGTGCTGCCCTTTCTGACCTGCGGCATGTGTGTTCAGGAAATGATACTCAGACAGATAGAACTAGCCAGGAGTGAGCACTCTCAAACCGAAGAAGGGTCTTGACCCGAAACGTCACAAATTCCTTTTCTCCGGAGATGCTGTCTGACCCGCTGAGCTACTCCAGCTTTTTGTGTCTATCTTTGGTTTAAACCAGCATCCATCTGCACAGTTGCCTTTAGTGACTTGGTGCTATGGCATAGACATGGGAAAAGCCACAAGGAAATCCTTCCCTTAACCCATGTGTGCTGCAGTGTACAGGAGTTGACACAGACATACACAGACCATAGAGCCTTCTGGCACAATAAGTCTCTTATGATTTGCTGAAGGTTTGAATGGACTTATCCAACCAGTAACCATATAACCATATAACAATTACAGCACGGAAACAGGCCATCTCGGCCCTACAAGTCCGTGCCGAACAACTTTTTTTCCCCTTAGTCCCACCTGCCTGCACTCGTACCATAACCCTCCATTCCCTTCTCATCCATATGCCTATCCAATTTATTTTTAAATGATACCAATGAACCTGCCTCCACCACTTCCACTGGAAGCTCATTCCACACCGCTACCACTCTCTGAGTAAAGAAGTTCCCCCTCATATTACCCCTAAACTTCTGTCCCTTAATTCTGAAGTCATGTCCTCTTGTTTGAGTACCACTCGGTGTACCACTCGGTGTTTATTCTTTCACATTTGAATGCCAATCTCATTCCCTGTTGAAACACTCACCAACTAGTTTCAATTCTTCCAGATGCTAGGAGGCTATAAAGTAACCGCTGGGCTGACACCACCCCCCCCACTACCCGGATATTTGACTTGCAAAATCCCACCAGCAGAGGCTATTCTCTAATGCACTGGTTGTAAATGGTTTTGAGAATTCCTGAAATCAGCAGAGGTGCTACGGAAATGCATGATTTGCCGTTCCTCTTACAGTTTGGTCAATGCTTCCCCTTCCTAACAGCAGCAGCTGATGGGAACAAAGCAAACTGTCGCAACTCCAGGACAAAGGGTTCAAGTTGGTCAGGCTCAAGTCAGGAAGAGCATGCCTCAACCTACTGAACTACTCCAATCTACAGTCATCGAAACAGATCAGTCCACTGCTAGACAAAAATGCTGGAGAAACTCAGCGGGTGAGGCAGCATCTATGGAGCGAAGGAAATAGGCAACGTTTCGGGTCAAGACCCTTCTTCAGACTAGTCCACTGCTAAATTATTCTTCCCAATATCCTTCAGTTTTCATTGCTGCTATATGCGAGCAGAGATGATTTCATATTTTTGTTCACTTTGCTTTTTTTGTGGCTTCAGGGTGCTTGGTCATTTTGTTCAACATGTAATCCTAGGGAGACCTAGGACAGAATCGGGGGACCAGTCTGAGTGCTCCAGGGTGGAGCCCAGCATTGCTGGAGGAGCCAACACTGAGCTGCTGAATCCCCAATCATTTCAGTGAGGTTTACAGAGAACAGAAGTACGTCATTGTTTAATTAGATTTGTTTTGTTTAATTGTGCGTTTCAGATCACTGGTTTTGTTTCTTAATAAATAAAATATATAAATAATATATAAATTATGTTTTTAATAAGTGGATTTTTAAATTTTAGATATGTTCAGATGTAAACACAATGATAGCTGTCACTGTCCACCAAGCTTCCATTGCCACTTTGCCAGCTGTTAAGGGGTATCCATTGGTGGCTCTGGTGCGGGGCTTTCACACTGTATCACTGTCTGCACCCCAGCGCCAGACCCCAGGACACTGAGTGCCTGCAAAATGAGTGGTCGTAATGGCTCACAGCAGGAGAAACCAGAACTCACGTGGCCCAACTAATCACTGCCAGAGCAAGCTCTGTGGCAGTGCGTTTCCCTTGGGGTACTGCTCGTTCCCCATGCTCTACAATAATGTGCGTGTGATTATCTCTGCCTCTACTATTGTGCCCCACAGGGAGAGAGTAAAGAACTGAAAAAAATGTTGAGCACACTGGCATCTCCTTGTGTTACTGTCACCTCTATCTATTAGACAGTTGCTGGGAAGAGTAGATTGGGAGAAATTGTCATAGAGTAAGCACAAAAAGCTCAGTGGGACAGGCAGCATCTCTGGAGAGAAAGAATGGGTGACGTTTCGGGTCGAGACCCTTCTTCAGACTAGTTAGGGGAAAGGGAAACGAGAGATATAGACAATGATGTAGAGAGCTATAGAGCAATGAATGAAAAAAAAAACAGATGATAAAGGAACCAGGCCATTGTTAGCTGTTGTGTTCAAGAAGGAACTGTAGATGCTGGAAGATCAAAGGTACACAAAATTGCTGGAGAAACTCAGCGGGTGCAGCAGCATCTATGGAGCGAAGGAAATAGGCGACGTTTCGGGACGAAACCCTTCTTCAGACTGATGGGGGGGTGGGGGGAGGAGAAGGAAGGAAAAAGGGAGGAGGAGGAGCCCGAGGGCGGGGGGGGATGGGAGGAGACAGCTCGAGGGTTAATGAAGGGGAGGAGACAGCAAGGGCTAGCAAAACTGGGAGAATTCAACGTTAATGCCATCAGGATGCAAACTGCCCAGGCGGAATATGAGGTGCTGTTCCTCCAATTTCCGGTGTTGCTCACTCTGGCAATGGAGGAGACCCAGGACAGAGAGGTCGGGTTCGGAATGGGAGGGGGAGTTGAAGTGCTGAGTCACCGGGAGGTCAGGTTGGTTATTGCGGACTGAGCGGAGGTGTTCGGCGAAACGGTCGCCCAACCTACGCTTAGTCTCCCCGCTGTAGATCAGCTGTACACAAAATTGCTGGAGAAACTCAGCGGGTGCAGCAGCATCTATGGAGCGAAGGAAATAGGCGACGTTTCGGGCCGAAACCCTTCCTCGGACTGATGGGGGGGGTGGGGGGGGGAGAAGGAAGGAAAAAGTCAGCTGATTTACATCGGGGAGACTAAGCGTAGGTTGGGCGACCGTTTCGCCGAACACCTCCACTCAGTCCGCAAAAACCAACCTGACCTCCCGTTGGCTCAGCACTTCAACTCCCCCTCCCATTCTGACCTCTCTGTCCTGGGTCTCCTCCATTGCTAAAGTGAGCAACACCGGAAATTGGAGGAACAGCACCTCATATTCCGCCTAGGCAGTTTGCATCCTGATGGCATTAACGTTGAATTCTCCCAATTTTGCTAGCTCTTGCTGTCTCCTCCCCTTCCTTAACCCTCGAGCTGTCTTCTCCCATCCCCCCGCCCTCGGGCTCCTCCTCCTCCCTTTTTCCTTCCCTCTCCCCCCCCACCCCCCCATCAGTCTGAAGAAGGGTTTCAGCCCGAAACGTCGCCTATTTCCTTCGCTCTATAGATGCTGCTGCACCCGCTGAGTTTCTCCAGCAATTTTGTGTACCATTGTTAGCTGTTTGTTGGGTGAAAACGAGAGAGAGAAAGAGAGAGAAAAAAACGAGAGAGAATGAATATATGAGAGAATGCCAGGGTTACCTGAAGATAGAGAAATCGATATTCATACCATTAGGATGTAAGCTGCCCAAGCAAAATATGAGATGCTGTTCCTCCAATTTGCCTTTAGCCTCACTCTGACAATGGAGGGGACCTAGGACAGAAAGGTCAGTGTACGAATGTGAAGGAGAATTAAAGTGTTTAGCAACCGGGAGATCAGGTAGGTCCAGGCAGGCTGAGCGAAGGAATTCTTCACTTCTACATTTGGTCTCGCCAATGTATAAGATTCCACATCTTGAACAACGGATACAGGAGATGAGATTGCAGGAGGTGCAAGTGAACCTGTGCCTAACCTGAAAGGGCTGTCGGGGTCCCTGGACAGAGTCAAGGGAGGAGGCATAGCGACAGGTGTTGCATCTCCTGCGGTTGCAGAGGAAGTTACCTGCGGAGGGGGTTGTTTGGGAGGGAAGGGATGAGTTAACCAGGGAGTTGTGGAGCGAACGGTCATAGGGTAGGTCTATATTAAATACGTGGAAGTTGAATAAAGGGTTGCTGGTCGGAATTCAGGACCTATATGTTCCTGTGAGGAAGAAAAATAAGAATGACGAGGTTCAGAAACCTGAAAAGACAGGAAATGTTGCAAATCTATTCACGAACGAAAAGGGTGCACATGTAAGGCTTGAGATCACTCAACGCCTTTGAAGAATATATGTCAAGCGACTCAGGGGATCATGCCTTTGGTGAGTAGGATTAAAGAGAATCCCAGAGAGCCTCATGCATACATTAACAACCTGAGGTTAACTAGGGAGAGGAGACGGCCACATTTAGGATGATAGCACTAAATTAATACTTTAGTGGTACACACCAAGGAGAAGGACATGCACGATTGAGATCAAAGAAGGATCTACTGATATTCTAGGGCACAGTCATACAGTGTGGAAACAGGCCGTGTGGCCCAACTCACCCACACCGGCCAACAATGTCCCAGCTACACTAGTCCCACTTGCCAGTGCTTGGTCCATATCCCTCCAAACCTGTCCTATCCATGTACCTGTCTAACTGTTTCTGAAACAATGGGATAGTCCCAGCCTCAACTACCTCGTCTGACAGCTTGTTCCATACACCCACCACCATTTGTGTGAAAAAAATACCCCTCAGATTCCTATTAAATCTTTTTCTCTGGTCCTCGATTCCCCTACTCTGGGCAAAATGTCCATCGACTCGATCTATTCCTCTCATGATTTTGTACACCTCTATAAGATCTTCCCTCAACCTTCTGCGCTCCATGAAATAGGGACCCAGCCCACTCAACCTCTCCCTATAGATCATACTCTCTAGGCCTGGCAACATCCTCGTAAAATGTAGTCTCACCAACATCTTATACAACTGTAACATGACCTCCCAACTTCTATACTCAATACTCTGCCCTTGTTCGATGTCCCAAAATGCAACACCTCACACTTCTCCCTATTAAATTCCATCAACCATTCCACCGCCCACCTGGACAATCGATCCAGATCCTGCTACAATCGTTCACAACCATCTTCACTATCTGCAAACCACTAACTTTTGTATCATTAGTAAACTTGCTCTGTATGTTCTCATCCAAATCATTGATGTAGATGACAAACGAACGTCCCAGTCGTCCGTACCTATCCATGCCCTAAGCTCATCTGCCTTACCCTTCAGGCCCCTTACATTAAAATATGTGCAGTTTAAACCAACCCTCCTCCCTCGCTCTCCGCCTTTCAACTGCCTATTCTGTCCACTAACCTTTCCCACACCACCCTCCATACCAACTTCCAGCTTCTCACGTGCCTCTATCCAGCACAAGATCCCACCCACTGCCAATCTAATGTTGATAAGGAGGTGGTGTTGGCAGCTCTTGTAGAACGTTGCTCAGGGCCTGATGGGATCTATCCCAGACTGAGGAGAACAAGAGAAGAGATTGTTGGGGCTTTGACAGAGATCTTTGTATCCCCTTTAACCACGGGTGAGTTGTCAGTGGACTGGAAAATTACCAATGTTGTTCTTCTGTTTAAGGAGAGCAACCAGGAAATTACAGGTTGATGAATGTAGAGTTTCATCCAAACAAGTGTGAGGTGTTTAAGGAGGAACTGCAGATGCTGGAAAATCAAAGGTAGACAAAAGCGCTGGAGAAACTCAGCGGGTGCAGCAGCATCTATGGAGCGAAGGAAGTAGGCAACATTTCGGGCCGAAACTCTTCTTCAGTGTGAGGTGATGCATTTTGGAAGAGGAAATCAAAAAATTAATGGAGCATTGATGTAAAGAGGGATTTTAGGGTGCACGACCTTAGCTCCCTGAAGGAGACAAAAGTAGGCAGGATGGTAAGGGAGGTGTAACGCAAGTGTTTCGTATAAACGTTGGGACGTCATTATTAAGACAATTTTGAACTGTTGCGTGCAGTTTAGGTCACCTCATTACAGGAAGGATTTGAAGGCTTTGGAAAGGATGCACACGAGGTACACATATACAGCCTGCATGTACACCAGCGCACACACACACACTTTCACATACATATCGACATACATATGCACACAAACCCACATAGACAAGTAGAAAGACTGACAACTACACGTACATAAAATGATTCAAATAACCGCACTAATTATTTACAAATATTTACACATGCAGTATGTAGTTAAAAATCTAACCAGACATACTACTCACTCTCCAAGCCTTTTCAATAACAAATCTCTTTACTCAAGCTGTACTTAGAATCCCTGAAGTATCCACTCCATGCATCAAATGATTCCACTGGATCACATTTGCAGACAGATTTCGTATCCTGCAAACATAATTTCAGCATAATACTTCCCTTAACTAAATACATTGCATGATATGCATTTTATAAACATAAACTGTTAGTGTTAAAAAATAAAGGCTAATTGCATTTGTCGACCACTACAGTAACTCCAATTATACTCTGCATTTGGTAAACAATTAGATTCTCAGTTTGGTTGTTCACTAAAATGCCCCATTTTTGTTATAGTCGTGCAGTGTGGAAACTGGTCCTTCCCCGTCATCCTCCTGAGCTCCAAGGACTAGAGTCCCAGCCTTCTCAACCTCTCCCTATAGCTCAGACCCTCGAATCCTGGCATCATCCTCATAATCAGGTCTATGAGCCAAGAGCCTTTTTGACCACCCGATCTACCTGCGACTCCACCTTGCACCTCTAGATCCCTCTGCTCTACAACACTCCCAGACTGCTGAGTAGGCCTGTCCCATGTTAGACGCTCCAAAATGCAACACCTTATATGTGCCTCTGCTTTTCCTCTAACTCCCTGTACCCACTGGGCCCTTTCCACTTTCCTGCTCTCCTCTTTGAAGTCCCAAAATCATCTCCTCTGACTTCCCTGGATTGTCCCAAAGTTCGTGACAAAGTTTATCTGTTGTCAGCCCTGATTTGTTCTGGCCTTTTAACATCTCGCTTCACAAAAAAACAAAGCATTGGTCAAATTAATGACTAAATCAACACATTGTGAAATGAGGTCGTTCAAAGGGGAGAACAATGAGTCATGCAACTAAAATAGTCTGCTTCTACAAGAAAACAATTCTACTTTTGTAACAAATAAAAATGAAAATATGTGGAATTAAAAAGGCAACAAGCAAGGTAAACTTTTTGGAGTAATGAATGTCATTATATTACAGATGGATGTGCTTATTGTGAGAATGATCACCAATACTCACACACATGTGGTCTACTCACAGGTGACCTTGCCTACTTCCTCTCTTCCCAATTCCTTCAACGACCATCTCATGACCTCCTGTAGACGTAGTCTTTCCTGCCCCTAAACTCCTTCACAATGTGTTTCCTCTTCTATCTTACCAACATCACCTGCTCTCTGATCCTCAGCCTTTCATTACGTCCAACTCTGCCACCAGTCCAAGAGAGGGTGGGGAAGGGGGGGGAGGAGAGGGGGGGGGGAGGGGGGGGAGAGAGAGGGGGGGGAGAGAGGGGGGGGGGAGAGAGGGGGGGGGAGAGAGGGGGGGGGGGAAGAGGGGGGGGAGAGGGGGGGGGGGGGGAATGAGAGGGGGGGGAAGAGAGAGAGGGAGAGACACACAGTCAGAGAGGGAGAGACAGACAAAGACAGACAGACAGAGGCAGAGACAGACAGAGACAGACAGAGACAGACTCAGATAAGCAGAAAGAGACAGGGAGAGCTGAATGGAAGGAGTGAAATATATAAATAGACAGAAATAGAGATATAGAAGAACAGAGAAGGTGAGAGCCAAATGAGATGAAGCAGATGAGGGAGAACAAGAGGTGGAAGGAGACGGCAGACAGAGAAAGTAAGACATTGGCAGAGATACAAGGCAGTGAGCAAATCACACAAACAGTGAATGTAAACCAAGAGAGATGAAAATGGATAAGAGACAGAAGTTGAGCAGACAAAGAGTGTGCGAAAGAGAGAGTGGTAGGTGGCGTTTATTTTTATTCCTGACAGCTGTGCCTTTTTAACGATGAAAGTTTTCTTGTGAGAGCTCTTGGTTGGCAGCCACTTGGCTCTATGGTCACAGTGGGACTGCGGCAAGCGGTTTGGAATCAGCTCCCACCCGTGGTAACACGGCAAATGTTTAATGAGAGCAGACAACCCAATTCTACCTGTCAGGTACAATATCCCTCCGCCTACACACTGCCTACTGCTATGTACCTGCACAGCATTCAAGTGGGCAGTGAGTGAGAGCTACCACCTCTGTGACGAGCCTTGCCTGCTCACACCAGAGGAACGTCCAAGCATTAAACGCACAAATAGAACTGATTTACAGTAAATGGGCCCAGGAACAAACAGTTCAGGCATAGATGAAAGAGAATTAACACGGGCTCCTGCGAAACAGATGTTCCCCCATTGATAAAATATTAAATATACTCGCAGCATAGAAGCTATGGAATTGTGCAGGTAGCTAGGGATTAATGTAGATAGGTATAATAAGCCAGTTTGGTATTTCAATAAACGCAAGGAATCATGGAATTTGTCAAAGGTCATTCGAGGGAAAATATGCGAACAGGGGTGCCAGGTAGTGGGAGAGTGGGGTGTAACAGCGAGAGAGAGGGGGCAGGTGCGAGTCGGAGACGGGGAGTGACTGGACTGGCGTAGAGACGTTGAGAGGTAGGGGAGAGAGAAGGGGTGAACGACGTGCGTGGAGAGACAAGAAAGAGACAATAGACAATTGATAATAGATGCAGGAGTAGCCCATTCGGCCCTTCGAGCCAGCACTGCATTCAATGTGATCATGGCTGATCATCCATAATCAGTACCCCCTTCCTGCCTTCTCCCCATATTCCTTGACTCCTCAACCTTTAAGAGCTCTGTCTAGTTCTCTCTTGAAAGCATCCAGAGAACCAGCCTCCACCGCCCTCTGAGGCAGAGAATTCCACAGACTCACAACTCTGTGAGAAAGTGTTTCCTCATCTCTGTTCTAAATGGCTTACCCCATAAATACTCAACTCCTCTTGTTATGAAGGCCAACATACCATTTGCTTTCTTCACTGCCTACTGTACCTACATACTTGCTTTCGTTGACTGATGAACAAGGACCCCCAGATCCCGTTGTATTCCCCTTTTCCCAACTTGACTTCATTTAAATAATAACCTCACACTTACCCACATTAAACTGCATCTGGCATGCATCTGCCCACTCACCCAACCTGACCAAGTCACGCTGCATCCTCATAGCATCCTCCTTACAGTTCACACTGCCACCTTTGTGTCATCTGCATATTTTCTACTGTTACTTTTAATCCCTTCGTCCAAATCAGTAATATATAATGTAAATAGCTGTGGTCCCAGCACCGAGCCTTGTGGTACCCCACTAGTCATTGCCTGCAATTCTGAAAGGGACCCATTAATACCTACCCTTTGTTTCCTGTCTGCCAACCAATTTTCTATCCATGTCAGCACCCTACCCCCAATACCATGTGCTCTAATTTTGCCTACTAATCTCCTATATGGGTTTCAGTTAGACAGACATAGAGTCAGATCATCACAGATATGAAGGCACGTGACTGCAGGTCTCGATGGTGGAATCTTGAGCAAATCACAAAGTGCTGGAGAAACTCAGCGGGCCAGGCAGCATCTGTGGATGGAACGGATAACGTTCAGGTCAGTGTCCATCTTCAGACGGGATCTTGTTCAATCTGAAGAATGGCCCCGACCCAAAACACTGCCTGTACATTACCTCCACAGATGCTGCCTGGCCCACTGAGTCCCTTTTATGAACATTAATTCGATTTTATTTCTCTCACTTCACAAACCCACCCTCTGGAATTCTGCAGAACCTCTCCAGGCAGCATTGGAGGATATTCTCTCTCTCCCTCACGTTTAATTGATATTTGATAGGGTAATCAATACTCCGTTAATTACCATGTAGGAAGGAACTGCAGATGCTGGTTTACACCGAAGGTAGACACAACATGCCGGAGTAACTCAGCGGGACAGGCAGCATCTTTGGAGAAAAGGAATAGGTGACGTTTCGGGTCGAGACCCTTCTCCGGAGATGTTGCCTGACCCGCTGAGTTACTGCAACATTTTGTGTTTATCCCCGTTGATGACTGGTGCTCAGCTTTCGCCGGCACTGAGGGGGTTAACCGATAGCCACTGGATAAGGCGAGAGGTGCAGCTGACAGACCCCAGCACATCAGGGAATGGTTTAATCGGGAGTTGGAGCAGAGTTGAGCTGGAGTTAGTGCTTCTTCTCCGTGCTGGCTGTAAGCCTGGGGCCGCCACTGTTCCAGGCCGATTTCCCATCAGTCCAGGGTCACCCCGGACATCTCCGGTCACCCCCATACAGGGATGGGACACTCGGGAGGGGACAGTAGTGAGACTCCGCTCACAAATCTGCTTCCTGGGGTTATGCAGGAGAGGGGTGCGGGGTTCGCCCCTGTATAATAACCCTGTATAACCTGGGAGGGCAGCCCGAGTGAGAATGGAACCCATATACTCAGGCTGAGGGGGACCGGACTGTGATTCATTAGATTGTCACTGCTGAGATTTTTGCATGGACCAGTGGAGAAGGGAGAAATAGTGTTGCTAACTCCAGTAGCAATTCAACAGCGCTTACTGCACCGGAGACCCGGTTCGATCCTGACTATGGATGAAACGCAGGTCTGTATACAGGCAGCAGCTCAGCTGCCGAGAATGTTTATCTCGAGTGACCGATCACCTGGGCACTGAACTCGCCTATTGGCATCATGGATATGGTGGGCCAAAGGTCCTTTGTCTTTATGGCTCTATGCCATTTTGTAAGGAGTTAGCAATTTGCAGAATGCATTTTTATTTGGTAGCTGTACCAAAATTAAAATTGTCTGAAATTGTCTCAAGTCGGTTCACTGGCAATTTTCCAAAAGCACTGAGATTAATACTTGAATAGAAGGGAAATTACAGAACTATTAGAATGCACAGTTGAATGAATAATCATGTTTATCCACTGAATAGCTGCTTCATGATTTTTGGATAAACTAAAATTAGACTCTTTGATGCCCTGACCTTATCTGGTTTTGTCAAACCAATGCAAATAGAACACCTCACGGCATTGAAGGAAGAGTGGTTATATATATTACACATGTGTTTCACAAAATCATGCAGAGATTACACAAATTTGCATCCCCAACCATTCAGCTCCACTTTGGGTATTCTGTTTAAAATTGCATTTATAACCATATAACATATAACCATATAACAATTACAGCACAGAAACAGGCCATCTCGGCCCTTCAAGTCCGTGCCGAACACTTATTTTCCCTTAGTCCCATCTACCTGCACCCAGACCATTTGCAAGAGGTTTTCAAACCAAGATGGGATTTTTCATATAAGGTTGGCTGTGAAGAACAGCCACAGAGAACTGGTAGCAAAATATTGTGGAGGGTCCCGACCCGAAACATCACCTATCCATATTTTCAACGGATGACCGCCTTGTTACTCCAGTATTTTGTGTGTTTCCTTGAAATTTTCTGAGCTCGGCTTGATACCGAGCAGGTCATGGACTCAAATGGAACTGCTGCGTTGGTGTCTGGGATGACAGATAGATACATGGGGACAGTGGACAGAGAGATGGACGTTGTACCTCTGTACAGACAACATATTGCATCCCTCATGGTGAGGGACTGGCAGCCAAGAAACTGTCTCCAGATCTCAATGATGTCCTCACAATAATAAATAATGTAGAGCACTCCTGCACCTTTGTTGCTGTGTGAAGAAATGGGACTTGACCACCATCACCGACATTTACACAGTAAAGTGCAGTGACTATTCCCCAGTTAAGCACTTTACTAAATCTGATCTGCAATGTCAATAAAACTTTTCTATCGCATTTGGTCAAATATTTTCACGATTTACAACAATTCACCAAGCTCGCCGTCCTAGCAGATGTATTTGAACACGTCAATCACCTAAATCAATCCATCCAGGGAATTGTATCTGGTGTGTTTGAAATGGCGGTTTTAAAAAGCCTAGAGTCAGGAAGGAAAGTCGAATGCATCTTTAATGGCTCCCCTCAGAAAAGATGTCACTCTCGCTCTCCAAAGCAAAATATAATCAAAATAAAATCAGCTGTACAAAAATTCAAAGAGCATTTCCTCTTTAACTGATCCACAGAAAGGAAAGCACAGGATTTGTGACCTATTCTTCCCTATTGCCAATTTGAGAGGACAAGACACTGGAGTCATCAAGTGACTGGACTGAGTGATTTATCCACCAAATAGCACCTTCCTATAAATTTCTCTATCAATGT
Organism: Leucoraja erinaceus; assembly: GCF_028641065.1. Lineage (NCBI taxonomy): Eukaryota > Metazoa > Chordata > Chondrichthyes > Rajiformes > Rajidae > Leucoraja > Leucoraja erinaceus. The sequence continues at coordinate 12,752,525 of NC_073396.1, forward strand.
TTAGACTATTGTGAATCTCAACTGCATCATTTTTGTGTTGACCCCAGGCAGCACGGCGACACTCATGTTACTGGTGGGAAGGTGGCTTACATAGAACACTGTCCATATCATGGTCTGCCGTAATGCAAAACCGCATTGTTTGTGCACAAATCAAGAAATGAGAGTTAAAGAATATAAATTGGGATTATTTACAATTTTTCCACATAAATTCTGCAGGAGTGATTTTGTCACATCTCAAATTTTCGAGTAGTGACTTGTATATTTTGTAAGGATTAATTTCTTCTCCTTCCTTGGTAAGGACTGGATGTATAGTCTTTCAGTTCCTCATCTTTCATGAGTAAACTTCCATCTGATTTGATCCACCCTTTTCCTGTTCAGTTGCTCAGAAAATATTATTGGATTCTCTTTCCTGTTTGCTGACTGTCTTTTCTGACGCTCTTTACTAATTTAATCTCCTTTGTTACTCATTATTCTGCAATTGGCCTGGTTCCCACATGCTAACAATCTGTCATCGGTTATATTTATTGTAGTTTGACTCTTATCCCTTGGTCATGTGTGGTGCTCTACCTGAGACATGGGAATACACCCGAATTGCACTGAAAATTCTCTACTTTAAAGGCTTTCCATTGTGATACATTATGGGGCGATTGAGGGTCAATGAAGTACAACCATTGGATGGTATAACCAAATGTGAACACAATATTTAAGTTTTGCAACTTCCGTTAATACCAATGATTGAGCAGATGGGTATTTATATAAATGAATTAATACCCGTTCTCAATCCCTGATAGAATTAGTCACATTTTCAAGTAATCCTCTAGGCTCCTACTGTAAGCAAAGCCCTGACTACTGGTGGCTGCTTCAATATCATAGTTTAAGCACTCAAGAATAAACACAACATCCAAATACTATGATTGTTTCTTGTTGCTGCACTCCCCTGGAATCACAGGAATAAGCCATTTGGCCTAACGTCAAAAACCAGCTCTTTTGTAGAGCAATCTACCAGGACAAAGGCCTTCCCCTTCCCTTTACCCATGCTATATATCCATCTAATCCAATCCCTTTTAAGGCTATTACCAAAATTACTTGTGGTCTCCTCACTCTATGACGTGGTTCAGTTGTTGGCACTGCTCTACAACAGATGCATTCAAGTCTTACTCTGAAGACATCATATTCCAAATTGCAACAAGGAGGACTTCACTTTCAGAGGTACTTCCTCTCCAATAGGATGATCAAGTGGGCCCTTCCCTTCCCTTTTAGGTGGGCAGGACAAATCGTGCTATCACACAAACAGAAAAGAGATCCCTGCAGTATAACTCAAAATATGGCGGCGCAGTAGAGTTGCTACTTTACAGCGCCCGAAACCCATTTGATCCCGACTGTCCGTATAGAATTTGTACGTTTTCCTTGTGACCACGTGGGTTTTGTCCACATCAACTGATTTCCTCCCACATTCCAAAGACGTGCAGATTTGTAGATTCATTTGGCTTCTGTTAATAGTGTATAGGATATAACATAGAAGCATAAAAAATAGGTGCAGGAGTAGGCCATTCGGCCCTTCAAGCCTGCACCGCCATTCAATATGATCATGGCTGATCATCCAACTCAGTATCCTGTACCTGCCTTCTCTCCATACCCCCTGATCCCACTAGCCACATCTAACTCCCTCTTAAATATAGCCAATTAACTGGCCTCAACTACCTTCTGTGGCAGAGAATTCCAGAGATTCACCACTCTCTGTGTGAAAAATGTTTTCCTCATCTCAGTCCTAAAAGATTTCCCCCTTATCCTTAAACTATGACTGTGACTAGTGTATGGGTGATCGCTGGCCGGCATGGATTCGGTGGGCTACAGGCCCCGTTTCCACACTGTATCTACAAGGTAAATATAAATGGTAAATTATCTGACCATTGTATGTTGCTGGCTATGGGATCTTGCCGTCCACAAGTATTACTTCTAATTTATAGCCTTTTATCTGAAATTGGAAGTGAAGGTGTGATGAGGAATGTTTCATCCCATCCCTTTTCTATCATCTAACAGAGGTTAAATTCAGAGGGTAACTCCACAATTCCGTACATTGCATTGACACATCTCAGGAGCCGAACAAGTTAGGCACAGAGCCTGGAGAGTTTCCAAAATGCAGGCTGATGGGAATGAGTCACAGCTTTGTCAATTGCTCTGCCAACAGTGCCAGCTTCATTGAGTGTCCAACCGTTTACCTTGGTGTGCAATTGGAAAAATAATTGCCCATAATTAACTAGCATATCACCCCGGACTAAACCAGCCTGGCAGGTTTATTGACAGCTTGCTTGGGGCAACTTAAATGTGATATTGGAGTGTCAAACGTGCTCTGTATTACTTTCTAGCTTTTTTCAGCCTATGCTTATTCATACAGTGGTTGGGTTGTTGGCTTCTGCTAATCCCTAGAGGGCTTCACCAAGGGTGCTATTCATCATGCCAGTCACAAGAAGATGGAGGGCTATTCATTAAGATAAGGTATCATACTTCCCTTGTCAGATATACAAATAAGCAGACTCATTTACCATGTTAAATTCTAGGGAAGGAACATTGAATAAAAATGGAATCACGCAAACGCAACAACAATGAAAGGCCATTATCAGTTTTCCTTATGTCTTCTAAGTACTTGGAGATTTCATAAATTTGAGCACATCAAAATAAGAATCTTAGTTTTGGTTCATATATTTAACAGTTTTTGATTCCTTGAATCCACATCACTGTTCTGCTATGCTTTTTTCCAAGACAGATTTCTGATACCTCTATGCTTCACTAATGTCATCTTGATCAAAAGTTAAACAACATGCTATTAAATGTTTAATCAGTAAGCGATCATAGCATGCAAGGTCTAAAGGTATGATGTCGGACATTGTTTGAAACAAAAGGGTACCCGCTACCTACCTTAAACTACATTAATTAAGTGAATAAAGAGTAGCCCCTCTATGTTGAGGGGCTTCTGGAACATCTCAAAGTGCTTCACATCCAATAAACCATTTAACTGTGTTCACTCTATGATTAAGGAAATCCAAAGGCAAATTTGCACAGCAAACTCCAACAGAATGCAAAGCAATAATGAGACTCTCTCCCACCCAGCTTCACTTCACCAGATAAAAATGAGTTCAGACATAGTTAACTCCCGAGTTCTTTGAAATAGTGTCAGGAGATTTTCTGCATCCATCTCAGAGGGCAGGTAGGATCTGTTTAATTGTTCAAAAGAGCCCTAACAACATCTTACTCCCACAAAATTGTAGCGTCAGCCTTTAGTTTTCTAGTCAGGTCTCCAGAGTGCATCACAAATCTATAACGCTCTGATTCAGAGGTAAATGTACTCTCCACAGAGTCAAGCAAGACACCGGCAATTTACGTCCGTTTCTTTTAAAATCTGGGCAGAGTGCGATTTGGAAGAGAAGCTCTGTGATGCCTCTTTCATTTATCTGTTGCCCTTGCCCTTCTAGGTGTGGTTTGGGCTATGCTGTCGAAGCACACTGTGCATTGTATAAGCTATGTTGTGTTAATGCTTTAAAAAGGAGGTAATGCTTGGATGATCGACAGGGTCCCACATTGTGGGTCAAAGAACAAGTCTATATAATTATTGCAATGTTTAAGAAACATTTAGACAGGTACATGGATAGGACAGGTTTAGAGGGATATGGGCAGGTGGGACGTGTAGATGGAACATGTTGGCCAGTATGGCCAAGTTGGGACCCTGTTCCAACCTGTAAGACTATGACTAAATCAGAACTGGATATGCAGAGACAACCTGCCTTTCCACCATTCACGTGACAAATCAAGATGTAATACCGTCCATTTACCTGCATGAGATTAGCTGAAAAACTCAAAAGCAAAGCAGCTCACTTGACTGGCATCTTCATTAAATATTCACACCCTCCACCCTGTACCAAGACTACATTATGTGCCATCTACAAAATGCCTGCAGCAACTTGCCAAGACTTTTGACTGCACCTTCCAAACTTGCAAATGGCACACAGGTAAGTCTCCAATATTGATATATTATTGATCAAGTTTCACTGTTTAAATACTGGAATTCCCTACCTAATAACACCGTGATTATCTCAAGCAAATAGACTGTAGTTGGTGTAGGAGGCTGTTGACCATTATCTCAAAGGCAGCTGGGTGGATAATAAATGTTGCTCGTGTGAATAACATCGACATTCCCTTATTTAAAAATGTACTTAGAATCTTAGACCCATCTGAAACCTTGTACATAGCATTGCCAAACTAGTTGTTTTAAGACTGATGTGCTGAATCTGAAAGTTTACCATTTCATAGATTTTTCTGTAGCTTTGATAATTTCCAAATGATATACTTAAGTTTGATAATTCACACAAGGTTAAATGAAGTATTGCATACTGTGTCACATCACCATCTACTGTCCTTGGTTAAGAATAACAACTACAACATTTTGCAGTTCTAGATGCATGCAGGAAGATTAACCCATTATCACTGTACCGGCTCTAAAATAATGTTATTTGATTGCACTATCCTGCACTATCCAGACGATGCGGTCTCCCAGGTCTTGCACACCGCTCTCTCCCATCTGGACAGCCAGAAGGGGGGGGCTACGTGAGGATGCTGTTCATAGACTACAGTTCAGCCTTCAACACGATAGTCCCCACCAGACTGGCCGGGAAGCTAATGGAATTGGGGCTCAACACCTCCCTGTGTGCCTGGGTCCTGGACTTTCTCACTGCCAGGCCCCAGGTAGTCAAGATGGGAGGGAATACATCAAAGTCCCTCACCCTGAGCACAGGATCGCCCCAGGGTTGCTTCCTCAGCCCCCTATTGTACTCCATGTACACACATGACTGTGTGGCTAGGTTCAGCTCCAACTCAATAATTAAGTTTGCTGATGACACTGTGGTGGTGGGCCTGATCTCAGACAACGACGAGAAGGCCTACCGGGAGGAGGTGGCTGGTCCAGCACTCTGGTGCCAGGATAACAGCCTCCTCTTGAACATCAAAAAAACGAAGGAGCTGATCATGGACTTTAGGAGGGCACATCATCCGAGGACGTACACTCCATTGAGGATAAATGGGGATCCCGTGGATAGGGTGAGCTGTTTTAAATATCTGGGAGTCCACATCTCCGAGGATATAACATGGGCATCACACGCCTCAGCACTCGTAAGGCAAGGCAGCGCCTTTACCACCTCAGGCAATTGAGGAAATTCAGAGTGTCTCTGAGGATCTTCCAGTGCTTCTACGCAGCGGCGGTGGAAAGCATCTTGTCCAGGAACATTACCATCTGGTTTGGGAATTGCTCTGCCAAGGACAAGAAGGCTCTGCAGAGAGTAGTGCGTTCGGCCGAACGCACTATGGGAACTTCACTTGCCCCCCTGCAGGAACTATACATCAGGAGGTGCAACTCCAGAGCCAACAATATCATGAGAGACCCCTTCCACCCCTGCAACGGACTGTTCCAACTGCTACGGTCAGGCAAACGCCTCCGTTGCCATGCGGTGAGAACGGAGAGGTTGAGAAGGAGTTTCTTCCCAGAGGCCATTCGGACTGTAAACGCCTATCTCACCAGGGGCTAACTCTACTGAACGTTTTTCCTTCCATTATTTATTATGTAAAAGAATATGTGTGTTATGATTGTGTTTATAGTTTGTTTGGTTGTTTGGTTGTTTGTCTTTTGCACAAAAGTCCGCGAGCATTGCCACTTTCATTTCACTGCACATCTCGTATGTGAATGTGACAAATAAACTTGACTTGACTCCCCTTATCCTCCACTCTAAAGTCTGTGAATTATACATTTTTAGATATTTCAATTTAATTTAGAAGTTACCACCAATGTTGCCACTGCCTGCTGGTGCAGTACATTTCAGACAATAACAATTTGTTGCAATGGATAAGTTCACATCTCCGCTTGCATTACTGTGCTCAAAGAATTTAAGAAATAAGAGATGAAATAGGCTTGGACACCAAACTGCTCCTCCATTTGGTGAAATCAGGGCTGATCTTCCAACTTGCCCAATTCCCCATCCCAACATCTCCCTTCATTCTGCAATGAGTATCAATAAGATCTACCGATTTCATCCTTGAATATATTCAACAATTAAGCAATCGCAGCTCTATGGAGTAGAGCATGCAAATATTCCCAATCCTAGTTACAACTCACTGGATCATGTTAACTGCTTTAGACAAACCGAGGAATAGAAGGAGAAGAAATCAAGTCGTACAACCAGGTCATATATATTGGATTTTTTATTTTTGTAATTCTTGCTCCTCGTACAGTTGTTCTGACTAACATGGACTTTGTACAAACGGTTCTCAAAGAAACATTCTTTTAAAACATAGAAAACAATACAGATTCTGCTATTAAAAAAGTGCATACACCTCCTGTTAATAAAACATACAAATAAATTATTGAAAGGCAGCAACACATTCTCATGCACCGGCCCAAAATAACTTAAAACGGTTTCAGGAACACAGAGTAGCTGGCCTGATGTACAAGGAGAAAGTCACACTATACAGGGGTCAGGGACTGGCCCAATTGTTCATAAATCTCTATTTTGTTTTTAAGCTGTGTACGTGGAGTGTCACAGGGTGGGTGGCCCAAACTCCTCCTCACCAAGGACAAACAAGGACCAACCATCAGCTGGAAAGAGACAGCTAATTTTCTCCCCCAGCAAGGTACCAACATCTGGTATGTTTTACTGAAATCCCGAGGTGGGGAGAGATAGAGAGAATGTTGCAGAGACTCAGCAGGCCAGAATGTGCCATTGAGGAGAATAATGCTACTCAATGTTTCAGACACAAACTAAATTATTAATGTCATTCACGACTAAGGATCAATGGCTCATAGAGAACTCAATCTCTATTTCATTCCAATGCCAATTAACTTCCGCGTTCCGTTTCCAGGACTTGGTGTGCTATCTGGTGAAATGGGCTATGTGGTCCCTCTTTGTTCTTTATTCCAGTGTACAGTTAAATGAAATGACAATGGAAATGAAGTGGGCCTAACTCTGGTAGCCAAATACCAGATTAACAAAAAAGGAAAAATTAGATTCAATCTGTAAACCATGAAAAATATGCAGGTCAGCTCCTGGTTAAAGATTTAAAAACTCCCAATCCTTACTGATCAAAGTACATTCACATCAAAGTCTGGGAGCTACAAATCAAGCAGCAAGGAGCCAGTGTAACTATTTTAGTAGAGTTATATACAAGTGTAGTGGCCTAGATTTATGAACCAGCAAGTCCAAGAATTGCATTTCATGTGGTACTGTAGGGGATTAGGCATAGGCAGCTACTTCCTGGAATGGGGATTTCAATTATTAAGAAGTGGTATATGCTCAGATGGTTTCATAAATCTTATTTCAAAGTCATTGACGACAGCAGTTAGTCCTCATCACTTTCTAACTCGGAAACATGATTTAATGGCCCCATTTACACAACCATCTTGTGAAATGTAATTTTAGCACATTAAACCTGCTGGGTATCATTAGAAAGAATGTTGTGTAGTTCCACCATTAACTTAATATCTGTGTAATCCCATTGCTATAGATAGCAGGGCATCAGTATACCCAAACCACTAAACCACTCAGTCCAGAAGTAAACACTAGTTAAGATATTGCACCTCGCTGCAATGATCTCACATTGTCAACAACCGTGCATTTGGCCTGATGTAGCTACTTCTATCCCTGCAAACTATCTTCTATGCAAGCAACAGCAGTTATGTTACAAATCTATTAGTAGACCAGGAGCAGGCTCCACACATTGGGACTGGGATGCCATGCTCCTTTGATGCAGCATATGCTCCTCAGGTAGCTTGGACTACTTTTATATGTGTATGTATACATTTAAGTGATTAAATTATCATCACCTTTCACATCTTTATAAATCTTATTAGAAACATTGAAAATGATGGGGCTTCATTAAAATCAAACAAAAATTACTTCCAAAAATCATGGGAAAGACAAAGTAGGAAAGAAACGAGTCCTTACAATATAGTTCTCGGAAAAAAAATGTCAGCACAGAATAATTTGACCTTTTACCAAATTGTTGTTTTGTACAGCCATTATTAACAAAGTAGTGAATGTCAGGTTTATATCTACTTGACTACCGCATCCAATTACATGATTCTGCTCATTTAAATTATTTCACAATCGCTCGTACTGATCACACACATCAGTCTGGAAAGGTGAATCAAGTTGTGCAAACAATGAGATCAGCCAGGCTACCATCCTCAAATACAGGACTGCACGACTCAATATTGAATGCAACATCAAAATAAATAACCATACTACAAAGAACCTCAGTGCAACCAATGCCCTAGCACTTGCATAGTAATACATTGCGTTAAGTGCATGCAGACAGAAAGATGAACAAGGGGAAGAACATTTTTATTTTGTGCATAACTGGGAAGTGACTGGAGGCTTGGAGATTCAGCAAACTGTCAATACCTGCACTAATATTATACCCGTGAACATATCCCTCCAGTGGCCCTAGCAGTGAACAGCTCACCTTTCACCATCTCACTATTCCAAGTAGATTTTCACTCCCTCCGCTCCTATTCTACCTTTCCCTACTCACGAGGCAATGATGTTAAGTGAAGCACCTTTTCCATTATGCCAGCTGGGACTAGATAACTCGGCAAACACACAGTTCATGGTGGAGAACGGGATCTTTACATGCTCCTTGGCTCAGTTGTACATCAGATGGTGCACTTCACATTGGGACAGCTCCGCAGGCACTCACAATAGATAGGATAAATGGTTCGGAAAAGCTACAAAGATGTTTGTTTTGTTGTAAGCTTGGAACGCCAGCCAGATTCAAGTTTTCTTGAGGATGTCTGCAGCTGAGCAACATAGCAAAACAAAAATGTCTTTTCATTTTGTTGGGAACTAGTATAGAGAAGTATTGTGCACAAGCAACTCCTGTTCCCCACCAATTTGAGAGGAGCAGAATGTTACTAAAACACGCAAGCCCAGACTAAAAGAAGCAGAAGCTTGTTCACACTAAGCTAGGAAAATGGGCATATACCCAAATAGTGAAGTTTGTAATCAAGAAACTATTTTTGTGCTTCTTGTAAATAACAACTCTGCTTACATTCCAAGAGACTGAATTGGCATTTGATCAGAAAGAGTTAATGGATCAAATCAGGGACTGAATCACTGAATATTTATATATAAATTTGTCCCTGAGATATGGAAGGTAATTCAATGTATGACCAGAGTCTATGACAAATGTTACTGTACATGAGTGTGGAAGAATTTCACTTGTGGGTAAAGTCCATGATAAATTATACCACAAAGGTAATTGGCAAACACTAATTATTGGCAGGCTGTATCTCATGTGTTTGTATTATTACATTGGAAAACCAGATGATGATGTATTAAGAAAAATCTGGAATGCATGTTCAATTGGAACTTTTAAAAGAGAATTGGAAAAATGTTTTTAAAAAAAAGACAAGCCTGCAGGGCCATGAAGAAATAACTGGAGAGTGCAAACAATTGGACATTTCTTTCAAAGAGTGAGCACAGGCACAATTAACCAACTGGCCACAGTGCAAACAAATCAATGTGATTAGATACTGAACTTAAAATAAAATCGAGCATCGTCTCAAAATGTAAACTGGGGCTTAATTTTTTTTTTAAGCCAATTTTTGATAATTGAGACTGAACGAGCAGTTAATTATTGACCTGGGTCAGCTGTGATATCATTGGATTAATAAGCATATGGAAACTTTTCTGATTATCTTTGTTGCTTGGCAACCAGGAACAGCCGTCTTTCAAAGGCACAGGATCTACAATAAGCGTAGTGTGTCCACAAATACCTTCCCACAGTCTTGGGTGTACGGGTCAGCGTGTGCTTCTGGCCAAACAGCAATTCAGCTGAACTCTTTTTCCAAGTACTGAATTATTATAGCAGAGTGAGAACTCTGCAACCAGGTGTCATTGTTTCATTTCAAGCAATAAAACGGTGGCAATCTGGGAGATCAGTCTTAGACCAGTTATGACACTTGAACCAAGACTGAAGGATTTTTGCATGGTTTTCAAGCCTTTGGATAACCTGGAGATCCACATTTTCAGCTCATGGTATCAGAAGCCACAAGTGTTGTTAAAATCCAACTCATGAATCAGATGTCATTCAAGCTGTTTGTAACCACTAAACCACGTGTGATATACTGATTTGGGATTGAACCAAACAACAAAAGAACTATGATAGGAGCATTGCATATTGTTACATTCCATCTCAATCACTTTTCCTTCTGCAGCAAAAAAGGTTGCTAGCACATGGGGCCTGTCATTGTTTCAGAAAGTGGGCATATTCCAATTGAAATTGTTATTGCTCCCATTTATTCCTTGCATGTTAACCTGAGACTTGCTGTTGAACAGTACTGTGAATGGACAGCAAGGTGTTAACATGGCATTAAGCAAACAAATGCTATAGGGGAAAAAGAAATTGATTATTTAACGATGGCTTCTTCAGAGCGTGCAGCAGTTATTAGATTTAAAAAGAACATTTATAAAAAAAATTTAAAATCAAATCATTCATTGAACAGTACACAGTGTTATTCTGCAACAAAAGCAAGTCTGAAGGTCAATACAAAGTGCTGCATTAAAACCCACCAAAGAAGGGAAATCTCCAGAATTGGTGGGAAGGAGGAGGATGGCAATGATGAGCAAGCTGCATGATCCTCACACCACACGCCTATGTCATGTGGCAATCATTTGGTTTGATGGCACAACAAAAGGTGCCTAAATCAATAGCTTTTGTCACCAATGTAGGCACATTAAATGCAAAACAAAATCTTCCTCCAAGATTAAGCTTGTTTAAAAATTAGGGTTAGGAGAGGAAAAGCAAGAGGGAGGCATAGAGAAAGTAAAGTGTTGCAGAAACAACGCCAGACTAGCAATTTTGGAGAAGTGTTTTTCCTTCTGATTTGATTTTCACATTACTTTTTGTTATGACGAGCAGATGACTGCATGCTGCTAGTAACAATCTTTCTGGATTTAAATGTCTTTTCTCCGGGCTTCTTTCTGACTGATGGAGATTGAGTTCCTACATCTGGCGAGGATGACTTGGATTTGGCAGCAGGAAGTAATGGATACTTGGTGGGGGTGGCTTCCCTGCTCGATTGCTTCCCTCGTGGCGTGGTTTTCCCAGTCAGTGCCAGAGCAGAGGCTGATGCAGTAGGGGGCTGTTCGCTCGTCAACCGCCTGCCCTCCTTGGATGGACCTTCACTCGAGATTTTTTTGCTTGCCACCCTGGAAGGTCCATCTGCTGTCTTCTTGGCAAGAATGTTGCTCTTCCCCAGATCGGCCGACCTCCGGCTCTCTTTCTGCCTCAGTGCAGCCCGAAAGAACGACAGGCCTTTGTCGTCGGACCTGCTGCTGTCTCTTCTCAAGTCAGTTCTCGAGTTAGTGTCCGAGGACTTTGCTTCTGTCACGGAGGAGCTGCTACTTGAATTCCTCAGTCTTCTGTTCTCCAATCGGCTCCCTGGCTTAGCGTGCGCCAACTTGCCCGTGCTGTTGGCTTTCGAAGATGTCAACTTGCGTTTTTCGGGAGATGGACTGCGTTTCGAGTGGCCCTCGGCAGTTTTGGACCTTCCTAGTACTTTTTTACGTGTTGGCGAAGGCGACTGCGGGGAAGTCGGGGGTATCTTCGGTTTCTGTTGAGAGGCGGATAAACCCGTCAGCTGTTGATTTTTATCCACCTCCTTTCGGAGAACCGTGCCTGATGTAGAGCGCCGGGTTCCGGCTTTCGTTTCACCCTTTTCGTGTGCAATAGAAGCCTTCAGGGGGTTCTTGAGAGATGAAGACAGAGTTAGTTGAGGTTTGGCTAAAGAGCCTTTAGCCTGTTCAGGAGGCACTCTGGAACCAGACTTCCTCTGTGGACTCTCTGTATTAGCTGCTCCCATCACGCCTTGCCTTTGCTTTTGCTCTTCACCCAAAGATGCAGCACTTGTGTTAGCAACCCGAGGGCTGCTCAAATTTGGTGTGCTTTTCTTGTCCGCAGCAGCATCATCCAAAGGATTCAGCTTGTCCATGCCTCCCGAGTCAAGTACTTTATTGAGGGGTAAAGCAGATCTCTGTCCAGCTGGTTTCCCCACACCTCCCACCTCTTCCTCTCGGACCGAACCTTCCATGACAGCAAGGGGTGCCCTTCCAGAGACACTGGCAGAGGTTTCCTCCTGACCTTGAAGTGGGGGAGTGCCCATGTTGGGGCTCTTGTGACCCCGTAGATCTGCTGTTGGAGACGGGCTGTGAGTGGGTGACTCGAAGGAGAACGGTGATGGAGAGTTGGACCGCATGTGCAGTTTACTTGATAATGTCCTCTGAGATTTAACTCCGTTCTCATTGAGTGCCAAGGGGCTCGCAAATGAGGATCTGGATGACAGGCTCTGGCGTTGGACGCTCCTCACAAAAGGGCGAGTAGAAAAGCCACCTGTACAACAAGAATAATTAATATGACTGTCATAAAAAATTATGAGCAGCAATCGTGTCACAGACTAGGGCAAAATCCCTTTATGATGTCACATTACCTGCACTGATGGTATGGACATCACAAAGCAAGGTTAACACCTTCTGCACCCAAGTCTTAGAATTAAACACAGCTTTTAAATATTGCTTTGTAAAATGCTGGCAAGCAATTAGTAGCGCTTTCACATGTGGGATCTAATTCTGTAGGAAAGAACTGCAGATGCTGGTTTAAATCGAAGGTCAACACAAAATGCTGGAGTAACTCAGTGCAGCAGGCAGCATCTCTGGAGAAAAGGAATAGGTGACATTTTGGATCGAGACCCTTCTTTAGACTCAACCCCACCCGAAACGTTATCTATTCATTTTCTGTAGAAATACTGCCTGACCCGCTGAGTTACTCCAGGATTTTGTGCCTATCTTCAGTGTAAACGAGCATCGCAGTTAGTTCCTACACTAATAATTAAGAGCTTTGGTTCCATCAGCATACCAATATTTAATATCTGGACAATTCTCTAAAGCAGTGGAGCATAATAATCTTTCAATAAAATGCCCATGTATGCTCTCTAGTGGTGCAAAATATGTCACAGCAATGTTATAAAGGGAAGTCAGCATGCTCTCTTCAGTTTTCAATCAAATGATTATTCCTCAATCAACATCACTGAAACAAATTTGCAGCCCTTTATCTCATTGGTTCCTTGGACCTATTTCTACACAATTTGAACTTACGGTGACCTCCTTAATGTTTGGGACAAAGACCCATCATTTATTTATTTGCCTCTGTACTCCACAATTTGAGATTTGTAATAGAAAAAAAATCACATATGGTTAAAGTGCACATTGTCAGATTTTATTAAAGGGTATTTTTTATACATTTTGGTTTCACCATGTAGAAATTACAGCTGTGTTTATACATAGTTTTAAGTTTACGTTGCGACACTTGGCAATCTACGAGAGGATACATTGCTGCCAAGTGCCAGGCTTTGGGCTTGAATGCTCACATCTGCAGGAATCATCATTAGAATCAGGAAAGAGCAATTTCTCATTCTGGATACTTAAATTTGGGGCAGGTGGTAAACAGTTGGAGAGAGGTTAGAGACGTTGGGTGGGAAAGAGGTTAAGAGGCACAGATTTGTTTTTAAACAGCTTTATTTCAGGCACTCAAACCCTCCCACCCCCTCACTCATCTTTCCTCCCTTACTGCTCCAGTTCTCAGACTGTTATTGCCAGAGATATGAAAAATTATGCAAGTAGAATTATGGAAGAATTAGAAGGGAGGTGAAGATTAAGCAAACCATACCGTCATCCTGATCGCTGCGATCCTGCGTAAACTCCACCGATTCAGAAAGCGAGACGAGAGATGTCCGGCGAGAAGATGCCGTGGATGTGATGCTAGGTTGCTTGCTGCCTGTGAGACGATTCACCCAATGCTCGCAGAGAGATGAACTGGTAGAACCTTAATATTGACATGAAGAAAAAAATCAAACCTCTGCATTGAAGCAAAATGTATTTCATGTAAATTATCATCGAATTTTCAATCAAAATCAGATGTCTCTCAAAAACTTTCAACTGATTGCATTGAAATAATAAACAAGTATTCTACTTTTTTTTTACTCCCACTGGAAGTGATGCTGCCACTATAGATGATACAAGAAGACAGTAATGATAATGAATATGTTATTAGATAAAATGAAACCAATGAAAAGATTAATTATCCTCAAATGAGAAAGCCTTCTTGGTTCAGTTGGGCTGCTTTGGTACTAAGTAACAGAGGAAATTATAATGGATATGTGGATGTTTCTAGCCAAATTATTTTCATCCTCCTTGGAAATGGAATGCCACCTGACGGAGAAACAAAATGCTAGAGTAACTCACCGGGTCAGGTAGCATCTCTGGAGAAAAGGAATAGGTGACATTTCAGGTTGAAACCCTTATTAACCATATAACCATACAACAATTACAGCACGGAAACAGGCCATCTCGACCCTTCTAGTCCGTGCCGAACACGTATTCTCCCCTAGTCCCATATACCTGCGCTCAGACCATAACCCTCCATTCCTTTCCCGTCCATATAACTATCCAATTTATTTTTAAATGATAAAAACGAACCTGCCTCCACCACCTTCACTGGAAGCTCATTCCACACAGCCACCACTCTGAGTAAAGAAGTTCCCCCTCATGTTACCCCTAAACTTCTGTCCCTTAATTCTCAAGTCATGTCCCCTTGTTTGAATCTTCCCTACTCTCAGTGGGAAAGCTTATCCACGTCAACTATGTCTATCCCTCTCATCATTTTAAAGACCTCTATCAAGTCCCCCCTTAACCTTCTGTGCTCCAAAGAATAAAGCCCTAACTTGTTCAACCTTTCTCTGTAACTTAGTTGCTGAAACCCAGGCAACATTCTAGTAAATCTCCTCTGTACTCACTCTATTTTGTTGACATCCTTCCTATAATTAGGCGACCAAAATTGTACACCATACTCCAGAATTGGCCTCACCAATGCCTTGTACAATTTTAACATTACATCCCAACTTCTATACTCAATGCTCTGATTTATAAAGGCCAGCACACCAAAATCTTTCTTTACCACCCTATCTACATGAGATTCCACTTTCAGGGAACTGTGCAGTTATTCCTAGATCCCTCTGTTCAACTGCATTCTTCAATTCCCTACCATTTACCATGTACGTCCTATTTTAATTTGTCCTGCCAAGATGTAGCAACTCGCACTTATCAGCATTAAACTCCATCTGCCATCTTTCAGCCCACTCTTCCAACTGGCATAAATCTCCCTGTAGACTTTGAAAATCTACTTCATTATCTACAACACCACCTATCTTAGTATCATCTGCATACTTACTAATCCAATTTACCACACCATCATCCAGATCATTGATATACATGACAAACAACAGTGGACCCAACACAGATCCCTATGGCACCCCACTAGTCACTGACCTCCAACATGACAAACAACCATCCAACATTACTCTCTGGCATCTCCCGTTCAGCCACTGTTGAATCCATCTTGCTACTCCACCATTAATACCCAACCATTGAACCTTCTTAACCAACCTTCCATGAGGAACCTTGTCAAAGGCCTTACTGAAGTCCATATATACAACATCCACTGCTTTACCCTCATCAATTTCCCGAGTAACCTCTTCAAAAAATTCAAGAAGATTAGTCAAACATGACCTTCCAGGCACATTGAGACTGAGAATCAGGGGGGGAGGGAAACTAGGTGTGAAAAGGTTCAGAACAAATCAGAGCGGGCACATGATGACCAAGGAAAGGTGGAGCCCACAATGGTCCACTGTTGGCTGTGGAAGAGGTGATAACGGAGGAATAAATGGATTCGACCAATGGAACTGCAGGACAACTAGGGTGAGTGATAGGTGGAGAGAGAGGGATTGCAGGGGGGTTTCTCCAGAAATGCTGCCTGACCTGCTGAGTTATTCCAGCATTTTGTGTCTATCTTCAGTCCAAACAGTTTCTTCGTCACATTTTATTGTCACCAGAAGCCTGTTGGGTAACAAATGGTGTATCCCCGTGTACACAAGTCAGTAAAGCCAATATGAAGAATCTATTGCAGGCGATAATCAGGGAGAAAGTTAATCAACATTTGGAAACGTATGACCTAACAAATGAAACAAATTAAATGTAGAACCATTTAGATAAACAACTTGTGTGTTTGATGAACCAACTGTGATTACATTGAAAAGGGGTTTGACAAAGTACCAGATTTCCTAAACTCTTGGGATCAACTGGGCAGCAGCAGCAGCATGATTGCATGAAACAAAAAGCAGAGCAAAGGGAGCATGGCAGTGTTTTTGGATTGGGACATATAGTACCGTTCCCAGGAAAGTATACAAGGGATAATTTAGATTTTTGAAGCAATACCTGGCAATGTAGTAAATAATAAGGAGACATTAACAGAGTTCATGCATTCCTAGGAAAGGGATAGATGAGAGGGTGGCTGTAGGTATGCAAATTTATGAATGTGGCAGGACAAATACAAAAAGTTGTTTAACTGAATGTGATCAATATATGACACTTCTTTCACCATCAGTACAGCCTAACCTGCTGGGTATGTCCTTTAAGCCTGCTATTAAAAATACCTAACACAGCCAAAGTAGTGTAATTAACCTCCAACTGCACCCATTGATCCATTTGAACTGATGTTGACCTAGCACAGATATTTCCCTTTGTTCCAACCGTCCAACATTCCACTTTCTCTGGAACTTGGTTACTATATCTCTCTCTCCCAGCTCTGATGAGGGATATTTACCCTGAAACATTAATAATATCGCCCAGAAGGGAAACTGGTAAAGAGTTGATGATTGTACAGTCCAATTAGCAGAAAAGGTGACAGCTGCAATATCTATTTCCCGTCAATAAATAGAGGTATAACCAATGACATTTAGAAATGACAACACTCACAACAAGCCAAAGAAATGTCCTCGGCTACAGTATAATAACCGGGAAAAATTAATATTAACATTTTGGAAAGGCCCTACAACCCCCACAATTAAAATGTGGATTGTGGAAATGTCGGAGACCCTAGATCTAGAAAGAATTAGACTTGTCTTAATGGACAAACAAGAACTTTTTGATAAAATATGGGCTCCATTCATTAATTATCTGACGGGATAGACTGGCCCAGCACGAAAACCCAACTGAAACTAGTCCTTAGATGAAAAGTCATACTTTATAATCTACGAACCTATCTCTAATGACGCATTATAAGTAATCCATTCCACCTTTTCTGTTTTTTTGATATTTGTAACGCTTTATTCTCTCTTTTTCTATATTAAAAAAAACACTAGAAGCAGAAGTAATCGACAATTGAAAATTTTAATAATGTATGACTGATGTATATGAAAAGTTTTTTTACTATAATATGTAACTATACTTTATAATATGTCTACTTCTAATAAAAATATTATTAAAAAATAATAATAATAATAAATAAATGACAACATAACTTTTTTATTTTAATGTTGACGGTTCGCTATGCTCCCGTGCCCAGTTGAATCACTTCTATAGAATGCTAACTTGTTATGATTCACCAAGCAGTTGCATAGAGTGAGAGAGTTGTACAGCAGGGAAGCAAGACACAACAGTAAATTAGTATAGTAAATTAGTCCCTGGTGAGATAAGAGTTTACAGCCCTGATGGCCTGTGGGAAGAATCTCCGTCTCATCCTCTGTTTTCACGGCATGATAGCAGAGGCGTTTTACATGACCGTAGCAGCTGGAACAGTCGGTTGCTGGGGTGGTAGGGGTCCCCCATAATGTTGCTGGCTCTGGATCTGCACCTTCTGATGTATAGGTCCTGCAGGGGGGGTGAGTGTAGTTCCCATAGTGCGTTCAGCCGAACGCACTACTCTCTGCAGAACCTTCCTGTCCTGGGCAGAGCAGTTCCCAAACCAGATTGTGATGTTGCCTGACAAGATGCTTTCTACAGCCCCAGAGTAGAAGCACTGAAGTATCCTCAGAGAGACTCTGAATTTCCTCAGCTGCCTGAGGTGATAAAGGCGCTGCCTTGCCTTACTCACCAGTGCGGAAGCGTGTGTTGTCCATATCACATCCTCTGTGATGTGGACTCCCAGGTATTTAAAGCAGCTCACCCTATCCACAATAGCCCCATTTATCTCCAGTGGCGTGTACATCCTCGGATGTTGTGCCCTTCTAAAGTCCACAATCAGCTCCTTAGTTTTTGTGACATTCAAGAGGAGGCTGTTGTCCTGACACCAGAGTGCCAGATCAGCCACCTCCTCCCAGTAGGCCTTCTCATTGTTATTGGAGATCAGGCCCACCACCAGTGTCATCAGCAAACTGGATTATGGAGTCGGAGCTAAACTGGCTCTGGATCTGCACCTTCTGATGTAGAGGACGTTGAGGACGCAACCCTGGGGGGATCCTGTGTTCAGGGTGAGGGTGTTCGATGTATGTCTTCCCATCTTGACTACCTGGGGCCTGGCAGTGAGAAAGTCCAGGACCCAGGCACACAGGGGAGTGTTAACCCCCAGCTCCAGCAGTTCCTCAGCAAGTCTGGTGGGGACTACCGTATTGAAGGCTGAACTGAAGTCAATGAACAGCATCCTCACATAGCCCTGCTTCTGGCTGTCCAGGTGAGAGAGAGCGGTGTGCAGAACCTGGGAGACCGCATCGTCCATGGATCTGTTCGGACGGTATGCAAACTGTAGCGGGTCCATGTTGCGAGGGAGGAAGGCGCAGATGTTGTTCTTGATCAGCCGCTAGAAGCATTTCATGACCGCCGAGGTGAGGGCCACCGGTCGGTAGTCATTCAAACAAGCTGGAGAGGCATTTTTTGGTACAGGTACAATGATGGATCTTTCGAAGCAGGCAGGGACCACGGACTTGGCCAGGGAGAGGTTGAATATAGTGGTGAGCACTGGAGCTAGCTGAGTGGCACAAGACATAAGGGCATCTGGGCCTACAGCTTTCCTCGTGTTCACATGCGTCAGAGCCCTCCTCGTGCTCGGACAACATGAATGTGTGCACATCACCAGCGGTGGGCCTCCCTCCAGCCTCGCTAGCCAGTGCGCTAGCGGTGTTATTGTTAGCCGGCGAGCTAGGAGTGATGTTGCTCGTCTCGAATCGTGCGTAGAAAGAGTTCAGGCCGTCAGCTAGGGAGGTGCCGGTTGAGGGGGTGCTGCTCTGGTAGTTAGTTATAGTCCGTAGCCTCTGCCAAAGGCGTCTGGTGTCCTGCTGCTCCATCTGCGACTCCATCCTGACCCTGTACCTGATGCGTCCTATTTTAATATAACATTTCAATTCATGCAAGCGTGAAGAATTTGGAACCTGTAAGATTAGCGTTTGGTATGTTAGGCTACATCTTCAAAAAACTTCCATTCCAAAATGGAAATTTAAGATTATGACTAAATCTCTCTGGCTCCTTAACCTGCAGTGCAAATGGGCAACATTGGATGGGTGTTTATGCATTGGAATACCTGTAAGAAAAATACTGAAGTCACGACAGGATGTCAAGTCCTCGGAAAACTTTGAAATCAAACATGTTTAGAGAGAAGAGGGTGGGTGGTGAGAACAAAGGAAATGCTTGTAGCAGGATAGAGACTAGGATAGACAAAATGACACAGGCGACAATAGTGTGCCAGCTGTAGAGGAGGTGGTGAAAGCTTACTTATCGCATCAGATATGTAACAGAATGTAATAGAAGAAATGTGGAAAATGCCGAGACTCTGTGATACAAGCTGTCGTGGTTGCAGGAAATACCCAACAGATCAGGTAACACTGTAGAGAAAAATAAAATTATCCTTATAACTTAACGATGGCCGGGACTATTATGTTTCAGATCAAGGATTTCAACAAGGTGTACAGACCAATGCCACGAGAAACATGAAATGTTACATTTTGGACAAATACACATATTCTATTAACTGGGTGGCACAATTCTAAAAAGAGAAGGGACATCCTTGTGTATAGAAGTTTATAGTTTGTTCATGGTGACAATGAGAAAATTGTTTTAAGGAAGTAAAGGGATCTGGGCTATATGAATAAAGGCACAGAGTACAAGAAGACAGTCATAGGGAGCCTTTACAAAACACCAAATTAATCGCTCTGGAAATAACTGGAAATTATGTCCCATTCTGGGTGTAACACTTTCCAAGCGTGGTGAATTCAATGGAAAAGCAAAAAAAAGGAAGTTCTCAAAATTGGAAAAGTGAATGGTTAAATGAGAAATTGTTTAATCCGAGAAATATCTGGACAGTCCGTCTCGACCTCAATATCTTTGGCACCCACATGTAGTAGCAGTAGCATGGGGCTGGTATGTTCACATTAGGTTGTGTAGCTCAATTACATGTTTGCCATAAAAATTACCGAGTTCAATGAATAATCTGAGGCAAACATTCAGTTACTACATATTGACTCAGGGCCATCACTAGGAGTCAGAAATGGAGATAAAAGGAATGATGGTGACGTGAAATAAATATCTGTTGTGGTTAGGGATAAATTCAATGATGAGGGGACAGTGGAAACTGGGTGGAGTAGGAAAAGTGGAAGCTGCACATTAATCCCCTAGTTGTAGCTGTGTAGTGGTAGGATATAAACATGGGAGATTAGACAAACATTTTTCAAAGGCGAGATGCTTTCAACAGGGAACTTGACTTTCATACAAATGGGAATGAACAGACTGGTTCATGGCAGAAAGGTACGTGTACTAAAAAGTGAGAAATTCCGAGGGACCAGATCATTTTTATTCCAAACTTAAAGGAAACAATCAACAACATTTGCCCAATTAAAACTTTTCCTAGCCTGGGATCTATTATCAGAGAGTTACTAAAGTCTGTAACTGAGAATACAGTAATTGAACACTTTCAATATTTTCATCTGAGTAATACCATCTTAGATTTGGAAAGGGAAGATTGCACCTGACAAAGTTGAATGAATTTTCTGCATTAGATTACAAAACCAGTAGACTCAGACAATCTATGCTGTCGTTTTTATTGCATGTTCAGAAGGCATTTGATACAATCCCTCATAAAAAGACAATAAAAGAGCTAAAGTTAGCTCAAGTTGTTGAAAACAATTTATTGACCTAGTAAAGAAACGGGCTTAGTAGGAAAGTAGATTTAGTAGGGAGATACTCTGATCAGCAGGTTGTCATCAGTGTTATAGCTCAATACTGTCTGCTCTCTCTCTATTCTGAATTTAGTCATAAGAATAAATTACCAGGTAAACAAAGGAAAAGATTCAAGGATATACTCAGTCTCCTTGAAGAAATGCTACATCTCCACTGATGAGTGGGAATTTCTAGCCTATGTCCACTCAAAATGCATTTCAGATGGCATTGTTAATCTCAAGGCTGTAAATCAGGAGCAGAGATGTCCTGCATTAGCAGCAGGAGCAGATCACTTCCCAAATACCCATCCACCCATCTGATTAAGTCATTACCTGCCTCATCTTATAGGACTGATTGGGGATGATTTGCCATGATCACATTGAATGGCGGTGCTGGTTCGAAGGGCCAAATGGCCTACTCCTGCACCTATTGTTTATTGTCATGTTGTAGGAGCAGAGTTAGGCCATTCAGTCCATCAAGTCTACTCTGCTATTCAATCATGGCTGATCTATCTTTCCCTCTTAACCCCATTCTCCTGCCTTCTCCACATAACCCCTGACACCCGTACTAATCAAGTATCTATGCATCTCCACCTTAAAAATCTCCATTGACTTGGCCTCCGCAGCCTTCTGTGGCATCCACAGCCTTCTGTGGAAGACTCAACAGGATGTCAAGTCCTCAGAAAACTTTGAAATCAAACAATTACAACCACCTTTTAAATTTACATTTGTTTCACAGCCATGGAATCGCAGGTCAAAGGGAACTTTATAAAACTTGCAGCCAAGTTGCAAATAGGTGTACTTTTGTGACAAATCTTGCTGGACAGAGTTCCATCATGCCTAGGGTGGTCTAGTTCACCATTCTATTTTTACTCAAGGATATCAGATTCTAGTGCTTTACAGTCAGTCTGATTCTGTGCTCGCCAAGTTTCCACTCAGAACAGATTTCCCAGAACAATCACTGGACAGCAAACAGGAGCTGGAACCTTAATGAAACACTCTCATCTACTATGTTGGGACCAAGTCCATGGAAATACAACACATTACCTGCTAAAGAACTGTTTGCTGACCAGGAAGGGATAGTGCTTCGCCGCTGGTAGAACAGGATGTAGGCAGTCT
Source organism: Leucoraja erinaceus (assembly GCF_028641065.1). Lineage (NCBI taxonomy): Eukaryota > Metazoa > Chordata > Chondrichthyes > Rajiformes > Rajidae > Leucoraja > Leucoraja erinaceus. The sequence goes on from NC_073396.1 coordinate 12,774,714, forward strand.
GCTTGCAGACATCTTCATCCAAGAGCTGCTGAACTTCACTGTCATCAAAACAGTACCAGAGTCCATCCACTGAGTTCTTGCAGTAAGCTGTATAAAGGATAGCAAAGGTGTCGATCAGTGACCCTCAACACCGTGCAGAGACCAGAAAGGAGCACAAGTAGCAAAGGCAATTCACACAGGCAAACAAAGACAATTGTGCATTCAAGTATTGGGCAAAAGCTGAATGACTGGAGACTTGCACATGCAGATGTAGAAAGATGCTCTCCAGAAAGAGCCAGCACAGCATTCCAGTTACCTGAACGAGCTAATCCCAGACTTACATATGTGACGTCAAATTATCCCACTTAAATGATTTAACCTTCTTACATTATTTTTTCCTATGTTTCCCTTGGAAATAATATGAGATTACTGAAATTAACATATTTATAATCATTCAGAGTTAGGAAGTCCCCCCCAGCAGCTTGGAAAGTTAAATTCAATTAATCAAAAACATGTGAAAGACAAACCTAATAACAATAGTGGCAAAACTATCAGGAACTCTTAAAAAAGATCAGTTCACTCACCTGCTTTCCGAGATGGAAATTTATCATCCTCACCCAATCTGATTTATGTAGGGCTCTAGACCTACAATAACCTGGCTAATTCTTGACTATCTAAAATTGTTCAACGAGCCAGTCCGTTCAAGGAAAATTAATTCCGAGCAATAAATACAGCTTTTGCCATTGATGCCCATATCGCAGTTAGATGGAGCCAGTTTTTAGCTGTGGGTCTTACCAGTGTAATGGCCTCCATGCATGGTGCCGTGGTGATTGCACACTGCATACAGATCATAGAGGTAGTCTTCGGGATCCCTGCCGAGTCCATAGGGCCGTCTCCATGGTGACCAGTGAGAAGGGAGGCTCCAGCTGCTTTGACTGCGTTTCACCACATGTGGTGTCATGTCCAGGCCGGTGAGAGGGAACTTCACCAGGTTCTGCAGCTTCGTCCTTTTATCCCCCTCCTATTAGATGGGAGACAAGTTAACTGGTTGTTTCAAAATAAAATGCATTAAATACCTGTTCAATGCAATATAGTGTGGAATTCACTAAACGGTGTACAACATTGAGAGTATTGTATACAACATCCAAAGCAAATTATGGGCGGCACAGTGGTGCAGCGGTAGAATTGCTGCCTTACAGCGCTGGAGACCTGGGTTTGACCCTGACTGCAGTCTGTAAGGAGTTTGTACGTTCTCCCCGTGACATGTGCAGGTTTTCTCCAGAAGCTCCGGTTTCCACCCGCACTCCAATGGCATATAGGTTTGTAGGTTAATTGGCCTGATAAATTTGTAAATTATCCCTAATGTGTGTAGGATAATGTTAATGTGCGGGATTCGCTGGTCGGCGCAGACTCAGTAGGCGCGCTGTATCTCTAAAAACTAAACAAATGCCAGATTTACTCGGTTTTTCAGCACACCATTAATTTGCACAAAATTCTGGTTAAACATTAATGAAGCAATGGCCATAATCCACGCCTCAGCTGTTTTATTCCAAGCACAGATTCCCCTCACCTGCTGTAGGTCTAGATGTAATCAGAAGGCCTGTGTTTACTCCCCACACACACCCCTTAAAATAATTCACCTGTTTAAAGCGTTTCAAATGGATGATAAGCACATCAGGAAGTGTCCACAAACTCAGCTTGATACTGCCCTGCTGGAGCTGCTTACAGTGTGGGCAGCGCCAGGCATCATCTGGTGCTAGCTGTCAAAACAAATAACCAAGCTGATCAGTAAAGTATTGCAGCATGTAAAAAAAACAAACCAAGAATCTACAGATACCAGAGATGCTTAGGAACCATTATAAGCATTCAACACAATTCTATAGTTTCAAATCAGTCTTACACCGATGGATAGTAACATGCATACATCCAACATGCAGTCACACAGACAACATGCAGTCATGCACTCAACCTGCAGTCACCCAAGTGCAAGTCTATTTTCAAAGCTGGTGCCCACATTGCGTTCACCTGTTCTTCTTTGGTGTAGAGATGAAAGCACTGAGATAAGGTGTACGTCTGCGGCTGGTGGTGAAGCTGCTGCTGTTGGCGAACACTTTCAGAATCTGGCACATACTCGTCCTCAGCACTCGCAAACAAGCTGCAAAGCAAATGACCCCATTATAAATTTAGAGTTAGAACTATTAAAAAAAAGCAAAGGCATTTTTATTATACATCGTCCTTAAATCCTTGGAATGCTCTCCTTTGCATTCCTCTACATCAACCACTTATGTTTAGTTTAGTTTTTGTTTAGGGATACAGTGTGGAAAATAGGCCCTTCGGCCCAATGAGTCGACACATCCACGAGCGATCACCCCGTACGCGAGCACTATCCTACACACTAGGGACAATTTACAACTTGTACAAAGCCAGTTAATCCACAAATCTGTACGCCTTTGGAATGTAGGAGGAAACCAGCGCAAATTTCTGGAACAGCATACCATGGGAACCTTATCAAAAACTTTACCAAAATCCACCCTACCTTCATCAATCTCCTTTGTCACTTCCGCAAAAATCCCAATCAAGTTAGTGATTCCTTTTATCATACATTTTTCATGGCCCTTCTGAAACATCTTTTTTACTTCCTATCCAAGTTATAATGAAGGGTCTTCAACTTGAATCATTAACTCTATTTCCCTTTCAAAAGGTGCTAGCTGACCTGCAGAACATATTTTTGTTTCAGATTTCCATCATCTTTCTACACAAGGTGCTTTGTAAATGCTGCATGATCATCGTGATATCAGTGAGAGTCGTAACCTGCAAAGTCCATTCCTAACTCTCCCAAACCCATTACCAATGAAATTATACAACCCAAACTATACAACCCAAAATATTGGCAATATAAAGTTGCCAGTCTAAGTAAACTGCAGGACACAAATAAGGGAAAATTAGCAAAAACCTTGAAATACAAAAGTTTGCACTACTTACTACTCTTTTGTGTCTCTATCCCATTCCACAATGACCTTAACGTGCTGGGGTCCACCAGGTCGGCAGGAATTCCACGCTCTGAAATAGAGGACATCCATTTAAGTGACTTCAAGATGCAAACACATTCCAAAATTGAAGGCTGCCTTGTTGCTGCAGACAATCTAAAAGATCAGTTTGATTTAAGTCTCTGTGCATGCCAGGTTCCTGACGCTTTACAAATATATTCCAAACTTCACATTTTTGCAATGGAGCGATGGCGATATTTTCACCATTTGAAAAAGTTACCAGAGAAATCTTGATTTACATTGAAACAACACATCATAAAATGTAGTAAAATCTCTCTGATCTGCAACATCACCGTTTACTTGTGCACAATCATTCTCATTTACATCTCAAACTCTAAATCAGCACTGGCTACATTTGAAGGGCATGGCTATGTAATTGTGATACAGAGGAAAGCCTTATTATGGAGGGTGATTTTTCAGAGGTAATGCTCTCCCCGCAAATGCTTATAATTTTAAAAGATCAGTTAAAATTCAAAAATATGCTGATATCATAAAAAGTAGTTTCAGTCCACTCCAATTACAGACATATAATTACAAACTTAATAATGTCCATTCCTTCCCACAGTACTAAACACTGCCACAAACACCCATTTCCAGGACAAAGCTCCACATGTTCTGATACCAGGTTCAGCACAGCATCCACCCAATGCAAAAATGGAAGTTCAAGTCAGCAATTACCTTTCTGCTGCCAATTGGCACAGGGGATAATCTTCCTGGGGTGAAAGGTAGCACTTCCCCACAGCACCTCCGAGCACTCGTAGGCTAAAGGGTGCAACCTGGAGAAGGGTGAACAGCAAGAATACATGAACACCTCCACCCGATGTGGCTTTCCACACAGGACAGCAGGGAATCAGCAAATAATCACCAGTCAGCATCAATACCCAAGAATTTGCCAAAATAATCTTCTTTTTTTTAAACTTCACCCTGTCCCCACCCACCCTCCTGCATGTTTTCTGTATTTTACATGCCTAATGCTCACAATTTTCTCTCAAACAGAAGCCTAAAAAAGATAATTGAACTTGCATTTCCAGAATCCATGGCTACATATCTATTTAAAGAACACTAGAAACAGTTGCACATCACCAGTCTCTCTCTGAAGGACTTCCTGACATCAGTTTTAAATTTGTCTTTCAACAATTTGAGTTTTTGATTCGTCAACCAACTGCAACAGGTCAGTGTTATACAATATTCTGATTTACATTTACTATACATCTTCCGTTATATAGACATCTGCTCCAACATACCCTTTCAAAATTGAGAGTCCCTTGCACTTCTCAGCCTTTCCTCACAATTGTTTTCAATTAGCCACAAATGTCAATGTTTAGAATGGTACTATGGGAAGACACAAGCAACCTACAAGAAACTCTGCAAGGGATGAAGATGCAAACCTAGCAGCAACAACTGAAGCTGCTTCAAACAGCTCAATTTAAACAGAAGAGCAGCATCTCTCCCTGCTGATTTCCATCTGTTATAACGGATTATATCAGGGTGTCACAATACGATTTTTATCCTTTCAAAGGAAAAGCAGCTCAGGAATATTTTCCATGGGTCATGATAGACGACTTGCACACAGAAACAGAATAAAAGCTGCAAAACTGCAGCACACTTCAACCAACTTCACTGAGGCCTACAGAGATCAGTAGAATCAACTACTATAATGTATTATTAAATTGTTACGTGCTCTCATGTACTGGTACACGGCATTTCCTCCGACTGGCAGTAGATTGTAATCAAATGTGCAATACCTACTAGGATTTTCCAAACTGGAATTCGCAAGTAGTCCCATAACATTGATTTTTTGTCTCAGAAGACAGTGTTACATCTGCCCTGTACACTTTGGCATTGTCTCACTTACTAATACATAGTTTCTTTGGCTGTGCGGCCATAGAGATATTTTCTGAAGATAGACACAAAGTCTTGGAGTAACTCAACGGGTCAGGCTGCATCTCTGGAGAAAATGGATAGGTGACATTTCAGGTCGAGTCCCTTCTTCGGTGAGCTGCGGGACTGGTTCGGTGAGCTGCGGGACTGTTCATACCATCGCCCGGTGGGGAATTGCCTCAGCGCAGAGGGAGCAGAGGGAGAGACTACAACCCTAAGATTTTTGCCTCCACCACAGTGAGGAGGTGTTTGGAGGACTCACTGTGGTGGAAGTTAATTTGTGTTTATTGTTGTTATTATTGTATCATTGTATGTATGACTGCAGGCACGAAATTTCGTTCAGACCGTAAGGTCTGAATGACAATAAAGGAAATTCAATTCAATTCAATTCAATTCAATTCAATTCTTAAGACTGATTGTTTGGGGTGGGAAGGAGTGAGAAACTGGAAACAAAAGACGAGGACAAATCGGGCCAGCAACAGATGACCTTGGGCAGGTCGATTCCCTGATAGGCCAATTGTTGATTGGGACGGTGTGATCCCATTGAGATATTTTCTGCTACATTTATACCATATGAGTTTGGGTAATTATTGGAAATTTAACACAGCATTGGTAAGGAATTCCACAAGTAGGAAAAAAACCCACGTGCCGGACGGAGTGACTCAGTGAGTCAGCCAGCATCACTGAAGAATATGGATAGATGTTTTGGTTCGGGACCCTACAACTGAAGAAAGATCTCAACGAAACAATACATATCATTCCAGAGATGCTGCCTGTCTCGCTGAGTTACTCCAGCAATTTACGTCTTTTTTTGTAAACCACCAAGGAGGAACATTTGTTTCCACACGGAAGGAAATTTGCTTGGAAATGGGGACTTTCTTTCAATCTTCCTCTATTAAGTGAAGCAGTTAAAGTAACCCAAAACATGATTGCTTAATTGAGCAGAAGCAATCAAAAATTCTGTATTCCCTTAAACAGCGACACACTATCAAGGGGAGCTAACAGATGCCCTCACCTCTGTGAACATCCCTGGCCTGAAGAGATGCCGCATCTTATCCAAAATGGCTTTTTGCAGTCCTTCCCATGTTATTTTATGATCTAAGCAGAGCACAAAGGGATGACCAAACCTAGAAAACAGATGTCAACAGCAAATTGAAAGAGAAATTTAAAGCATTAAAGATATTTGAAAACAAAACCAAGGGTTAAGTGAACTCTTAGCACAGTCCTAACTCTCATTTTTTTATTCTTTAAGCCTTATTCTTAAGTCTATCACCATATTGCACTCAGTATTCAACCAATTATCTGCAGTCAGGAGGTTGACTTAATTGATTATTCTGCTGGCGGAATAAGAATTCTGAATTAGCAATAAAAGTTTGTTACGTTCATGCAAAATGGTTGCTCGTATAGATTGCACGGAGAAGTGGGTATTGACTTGTGCAGCTTAGCCCACAGACATCATCAAGTGCCCTAAGTTTCCGCATTAGTTCATAGTTGCAAGAGCAGTAAACACATCAGCAAAGACTAGTTGAGATCTAATGGGTTTAAATGGATTATAGTCATACCTCAATTATATTCCATTCAAGAGATCAAGCTTCATTTATTGATGGCTATTGTCCACTTTTGACTCGCAAATGGAAGGTCATCAATAGTTTATGGCGCACGTACAATTAATTCTAATCCAACTATTGGCAGAAATAACATGTTTCCTGGGCTGATCCTACAATGTACATCAAGCCTACCCAATAGAATATGACCACTGGTATTTTCATTATAGCCAGATTATGGGGTAAATCAGCATAAACATAATTATTACTATATATCCCAATCCCCCAATCAAATTCTCTTTCGTTGAGGCACTGGGTCTGGAGTTTAGAAGGATGATAGGTGATTTAATGAAACAAAGATTCGAGGAGGTTTAACAGGGCAAATGTTGTGAAGGTTTCCTCCGCGTGCTCCCATTTCTTCCAGCATTCCAAATACATGCAAGTTTGTAGATTAATTGGCTTCTGCAAATTGCCTCTAATGTGTAGGATGCGAAAGTGGGATAACGGAACTAGTGTACAGGTGATCGATGGACTAGGTGGGTTGAAGGGCCTGTGTTCATGTTGTACCTCTAAACCAAACATGCCTTCAACCACGTATAAGGGTAGAAAAATCTTATTCGAAAATAGGGAGCACGAGTTAACTAGCTAGTCTGGGAAACAACCTAAAACATGATAAAAAAACATTTCAAATGTCACGTACCCTTGTCAAAAGTAATCAACCTTTTAGTTTTTACACCTGAGATAATTACCTTTTACCCTGTTGCCCAGTAAAGCACGCATTGCACACCAGCAGCAGTGATTTCTCATACCCCAAACCCTTATTGTACACTCGCTCTAGTTTGATCTGTTTCATCCCTCCATGAGAGTAGACAGTAGACCTGTGACAAGTGCTGAATTGGACATTGTTCTGATTTAGGTTTGTAAGCATCGCTGAAAACAAATGCAGAAAGAGGATTAGAAACACACACACACACACACACACACACAATTTCATGCTTTCATCCATTAACTGTAAATAATATGAGATAAAGCAATACGTCAAAATTGCACAAATAAATTGCTCTAGCCAATGTGCCTTCATTCTCACTACGTCCCAATCACAAGTCCTCCTGGGGATAGGAAATGGTGGTGTGGGATACTCGTATGGCGGTGGTGACACCACCACGGAGGTCCGCTGGACTGGAGGGCGGCATCTCCGGCCTGGATCGATCGCCTCAGCGCAGAGGGAGAACAAGGAGGGAAGAGACGGAGACTAAGACTTTGCCTCCATCACAGTGAGGATGTGCTTGGTGAACTCACTGTGGTGGATGTTTAATTTGTGTTTATTGTATGTTTTGTTTTGTTCTGTGTATGACTGCAGGCAACATAATTTTGTTCAGACCGAAAGGTCTGAATGACAATAAAGGAATCTAATTCTAATTTATTAAGGTCATGTTAAAAGACCATCATGAAAGCTTTGAAAAACAAATGGGCTGCACGGTGGCACATAGGTTGGCACTGCTGCCTCACAGTTCCAGACCAGATTTGATATTGAGCTCAGGTACTGTGTGCACATTCTCCCCGTCTTGAGTGACGTTTGCGCATTCTCCTTCTGACCGTAGTGGACCCGCTCTCCTGACCCGCTCTCTCTCTCTCTCTCCCCCCCCCCCCCCCCCCCCCCCCCCCCCCCCCCCCCCCCCCCCCCCCCCCCCGAAACCCGGTTCTCTCCCACACCCCAGAGATGTACAGATTAATTTGCCACTGTACACTGGCCCTTGAAGAATCAGAGGGAACATGACTGGGATGGGGTACAAGAGGAAATAAACAGGGATTAGCGTAGATTAGACCTTGATGTCCGATCTAACACAGTGGGCCAAGTGGCCTGATTCTATGATACGAGTTTGATTCTACAGTTTTCTTTGCATTTGTTATTTGACCTCGTGAAAACATGAGTGTGGTGTAGTTAGAAAATGATATATGGTGATTCGGCAGTTCCAACCGAGTTTTATGCAAGCTACATTATGAAAGCTTCAAATCCAGGAATTTATTCTGAAAATACAGATCGCATGGTGAATAACTGAGAACCAGTGGATGTAATTTACCAGCATTTGATAATGCCACCGCACAATTGTTCGATGAAACAAGGGAGCAAAAAGTGTATCTTAAAATAGACACAGAATTGTTCAAACAGATTGAAATGGGTCATTTTAAGATTTCCTACTGGAGTGCTACAAGGCAGAGTCACAGGCCTTCTGCCATATATAATTTGTATTGATTGGCTAGGTATAAGAATATGGTGTCATACATCCAAGGATATAGATAAAGGCATGTTAAAAAAAATTGTACATGAACGTGGTGACAAGAGAATACTGCAGATACTGCCTGGCCTACTGAGTATCTTCAACATTTTGTTTTATTACAGAGTAAATGTATATGCTTCATGATCAAAACAAAATTATTTAGATGTATTCAATACACCTTGGTACTGAATGCTGCAATTGCCAAGGGCATTCATGGATATCATTAGATATCATGCTCTTTTACTAAAATGTACCTTTTTGGCCAATATAAACATCAGGTGTCTCGAAAGCGTAAATGCTGTCATTTTCATGAATAGTGTCCAAAGCATCACCATCACTGAAGGTACGATGGAATCCATCAAAATAGATTTCCGTTAGTACAATCTGAAAAACAAAACGTTTTAATAAAGAATGAAGCTATAACATTTGGCTCCTCAACGTTGCTAGATGCTGTATTGTGCAGAGAAGCTATTGGCCACTTGGAACAAAAATCAAGCAACCATTACACAATTAGCTGTTTTAGTTCCCCAACAATTCTGCATTAATGCTAGGGTCTCAGAGAAGTACAGTATGGAAACTATACCCCCCCCCCCCCCCCCCCCCCAACCGAGTCCTCTCCAACCACGCATTAATTAATCCTACATCAATATTTCATTTCATATTCCCACCATATTCTCATCAACTCTTCCAACGTCCACCACAGATTCTACTACTCGCCTACTTACAGAGCAGTTTCCCCTTTTGTGGCCAATTTAACCTCCCAACCTACATAGGTTTGGCATGTGAGAGGAAAGCGGAGCAACCAAAAGCAGTCACACAGAGAGTGTGCAACAGTTGATTTCTAAGTGCTGACTAAAACTAAAAAAAGATTGCCCTCAATTTTTTTTAATATGGTAGACTTTCCTAAATTTACAGCATTTATGCATTTCTTCCTCCCCTAATCCATTTAATTTGCTTGGGATTTTGAACAAGTATGCCCTGGTTCTCTGGGTTCCACCAGTTCTACTCTAGCTTTTGTTTGCTATGCCTCACTGCAATGCAATATATTTGGATTATTATACATGTAATGCCATTCCCCATCACACACAATTAGTAGCACTTTGAATAATGAATACATTTGCAGTCATTGTTAAAGAAGAAATTGTTTAATTGCTTAAGATGATAAGCATGGGGACTGGTTCAACCAGCTCAGGTCCCACCACCCAGATAACCTCGAGGAGAAATGACCAAGAAATGTGTCTCACTGGGTCTCATTAACCAAAGCTGCCAACACAGACAGTCTTTCCAACAGAATGAACGCTGAGAGTCAATAACACCAAGTAATCCAGAAGTTCAACTGTAATCCTTAGATAAAATGGAACAGATCCCTTTGCCAGCTATCAATTTGGCAGGATACCTCTGGTTAAAGGAAACAGGACACATTTGGTAGGAGGAAAGCTTGTACATGGAAGAGAAAACAAATTAGAAAATGCTGTTTAGGCAAATGAGCAAAGAGAAACACAACGATAGGCTTTTACGGATTAGCTGGGTTGGCAGGGTGTGGTAACAAGGCAAGTGGTGGAACAGGGAGGGGGATCTCTTCCCCCCTTCCCCCCCACCAAAAAAGTGAAACAAATGCAGTTTTCTAACCCCACTCTTCTCTCCCACAGCATAAAATAAAACAAAAGGTTTCCCTAAGATTTGCAGATGTGTGAGAGCACACCAAGTTGCTGAGGAATTTCTCGTTCTTTGTCAGCTGGAAATCCAGTGTAGAATTCTCTGCCCTCTAGTGATAAAGGCAAGCAATGCCAAACATGGATTTCTTTTTCACAAAGATACGTTGACTACACTCGATTGCCTCAAAATGTTTTAAATGCCAAGCTAAAATATCTTCAGTAATAGTTTCTTAGGGTAATCTTACATGTTAAGAGGCTTTTCATGAACTAGGAAGACATGGCATTCTGGTAAAACTGAGAACTGGGCAAATAGAAACTAAAGGATAGGGACGAGTGATCAGGATTTAGAGATTAGGCAAGGCAATTGTTGCAGATTAATGGAAAATTCAAGATCTTAGTGCAAAATAGAAATTTGGACAATGATAACAGGGTCAACACATTTAATTGCAATTTAATAGCAATTGTTCAAAGTATGATCGGAAAGTTCATAGAATACACAAAACATAATGCCACTGATGGAAATAAGGAGGGTAACCATGGTTCAATTAGTTGGTAGTAGAGCAGAGAAATGGCAGATGGAATATCATTCTGAAACTTGAAAGCTGATGCATTTGCACCAACTAATAATGCTTGGATATACTCAATGAATTAATGGCACAATAGCACAACCGGTAGAGCTGCTGCCTCACTACGCAGAGACCCGGGTTTGATCTTGACTTTGGGTGTTGTTTGTGAGGAGTTTGCATGTTTACCCTGTGATTGCATGGGTTTTCTCTGGATGTTCCTGCTTTCTCCCACATTCTAAAGACTATGTAGCCTCTGTAACTGGATTCTGGAAAATTGCCCCCAATGTGTAGGAAGTGGATGTGAAAGGGGGATTACATAGACCCAAAGTGCTGGTTTCTATGCTGTATCCTTAAAAATAAAGAATGTAGGACCTCAGTAAATACTTCAAAACACTGAATGTCATATCCAAGAAGCTCCAAATGTGGAAGCACAGATACACACAGGGAGGAGGAGTTAAAGTGTTTAGTTTGTGAGTTAATCCACTTTACCCATCAGGACTTTTACCTTATATTAACATCACCCTCCTGGCTGAAGCCTCGCAAGCCAAAGCGTCAGCACTTACTCTCAAACACAGCACTATCACCCGAATACAGACTTTCCCAACATGGTCACTACAATAGACTGCTCTTCTCGCGTCTGCCTTCCGTTTATACACGACCAGCAGCCCAAATCGCCTCCTGTCCATTCCCTCCACAGATGCTGTCTGACCCACTAAGTTTATTTGGCCATTGCATTTAGAACCACAAGTACAATTGGTACATCAAGAGTTGCGAGATATGCAACAAGGGACCACAGACAAAACATGGTTTATAGCTCTCCAACATCAGCAGAAGAATTGCAGAGAGAATTAATGAAGAAATAAGTAAACCTCGAACCAAAGGTAATATAACATGGAAGATTTTAATTCTCGTCAATTAGATGAATCAAATCTTTAAAGAGTTTGAAGGATATGTTCACAGAATGCATTTAATACACTTCGCTGCCACAATTCATCATGGAACTTATATGAGAACAGGCTTTCTTAGATCTCAATGTGGAATGAAAGTTAAACAGCAATCTCACAATAGGCATTATCTAGGGAAAAATTATCAGAATGTGATAAAAAATATTCTACACTATGCAAGAGTGATGGATATCAGTCTTGAATTTAAATAGGACAATTTTGTGGTTATGATAGATACATTAAGACTATTTTAAAATTGCAATTGTTTTCAAATCAAATATTTCAAATCTCTCAAAACAATGCACATTCTATTATGTAAAATCCCTTGAGAAAATAATCCATATGTAGCCAACTGAGATGAGGATAATATTAAACATATAAAATCCTGACGATTGGGAGTTTGCAGAAGCAGCAATGAATATCCGAAATATTGACTGGTAGAAATAGAAGAGGCCAAGTTAGCAAGAAATATCAAACAAGCTTGTGAATGCTTCTACAAGTATAAAGAAAGCCAGAAGCAATAATAAGTGCGTGTCCCGTAGAGAATGATCAGAAAAGAGTATTACAGAGAACAATTTCCAAAATATGAAACAATTTATTTTTTATATGTCTTCACTGTATGTCACAATAAATGCAGCAGAAAACAAAATGGGTCCAAACACAGAAACCTAAATAAAATCATATGAAAGAAAACACCAAAGAAATTTAGTGGATAAAACTCAACTGGTACATCAAACTTGACAGTCACCATCCCAGGGTTCCAAGAGTGGCTGCAGAAAGAATATACTATAATGATGATTTACTAAAACTAGATAAATTCTAAAACAATCCCAGAAGACTGAAAAGTAGTAAATATAAAACTGTTACAAAATGAAAGATAGAGGGCGAGAGAGAGAAGTAAAAATATAAATTCAAAGATAGGCCAGTTAATTGGCTATATTTAAGAGGGAGTTACATGTGGCCCTTGTGGCTAAGGGGATCAGAGGGTATGAAGAGAAGGCAGGTACGGGATACTGAGTTGGATGATCAGCCATGATCATATTGAATGGCGGTGCAGGCTCGAAGGGCCGAATGGCCTACTCCTGCACCTAATTTCTATGTTTCTATGTTTCTATAGCACAGCCTTAGATTTGCTAGCAAAATGCTAGAACCCATCACATGGCAAACCAAAAAATGCAGGATGTTGGAAATCCAAAATAAACACAGAAAATACTGGAAATAGGTCAGGCTTGAAAATCAATGGGAAAATAAATAAAAGTGACACGTTGAAGACCCTTTTGTCAGAATTCCCTGTTTTATCTAGGGTATGGTAATAAACTTTTTTTATTTTAATCAGAAACTAAGAAGTTTAAAAGTTTAAAAATGTGAGCAGATAAAGTCAACTTGGTCTTAAGAAGAGTTGGACAAAATAAAAAAAAGACAAGTGGCAAGAACATGGCTGACACAATCAAATTTGGGGAAATTTAGGATTATTCACTCGAGTAGGAAAAATAGAAAACAGAAACTTTAAAAACAAACTCAGCAGGTCAGACCGTCAGACAGCATCTGTGGAAGGAATGGACAGACAACATTTAGGGTTGGGACCTTCTTAAATAAAAGGGCAGCACAGTGGCGTAGTTGGTAGAGCTGCTGCCTCACAGCACAGTTAACCCAGGTTCAATCCCAACCTCGGGTGCTATCTGTAGAGCAAGGGTGTCCAATCTGGCCCACGGGATGATTTTGCGGGGGGAAAAAGTATATTCACTACCATTTATTATGTATCTGTACGGCAGCCGTTCTCCCCCCACCCCCCACAAATGTCTGTGCCGCCTGCTGCGCTGGCAGGGGCGCTCCCGTCCTCCGCTCCGTGATTGGCCCGCGGTTGCCAAGGGGATGGTTTCCCCGAGCAACAACCGTCAAAGAAGCAAGATGGCGGTGGGGCGCTCCCATCCTCCATTTTTGTGTACCTTCGATTTTCCAGCATCTGCAGTTCCTTTGTAAACATCTAAATTCAATACCCTGTTCCAACATTTGCCCCATATTCCTTAATCCAAGTAGCCTTTCAAAAGATTTCAAACTCCTTCCAATGTTTGACCATTTGGTTTCAACTAATTTCTGTGGTTGAGAATTCACCACTCTCTGCGAAAGAAATTGACTAATCTCAGTCTTAAATGGATTGCTACTAATCCTTAGACTGTGATCACTGTTCCCAAATTCCCTTGCTATTTGGAACATTCTTCCTGCTCTAATCTGTCCAGCCCTGCTAGAGAATTTTAGGTTGCTATGAAATCTCCTCTTAATCTAATTACAATAAATACAAACCTAAACGACCAAATCTCTTTTTTACTTCAGTCTTGCCTTCCCAGGAATCAATCATGTAACCCTTCACATAACTTCCTCAATAGTAAGAACTTCTTTCCAGGGCAAGGTAGAACAAAACAGCACACAATATTCAAGGTGCAGTCTCAACAAAGCCATGTACTATTGTAACATAGCATTCCTGCCCTTCTTTTGATTTCTCTTACTATTAAGGCCAACATCCAATTTGCTTTTTCATTACCTGCTGCAGCTGCATGCTTACTTGTAGTGACTGGTGACAAAGACACCCAAATCTCATTGCATTGCCTCCATTTGCAGTGCATGGCCATATGGCCATTCAAATAATAATCAGCCTTCCTGCTTTATCCCAAGTGATAACTTAACCGGTTGAGTTACTCCAGCACTGCCCTTTTTCTCGTAAACAAGTATCTGCAGTTTCTAGATTTTACTGCTTCACTGCGCAATCTTCTCAAGATATGCGACTTGGAAACATTTCTCCTCTCCCTGACGAGAGTTCTGTGACACTCTCTCCCACTGCTCCCTTGTGTGATTCTTGTGTGATTCTTGTTGTTCCTACATTCCTTCCTCTAGCATCACAATTTGCAACTATTCAATCCTTTTGCCTCACACTTTCCGTCATATCTCTGGCAGGCAAATCTCTGAAGATCTGTGCTGGTCCCAGAACATTGAGGCATTCACAAAGAAGCTCACCAATGCTTGTACTTCCTCTGAAGATTGAGGAGATTCAGTATGTTGCCAAATACTCTTCCAAACTTCTACAAGTGTACGGTAGAGCATGCTCTCTGGTTGCATCACAGCCTAGTTCAGTAACTCGAATGTCTAGGAATGAAGGAAACTGGAGAAAGCAATAGACATTGCCCAATCCATCAATGGTACTGACCTCCCCACCACTGAACGGATCTAGAGTTGCTGCCTCAAAAAGACAGCTAACATCGAAAAAAAACATACCATTGTGGCCATATTCTCATCTTGCTAATACCATCGGGAAGAATGCACAGGAGCCTCGACATAGATTACAAGACCTACACCAACCCCAAACCAATTAGGAGCAGACGAGGGCATTTGATCCAATTTGTGATCCCAGCTACCAAGACAGATGTATACAGCAATTCGTTCTTCCCCCGCACAAATAAAGCATGGAATAATCTCCACCCTACTATAGTTACCCAACCAGATTCAACTAAATTTAAAGTAGCTCTTTCTTCCCAATAACCCTTTCTGGCTTAAGTCCTCCCTCCACCACCTCCAGTTTAAATTCCATTTGGAATATTTTGGAGGACCAAGAACAAGCCTGAAAACCAAAACCTCCCAGTTGAAGAACTGCTTCTACCCAGCAACCATCAGCACCTGACCACAATCCTACCTCAGCAACAATTACCTATTATGGACTTTATTTTGGTTGCACTACATACTTCAGTTTGAACTGTTATGGTATTACTGATTATTAATTTATTGTATTCTTGATCATTATATATTTATTTATGTGTTATTGGGCCATAGAATGATTTAAACACATGTCAAATGATCTCCTGTTTCCTATTACTGCCACTGCTGTGGCTACGCAATGCACAAGGGGTATCTCACCTCAATGTTTTCTCAATAACGCCACTTAATCAACCTCAAAACATGCCCTTAGATTGTTGGGTGAAGAATAGCATTCAGTCCTATTAGGACATCAGCTGTACGATTCCAGCTCGCACATCTAGCACAATGTTAACCCTTTACCCCACTGATTCAGGAGATTGAGACCATATTTTCAAGGTCCCTGTGTCATTGTCCTTAAACTAACTCAGATATACAGAATACTTTTTCCCGCATTATATTTTACATGATTGAGACTAGATTTTACAAAGACAGTGTGGAAAAGGCCCTTCGACTCACCGAGTCCACACCGATCAGCGATCACCCTAACACTGACATGGTCCTTCAATTTATAGAAGCCAATTAACCTACAAATCTTTGGATTGTGGGCAGAAACTGAAGCACCCGAAGAAAAACTATGTGGTCACAGGGACAATGTACTCCGTACAGGCAGCACCCACAGTCAGGATCAAACCCGTGTCTCTGGAGCTGTGAGGCAGCAACGCTACCGCTGCACCACTATGCTGCCCCATCTCCAACCTACAATCTTCTCACTTTCTGGCTGTCTTACTAATCTCAATTTGTTCATTTCTCCAACACATTGGATTTTTAAATTCAGCCATAAATTCAAATTCTAACCATCCATGCCAGATGCGTTGAATCTAGCATCCTGTTTTCCTCTTCCCCGTACCACAACCGAATAACTGTATTTTTTATGAATAGAACATTTAACTGAACCCCATGCACACCAAGACTAGAGGTCTCAGTTGAAAAGTAAATATTTTGTTTCAGTAGCACCTCACAAGTTCCACCAACCAGATGGAAAATGTTGCAATGGAATGCCACCTCCAGCAATTAATACAATATGCTCAAAATATATCATCTTTGCTTCATCACACAAGGGTCAAAATCCAGGACTACATAACAATGCTGTGGGAGTAATTTAGTTGTTTCAAAGTGATGGCTCACTAGAATGTTCTCAAAAGCGATTAAGGCATTAAAATGCCCACAATGGAAATAAACATTATTTGCAAGCATTCCTTGGTTGGGCACAGCGCAAATTTGTCTGTTATGCCTTTCCAGCTGCCTCAGCCATATCATACCCATCGACTGTATTGATGCAATTTGTTGGAAAAACAGAACCACCCACTGCTCCCTCCCCCCCCCCCCCACCTTTTCCTGCAAAAATTATTCCTGTGTCAAATTTCACAAGTTAGGCAAATTAATGAAAACCAGGGTTAACATTAAGCTGTACATCCAGATTCAGACCACGCAACAACTAACGGCCAGCAGAAAGGATATTCCCACCATTAAATGTTATAATTGGATAATAGTATGCAGGTGTTTTCCTGAACAGGAATTAGCCGCAGGGGTGGTACTGCCAGCATAACACACTTACCCCTTTCTGTGCCCCACAGTGGAAATTAACTGCCTCCTTCCTTTGTGGAAAAATCCTTAGTTGAAGAGCTCTTCCAGAGATCCCAGGATGCAGGCATTCCCTCAGAGTAAAGCTGACCCAGCTCGGCGACATCACACAGAAGGCTCCAAGTGCAGCACACCCAAAGGCTGGGCAGTGGTTGGTCCATTTTACCTTCTGACTGAAACTGAAGCTCCCTTTTAAGCGTGGTGCCCTCCGAGTTTTGCTGTGTTAATAGAAAAAGACTTCGCTGAGGACCCCCATGGAGCAGCACTTCAACAAAGGGATTTTCCACAAAGCTAGAAAGTGGCTTAAAGGTGAAATGATGTGGGGCAGGCATGACAATAAAGACCCAGACAATCTCATTTACCCCCTCCCCTCCCCCACCCCCCTCCTGTTCCCAAAGCTACGGAGCCCTAATACTCTTTTTATACAAGGATTTATTGTGGTCAAAAGTACAGATAAATTGAACTAAACCAACTGTTGAAATTATTATGAATGTTTACCTGATCTGTGGGGATTTTAGTTTCTTGTGAAACTGCCTCGCGAAGTTTGATCACTGTACCCGACAATGGAACAGCTACTCCTATTCTCATGCAATGTGAACATTTCCCTTCGTAAACCACGGTGATGTTCAAAGGCCTGGAAAAGAGACAAGTTAAAGTTATGTCCAGTCAGCAATAACTGAATTACAATCAGGATTAGTATATGGTTATATATCAGGTCTAAGCAAAATGATTCAAATGTGTTGCTGACGATAGGAATGCCAAAAGGGGACAGCTGCCCCAGTGCCACCAACTTCCATTCAACCCATCTTTTTCACCCTAGCCCACAGAATTTATTAACATGCCCTTACCCATTGTGTTATAATCCCATTCTCCTGATTCCACATGGTACAATATATTCCAATCCTCCTAAACATCCTATTCCAAACGTTCTGTGGCCCCTTGCAACTCAAATAGACCTAGCTGAAGTCCTACAATAGATGATTTACAGGAAAACCATTTTTGCTTTGTCTCACCCTCTCTACATCGTTCCCAGGAATGGGATGTTATTGCTGTCATCCGAATCCTTGACTGTGCAGAACTCAATAGAATTATGTGACTGCCTCAACAAAATGAAGGGAACATGCCCAATGAACATCCTGTGGTGACAGGATGCCTGGAACTTTGGTTTGTTTAATTTCTCTATTCCACCTTAAAATAAACTTCAAAAACACAAGGGCTTGATGACGGTATGCACAAACATTTGCATTAAAGAACAACTATCTGAAAAAAAGATTTGAATCAGAACTATAAATATTTCTTCATCCAAGGAGAGAGTAAATCACATTCTTCAAGTTGCAAGTACTGGATTAACATATAGAATAAAATCCTTTGGATAAAAATATTATGAGACCACACAATGCTTAATATCTAACTGTTTTACCACACATTAAGAAATACACCAATTATGCCTGTGGTTGCCATCATAAAATACTTAACCTTACTCTCTCCCTCCCATTTTAATGTCTACTAAAATAGTTATTTCACAGTTATGTATTCCCTTCTGGTGATGGCATGGATTGCATTGTACAACTTTCTTGTACTAAAGATTTATTTTCTAGCCTGCGAGCAATAAATTCCAAAGAGTGCAAACATAAATGTATCAATATGTCACAAGAAGTTGAAGCATCTGAAATCCATACAATAATATGTGCCATACATGATTTAAAAGAGCGCCATATTACTGATTAGATGGTGATGCCACTGTATTAAAAGGCACATTTCATTATGGCAGTACGTTCTTGCAGCCATTAGTCCTGGGCTGTGGTCAAACAGTCTGAAAGGGCAACAATGTGTTTTACAGGCCACTGTGAGCCAGCAGAATAGACTTGTAAAGAGAGAGGTGTTTCCACATGCCTTCACGGCTTCCATAACACCAGGTCCCTCGATACCACGGTATTTGTAATAAAAGCCCATCGGCAAGGAGATGGTTCTGAAAAATAATCTGCATCTACTTCTATGGGTGGGAAATGGAGGAGATTTTAAAAACATGCTCTGAGGAGATTGAATCCAGGACTCGTCAAAACCTGTGAGCAAGAGTGGAGATTTTAATTGCCGTAATGATTGATGTATTTGCATTTATTGCCAGGAACACAAACCTGCCTTCATCAATGGATTTGTGGTGGAGAGGGTCAATAACTTCAGGTTCCTGGGCATGCATATCTCTGAAGGTCTATACTGGGTCCAACACATTGTTGCAGTCACAAAGAAAGCCCTTAAAGTCTCTCATTTGGTACGTTGACAAATTTACACTAACTACGACAAGATTCCACCACAAAGTGCATCTGCCCCCTCCCCTTCCAGCATTCTGAAATGGCCATGCCCCTTGCAACTCCCTTGTCAGCTTGCATCTCAGCATTGCTCCTACACAGAACCACGTTCAGCTGTACAAAGCAACCTTGATCTAAGCAAAACAAACATGTACTGTTTAAATGTATTCCATATATTTTTCCTCCACATTTATGTCAGCAGCTTTAAATTCTGTAAGTAACAAACTTGGGTGGATAGGAATGTTTAAAGCCTTGTCCCAAAACTGCAACATGCTTTTACTTCCATATACGGGCGATGTAACACCTTCCTTTGGAGAGTTTATATTTTGGGGAGAGAGAGAGAGAGAGAGATAAAGGCATTCAGGAAAAAAAACCCTCAGCATTCCTAATTTTGCTCTGAGACATAGCAGGCCGTTCAACATTAAACAGATGTGCTTAATCAACAACAATTATGATGCCAGTGAGAACTGCAAGTAGCACACCAACACAAAAAAATGACCTGCCTTTTGGCCGTTTTCCAAATTCATGGATCACATGCAAAAGTCCCAATGCAATCATGTTACACTGCATCCATTCACAATCCGAATGAGTCCACACTTTTTTTTTTCTCCGAGTTTCTTTTCATACGCTTAATAATTGCATTCTTTACCCAACTGAGAGCACTGTGTACTAGTTTATCCAAGCAACCCAAGTAAACTTCAGCACTCTATATTGATGTATGTAAACATTCATCTGTAAACAATGCACCCGTCAGACTTTTAAAAATGATTCCACCTGGTGTGGTTATCCCAGAAGACTATAATGGCCAAGAAACTTGCAATATGATATTATTGCATGGCATCTGGCTGGCCCAAGGCATCAGCATTCTTTCTGCTCTTCCCCTCCAATATTGTTTCCTTCATACACAGGAAAATTCCAACAGATTCATTCTTCCGGACTGAAATTTTATCTGTACATTTACACCATTGAATAACAATAAACACACTGCTCAGCCCTAACCTTGAAGAGAAGGCAATGCATTTTAATAATTGCAGATCAGACCTTTGACCTCACTTCCCTGCCTGATCCACACAGCTTGACAATATACACTGCTCTATAATTCAAAAAGCTATGTCCTGCTATGAATTTACTCAATGCTCAGATTCCACAATTAGGATAAAAAGGAACAGAAGGCTGTGGGCATAAATGGATATTTTAAGGCAGAGATAGATAGATTCTTGATTAGCATGGGTGTCAGGGGTTATGGGGAGAAGGCTGGAGAATGAGGTTAAGAGGGAAAGATAGATCAGCAATGATTAAATAGCGTAGACTTGATGGGCCAGGTGGCCTTATTTTGCTCCTATCACTTACGAACATGAAAACTCCAAAGATTCTCAACCCCAAGAGAAGAATTTTCTTGCAATCTTAAGCGAGTGGTTTTTCATCGTGAGACTGGCAGCCTAGTTCTAAATCATCCAACAAGGTAAATAACCTCATACCATTCACCTCCTCAGAATCTTACATTTCAATTAGATCATTCTTGCAAACATAGCAGTAAGACCCAATTTGCTCAATATTTTCCCAAAAGACGACCAGTTTATTCGGGGAACAATGATAGATAGAAAGCAACTCTTCTCAGTGGGTAGATTAATACCAGAGAATATAGATTGAGATAACTGACTAACCAATATGATAGATTCAAGCAGAAATATTTATCTGTAACTGATTATGATGGTGTAGAATTAATTGTTTGAAAAGTTGGTGGATGCACATTCATCAGAGGGAATAGATGCATGCCCAACAAACAGAAACTTGCAGGGGTATTGGTCAAATTCACAGAGTTATGCAGCATGGAAACAGGTCCTTTGGCCAACTCATCTGCACTAAGTTGCTGAACTGAGCTTGTTCCATTTGCCTGGGCCTGCCCCTATGCCTTCAAATGACCTATCTGTGTAACCACCAATCTATTTTAAATGGTGTAATTAATTATACCTAGTTCTACCACTTTCGTTGGCAGTATACGTATCACCATCTGTGTGGAAAAAGCTGCCCCTCCGATTCCTTTTAAATCTTTCGACTCTCACCTTAAATATATGCCTTGCTCTGGGGAAAATAATGTGGCTGTTCATCAGCTAGGCCTCTCAATATTTTATATGCCTCAATAAGGTCAGCTCTTAAGTCTTCTACACTCCAGGGAAAAAACAAATCTTAGCCTATCCAGTCTCCCCTTATAACTCGAACCCTCCAGTCCCAGTAACATCGTAAATCTTAGAACATAGAGCAGTACAGCACAAGAACAGGCCCTTCGGCCACAATGTCTGAGGTGAACATGATACCAAAATCACTATCTACCTGCACATAACCCATATCCCTCCATTCCACGCATATCCACGTGCCTATCCAATGCCGTCAACATATCTGTTTCAACCACCACCCCCGGCACTGCGTTCCAGGCACTCGCCACCCTCTGTGTAAAACTTGCACTGCACATCTCCTTTAAACTTTGCCCCTCTCACCTTATAGCTTTCCCCTATAGTATTTGATTTTTCCATTCTGGGAACAAGTTTCAGACTGTGTACCCTATGTCCGCCAGTCATAATTTGATTTACGTATCAGGTCTCCCTGCAATCTCTGGCATCCCAGAGAAAACAAACCAAGTCAGTCCAACCTCTCCCTGTAACTAATACCCACTAACCCAGGCATAATTCTGGCAAATCTCCTCTGCACTCTTTCCAAAGCCTCCACATCCTTCCAGTAATGGGGCGACCAGAACTGCATACAATACTCCAAATGCAGCGTAACCAAAATCCTATAAAACTGCATCATAACTCCCCTGTCCTATGAATGCAAGCATACCACAGGTTTTTGTTACAACACTATCTACTTGTGTTGGCACTTTCAGGAAGTTAGACTTGGACTTCAAGATTCCCCCTGTATATCAATGCAGTTAAGGGTCATGTCATTAATTGTATATTTTCCCCTTACAATTGACCTCACACTTCAACACCTCACACTTGCTTGAATTAAACTCCATCTGCCATTTCTCTGCTGATTTCTGTAGCTAATCTATGTCCCGCTATATACCAAATCAATATGACTAAATCATTATTAATCATAATCGTTTTGCATCCTTTTTAGTTTCATGACCTCAAGAGTGGGACTAAATGCATACTGCAGGCATGACATTCTCTGTGCTCTCCTGATATAGCTGGCAGTGTCCTGAAATTAACTCTCCCACTCCATCTCCCTGGCATTGGACCACTTTAAACCCTCTACTTCTGCCTTGGATGCAATGCAATCAGTATCAACAACATTTGGTAATGTCACTTAGATATTCTGCAGGATTGATAGAGGCCTTGAATTCTAAGAGTAATAGCTGTAACCAAAATTCATACCGGGTCTGAAGGGGAGGGATAGGCAGAGAGATGCAGAGAAATGGGTCAAAGGTGTTGCTCTGTTTTTGACAATGGGGACATGTCAACGAAGACCTAAAATAGAAAAATAAGAGAAACAAAAGACATTTAGATGTCAATCTATTAAGGATTTCTCCAACACAGACAGACATTTAGGGTCTTACAAAAACTTCAGAATTCTAAATTGAATCTAGAAATTGTACTGCAGTAAGCAAAGGGGTTTTTTTTCTGGGCCTTCAAAACCAAAGTCTTCAGAAGGAGAGATTTGAGAGGGCGTGGTTAATCTGTGATTTAAAAAAATATATCATTATTCATTCACAGCATCTGGGTGTCATTAATAAGTCAGCCATATTTATCATACTGAATTTTCGTCGGAGGCACCACCACTGCTAATCCTCTATGTTATGGTATTCTCATAAAATCATTGGATGGGAGGTTCCAGGATTTGGGCCTATTGACAATGAAGGTTCATCACAAAGTTTTAGAATGATCTGAGACATGGAGAAGGTACCAATGACAATGGCAACTGCTGCCTTTGCCATCTGTGCAGAGCAGTTCTTGGATAGGGAGGTACCCGTCACAGTTGCTTCTTGCATTATTTGGATGATGTCAAATATAGCCACACTCAGCCAGTGGTACAAGCAGATTATGTTTAAGGTGGTGCTTCAGGTGCCAAACAAGCCAATTACTTTGACGGAGATGCTGTTGAGCATCTTGAGTATTGCTGTTGATACATATTTTTCTAATGACCAGATCCTTTAATTTTAAAGGTTATTGCTTGATATATTATCCTATCCAAGATAATAAGTGTAAACATGCGTTGTTTCAAATAAGACCATGGATTTTTTTTGGCATTCACCCAAGAGAGGCGGGACCTCTGTTTAGCGGGTCCCTTAAATGGCACCTGTTTCGGTGCAGCATTCCCTCAGCACTCCACTGAAATGTCAGTCTGCATCCCAAGATCATTTAACTCAGAGGGGAGGCCCTCTGAGCCCTGACAATGCACATGGAGCAGCACAAGAACAGGAGTTTAAACCAACTCTCAGAACTAATGCAGGATTTTTCAGATGCAAGCAAAATATCAAGTATCATACACTGAACAAGTATATCCTAGGCATCCAAAGGCATTCCAGGTACAGCAACAATTTACTGCTGAGTATACCAATACATATAGTGACATCATACTTTCACCTCTGTTGAAAAACTGGTCCTTGAGAGGGAGGTTATGATTATCCAACATCAATACATCAAGAGGAAAATATATTTTAATTGTACAGAATCCTTCACAATATCCAAAGGAATTATGCTTTAAGTGCAGATACTATTGCAAAATACCAAAAGTACTGAAAAGGTTTTGGAATATTTTTGACATACAAAATATTGAACCCTACAATTTTGTCTTTCACTTTAAACTCTAATACGCACCTATACTGTGCTTGAAAGAGCTCCTGTATAAAGCTGCTCCTTGCTGGGAGAGCTGGCCCTTCACACAACCCATCCTCGGTTAACGGAGGCTGAATTAAAAAAAAGTTACTGTAAGATATTCCATACAACAAAATCAAATTTTCTGCGACTCATAATATAAAATTAGCAACAAGACAAATGCTAGCGCAACTTAACACCAGGTTTATTATTGCTAGATTAAGTTAGAATTAACTTTTGTTCACCTAGAAACTCATGAGAAAAAATGGTTTGATAAGTTCGCTCTGCTCGTTACAATAAACTGTTGAAATTTTTAGAAATAGCCAATAAATAATTTAAAAAGTAATTGTTTTAATGTGCACATTTAAAAACTAAAATCATAGGTGTAGAAGCACGGTGTGATGGTTTAGTTATTAAGAATAAAAATATACCACTGATAAGTACATGCCTAGCATCAATTCTTACAAATGATGCTGAAAATGCACAAAAACAGGACAAAATTAAACAAAAATGGGAGAAATGGAAAGAACAAAAATCCAAAAAAAAGCATAATTTCAGGTCAATCAAGTCACCAACCCGTAATGAAAAGCAAACCATGCTGCTGAAAGTATGCTGATAAATTACATCATATGGTCTGTTTATTGCGATTATCCAACTGCTAGCCAAAGACAAGAAGAAACAATGTCAATTCAATGAGCTAATGGCAGTCATTCATATGCCTAGGCTGCAACATTCATAGATACTGCACAGATAAATTCATACTCTCATCCATGGGTAAAAGCATGATTATCAAAGCATTATACAGGCAGTCTCTGAGATGCAAGAGTCCGTTCCGTGTCCTTAGTCGATTCTTTCCTCCCCCCCCCCCCTCACCAGTCAGAAACATTTGATTTCTATAGCCATTCATATATCACCCTGCATAAATGTCCAATCATTATTTTATTTCATCAAATATACACACTAATGCTTCACAGCATACTAATAGAATATTTACTGATTAGGTAATTAATGAATACAATGAAGCATTTTATTATCTTCAAAAATTCCTGAAAAGTTTATGGGAGAAATTGCCCACGGCTGGATTTCCATACGCTAGGTCTTCCGTAACACGGGGTGCCCCTGTATTTGGAAGCGTAGAAGTTCAGCCGCTTGCGTTTGATTTTTTTAAATGAAAGGATACCATTAAAGACACTGCCCGTCCTTACAATTTCAACTTTGCTCATACGTGCAACCATTTGTAATTGTAAGCAAAAACACTCACAGATCCTTAGAGATGCATTAACCCAAACAAAAGTGGGAACGGAAGCACATTAAGGGCTATCCTAGAACACTTTTCCTCTCTCCTTCTCCATTCAATTTCTGAATATTAGTAAGCAATTTTGTTTTGTTTATTAAAAGCGATAACATCGAATTAGATTATATTGCAAAATTAAATATTATTCTTTTACTTTTGGCAGAGGAGAGAACAGGCATTGCTTGAGATATTGCATAAAAGCACTCCGAGTCAGTTTGGTCTCAAATTTTCAATTAATTCTGGACCTCTGAAGTAACGGTTCTTTCCACAGATGCTACTTGATCTGCTGAGTGTTTCATGCATTTTTTGCTTTATTTTAATTTTTATCTATACTTTGTAGCAGATGAAAATCAATATTATATAGAATAAATAAATCCTAATTATCTTTAAGAAATTAGTCACCTGTGATCCTGGACTGTTGAAAAGTAATCGGGGTCAAAAATAAAATGAAATTCACACACCAATGGAAGATACCCACACCACAGTAAGCATATATTGCAGCCACCTGCCTGCTCTTGATTGCCGTACAAGGCTGGAGACAAGAAAATACATTGCGTAAGATTTGCCAATTCTTTTTTTTCTTTAAAAAATTTAAACAAGCTTGAGTGACAGAATTGTGACTTTGGCAAGAGGTATATTAGTCATGCACAGAGCAGTGTTGTATCCTGTATAATGGAGCAATACTTAGAAGATAATAGCTATAGTCTGTTGCTGAGAACTTCCGAGCATGTGTGCTATATATCTCTCTCTCCTCATTCTCTCTCACGGAAAACATATTTGCCTATTCCCTCATTCTTCAAGCTGCTCCTTGAATGAAACCCTCAGTAATTGTCTAGCATGCCATAACAAATGTCACTCACATTAGCAAGTATGGCCCTTTGAATGTTTCAATCTCCTTTGTTTCTTCTCATTCTCACTTATGTACAGCAGCAGTTTTGAAGCTCTAAATATTTCCTGTGCCATATTTTATTTGCACTAATATATTTAATAAACTTGTTCTGTCACATGTTATCTGCCCATTTCCAATCGAATATAATCTAAATTAATGGTACTCCGTCATATTCTGCAAGTTTTAACTACAAGAATTTTCTTTGTGCTTACTTTGTAATCAGCATTATTTTTGACTAATGCTTTGCTTTTCAACCTTACATCTTTTTAATATGGAGATGTATTTGCTCTATAACACTGTTTCAGGACAGCAACGATATTAAGAGAAATATATCAGGGATACTTTAAAATAGCTTCATACATCTAAAACATCTCACTATTTAAGTTGTTTAAGAAGGAACTGCAGATGCTGGAAAATCGAAGGTACACAAAAAAACTGGAGAAACTCAGCGGGTGCAGCAGCATCTATAGAGCGAAGGAAATAGGCAACGTTTCGGGCCGAAACGTTGCCTATTTCCTTCGCTCCATAGATGCTACTGCACCCGCTGAGTTTCTCCAGCTTTTTTTGTGTACCATCACTATTTAAGTTGATCCCTACTCTCTTTTCTGCCTATATTTCCACCACACGTCGGTTTACAATGTAAAGGAATTGCAGGGTATTTATGTAATAGAATCGCCCTATGCCAAACTCGGAACGTACAAGGGTAGAGCATTTTCAATCTCTAATCTAGAAAGGTTCTTGCAATCGAGTATTTTGGGCATCTCACCATAATTAATAAAAATCCAATAGTAGTCTATTTGCATACTCAATAGAGTGCAAGGAATGACAAGCAAGAAATGGGGAATTCTGTGGCTATCATCCCACCAGCACCAAGAAATAAAAAACAAAAAACATGTAATTAAAGAAAAACGGGGGGGAGAATTCCAGTTGCATCAGCAAACGGAGAGCAGCCATTTAAGGTGTTTGGCAAAATAATTAGAAGAGAAACGCTTGGAAGAAGCAAATAAACTGGATAAATACTTCAGTCCTACTATAAAATTTGCTGAGCCAAATGATCTGCTTTACAGTGGTAATCAAAATAGATATATGTTTAAGAAGGACCTGTAGATGCTGGAAAATCAATTTCAGACTGAAGAAGGGTTTCGACCCGAAACGCTGCCTATTTCCTTTGCTCCATAGATGCTGCTTCACCCGCTGAGTTTCTCCAGCATTTTTGTCTAGCCCAAATATATAAATATATTTGAAGTTTGTTCCATTTTCGAATAACTAAATTAATCATACCTTGGCAGGAGGCCTCCCATTTGGTAAAACAAGATTGTTCAGGTCTTCGTGGACTCTGTCAAGAAGCCACAGGAGGAACTCTTGAGCATCATGTTGTGAATTGCCACGATACTGGAAAGCATTCTTGGATACAACATTCTAAACACAAACAAAAATATACAAGTTTATACGAGAAAAAATATTTTACATTTACATTTCTCAATCAGGACACCCGATTATTTAGAAGTTGTCATTGTCTCAGCATTGCAATGCACCGCTGATCCCCGCAAAATCCAAATTATCTATTTTAGCAATTGGAAATCTAAGGGTAAGCAGAAAACACAAAAAAAAAACCTCTTGCATTAAACCAAATATGATGAGAGGGTTTATTTAAATGTCTTTAACAACTTCATAAGAATTAAGGTGAAATGAGAAAATATGGAACCTAAATATTCTTAGAAGGCATAACAGAGAGAGGCAAATGGAGATTTAAACACAAGGCTTAAGGAAGTAAAGCAATCATACACACACAGAGTGCTTTGACTGAGATTAACACGGTCAAAGTTACCATTACTTTACTTAACTGCTTGGTAAATTACATAATACAATGGCTTACAATGGCCTGTTTCCTTTATCATCTTTATTTTTATGCATTTCTTTCATTCATTGTTCTTTATCTCTCCACATCACCGTCTACATCTCTCGTTTCCCTTATCCCTAACCAGTCTGAAGAAGGGTCTCAACCCGAAATGTCACCCATTCCTTCTCTCCAGAGATGCAGCCTGTCAGTTACTTCAACTTTTTGTGTTCAAGAAGGAACTTGACTTGACTTGTGTTCAAGAAGGAACTGCAGATGCTGGAAAATCGAAGGTACACAAAAAATCTGGAGAAACTCAGCGGGTGCAGCAGCATCTATGGAGCGAAGGAAATAGGCAACGTTTCGGGCCGAAACCCTTCTTCAGTCTCCAGCTTTTTTGTGTACCTTCAGCTTTTTGTGTCTATCTTCAGTTTAAACCAGCATCTGCAGTTCCTCTTAGACATAATAGTTATTGAAATGGTGCAAATGAAGTTCAGATGCATATAGAAAAGACAACATTAAACAAATCAATTACTTAACTACATGTGGACTTTAATATTAATAAGCTTGCTATTTGAGACAATCAGTGAATTCTGCTATTCTGGCCAAACTGATATCTCTAACCAAAACAAATCCTTCCTTCTCATTAACCATTTGTTGGAACATCCCATGAATCAGTTGACTGAACCATGAAGCTACGGGAAATGTAGCCTTCCCTCGGTCATAACACCCACGTCCCAAGCACCAAAACAAAAGAAACCCAGTGAAGAACAGTGTTTCAATTATTGCAAGAGCTATCTGATGAATTGGTCTAAATGACAGTTATGGAGAATGCATGGACACGTGGCATCAAGTGCCACCCATGAGCCAGTGCATTCCAGGAAACAGACATTTCAATTTAAACAAAAAGTAAATTGGGAGAAACAAAATACAGTGCTGGAGCATTGCTGGAGAACATGGATAGATGACGTTTCGGCTTAGGACCTTTCTTCAGACTGATTGGTAGCTGGAAAAGAGAAGGGGCAGGACCCAGCCTGGTAAGTAACAGGTGGATACAGGTGAGAGAGGCGGTTTCATAGGCAGTTGAACAAAGGCCAGAGATGAAAAGACAAATGGTGTGATATAAGGAAAGAAGAAGAGCTAATTGTAAAATAAATAGACTGATGTAGAAACAAGAAACTGCAGGTGCTGATTTACAAAAAAAAAACACAAACGTTTGGAGTAACTCAGTAGGTCACGCAGCACCTCTGGAGAACATGGAAAGGTGACATTGAAAATTCAATGTTTATACCATTGAATTGCAAGCTTCCTGCCAAACCGCCCGCACCCAGATACTTTCCCCAGCAACCACAGGAGATCCATCCAGGGATCCCACAATGCCAGCAGTCCTTCCAAATGAGACAGAGGTTCACATGCACCTCCTCTAACTTCATCTACTGCATTACTGATCTGGCCTCTTTTACATTGACAAAGCATAGAATAGGCAACTGTTTTGCTAAACAATTGCATTCGATCTGCCTAGGCCTGCTGGATCTCCCGGTTGCTAACCATTTAACTCCCTTTATAAACCCACCCCCTTTCTTTCCTCTGCCCCAGCTGGATTCACACACATTTCTCCCCTTACCAGTTTTTCCCCTTCCCCACCCCTTTCTACCTATATTCCTTTGCCTTCACAATTCGCATCTCCTGTCCTTATCTCCATACCTCACACTTTTTGTCTGTCTCTGGCCTTTGTCCAACCATCTGGCAATTAACCTCCCACTCCTCCTCAGCCGCATCCATTTATCACTTACTGGATTTTGTCCTGGCCCCACCTCTCTTCCAACTCCCCTCACCACTACAATCAGTCTGAAAAAGAATCCTGACCCAAAAAGTCACATATCCGTGTTCTCCAGTGATGTTGCCTGAACCGCTGTGTTAAGGGCTGTCCCACTTGGGCATCATTTACGTGGCATCATTTATGCTTCCCAACGCAGGATGCGTGCATCGTGACGCACGCAAGGTGCGTCGTGACGTAGGCAGTGACGTGCGGCGCTCCAGGATTTTGGGATGTACAAAATCTTTGCGCGCTACCTGTGTGACGCACAAATGACGCCCATGTGGGACAGGCCCTTTACTCTTTCTAATCCAGCACTGCAGTTCCTCGTTTCTCCACATGTGCAACCTGTTTTATAGATTTATATAATCATTCATACAAATATTCATGTTGACCATCAATTCACAGTGCAGCACAGTGGCGCAGCAGTAGAGTACACCGCCAGAGACCCAGGTTCAATCCTGACTACGGGTACGGTCTGAACAAAGTTTGTAAATTCTCCCCGTAATCTGCATGGGTTTTCCCCAGGATCCCCGTTTGCCCCCCACACTCCAAAGACGTACACATTTGTAGGTTAATTAGACCGGTAAAATTATAAATTGTCTCTAGTGTGTGTGGATAATGTTACTGTGTACGGATAGCTGGTCAGAGTGGGCTCGGTGGGCCGTAGGGCCTATTTCCGTGCTGTATCTGTAAAACTAAACTAAGTAACCATTCACACCAAATTCCCACTAATCCCATTGTATTCTCCTCAGTCCCATCAACTCCTTCCAGATTCTACCATGCAAATAAACTAAGGAATACCTTACTGTGGCCAATTAATGTTTGGGACATGAGTGGAAACTGAAGCACTCAGAAAAAACCTATGGGAGACCACAGGGAGAGCACGCAAACTCCACATATAGAGCACTGGAGGTCTGGATTAAACCTGACTCTCTGGTGCTTTGAGGCTGCAGCATCACTGGCATTGTCACTGTACCATTGTTTCTTTATCCCCATCACCCCGTCGCGACTCTTCCAAGCCACTGCCACTCAGTCCATCCCCCATCTCCCCCCTAAAATGTGGTAATCTGAATCTGGATTACTGATAGTGTCTGCAACTATCGCGTTCATTAAAAGGTTTCTTCTTCCACTTTCAAAATCATTTCATTAATCTTGGATACACAAAAAAGCTGGAGAAACTCAGCGGGTGAGGCAGTATCTATGGAGCGAATGAGTGGGCGACATTTCGGGTCAAGACCCTTCTTCAGATTAATCTTGTATCGTTTGTCAATCATCCAAATTCCAGAAACAGATTTCCTCTATTGCTTCTAATAATAGTAGCTCCACAACTTTGAAAAAAATTGTTCATATGGATCAAAGTTATCTGCAGGACAAAGTTAACGGTTAAATATAGAGGAGATATGATCTAGCGTCTTGTGCAACAAGATACTTCCTGAGTTCCTATGATTGCAGGAATGTTGATAGAACATTCCTGGACAGCTGGTCAAGGATATGTAATGCAGGATGTAGGATTAGACTAGACATGCTGGAATTTGATTCAAGGCTGCACTGGGTAACTTTGCCAAACTTCTAAAAGGATTAGGATTATTTAGTTTTAGTTTTTAGAGATACAGCATGGAAACAGGCCCTTTGGCCCACAGAGACAACGCCGATCAGCGATCCCCGTACACTACTATCCGACACACGAGGCAAAATTTACAATTTTTACTAAGGCTAATTAACCTACCTGTATATCTTTGGAATGTGGGAGGATACCGGAACACCCAGAGAAAACTCACGCGGTCACGGGGAAGAAACTACAAACTCCATACAGATAGCACCCGCAGTCAGGATCGAACCCGGGTCTCTGGAGCTGTAAGGCAACAACTCTACCACCGTGCTGCCCCTATGCTTTGTTCATATTACAAATCAGTTTAACAAGCCAAATTGCTTTGTTTATTCCACTCAAAGTTAAACATTTATTTTCTGTGTATCTTGCATTCATTTCATAAAGAATGGTGAGCCATCTTATCACAGCATTCCTCAAATAAAGGTACCATTATAACTACAATGTAGTTATATTGGTGTTCCAGAATTTAGAATTTGTAGTGGAGGAACTGCAATAGGAAGGCTGCACGGCAGTCGAGGTCATGACCCGTGAAGCGTACTGTTGCCACGCAACGCCATCTGGAGTACAAGTGGTGAACGTCACGGTACAGCAGGGTGGTGGGGGGTGCCGGTGCAGCGCGGTCAGTGACTCTGGGTGGGCGGAAGGACCAGATTGTCCCCAACTCTGCTGCAGCTGACGGGGACGTTGCCGAGTTTTCGTCCCCGTGTGTCCACTGCCTGGAGCCGCGGCCCCGCTCCACCCGGCCCCGTGGGTCAGGGTTGCCGACCCACAGCCCGTGACAGTGCGGCCGCACAGGGGGAGACGGGGCCGTGGCCGGACAGCGCTGACCCCGGCAGGGAGAGTGGGGGCTGTCCCGAGGGATGCGCTCCTTCGGGCCGCTTACACCTTGGTGCTCGGGTTCAAAGCAAAGATACTAGAGCATTTGGTTCAGAGCGCTCAGTCACCCTCCACAATTATTTACAGCGCAATCATTGACCATTCCGGTGATTCTTAACAGGTAAGAAAGTACGTGTTTCATGTGTTAACAGTGTATGCCAGAGGCTGCCATGTCCTCCAGAAGGATTGAGCTGCTCGGTGCATCACGCCCTTGGACCCGATGACCTTGCGTGCAACCCCCCACCCCCACCACACACACACACGCGTCCAGCAGGCGTGTGATTTTAAGGGAACTGCAAGTGGTGACATTTCGAAGCATTTGCTGCCCAGTACTCTTGGTAACAAGCATTGTATGTTTTGTAGGTGCCCTCACTTTATGCTATATCTACTACAGCCTTGGTGTAATTGCTATGGGTAATGAGTCCTTAGGTCTACAAATGGGCTGCCAATTAAAAAGACTGCTTTGTACTGATTGATGACAAGCTTCTAATGATATTGAGGTTGCACTCATCCAAGCAAGCGTAGGGTATTCCCTTACACACTCGACGACGTGCCTTGTAAATGATGGAAATATCTGGCAGTGTCGAGAGGTGAACCGACCTCCCACAGGATATCCAGTCTCCGATTTGTTATTTAAATAATATTTACACAGCTGGTCCAGTTGTATTTCTAGTTAATGGTGATTGCAGGATGTTGATGGTGGGGTATTTGACAACAGTAACACCACTGAATACAAATTGTTTAAGAAGGAACTGCAGATGCTGGAAAAATCGAAGGTAGATAAAAATGTTGGAGAAACTCAGCGGGTGAGGCAGCATGTATGGAGCAAAGGAAAAGGTGACGTTTCGGGTCGAGACCCTTCTTCAGACTGATGTGTGACCACCGAATGCAAATTTAAGTAGTTATACACACTTCTGGTGTCCTGTATTATCCATAGTAGAGATTATGATGTCACTAAAGCCTACAAAAAATACTTACAGAGTTTAATGAGTTGAATGCAGGGAGATTATTTCCCCTGGCCAAGTCTAGATACATCTGCTACAGTCCCAGAACAAAACGTTACGACTGACATGTTGAGATATTTCTTCATGTGGCAAATCTTGGCATTCTCGATCTCCGAGGGCTCCGAGTTGAGTTCATTCAAACAGATTGAGCGGTATAGTGGCACAGCAGTAGAGTTGCTGCCTTACAGCGCCAGAGACCTGGGTTCAATCCTGACTACTAGTGCTGTCTGTACAGAATCTGTACATTCCGCCTGTGACCACGTGGGTTTTATCCAGATGCTCCAGTTTCCTGCTACACTCCAAAGACGTGCAGGTTTGTACGTTAATTGGCTTCGGCAAAATTTTTAATTGTCCCTAGTATGTAGAATAGTGTTAGTATACAGGATGATTGCTCCTCAGTGTGGACTTGGTGGGCCAAAGGGCCCGTTTCTGCGCTGTATCTAAAGTCTAAAGATACCAAAAGATTTCTGTAAATTAAAAAAAATCAAGAGATATGTGGATAGTGCAGGAAAATGGTGCTGAAATAGATTATTAGACTATAGGCAACATAGGCTTTAAGGTCAGATGGCCTACTCCTCCTGCTCTGCCTTCTTATGTTACATCCAATTTCTCAAACATCTCCAAAATATTGCTCGGTCATGCTACATTTAAGCATGCTTTGTTCAGTTGCTAACCGGTTGCAAATGAAATAAAAAATGCACAGGCGTTAGCGAACATTCCCACTTCAGATTTGATAGAAGGAAAATCAATAACAGAGCAGTTGATCATGTGAGCTTGGGGCACTGCCCATAGTAACTCATCAAGCTTATCCTGGGACTGAGGGTCTGAGCTATTGGGAGAGGTCAGACAGGCTAGGACTATTCCTTGGAGCAAAGGAGGATTAAAGGTGATCTTATAGAGGTGCATAAAATCATGAGGGTAGGGTAGATGCAGTCTTTTACTCAGAGTAGGGGAATCAAGAACCAGAGGACAGAATTAGTGAGATGGGAAAGATTTAATAGGAAACTGAGGGTCAACTTTTAAGAGGAATTTGGACAGGTACATAGATAGGAAAGGTTTAGAGCGATAAGGGCTAAATGCAGACGTGTAGATGGAACACCCTGGTTGGCATAGACAAGCTGGGCCGAGGGGCCTGTTTCCACACTGTATGACTACGAGTCTCTGAGTAACTCAGCAGGTCAGGCAGCATCTCAGGAGAACATGGATAGACGACGTTTCAGGTCGGGATGTTTCTTCAAACACAAAACGCCCCGAACCGACAAGAAAAAAATCCAAGTTTGTCCAACATCTTATAGCTATTAGGCTCTAATCCAGGCAGTACCCTGGTAAGCCTCTTCTGAACAGTCTCCAAAGTCTCCATACCCTTCCTGTAATGTGCCAATTAGAACTAAACACAACACTCCAAATGTGGCCCTACCTTACCATACTCAATACCCAACCTATAAAGCCAAGCATATCATTCGCCTTCTTTACTCTATCTATCAATGTTGTTACTTTTAAGGAGCTATGGACTTGGGCACCAAGATCCTTTTGTACAATAATACTGTTAGGGGTCCTGCCATTAACTGTATACTTTCCCTTACATTTGTCTTCTACAGGTGCAACACCACACACCAGTCCAAATTAAACTCCATTTGCCAGATCTTGTCCATATCTGGAGCGGAACTTTGTATATCCTGCTTTATCATTGGACAGCTTTCTTCACTGCCCACAACTCTTACCTATTTTTGAATGCTCTTTAAGAGACCCAACACCACCTCAAAATCTCAACACCACCTTGATCATAAAATGCACTGGCACATTAGTATACCCCAAGCTGATCTCACTATCCTCCATGTTCTTCTCCCTATAATACCAATATAAAGTACTCATTTAGTACCTTGCCTACATCCTGACTAAGCATACATTTCCGACTTTAATCTTGAGTGATCTTACCCACTCCTTAATTTCCCTCTTGATTCTAATACATGTGCAAACTGCCTTTAATCAGAGTTCCCAATAACATTTCAAGGCCCCATCTGCCGCGACACACACCCCCTTCCCCCTCCACAAAACACTGCTGAAGTGCTTCCCTGTTTTCTTTATATTCCTCAATTATGAATATAACCCACTCAAGATCATTGTAGTGTCACACAATATGGAGGGGGGTTGAAAGCTGTCTGTGTCGATATTGCACATTTTTATTGCCCACTGAATTCCTTGTTATAAGTGAAGATGCATTCTTACCGGGATATTTTTCACTCAACAGCAATGATGAGTACTTCAGCTGCGGGATCACTTCTGAGATTTACTTTGGAAAAGCACAATCTCTTAAGTGGCCAGCAGCTGCTGGAGACACCCGGCTGTACACATTATTGCTCTCTGGCCTTCAGCTTGAATGGACACTCAAACGTTTAAACACATAACTATAGATAAGAGTTTAATGATATAACTCACAGTAAATAAGAACAGTAATTTAGGTTTACAACTTGCACTTAAATTGCTGGCCCGGTTCAGATGTCTATAAAGTAATTAATTGGAAAACTCTTAAACCTGCTAGATTGGACACTGTAAAAACAGCCACATTATCTGCACATGCATCAATCAATGAGTGTTGAAAAAATAGGGAGACAAGATTTCGCTTTCACATTTTGTTTGCATAATTTTCCCCACACAAATGCTTTAAGAGTATCTAGGTTTTTTTTAAATAGTGATAAATTTTGTAAGACTGAATAAAGCAGTTGCATCAAAGCAGTCTTATTAATTGCCCACCCTCAAACAACCCATGATATTGCTGAAGAGTGAACTGATTTTTTATTCTATTCCTGGTACAAGGCTATGAATTAAGTAGAGGATGGCAGTCCATTCTACTCATTGTACTTTACAAACACTGTTGGGTAAGTGAAGTACTTACACAGGCTCTCATGTCTAATGAAATTGAGATCCTCCATTACGTCACAGATAGTGACACCTTCCCCAAAGGTCAAAAGACTAGATGTAAACCACTCAAAGTGGCTTTAAATTAGGAACTACCTTTGGTCAAGATGGTAACCATAGCATTGCTAGAACAACCAGACACCTATCTTCACTAACCATTCTGTGACGGTCGGCTACCAGAAAACTCGAGTTGCAAAATATTTGATTGCACTGGAGGGGGTGCAGGAGAGATTCACCAGCATGTTACCTGGAATGGAGATATTCAGTTACAAGGGGACACTGGATAGGCTGGATTTGTTTTCCATGGAGCGGAGGAGGCACACTCCTCCCCTTCTGAGGGAGAGAGGGACACCCGAGAGGTATTGGGGGCGGGAACACGTGGATGGGGTAAGTATGAAAAACTTCCCCCCCCATAGTTGGGCTATCAAAAACAAGAGGGCATATACCAAAAGTGGATCCGAGGGGCATTCCTAATCACAGATAAGGGTATCTGTCATACAGTCTCTGTAGAGGTGGTGGAGCACAGACCATCACTAGAAAAGCAGCATCGTGAAAAATACGCAAATTGTCGTGGGATACAAAACTACAAGTGATAGGACAAGCACTGACATGTACAATAATGGGCAATGGGCCTGTTTCTATGACTCTAATATAACTTTAGAAGATGTTTAGACATGCTTGAAGCCAACTGCTCCACTTTGCATAATCCAAGTAGTACTAACTTGCACTAGTGATTTTCAAGCAATTTTGCAACAGAAACAATCACAAACTATGTACCACAAACGATCTATGAATAGTTAACAAGCTGCATTAATTGTGTGTGAAGAAAGGCAAAGCATCAATGTAAAAAAAAAGAATTATACATGGGTTTAAGAGATCAAACAGCAACTGCAGATCAAATGTAAGAAATTATTACTGAAGGCCTGCCACGAGCCAAGGAGAATGGTCCATGGCCTTTTCTTGCCAGCTGCAAGACGAAAATGTAACTTGCTGAGATCTATTTCTGTTATGTGAAATAATATTGTTTTTCATAATATTTTTGTGCTTTTGAACACACAGATGATTCATGACATTTCTGGTTATGGTTTCAAGAATCCACGCATCCTTACCCCCACACCCAACATAAAGTGCAAGTGAAATGAATTTGCCAGCGGCGGTACAATGAAGAATGTATCCAAAATGTCCCCACTGATTCACCAATTTTGGGGGTACTTTACAACAACCAGCACGCAGTCTTTTTTCGGATGTGGGAGGAAACCAGCACGCAGTCTTTTTTTGGATGTGGAGCTCCAGGGGGCAACCCCACGAGTTTTTATGATCTATCATTTGTGGTGTGATAAGATTACTCGTTTAAACAAAAGAGGGTGTGTAATATCTGACCTACATAATACTAGTCATATTTAAACGGTTAATGCGAGGGGAAGGAAGAGCCAGTGAACAACTTGTGCTTCCCTGAACCTTATCAATCACAAACATGCAGCACTCAATCAATATGCATATTGAATATCTTTCTTCCATTCATCCACACATACGAAGTTAAAAATCAATAGATTTTTATTTACTGTGGGCAAAGGTAAATTATCAGCCATCACCTTATTCAATAGCAGAGAAGATACAAGGGGGCAAACAGCTGCTCCAACTTCTTTACATCAACGCCCACATCAGCTAAAGTAGTTTTGCAATACAGGTCAGCATGGTATTGAAAGTAGATCTGCTGCCTCAATGCTCCAGTGACGGGTTCAATGCTGCCTGTGAGAGATTTGCATGTTCTCCCTGTTGACTGATAGGCTTTCTGCAGGTGTTCCAGTTTCCTCTCAAAGTCAAGTCAAAAGTGTTTAATTGTCATATGCACCGGAACCAGAACAAAATTTAAAACATTCCCTCTGCAACTTTTACAGGCATATTAACACAGCACCACACAAATAAATGTACAATAAATGATAAAACAATAAATTATCAGTTCTTCTTATCAAGTCCACATAACAAGATTAGAAATTGTTCAGCCAGAGCAGAACTCACTTCTCGGCATCTGCATGCAATGGAGTCTTGTGCTTCTTGTGCATGGCGGTGGAAAGATTGGTGGAAACAGGGCCGCGACGTGCACGCTCTTTCCTTGACCCTGATTATCGGTTATACCATGTAAACCCAACTATAATAGTACAAGCCAAGGTACATAGTGCAACCTTATACAAAGTCGATAGTAATTTGGAGCAGAGGTGGGATTATAGTTAGGGTTGTGCAGGGCGATTGTTGGGAAGAAGCTGTTCGTGAACCATGAGAGGTAATAGCTCTCGGGCTCCTGCATCTTCTTCCTGATGTTAGTAGCGTGATGAGAGCGTCCACAGGG
The DNA here is from genome assembly GCF_028641065.1 of Leucoraja erinaceus. Taxonomy (NCBI): domain Eukaryota; kingdom Metazoa; phylum Chordata; class Chondrichthyes; order Rajiformes; family Rajidae; genus Leucoraja; species Leucoraja erinaceus. The sequence continues at coordinate 12,813,645 of NC_073396.1, forward strand.
TGTTGTAGATGTTTGATAATATTACCCGTCTGCATGAGACCACATTTCCAGTATATCCTTTTGATGGTGGGGAGGTGAATACCTGGGCTGCCAAGTCTCACGCTTTGAGCGTGACACTCATGCATTTCAGCTAATTCTCACGCCCTCACGCTGAAGACAGAATTCTCATGCTGAATTCAGTTCCTACACAGCAAAGATCCTAGTTTGTCTCTTTGCGCCACATGACAGCGATCTGCACGGATTGGGGAAGCGCGTCGGTTCTGGGCAGTGGGTGTCAGCGCTTTTGTGCGCCGTCTGCGAGCACTGCACTTCTGGCTGCTGCGACAACCTCGCTCTCTCCTTCCTGCCCTTCAACTCACACGGCAGCGCCAGCGCCGCCAATCCACGCTACACCGTGCCCGCCAGATTCCCCATTGGGCAGCAAAGAGAGACAGGGGGAGAGAATGTAGAAAGGGGATGAAGGAAGGGAAGGAGAAAGAGGAAAGAGAGGGAGGGTGAGGAAAGAGAGGGAGGGTGAGGAAAGAGAGGGAGGGGGAGGAAAGAGAGGGAGGGGGGGAGGAAAGAGAGGGAGGGTGAGGAAAGAGAGGGGGGGGAGGAGGAAAGAGAGGGAGGGTGAGGAAAGAGAGGGAGGGGGAGGAAAGAGAGGGAGGGGGAGGAAAGAGAGGGAGGGGGAGGATAGAGGGAGGGATGGGGGGAAGAAAGAGGGAGGGAGGGTGGGGGAGGGAAAGAGGGAGGGAGGGAAGGAAGGTGTGTGTGTGTGTGTGTGTGTGTCCCTGTGTGCGTCTCCCTGTGTGCGTCTCCCTGTGTGCGTCTCCCTGTGTGTGTGTGTGTGTGCGCGTGTGTGTACGTGTGTGTGTGTTTATGTACGTGTGTGTGTGTGCGTGTCTCTGTGTGTCTCCCTGTATGTGTGTGTGTGTCCCTGTGTGTGTGTGTCCCTGTGTGTTTGTGTGTGTATCCCTGTGTGTGTGTGTTCCTGTGTGCGTGTGTCTGTGTCTCCCTGTGTGTGTGTATATCTGTGTGTGTGTGTGTGTGTGTGTGTGTGTGTGTGTGTGTGTGTGTGTGTGTGTGTGTGTGTGTGTGTGTGTGTGTGTGTGTGTGTGTGTGTGTGTGTGTGTGTGTGTGTGTGTGTGTGTGTGTGTGTGTGTGTGTGTGTGTGTGTGTGTGTGTGTGTGTGTGTGTGTGTCTTCCTTTGTGTATGTATCTCCCTGTGCGTCTGTTGTCACATCCTAGCCTTAGACGGGGCTGCCAACTCGCGCATTTCAGCCAATTCTCACGCTGATGACAGAATTCTCACGCTGTCTTCAGTCCCTGCCCAGTTTGTCTCTTTGCGCCACATCACAGCAATCTGTGCAGTCTGGGGAGGCACGTCAGTTGGCGGCTGTGAGTGACGTCGCGTCTCTTCTCTTCTTTCTTGGTTGGATATGCAGTCGCCGACAACATGAAGCAGCCGGAGATAGAACTAACCAGGTGAATCAGTTGTAAAACATGGGGGGACTACAATGAGGCCAAACATCAAGGACAGGGTTCGGCAACCTACGGCACACGGGCTGAATCCGGCCCGTAACCCGAAAAACCACGGGGTTTTTTCAATCCGTTTTCGCAGGGTCTGGGCAGGCGAGCCGACCTGAGAACTGCAGCCAGTCCCTGGGACGTGAGCTGATCTGGGAACGGCAGCCAGTCCCTGGGCACGTAGAATGCCAACTTGATCATTATGGACAAATTGGGCCAGCCACGTACATGTTGTATAACTCTCTCTATGAAGATCTGAATGGGCTTAGAATGACCATTTAAGCAAAATTGCCCCCACTTTCCCCATTTTGATTCTTGAGATTAATATCCCTTTGCTCTGTTAACAGCGTTAAAGTACTTACGAGGTCGAGTCAGGAAAGGGAACATGTTATTTCTTTTTAGTTTGCTTTAATTTGTTAGTAGATTGTTTGTTGAGTGCCATCATTTCTGAAATGGTCTTAAAGTAACTTAACTGTTATAAAGCAGTAATAAGTGATTTTTGACCAAACAATTGGAACTTGCATAAAATGTTTGCATTATTAGCAGGACTGCCAACTCTTATGCATTGAGCGTGAGACTCACGCATTTCACAAATTTCTCATGCTCTCACGCTGATCACAATATTTCTCACGCTCAAATATCTGCGGGTGCTGAAAGTTCAAAATAAAGCAAAAATTGTTTTAGAGATGAGTAAAATCCACGAGGGGAATATCAGGTGAATGCATAGTCTTTTTCCCCCAAGATATGCGATTCAAGCACTAGAGGGTATTGGTTTAAAGCAGGGCTATCAAACTACCGGCCTGCGGGATGATTTTGGGGGGGAAACTCTCACCCAATGTTGGCAGCCCTGGAATACTCATGATGGACCAAGCTATGTCCACCACTTACTGCAGCCTCCTTAGTTCTTTGAGTTACTTATTCAGATCACAATGCAATCCACCAGTATGCTCCCCACGGTACATCTGGAGAAGTTTGATAGAGTATCCGGCGACATGCAAAATCTCCTCAAACCCAAGAAGTTGAGGTATTGGTGATCTCTCTTTGTAATTGCATGAATATGCTGTCCCCAGCAATATTCACACCCAGGAAGCTGAAGCAGTTGACTCTCTCCAGCACCATGCTGCCAATGAAGACAGATTCCTGGACCCTCAGCTTACATTTCATGAAGTCAGCAACTTGGTCTTGCTAACATAGGGAGCAAAATTGTTTTTCTGTCACCAAACAACCAGATTATTGATCTGCTTCTGACTCATCGTTGGCCAAAATGAATCTAACAATGGTGGTATTGTGGCAAATTTAAAGATGCCGGTGAAACTGTATTTGACTACATAGTTGCGGGTATTGATAGCGTGGGGCAGAGGACTGAGCACCTAGCCCTTAGCAATCTGTTCAAGTTGCATTAACAACAGTTGAAGATCGAAGGTCCATGAAATCAAGCACACATTTTTCTTCCCAAGTCAGCACCTGCAGATTTAAGCAATTATCCAGTAAGCAAGTTAAATGGATTAGGTAAATTAGTGTAACTAGATTCAATCGCAAATAAATGGAATGTGCAATTTTAATCCTCTGCTATGCTCCTAAATAGCTTTCTCATAACCAAAATATTCAGATTTCGTTTTCCAGTGACCAGCTATGTTAAAAAAAAAGTGTCTATAAAGGGCAGAATCATCAATTAGCTCGACACAAAACCAAGGCTCTGTTTGAGCTTGCTATTATGCTACGCCTGCAGAAATTTAATCCCATTACAAAAACAACATTCCATGAATTCAGTGATCACAAACGATCTGTGGTTGTTATTGCATCCAGGATATTCACACAACCTACCCCAGCAAATACTAAATCCCAGTGGAGGACAGAGGAAGTGCTACAAGTTTCCATAACAAAATGCTGCAAGTAATATAGTATGCAAAGAGCAATTGAAGGCAAAGTGGGGGTTGGAGGTTAAATAGAAGAACTGACAAAACTCAAACACCAAAGCAAAACATAAGAGGTCTATCATTTCTGCAGCAAGAAATTGGACAATTTTGCTCCAGTACTGCAGCCAGCAAACAAGGAGAGACAGCATGCATTCCCAGATTCTGTCAAATGAATGCAATCAAAATTTCCTAGAAACTGGCTCATACCTGCTTAACCCCAATGGAACTAATTACCCAGTTTGCAGAGCACTACATTTTGTTTCAACAATGTAACAATCAGAAAAGTAAACATCCAAAACTTCCTTTTTTCCTTTAACAATAATTTGGGACCATTGCTGTTTCACATCTATATCAACAATTTGGATGAGAACGTACATGACATGATTAGCATGTGGGAAGATTACACTATGATAGGTAGTATCATAGACAATGAAGACAGTTACCAAGAAAAACAGCAGGATCATGATCAACTGGGCAAACGGGCTAGAGATTGGCAAATGAAGATTAATTCAGGTAGATGTGAGGTTTTGCATTATGGGAAATGAAACCAGGACAGGACAGTAGAGGCCTGAGAAATGTAGGGAACAGAGGGTTCTAGTACAAATTCATAATTCCCAGAAAGTAGCATGAGAGTTAGAGTTCTTGCGTATGGCGTGCACATCCTAAAGTTGTAAGACAACTCGTTCTGTTTGATCTTCTGTTTGTGCACGTCAGGTTGATTGCATTCATCGAAACAGGGTGGACCATATGAAGGTTGCAATCTCCCACCCCAGATAGAGTGGCGAAGAAGGCTGTAGGAATGAACTGCAGATGCTGGTTTAAACCAAAGATAGACACAAAAAGCTAGAGTAACTCAGCAGGATAGGCAGCATCTCTGGAGAGATGGAATGGGGACATTTCGACCCAAAATGTCACCCATTCCTTCTCTCCAGAGATGCTGCGTGTCCCGCTGAGTTACTCCAGCTTTTTGTGTCTGTGGTGAGGCGGCTTCAGGCACCTTGGCCTACGTCATTCAGGAATTAAGTATAGAAGCTAGAACATTATGTTACAGTTGTATAATAAGCAACAGGTCTATCTGAGATCCCCGTGAGGTACAAAGCCATGATAAATTTTGTAAAAAAAATTTTTTAAATGAAAACAAGTGAGGCAAAATAAAATTAGAACACAAAGTGCGGGAATAACTCAGCGAATCACGCAGCATCTCTGAAGGACACAGATAAACAACATTTCGGGTCAGGACCCTGCAGACTAATTATAGTAGGAAAAACAAAGCTGGAAAAGAGGTGATGGGGGGCACAAAGACTGGCAAGCCAGCAGTTCCTTCTTGTGTCCGCAAAGTGAAATTATACAGACACAAGTCATAAGAGAATATGACTTAATTTGGTAGAAGATGGGAGTTTTGGCAGAGTTACAATTTGTGGTGTGTGGATTACAAGGGGTCATGAATGCTGGATATGCTCCAAAAGTGGTATGTATTAAACTGGGCTATCTATAACAATGGAGTGAGGGCAACATATAATTTTAACATTTTTCTGAGATAGTAAAAAGCCTCAATTTTTAGGTTCACATACACAAAGCGTTTATAACTGAAATTAAACAGAATACAAATAACATGTTATGATTACAAATATAGGCATCTGGACGAGAGGAATGGCAATGACCATTTCTGCGCTAAAAGTAGCAAATAAGGATTATCTTTTGATTTTCTGAACTGCTGATTGGTTGAAAGAGTCAATTCTCTACCCAAAGCATTTTGGGACCCAGAATAGGGTTGTATGAACTAATAAGTGAAAATCAAGACACTTGACAAAATGAGAGAAAGAAAAATTTGGAAAAACTTTAGCTTTTCTTTTTCAAAGCAAAATAATGACATAATAAATGTATAGGACTTAGTTAATATCTGATTCAGAAAAGGTTCACAATACTGCAGTGTGCGATGGTGGAGAACAACAAGCTATTTGAGAATAAACATATCCAAAAATATAATAGATTTACAGATAAGGTGGAGGAGTTACAACAGCTGGCATTACATAAAAGCCTCGGTAAAAGCATTGTCCGTTATAAGAAGGGAAAAGAAAACGAATCAACGCTTTTCTCAAAAGTTACTCTATTGATCTTCCAGCTAAATGAGAATGATAGTAATGTGAAAGTTACAGGGCTAAAATTGATAAATAAAAATGAGCAAATACAAAGAAACACAACATTTCTCCCCAATTCTAAAATCAGTTCCCATCCCCAATTTCCTCATTTATCTTTTACCCCACCCCCCCATTTTGGGGTAACCACACCCTCCTTTTCCATTTACTCAGTTCCCCCCTCTCCCTCCTCGTGCAGCCTTTCTACTTGCCATGTACACCCATCACTCCGTTCCATTCCCCTCCTCCAGCCACTCCATCTTCCATCCCTCCATAATCCAGGTCTCCCATTTTCTTGTCTCTCCCTCCCCCCTACGGTTGGCAACTGGTTAATGCAGTTATGAAAAAGATCAAGATTCAAATCAGTTTTCTGAACATATAATTTGCATCAGTTGGCAGAGATCCCTTGCAGCAATTAAAATTTTCAATTTGAAATTCTCTTCAATTCAATCCCCACCACCACACAATTAGACATTTAATCTCACTATGGTCTGAGTTCATTCATACAGAAAGAATTAGATTAAAGAAGGAAATCTCTTGTATATATTTTCACTTCTCCCAGCCTTGGCCTGAGTACTAAGTTACAACTGTTGCCTCTGCTGACACTGGTTAAAAAAAGCTGGAACTTTGCTGAACACTGTAAGCAAAAATCAACCCCTAAGAACTTTTCTTCAAATGAACTCGGTCTGATTTCTAGTGCACGAGGGATAAATGCAACACATTGTTTGTGGCACTAAGTGGCAAATGCTGTATACATTCAGCATGTCAGGCAGCATCCGTGGAAAGAGAAACAAAGATAACTTTTCAGGTCATCGATTGAAAAGTTTCCAGCCATTTCTGCTTTAGTTTCAGATTTCCAGCATCTGCCATTTAAAAAGAAAATTAATTTGGAGGCACAGAATAGTTTTATCATAGCAAAGCATACTTTAATCGCCAGAAGCAGACAGCGCGCTGCTTATATGACAGCAGAGCCGGCAAAAAATTCAACTGATTTGAATTAAGACCACATGCCACTACAAAACAGTGATAATACAAATAAACAGAAATGCTGAATATAACAGCAGGCACATTAGGAAGCAGAAAAGCAGATTGCTGCAGTATATTGCAATGGGCAGCCAACTGTTTTATCATTTGTTTTCTCCCCACATCCCTTTCATGCTGCGGTGCATTAAAAAACACACAAGTGGGGGAAAAAAGGCAAGTTCCCAATTATCTTGGCTTAAATTAACTTTATAAATTTAAAGTTCTACTTGGGTATTGATTAACAATACATTAATACAAACAATTGGATGTTAAAACTGCAGGTGGCTCTTTGAGGTTTCCTTGAATTGTTGTTCAGAAACGAGACCTGTAGTAATTTGGACATTTGCCCAAATGTAGAGGACATCTGTTTGGGACATATTTAAATATAGAAATATTGGGCTATGCTTGCTAAAATTCACCTTCCTTCTCTTCTTCCAAGTTCCAATTTTTAATGCAACAAAAATCAAATTGAGAGAAAAAGCTGACAGTAACATATTATTCTGTAAAATGTTTTGCTGTTTGAAAACTCGTCACCAAACTATTTCCCCAGAAACTCCAGGATCAGAAAATATTCACATAAAACCTACCAAATCTGGTAAATACTTAATTTAGTTTAGAGATACAGCACGGAAACAGGCCCTTCGGCCCACCGAATCCGTGCCGACCAGCGATCCCCGCATACTAACACTATCCTACACACACTAGGGACAATTTACAATTAAACCAAGCCAATTAACCGACAAATCTGTACGTCTTTGGAGTGTGGGAGGAAATCTGAGCACCCAGAGAAAACCCAGGCAGGTCAAAGGGAGAACATGCAAACTCCATACAGACAAGCACCCGTAGTTAAGATCAAACCCGGGTCTCTGGCGCTGTAAGGCAGCAACTCTACCGTTACACCATCGCCCAGTTGCAATCTATTTGCAATGAAAGCAATTAAAGTAGAATTCAGGCCAGTCAACTGTTTTGCTTTGTTTCCATCCATTGTTTCTTCTCATCTAGAACTAATAAGGATCTATCTTAAAATGAACTGGTTGGACGATGACATCCAATAATGTGAGACTGGGAGCAGAACCAGCAAGATCAAATAACAGAATCAAGGTATCAAGGTCAAGGACACCCAATCAGTGGCAGATCTCCAAAAATATGATTTAACCCAAAAAAGATAATATTTTTGTACGTAATCCCTGACAGCAACTCATGTTGGAATAAAGACTATTAATTCTATTTTCGGCATCTTGGTTTCATGGGCCCATCCCTAATTCGCCCTTGAGAAAGTGGTGGTGGTGATCTACCTTGAACTTGTGCAGTCCTTTTGCTGAAGCTACCTCCAGTACCACTGTGGACAATCTTCTACATTATTAGATAGTTGCTGGTTTGTAACTATAGAAATGCTTAACTGGAGATATAGCTACTTCTGAAGCATAAGCCTTCAGTTCTATAGTTGGGATATCAGTTTCATTGCACCCTGGTGTATATGACAATAAATTAATATGAACACACTATCTGTGTCCCATTAGCCTTTTTCGTTATATTTCATGACAATCCATTACATCGGATATCGCAGCTTCGAGGGGACCACGTTGAGCTGATCCGATGGCCAAACTCAAGGATGGAGATCACGGCTTTGGGGGGAGCCCACTGAGCTGGTCCCCATGGTTGCACTGAAGGTCCTGCAGATCGTAGCTACAGGAAAGCCGGTCGCCCATGGCCGAATGGAAGACCTGGCGGATCACGGTCTGCAGGATGAAGTTGTCGAGCCGCCACCCTTTTCGTCGGACCCAGCGGACCGCCGACCTGGAAGGGAGAAACTGCTGCGCCAACCCGTCCTTGTCCACTGGAGACCAGGAGGATGGAGACAGTGACGTCCGGGCAAGGAGCAAGGCCAGTAGGAGAGTTGAGGGAATTGGGGTCAGCTGCAGGAGGCGCCCTCGTGATCAGTTGCAGGAGGTGCCCCGTGGAACAAACGACAGGCGAGGAGAGGAACGTGGCGTCCAAGAAAGGCAATGTCTGGAGGCTTGCAACAGCCTGAGATTGCCTGGTACAGACACCACTCATAAGAACTAAAGCGTGGATTAAAAAAATTGGTGCCAAAACATGGCGCCTCCTGCATGCGGCTCAGTAGATTATTCCTGTACACTTGCTAGTCATGGATCAGGAGTATGTCGATACTCTACTTATCTGTTTCTAAGGAAAATAATTTAACTGTATTAACAATTAACATGTGTGACAATAAGAGCACTATTGATCTGAATGATCTACAGATGTGGAACTTCATCAAACTTCCACTGCTTCTAGCATGTCACTATTTTAAATATTCTTGTCCATCATTTTCTGGCCCATAATAAATGACTTCACATTGTCTACACTGAAATCCTTTTGCCAATTTTGCCTATCACTATTGTAACTAAATGCCAGTCTAAACTTTGTTCACAAGATGGCCTAAATGCTCTGCATCTAAATAATTTAGAAACACAACGTGCAGTTCTGAGACACTACCAATCACAATGAGCAATACAAGTTTGAAAAGTCACGACCTAAAACGTTACCTATCCATGATCTGCAGAGATGCTGCCACTGAATTACTCCAGTGCTGCTCTTCCGCATCTGTGCTCAATTTTCCAGCTGGATCAATAAATTCTTTGAAATCAAGAACTTCAGCTAACAATTCAATTTTGTCAAATAACATTTTAAAGTCTACCTAAATTACATGTATATTCCCCTGTCCCTTCAAGAATTCAATTTTATTGTCAAGCACAGCACAAATCATTTCCAAAGATTATCAAAAGAAAAATAGTAAATTCCAAATTTTACCAATTCTTGTTTAAAATGCCCTGCAAAATAACATGCAATTCATTACTTTGTTCAAGATTGTAGTAAATAATGGAACTAATCCCAACTATCTAAACCATTGTTTTTTTAATTAAACAAAAAAGCAAAAATAGGCTGGCAAGCACAAACCAACAAAACCAAATCCTCCTTTGTCATTCCTCCAGAATGCAATCACGGCTTCAAGCTGGTAAAGGAAACAGCTCTTTTCTGAAGGGCTATTTTGATTCAGTACCTTAATATAGCTCCCAGAAATGACTCAACAGGTTTGAGGCGATTTTTCGTGACATCAGGTCCATCCCTATCAGACCCAGAATTGTTGGTGACAGTTGGAAATTAAGGCACAATGGGCCAGATTGACACATTTTCTCACCAGGAAGGCAATTTGAGGAAGGACATTCTTGCTATTGAGGGAGTGCAGCGTAGGTTTACAAGGTTAATTCCAGGGATGGCAGGACTGTCATATGCTGAGAGAATGTAGCAGCTGGGCTTGTACACTCTGGAGTTTAGAAGGATGAGAGGGCATCTCATTGAAACATATAAGATTGTTAAGGGTTTGAACATGCTAGAGGCAGGAAACATTTTCCCGATGTTGGGGGAGTCCAGAACCAGGAGCCACAGTTTAAGAATAAGGAGCAAGCTATTTAGAACGGATACGAGGAAACACTTTTTCTCACAGAGAGTGGTGAGTCTGTGGAATTCTCTGCCTCAGGTGGAGGCAGATTCTTTGAATGCTTTCAGAGCTAGATAGGGCTCTTAAAAATAGCAGAGTCAGGGGATATGGGGAGATGGCAGGAACGGGGTACTGATTGGGGATGATCAGCCATGATCACATTGAATGGCGTTGCTGGCTCGAAGAACAGAATGGCCTACTCCTGCACCTATTGTCTATTGTCTATAATGACATAGTTTAAAGCATTCGGTAGTTTTGTCGGTACCATTATAAGTACTAACTTTTTATTCCATAACTTTATTTTACTATTCAGTTGCTTGATTTTAAATTCCCCAACTACCACAATAAGATCTGAACTCTTGCCTCAGGACCAATACCATCTCTGGATGGTACACCAGTACGTTAACTACTATCCAAAAGTCAAAACTGGTTGTTGCACATCTGAAATAACAAAGTGCTGAAAAAACTTAGCTCCTCAGGTCCAAATGTCAATTTTATTAGTCAATGCTCTGAAATGTTTATTCTGTGTCTTTCATCACACACGTTGCCTAATCTGATGGCCATTTCCAGCATTTTCTGTGTTTATCTTAATCATGGTGATACCTACAATCAGTGTAACCAGACTCATCAACAAGGAATTTGTTTTTCAAATAGAAGAACAGTTTCTACCTTTGGCTGAATCTTCCTGTCAGTACCAGAGTTACCTGGGCATTGAAAGTCAATTACTAGACCGACAGTTCAGAGATAACTGCTCCAAACCCTACCATGGCAATCTGATGAATCACTGGGACTATAAAGTTGTTAGATTGCCTTATAGCTTAACATGCCCAACTGTTCCCATACCCATTCTGGCATATACATAAATTACTTCAGACTCACACGATAGCAGCTTATCATCAATTTCTCAGGGTACAGAGGGGTGACAAATAATGCTGATCTTCCTACAACAATTCCTGCAAATTAACTTTTAAAAGTCAGAATTCTGTCCATGACAAGCTCATACTGCTGATATGAATCTTCAGCTTTTCTTCTTACCTTCTATCTGCCCTGCCAAAAATCACAGACATATATTTACTCTTGATTTGTGGTTCTTGGTCCTGGAGGTGGAACTCCTTAAAAAGTTGATTGCACCCCCCATTTAGAGTCATACATCCAATTTGATAGCCATACAAATGGATAATGATACAAAAGTGTTGAAAACTATACAGTACTTCCTTTTAGTTTAGTTTAGTTTAGGGATACAGCGCAGCCTACCGAGTCCACATGATTAGCAATCCCAGCACATTAACACTACACAGACTAGGGACAATTTACACTTATGCAAACCAATTAACCGACAAATCTGCAAGTCTTTGGAGTGTGGGAGGAAACCAAAGATCTAGGAGAAAACCCACAAGCTCACGGGAAGAACATACCCGTAGTTGGGATCGAACCTGGGTCTCTGGCCCTGCAAGCGCTGTAAGGCAGCAACTCTACTGCTGCGCCACCATGCTGTGCCTATTGCAATAGTTCCATAGGAGAAATTGCAGGGATGTAAGTAGATCAGAGGAATTGCAACTGTTCTCCTCAGTGAAGTGGAGATACAATAGAAGTATCTCAAAATTACATCTAGCTGAAGAAAATTAAAGGAACCGTTCTCAGTGATTGAAGGAACCGCTGTGAGGGGGAGGGGGAAACGACTAAGGAAGCCCTGGCACGCGATACTTTGTAACTTTGTCGGCCCCCTTTATGTGACGACTCTTTGCATACTTTGGGTGCGCTAAACAAATAATATCACTGTGACTTGTCACATGTGACAATAGAGTGGCATTCATTCATTCATATTCAATAACAGATTTCAGGCAGTTGGCAAAATAACCAAAGGCAACATGATGAAACACCAAGAAAACAGATATTTTTGTATAATAGGAAACGGGCCAAGGAACTGGACTGATTGATTTGTACTTACAAACGTAAGCGAAGTGCTTCTTGTGCGCATTGGGGTGAGAGAGATGGTAGCATTACTCATGAAGCAAAAAGTAACCTAGACCAAGCCATCTTGAGAATCATGATTAGAGAATTTTAGAGCGAATGACAATTCGTAGCACAACAAAATACCAAAGCCTAACAAAAGGGGGAGAGATTCAAAGTATTGTCCAGTAGCAGAGCAAATTCCTTTTATTTTGCAAGGCTTGACAAATAGTTGCCTCATTCGAGAAACCATCGATATTCTTCAGTTGCACTTATTCTGTTGGATGAAAGATGGGAATGTGAGAAGGATTTTTATCCCTCAGCTCAAACTCCACTAAAATACCAAATTCAGGATGTTGAGTGTCTTATAAATAGCCCTTATTCTGTGTGAATAGATTTAAAGCCCCAGAAGAGCACGCAGCTTCATTGGGTGAAAGGAAAACAAATACACCTTTCACATTAAATGTTATTCTAGACCAAGTCATCGATGGAAGCTGGCTGACATATTCATGTAACAATACACGCCAGCTTTGTCCCAAATAAAACAACCCTAATTTATATAGTCTTTCCATGCAGCTGGTCTTCTTGACCTGGCAACATCCTTTAGCTCTCTTGTACACTCGCCAGCAGAATCATGTCTTTCCTGTGATATTGTAACCAGAACTATACACAATCACAAGCTGTTGTCTAATTACTGTTGTGTGCAGTTCCAGCATTACCCTGCTCTTACATTCTAAGCAAGGAAATGAAGGCAAGCATCTGGAATGACTTTCTAACTATATAATTTGTCTGGCCTGCTACTTTAAGAATCTATGGTCTCTTACTCCCTTTGTTTCTCCACATCTCCTATTCGTGTCTTGATGCAATGTCCCAACATATTACCTCACACTTCTCTGGATTAAATTCCATTGCCACTTTACCACCCAAATGACCCAACCATGTATAAATTCCTGTAGTCTACAGCTTTCCTCCTCACTGTTAACTCTGACCATTTTCTGTATCAACTTATTTAATATGCTCCTTAAGTTTAAATCTAAATAATTAACATTCATAGTAAAAAATCAAGGAACAATGTGAAAACCCTATTGGCAATACATTTCAACCATCGACCTTAGCTTCTTATCACTAATCTCTATTTTAGATCCAATTTGTCTCTTTTCCTCAGATTCCACAATCTTTCAAAAGAACATTTTGAGTGATCCCCATTTCATTAGGGATATATACTAGTCAAACCAGCCAATGATGAATGGTGGACAACAGCAAATGTGTTTTAAACTGTGCAATTTTCTATTTAATTCCCCACCTGCCGTGGTGAGTTTCAAGCACATCTTCAAGCCTCTGAACACTAGTTCATTAAATCTAGCCTAGATTTTTTTTACAAGATACAAGGAACTGCAATGTTGCAATCGTGAGTAAAACACAAAGAGCCTGAGTAACTCAGCGGAAAAGGCAGCATTCGGGTTGGGACCACTTCCTCAGACTCAATAGGAGATGTTTCACACAAGGACCCATCTTCAGACTTCCGAATCTCAAGAAGGGTCCCAACATCTACGTCGACAAAACGTCACCTATGCATGTCCTCCACAGATGCTGCATGACCCACTGAGTTACTGCAGCATTGTGTTTAGATTTTGTTTTGCACTCAAGCTTCTGGTTTTGGAGGCTAATGTGCTCTCTGCTGAGCTATGGTTAACACACTTGTCAGGGGCTAAGAAATAAAACAGACCTACTCAAATAAAGAAAGAATACTCAGTTTTGCGCATTCATTACTGCAGTAATTAAACTGTACGTATACTTAATAAAATAACAAGAAAGGGTAAGCAAGAACCAACGAGATGCATAGTGTTGGAGAATGGGTAAAATAATACAATGAGGGAAAATGGTAAATAATCTGAAAAATATAATGATAAAGTCAGCCAATTCAAGATACTACTGCAATAACTATACATGCAAAATTTACAAATGTGGTGATAAAAAACTATACTTAAGCATTTATTCTTTTTCCATCGTGCACTGGTTTAAACGGGTTCATATTTCTTGGAACAAATGAGTCCTTATGAATAGAACAAAAACATTTTCACACCACTTACTTCTTTACAGAATGAAGTATTTCTCACACGTAGAGATTAAGCAAAAATGTAAATTTTGCAATCAAGAATAAACTAACATATGACTCGCACATCCTAAATATGGTTTCCACAAGTTCACTGTAAATAAAGCAGTCTCAATACTTCAGCACAAAATGGATATACCCAGAATTCAATGGATATAGTAAAGTTGCTAGAGAGCATTGGGCAACAGCAAGATCGCTGGTTAGCTCAACGAATAAGGACAGGCAGAGCAGAGCTTAAGGAAGCTCTGTTCGAGCTAGCCTACAAAACTGCACTGATACTGTAAACATGTGTGTCCAAGAGGATCATCAAGTCAAGTCACATTTATTTATATAGCACATTTAAAAAACATGTCTCTTCTGATGCACCGTTCTCTACACAAAGAACAAGTAACTTAAGAGACTGTCGCTACCCTGGTATCAGTAGCACCAAAGCTCAGAAGAATCAAAACAAATAACTGTATAACATCCTCATGAAACAAAAGTGAAGATCCAATCACAATGAGTGCAGATAGGTTATGCTACCATCAGATCAATTCTTATAGAATATTATATTTTAGACATCCTACATTCTCCATCTGCAGAGGTGACCATATGACAATGAGAAGGGAGGCAAACTCATACTTTCCCATGATTTAGGTGGAGGTCATCAGCTTATAAAATCTTTGCCAGTAGTAGTCAAAGTCAAACAACATGGAAACAGGCCCCTTGGTCAACTAGCCCATGCCGACCAAAATGCCCCATACATCCACATCTGACCCATATCCCTCCAAGCCTTTCCCATCCATGCACTTCCCAAACGCTATTTAAATGTTGTTATTGTACCTACCTCAACTGCTTCATCTGGCAGCTCATTGCATATACCCAACCTGTGTGTGAAAAAGTTGCCCCTCAGATTCCTATGAAATCGTTCCCTTATCACTTAAATTATCTTAATTTTTCATAGAATTTCCTTTCAGCCCATTTCCCTGTAACCCATTCGCTTTCATACACCCATCAACTGCCTCTGATTCTCTTCCAACTGAACCATTTACAGTAGCAATGTTACAAAATTTTGAGATTTTAAAAATCAAGTCTGCAATTTATCCCATCAGATAAAGCATAACAATAAGTTTAATTTGACACCAAATTCACTTTCATATCTCAAGTATTAAAAAAGTTATGGCCATTTTCATACTCGGAAATTAGCATCTTGTTCCCTATTGATTTTCAATGGACATTACAAAAAAGCTGTGATCTTGGACAGTCAAAAGCCCATTTCTTAAGGAAAGATTAACATTTTTAAATAGCCTAAGTGTCCAAAGATTATTCACAGATAATTCACAATATAACATGATTTTTATATCTAATTTACATTAATTTATAGGCCAAATGGAAGGAATTTAGTGTTCAATTGCTGTAAATAAATGCCCATTTAAATCAGCTTTCTAGTGGGTTCATGTGAACGCGCTGGTTTAGAACGTTGACATCGCGCTGGATTTGTGCCCTCAAATGCCGAGAAAAATACTGCGGGATATAAAAAGCCCAAAATGAACTACTCGCTATAGATAACTTGATATACAGGGTTATATATATGCCCCATTTAATGTAAAAATAAGGTACATACCTTTAATTGTTTGCTCTATAAAACCCTGGGGCTGCGAGAGGTTGCGGAATGAGACAGTAATTTTAAAACTATTATAACTATATTATCGAGGCCTATAAAACTAATAATACCTTTTGCGACCGGGTCTTGCAGCGATTTTTCGTTAATGATTTACTAGGCTGAACATCTGCGATTAGTACAGCCTAGTAAAAATCGCGTTTTAAACCCGCCCCCTCCAAACAGCGCCAAAATCGCGGACATGGCTGTGGGCAGATTCCCAATGACGATTCAGGTAGGTTTTGTAACATACCTATTTACAGTACCCAATTAACCTACCAATCGTAAGGCTGCGGGAGCAAACCAGAACACACAGGGGGAAATTTCACATTGTCGCAATGAAAATGTACAACTTTAACGCAAAGCTAACCCGACATTGTGATGAAACCCATATTGCTGAAATTATGCAGCATTTGTACCATAATCAGCCTTTCTTCTCAGCCTGCAGTTGGAACTGTCATGAGCCAGGCCTTCCCACAAGTCAGATATAATGGGAGATTTTTTTTTCTCCATGAAGTCTTGGAGAATATTCTTGAAGTAATTCCCCAACACTTCTGGTAATCTCTTGGAATGGCAGAGTTTCAGCATGTTCTGGGGGTTTCATGTCAGATGTGCAAACTGGGTGACCCATCCATTGAAGCTGTCTAAGTGTAGTTACAACTTTGACACTGGGAATATTGGATGGGAGATGACGGGGTTCACTTGTCCTGCCATTGGATTTGGATGATTTCACAGAGGCAACATCTCCTTTGCCTTGAGATATCTGTTTAGGTAGAAAGCATACACGAGGCCTAGGATGACTACTTTGCATAAGAGTAACCCATACCCATTTCACTCAACTTCCAAAAATGACTATCTGGATTCAGTACTTTCTGAACTGTGAGGCCAAGAATATCTAGTGGATATTGTTTGGATTCGGCACATACCTATTTATGGAAGAGAAAGCCTGTCCATGTCCATTGTAAGCAAACGTTTTAATCATAAAATATTCTTGCGCCATTTAAACTTCAATGTCACTAATAAGGGAGAGTAGGTACCTGGTGGTGGTGGTGGTGGGGGGAGGGGAGAGAGAAGAGAGAAGAGAGAGAGAAAGAGAGAGAAAATGTGCTCAATCAGCAACCTTGGAATATTACAATGATCTGCAAATTCTGACCATGTAAAATGTAAATTCAACATCTTTGAATTCAAAAACACTAATAAAGATTTTTACAGCATCCAAAAGAAAGAAAAGAAAACTTTTTTTTTTTTTTTTTTAAAAGGAAGCACTGAGATTTAATGTTATGGTTTTTAAATAGGAGCAGACACATGAATACCCAAATAATGATCCCGCTGCTTTTCAGTCCAGACTAATTTTAGACTATGCTCCATCTTGAGTTACATTACAAATTTGCATTTCACATTACAAACTTAACAAACTCTTTAAAATAAGACAGAATCTATCATGATATTCAGTGATGGTATTTTTCAGGATATCTGCCTGGCTATGCTATGAAAGCTAAATTAACAGTAATGTAAATATTTACCCAAGGGGTTTTTCCAGATTCAACCATGCAAGTTAAAAATCAGCCTTGCGTGTTATCAGTCCCCTCAATTTAAATAAGAACACTTGAGGGAAAAAAATAAAATTTCCAGTATCAATAATAGCACTATTTTGCAAAATGATGCAAAATATTTCCAGCCCACATGTACTTAATCAAAGTCTTTCCACAGAACAAAAATACATTAGGTTTCCCAAAAAACAAAGTGCAGGGAGGGGCAGTGAACAAGCCAAGTGAGAAACACGAGCACCAGCCTGGGTGTTTAAACGCTAAAATAACTCCCTGGTATTAAATAGAATTTCAGGGCACTGGTTAAAAATGTCAACCAAGAACAAGTAGAAATTTTCTCATAATTAAAATGTTGATTTATTACTTTTAAAAGGAAATTCACTTCTTTTGCTGAAAAAAAGATCAGGCACATTGCAGATGGTCCTATACTTTTGTCAAAGCCCTGAAAATGCCCGTGTCCTATGAACTGGACAAGAATACTTCCCCCCCCCCCCCCCCCCCCCCCCCCCTCTCCCAAACTAACAGATACAATAAGAAATTGGGGGTTACCTCTCTCTTCCCAAATTAATGGCTTCAATGAACAACAATGGTGGAGCGGGGAGGAAAGGTGAAAATGGCGGCTTGAAGGGACAGGACTCAATGATATTAACGCAGTTATGATGCGTAAACAGAATTTGATACCATGGCCACTCAAATCCTCATGGTACCATGCTTATGATGGAAGAACTCAGGCCTTTTCCAACACCCTGATTGTTGCTATGTGTGCAATCTTTGTGCAGGTAAACAGCTTAAGGAACATTAGGATGAATGAAGAGCACACAATGACATTTGACAGAAACAAATGGACACAATACTCTTTCAAGAGTATTCAAGAGAATACTCTTTCAAGAGACACAAGTCTTTTTCAATTCACTGTCACAAGAGTTGGCATACAAGCCTTCGCTTGTTCATTTTCACCTACTTATTGGTTTTCATAATTTTTTTGAAATATTCCTTACTGGGAACTGCAACATGCGTGAAATTTATCCTGAAATCACCAGTAATTTATCAGAAATTAATGTCACATTCATTTTAAATCAGTTGCTTCGCTGGTGGTTTAAAAGGTGATCAACAATTGTTCCTTAGTTTCCTGCATAAAACATTATAGATTTTGGAGTGATATTTTCGAAATATTTACAAAATTATTTAAGATAAGAATGGAACCTAATACTGAAATGATTATATTTGGCGTAATGGAAGATGGGAATAAATTGAACACATCTCAAAATTTATTTTTTAACTATGGTTTAATAATAGCAAAAAAATTAATACTTAAATTTTGGAAAAATACATCAATACCAACGCTTAAAATGTGGATTGCAAGTATGTTGGACACCGCACATCTTGAGGAAATGCGATTCCTCCTAATGGATAAATCAGACCAATTCATAACGAGTTGGTCTCCATTTGTCGTCTTTTTGGAATCATATGGTGCAACACAATTGTAAAAAATAACTGTTTCAGGACTGGACGAGGGTTGGTCAAGATTATAAACAATGATCTCCTTACTTTTTTTAAATTTTTTATTTTATGTTTTACTCTCTTTTTTATATTTTCTTTTTCTCAACTTTCTTCACTCATTCATCTTTTTTCTTTTTCTTCACACGCTATATATCTCACGTCTTTCTATCCTTTACTATCTAATTTATCTAATTATCTAATCTTTCTTTAATATAACAAAAAAAAGCTGTACATAAAATGTATTATGAAAATATATATTAGGCACTTTGGTGCCATATGATTGTACTTACTTCTAATAAAATAAAATATACATTTTTTTTAAAACAATTGTTGATACTGTAATATACTGCCAGTCCTCATTTATTACACACGTATAAAACAATGGCAGGACACTTAAAATTACTTTGCTGCACAGAAACCTCCACATTAGAATGATGTGGATTTGATTCTCTGCACAGAACTTCATGATCCCCCTGACGGGCTGGTTTCAGTGTTGAGATAACAAAAGTATAAGCCCTTTATTTACCATTGGTTTGATCAAATGGGCATGTTCCGTCTACAGAGTGTTAGCAGGATGGGCTGCTACTGATGTAACTGTCAGGCAGGATGGGCTGCTAGTGGTGTAATTAATATTCATTCAACAACTTATATTTTAAATAATAACTGCAGGAAACATAAATTTCCTCAATTAAGCAGTGACCACATTTCAGAAAAATGTTGCTGACAGCGAGCGCAATATTTATGACATCCTAAGTAGAGACAAACGGAGATAGTTAATCCAACCCATTCCACAAATAAAATCATCACTCAAACACCCAATTACCTTTGTTCAAACACAGCAATGTTCCTCTATTTTACTTCACTTGGGAGGCCATGTATATGACTAACTTATCATGAAAGGAACAGAGGGGGAGCGGAAGTTAAAGTACCCAAACAAGTTCCACAAGTAGATTTCTCAAAATAGAAAATATCATTCTAAACAGTAAAACATGAACAAAATTGTACCCCAAAACAAATCACACCTTTGTAAATGGAAAGCCACGGCAATAATTATTATAGACAAATGCAGTACCACATCTAACTGTTTAGCTGTACTGCCCAACTATCACAACATCTCTGAACACAGCACTGAGGAGGGGTTGGGAGCATTGAGGGACCAGGTGGAACCTTTTCACTTTCACATCTCTTTGCAGACACAGGACAAAAGGCATACCAGAAGCGCGCCAACAGATGCACAATCAATGGGTAGGTATGGGTGAACCAACTCAGAACTTGGAGAGAAGTGTTGCATATCTAAAAGATACTAAAAGATAACTGAGAGCACAATCCAAACTATAATTCAACACCAGAAAATTGATTACTGCTGCACCCAAGCATCTGAACAATGGGCCAGACTTTAGTCAGCGTCACAGGTAATAAATAATGTAGCTATCAGCTAAGCTCAAAATGTACCATCATTAGTTTGCAAATCGTTTTCCAAATGGGATTTCAGTCTTAAGCAGCAATTAAATGACTTGCAGTGCCCTCCATAATGTTTGGGACAAAGACTCATCATTTATTTATTTACCTCTGTACTCCACATTTGAGATTTGTAATAGAAAAAAAAATCACATGTGGTTAAAGTGCACGTTGTCAGATTTTAATAAAGGCCATTTTTATACATTTTGGTTTCACCATGTAGAAATTACCGCAGTGTTTATATATAGTCCCCCATCCCACTGAGCTTCAGACAACGCACTGCACATTTAGGAGTGAAGAATATGTTATCTTCATTCTCCAAATAATATCACACTGCCATTGTCTATATCTGCTATATATGTCAGCTTGTTTTGTATACTCATCATCCTCTGTGGGAAAAATTGTCCCTCAGCTTCCTATTAAATCTTTCCCCTCTCAACCTAAACCAATACCCTCTAGTGCTTGATCCCCTACCATGGAGAAAAAGACTCCTTGCATTCACCCCATCTATTCTCCCTCATGGTTTTATGATCCTCTATAAGATGACCACAAGCCTCTTGCCCTCCATGGAATAAAGTCCTAGCCTGCCCAACCTCTCACAATAGCTTGGGCCATCAAGTCTCGGCAACATCCTTGTAAATTTTCACTGCACTCTTTCCAGCTTAATGGCATCTTCCCGATAGCTTGGTGACCAAAATTGTACATAACACTTCAAATACGACTTTGCCAACGTCATGTATGTAACATTCCACCTTCTATACTTAATTTCCTGACTGAAAGCCAGCATGCCTGAAGTCATAATTAAGCAACTTGATCTGGGTGGGCCTACTTCTGTGCTATGTGGGCCTATTTCAGGGCTCTGAGGATATCCAGGAACTGACCTGGTTCAGATGAGTTTGCTTCTGATTGATGGTGATTCTTAAAATGTTGATGGGTGGGAAGCTCGCCAATAATAATACAATTGAAAATCAAAGATAGCTGGTAAAACTCACTTGTTGGAGGTGGTATTTTCTTGGTATTCTGTGGCAGTAATGTTACTTGCATTTTACCAGTCCACACCTAAAATGTTTAGCCATTTCCGTGTTAGAAATGGACTGTTTCATTTGCTCTCTAGTGGTGAATGGACCCGAGCACAGTGAAATCATCAATGAATTTCTCACTTTTGACCTTGGATTGGAAGGAGGGCCGCTGATGATGTAGCTGTACATGGTTGAACCTGGGACATTGCCCTGAGGAACTTGGGTATCCATCAACCCCCATCATCTTTTTTTGTGTGAGGTGTAGCTCCAACTTTGTTGAGGAAAAATAATTTTATCCAGAAGGTTTGTAAGGATCTGACATTCACTGCCTGAAAGAATGATAGAAGTGGATATCCTCATCAGATTTGAAAAGAATTGGTGTATGTGCTTGGAACATGTCTTGAAGGTTGGCAAACTTTGAGTTGAGTTTGCAATTTGCTGGGCTGCAGTTTATTTTTGCCTGTTGACTTTAGTGGACAAAATTTCAGCATTTTTTTTTCTCTCTTTGAGCATCTCTGCCTCTCTCCTCAATTTTTAGTTTATACCTGACAAATACATCTTGCAATGTTTTACTTTGCAGCAACTTCTATGTAATTCCGAGTTATTATAAAACAGTTATCTCTGACTAATCTGTCCACTGGATTGTAAAATAACATGAGAAGTGTACAGTGATGCCACAAAGTTGAATATAATCATTTTGTACACATTGTCAAAAGCTTAATCCATTAGAGAATGTTGTGCTGAGGTTTTTTTTTGTCATTTCTGCTTGGTTAAGGATTTTTGACTGTATATAGACCAGGTCACCTCTATAATCTGCTTGTTTTGCAGCATAATAGAAGATTCAAAATTCTTATATTGTTATATTGTTGTTTCCTGTTTGACCAATGTGTTTGGAGTATACGGCCTATCGTTTCAATGCAGTAAACTTAAACGTGGAAAGATGCAATTCTGGAGTGTAGGAGACTTCAAAGTATTTTGCCCAGTGGGAATAAATCCACAGAAGGAAAACAGATAGTTTAGTTTAGAGATACAGCGTAGAAACAAACCCTTTGGTACACCAAATTTGCACAGACCAGCGACTCCCACACATTAACACTATCCTACACACAATAAGGACAATTTTACATTTATACCAAGCCAATTAACCTACAAACTTGTACGTTAATTGTGGGAGGAAACTGAAGATTTCGGAGAAAACCCACGTAGGTCACGCAGGGGAGAACATATAATCTCCCTACAGACAGCACACCGTGGTCAGGATCGAACCCAAGTCTCTGGTGCTATAGGGAGTAGCTCTAACGCTATGCCACTGTGCCACCCTTCTTCTTCGTGAGTATGGCATGCACAGCCTAAAGTTGTCGGACAACTTGTTCTATTTCATCTTATTTGATTGTGCACGCCAAGTTGATTGCATTCGTCGAAACAGGGCGGACCACGTGAAGGTTGCAATCTCCCACACTAAAGAGAAGCTGCATTGAAAGGATAAAGAGGAAGGAAAATTCATATCGAGCCATTTGGTTGTGTATGTTGAATCAATAAGCTGACAAAAAGAGTTCAGCTCCTTTTTGACAGAAGTCTGCTCCAATGTCATTATACATCTCCACCCCTTCCTGTTTTCCGCAACTCCCTGGTCAACTCGTCCCTTCCCACCCAAACCACTCCCATCCCAGGTACTTTCCCCTGCAACTGCAGGTGATGCAACACCTGTCCCTTTACCTCCCCATCGACACCATCCATGGACCCCTACAGTCTTTTCAGGCGAGGCAGAGGTTCACTTGCACCTCCTCCAACCTCATCTGCTGTAATTGCTGTTCCAGGTGTCAACTTCTGTACATCTGCGAGACCAAGCGCAGATTCGGCGATCGTTTCGCTGAACACCTCCGCATAGTCTGCCTTAATCTACGTGATCTCCTTGTTGCTCAGCACTTTAACTCCCCCTCCCATTCTGATCTTTCTGTCCTGGGCAGAGTCAGAGTGAGGCCCAACGCAAATTGGAGGATCAGCACCTCATAGTTCGCATGGGTAGCTTACACTCCAGCAGTATGAACATTGACCTCTAACTTCAAATAGCCCTTGCTTTCCCTCTCTCTCTCCATCCCCTCCCCTTTCCAGTTCTGCCACCAGTCTTACTGTCTCCGACTATATTCTATCTGTCCCGCCCACCTCCCCTGTCATCAGTCTCGACCCGAAACATCACCCATTTCTTCTCTCGAGAGTTGCTGCCTGTTCTGCTGAGTTACTCCAGCATTTTGTGTCTACCTTCAATATTATACTTGTTTTCTCATGCAGCAAGAAGCTTGTTAAGTAACCATTTAAAATACTGCACCACATGAGTGATGTGGATGTATTGCAGCAATTATCATCTGTCTTGCTTTCTTGTCTCCAGCGAGATCTGTTTCAGTTCCAATTCTGTTAGTGTGTCTTTCCAGGCATTTTTTTAATTAATTAGGAAAATTTACTGGTAAGCAGTTCAGCTAGATTTATTGTTGGTCTAATATAGCATTTATGGGAAATGTCTTTAGCACCAATATGTCGATGTAATGTGCTTCCTTACAGTACGATATCAACTAAATCAGTTTCATTTCGGCAGTTTTTTGGAAGATTTATGCATGGTTTTTATTTTATTAAATAATTATATCGGTCATTGAATTAATAAAATCATTATTGCTTTGCCATTACCTTGTTAATTTCTGTGAAATGCTTTTCCGACATCTTTAAATTTGACAAATTCTTCAAACATTTAGAGACCAGCAGCAAGACCTGCTCATCTGACTAAATGTGGTGCTCATTGCAACATGGAAGTTTATAGCTTTGACTGAACGTGATCTCAGCTCGGTTGGTAGAGCACGAGAATCCTCCTCTGCTGATTCCAGAGTTGCATTGGCTGCAGCTGATCACTGTGTAGTTATTCTTGCTGGAAAATGGAGACAGCACTGTTTTCGTATGCATGGTCTTTGAGGTCAGTTATTCAATCAGATCATTGTACATAGAGTATGATGAAGTACTGCGGAGGGATGTATTGCAACAAGGCTCAGTCAGAGGTGGGAGTAGTTAGAAAATAGGAAAAAGCAGGATGATGCATTGGGAAGCTTGATTCCGTTGAAATACTGTTGTTTAGTGTTAGAAAAGTCCTTTGATACTAGATCACTTGCAATAGATTCATCGCTGAGTACTGGGGTTAATTCTACAGTTACCCACAGAATTTAGACTTTAGATATACAGCATGGAAACAGGCTGAACCGAGTTCATGCTGACTAGCCATCACCGTGCACAATAGCGCTATCCTACATACTCGGGATAATTAGCAATTTTACAGATGCCAATTAACCTAAAAGCCTGCAAGTCTTTGTAGTGTGGGAGGAATCCAACGCATCGGGTGAAAATCCACATGGTCACAGGGAGAATGTACAAACTCTGTACAGCCAGCACCCTTAGTCAAGATTGAACCCAGGTCTCTAGAGCTGTAATGCAGCATCTCTACCTCTGATGTCTCTAACAATTTTATTCTTGTTTAATCTCATAATGGCTTCTTTGACTTTCATTGGCACAACTTTGGTCCTCATGTTGATGAACAGCAATAAAAGTTTTCAAATGTGATGGAGAGACTAGATGCTGAGAGCTCTCTTGTACCTGCATTAAGGAGGCAATTTAAATACACCTGAGCGATTACAAACACCTGTGAAGCCATGTGTCCCAAACATTATGGTGCCCTGAAATGGGGGGAGACTATGTATAAACACAGCTATAATTTCTACATGGTGACAACAAAATGTATAAAAATACCCTTTAATAAAATCTGACAATGTGCACTTTAACCACGTGATTTTTTCTATTACAAATCTCAAATAGTGGAGTACAGAAGCAAATAAATAAATGATGGGTCTTTGTTCCAAACATTATGGACGGCGCTGTGTTTCAGTAATGGATAAAATATCATACTCACATAAGTCTATTGGTGCATTTTGTTAATTGACCATGATCACTAAACTCCTCGCATTTAGGTGTTTATTAATACTAAGTACAGCCAGTCTCCCGTTTTGTTTATTTTCAAACATTTACTTTGTCAGCCATTCAAATTCACTAACTAAATTTCTACTTTCATTGCCAGCACAGCCCTCCTCTTTACTGAATCTTTGCTCAGTTTCTCAGAACCCTGTCAAGATCATTTAAACATCAGTCACAAACCTGCCCGAAATTATATTAGTACCAGTCTTAAAGTGCAGTCTGGCATACAGAAGTCCCATCTGCATCATAAAAAATGATTGCTCCCCTATTTATAGAACTCCCTGTAACTACCCCCTATTGCTTCTCTCCCTGTACAGCCACACTCTTCAGCCATGACACTTGGTCTTGGCTTCATTCTCCCTGGGGAAACACTCCTCCATCAGCATTCAGAACACAATACAGGGCTCGAAATTAACAGTTGCCCGGGTGCCAATGGCGACCTAAAGTGCCGCCGATCGACCTAAAAAACCGTGCCATTTTGCACTTTATCCGTTTATTTATTGTGTATATATATTGTGGATGGTATATAGACAAACTGAATATTTATCTCCTGTGGTTACACAGAAAAGCTGGAGAAACTCAGCGGGTGCAGCAGCATCTATGGAGCGAAGGAAATAGGCAACGTTTCGGGCCGAAACCCTTCTTCAGATCCTGTTCTGTATTATGTTTACATATTCTGTTGTGCTGCAACAAGCAAGAATTTAATTGTCCTATTTGGGACACGTGACAATAAAACTCTCTTGACTTGGACTTAAGCAAAATAGGGTTCTTGGGGGGAAAAAAAGAGCTACCATAAGTGTAATTGTGTCTCGTTGGGTAACTATGGTAGGATGAAGACTATTCCATGCTTTAATTGTATGGGGGAACTCCATGGAGCAGTCAGCATCTCTGGATAGAAGAATTGGGTGACATTTCAGGTAGAGACCCTTCTTTAATTTCCCCTGGTTTTAGTGTTTTTAGTTTAAATTAAAGATACAGCGTGGAAACAGGCCCTTCGGCCCAACGAGTCCACACCAACCACCGATCACCCATACACTAGTTCTATCCCACACATTAGCAACGTAAGTCAAGAGTGTTTTATTCTCTCACGTCCCCTTTAGAACAATGAAATCCTTACTTGCAGCAGCACAGCAGAATATGTAAACATAGTACTCTGTAAACAATGTTATAAACGAGAAAACAAAACAGTGTATATTTATATATGGATACTAGACTAAGTGGGACCCGTTGGGTCCCAGCATCACACGGGAGGGCTGGTCACCCACAATTCCAATATTGGCAGCCAATGGGGGGGGGGGGGGGGGGGGGCTAGTATGGGTGTTGCGGGCTAAGGGATTGATCTCCAGGGGGCTAGTATGGACATTGTGGGCCGAATTTATTCTCGTGCGATGCCACCAAATTCAAGTGCAGTTTCTTACCACTTCAAGCCGGGTGCAAGGCCACCAAATTCAAGTGCATTCATACCATTTCAAGCAGTGTGCAAGGCAACTAAAGAAAGCGAGTCGTGACTTCTCCCACCTCTCCATCGTGCAGAGACTGAGCCACGCCCACACTTCTGGATTTTATAGTCCCTCCCCCACTCCCACCAGAAGGAGCATGGCCTTCAAGGTGTGATTGACAGGAGAGGGAAAAGGAGCAAACTCCATACAGATAGCACCCATTTTCAGGATCAAATCCGGGTCTCTGACACTTTTAAGCAACTACTTTACAGCCAATGTACTGCCCATAGTCTTGAACTGAATTAAAGCATACAGTAGCTGTAAAGGGGAACAAAGCGTCACTTAGAGATTTAAGACTGAAAATGGATAGGTTACTTTTTTTTTAGTAACCAAAGTTATCAACGTATAATTATTTGTGCGTTGGAAAACAAAATATAATGGCACTGCTGATGGACTTGCTGCCTCACACGCCAGAGATCTGTGTTCGATCCTGTCCTCTGGCAATGTCTGTGTTGAATTTGCACATTCTCCCTGCAAGGGTGTGGGTTTCCTCCTACATCCCAAAGACCCATTGGCATTGTAGGTTTACTTGTCTCTGTAAAATTGACCCTAATGTGTAGAGAGTGGGTGAAAAAAGTGGGATAACAGAACTTGTGTGAATGGGTAGACAAAAATGATGGGAAACTCAGCGGGTGAGGCAGCATCTATGGAGCGAAGGAAATAGGCG
Source organism: Leucoraja erinaceus (assembly GCF_028641065.1). Classification (NCBI taxonomy): domain Eukaryota; kingdom Metazoa; phylum Chordata; class Chondrichthyes; order Rajiformes; family Rajidae; genus Leucoraja; species Leucoraja erinaceus. The sequence continues at coordinate 12,841,127 of NC_073396.1, forward strand.
GCGTTTTGGGTCAAGACCCTTCTTCAGTTTGATGTGAAGGTTGAGGGGGGGGGGGGGGGGGGGGGGGGAAATTGGAGAAGTCAATGTTCATTCCGTTGGGGTGTAAATATGAGGTGCCGCTCCTCCAATTTACGGTGGGCCTCACTCTGGCCTTGTAGGAGGCCCAGGACAGAAAGGTCGGATTCGGAATGAGAGGGGGAGTTGAAGTGCTGACCACCGGGAGATCAGATTGGTTATTGCGAACCGAGCGGAGGTGTTGGGCGAAGCGATCGCCAAGCCTGCGCTTGGTCTCACCGAGGTTGATCATACGCTGAATAATCCAAACACATTTTTGTTTGGAAGTGGAAATAAATAATAGAAATTGCATTCATTGCAACGTGTAAAAAGAGTTGAGATACTGTATTATAATTTTGCTGCGTGTCATTGTGGTATATGTCATGTCTTGATCGGTGAATATGTTTAGTTTGTAACTTTATTTGAAGCAGAAATAATATGTGGATGCTTCATTCAGCTTAATCCGACAGGTAACTACGCACTTCGTCCAAGCACATTATCGCACGTGTCATTCTAAGGCGACCACCTTAAATGACCACCTAAACTGTCATTTGGCAACTTACAAAGCTGATTAGGTTGCCTGTCTGCAAACAGAGAAAAAAAAGTGAGAGCTCTGGAATACCAGTGAGAGTGTAAGATGCCCTCATTGGTCTCATGAGCCACTTACTTGAGGGCCTGTCCCACTTTCACGACCTAATTCACGACCTCTGCCGAGTTTGCCCTCGACTCATACTAGCAGCATGGTCATCACAAGGTCATAGGAGGTCGTAGCAGGCCGTGATGCTAGTCGTAGGTACTCGTGGCATCAAGTAGGTTGGGCCGTTATTCTAGCCTGATGAAAAATGTCCATGAGTAAAAAAGGTTGTGGATTAGGTCGTGAAAGTGGGACAGGCCTTTTATCTGATCCTTCGTCTGTCTGGCAGTCAGGCACTGCACTCTCAACTGCGAGAGGACACTTTCTGCAATATGTCATTTATAGAGTAGAAATGGGCAACAGTGTCAGCCACTAATATTCAAGCTCCAAAAGCCAGTACTGTAAACTTCTCCAGCTGATGAGAGATTTCCTTAACCAGTGGCCATCCAGGATGCAGAAACATTCTATGGTTCTCACTTGACATGGCATCTGTTCTACACATCTGGGTGCCATGCCATAGCATGCCTCTTTATCTACACACTATACACACTCACTAAGCAGAAGTCCCAGAACAAAACCTTTCCATTATTGCACTGATTTTCTCCACTCATCAAAATCCTGTTTGATACTCTGCAAAAGAACTACATACATTACTCTACTACATGCGTGCATGCATTAGCAAAACCCTCCTGCATTTTTACCTGCTAACATCCCTACCTGCAGATCGAGTACTGTAGCTAGCCACTGTGCAAAAAATGTGCAATCCCACCAGGCTAACTAATAGTGGAGAGGCGTACTGTATGACCAACTATCAAAACAATGAAAAACTAGAAGGGTTAGATTATTATGATCATGGCCACAAGGAATATTATGTTAATCTGATAACAAATGTCAGATACACAAAATGTTGGAATAGCAGGATAGGCAGCATCTCTAGATAGAAGGAATGGGTGACATTTTGGGTCGAGACCTTTCCTTAGATTGTCAGTCTGAAGAAGGGTCTCGACCCGAAACATCACCCATTCCTTCTATCCAGATGCTGTCTGTCCTGCTGAGTTACTCAAGCATTTTGTCTATCTTCGATTTAACAACATCTGCAGTTCCTTCCTACACCAGAATTATTTCAGTATAGCTCTGTAGATATTTAATGAGATGCATTCAAGCATGGAGCCGTGTGTAAAATTGAGATTCGGGAAGACATCGAAAATTTTCTGAATCTGCTGTACGTACATAACCTTTGCAAGTTACAAATGTTTCATATAATCTTCCTAACAGCAGTTCCAATGCAGGAAATCTTAATATTCCTTAGTTGCTCACCACATATTAATAAAAGCTCATAAATCTGTAATTAACAGACACTATATTTGACCTAGGAAGATTCTTGTAACTTAAAGGTACAAGAGTTCCCAACCCTTCCGTGATTACAAATCTTGCTTAACAAAAAGCACCAATTAATGGAGTAACAAAAGGAAGTTCATTTCAAATTACTAATTTGAAGTGATTCCAAATGATATACCACCCATCTCCTGCTCTTGATATCTCACAGCACTTTACAACCAATGTTTCATTTCTAGTGCTTAGTGGCGGTTGTAATTTAATTATCTCCATTGAATGTGAAAATAGGAAGATCTAAATTAGCATTAGGATATTTGTTTTGATAATAGTAGAAAGTGAACTATGCTGTAGTTTCAGACTTAAAACTAAAGAAAAACAGAACAAAATGGAAGGTAGCAGCCTTGCAGGGCCAATTTTATCAAAAGCATGTGGCCAGAATTTTAAAATAAAGATCAAATAGTATAAATACAATGGAATATGTCTGGAATTATACCCTTCCAAGTGCATCATAAACCCTGTTAACCTTGTCTTTCAAAAATATTCTTAATAGAACAAGTTGCATTTATGCAGCAATCTCATGATATTGCAAAGCATAATGAAGTGTAAACATTGCAAAAGTCCACAACATGTTACTGTTTGTGGGATTTGGAGTGGGCTACTCGGCTCCTTACGCCTGCTTAAGATCTGACTCTGCTTTGCCACTTATACCCAATAATTAATCACTTTGTTTATCAAGAAACTATATCTGCCTCTGCCTTAAAACTGTCTAAAGACTTTGCTTCTCTACTCTTTGCAAAAAGTTCCAAAGACTCAACCTTCAAGAGAAAAAAAAATCCCCACTGGTTTTAAATAGGCATGCTTAATTGTATAAAAGGCGACCCACTGTTCTAGATTCCAAAGAATCATTATCTTCACACCCAAGCACAAATTGACAAAAACAAGTAACATGTCATTTATTTTAGAAATTCCCAATGAGAAAAAAAAATGATTGAACGGTTCACGAAAGAAAACTTCCCTAATCATCTTCAAAATAATTCTGTGGGATTTTTTGCAGACACAACCTCGGCTGAAAGGCAAGCAGCACTTGAGGTTCAAGTTTGTGGAATTAGGTTTGAATTGGATTAAATTCTAAAGACAAGACTGCTAACCACTGAGGAAAAGTTGGTACCAGTTACTTTGAAGTTAAAAAATAGGCATTAAATCCAACTCTACCCAATTGGCATTTCGTCGGGCGTGTAAAAATAAATTGGGGGGGGGGGGGACTCAGATAGCATCTGTACATGGAAAAACACCACCTTAAGGTCAATAACTGTTTCTCCACAATGCTGTCTAACCGAGTATTTCTATTTTCCACCAGATTTCCAACATACACTATTTTCGTGTTGATCCATATTCCTAAAAAAAAGAAATAGTATCATGGCACACATAATGCGACAGAAGTTGTGACATCTCCAGCACTAATAATCCTACCTTAAACTCCCGGCTCAGTTGCGGGGTGTACTCCGAAGTCCACAGGGCTCGGACCAAGGAAGCGAGCTGTTCGGTAACTTCTCCACGGGAGTCTGACTGGCATCTGGATCGGTATAAAACTCCATTCGATTTGGAGGTCTTATCTTGCTCTAGCTGTTCGTCCTCCAGCTCCCGACCCCGGGAGTCCCCTGGCTTGGGAGAGTCCGGGCCGCTAACCGCCAAGTCCCGATACTGTTCCAGGGCGAGAAACTCGGCGAAGAGTTCGGTGTTGCTCAGACATTGCAACACGGCGTTCATGAAGCAGGTGTTGCCGTGGTTTTTGAGGCCGGACACTCCCGGTGGCTGCCAGCGATCCCCGGGAGCCGGCGAAAAGCAACTGTCGGACGAGTCGCTGCGACCTGCAATGGCATGGTGGTTGACGCCGCTCATCATCATGATAATGGATGAGGCCGAGGTGACAACACCGACCCCGGGTCCCAATCCGATCCCCATGCCCATGGCCGCGCCGGCCCCCGCCGTTCGGAAGTTCTTGAAGCCGCCGTCGTCCTTTTCATCTTCGGCTGACTCCTCGGTGCCGAAGTGCGAAAGGGTGGAGAGAGTCTTCAACACCCGGCTCATGAAACTCCCGACCGAGCGCGCCGAGCCCCGCCTGAAAAGTTTCTTGCTGAATGATTTCTTCTCTTTCGCTGCCGACTTAGACATCTTGCCGCCTCCCTCCAAAACAAACAACGCGAATTTAAAAGTTAACACTCCCCGAAAATGTTAATGAAAAAAGTAGGAATATTCTGCATTTTAATTTCAATGTAAACATTTTTTTTAAAGATGCAATAATTGCAAAATGCTACCTCATTTGCAATCGTATCGTTTGTGATAAAAAGCAACAATTTCTTCGGCGCAAAGAGAGAGTTGCGAAATGCAGAAATCGGAAACGAAAAAAGCACCCAAGATATAAACGGAAACATAAGTGGGAGTGCAAGTTGCGAAATGGAATGTGCCAATTTTCCTTTAAAAAAAAATGCGATATGATGGATTTAAAGGCAATACCGTGAATGTGAGAGTTGCAGCGGCGAGCGGTGATGTTTGCAGCGAGCTGCCCACTACGCGTGCACCTCCCCGGGTCTGACCCCGCGCTGACCCCAGCGCTGTCTTTCGCTCCCGGCGGCGGCGGCTTCTCCTCAGTGAAGAGACGCCGGAACCATCGGGCGCCGTCGGATCCCGCGGCCCCGCTCCTTCAATCGGCCGGTGATCGGCATCGCCCCGCGAAACAGGCGGGCTCGTAATGACGGCGTCTCACTTCTTCTCGATTCTCTTCACTCCCCCGCCCGCCCTCCTTCTCTCAGGCCGACGGGGAATCTAAGTGGAGCTCCTCAGGAATCCGCGGCCTGCGGGCTGCCGGCCGCTGTCCGGGCCGACGCCCTGCGCCTGCCTCATTATCCTTCTCCGCCGCCGCCACTAGGATCTTGTTGAGCCCCAGCCTGTGTCGAAAGCAGACGGCCCTTCTCCCTCCGCTTTGGCTTTCCGCCACTAATCCCGGCTGGCCCGCACGGCCCTTGTTGCCGCTGCCCACCCACTTTCCTCAACCATCACTCGGACGGCCTGGCTCGCGAGCTCGCTCTCTCTCTCCCGCCCTCTGGTGGGCGGCGTCCTCCGCCCGTCACCATGGCAACAGCCAACGCCCCGCCCTCTTTCCACTCCCATTGGTTGTTTGGGTTCAGGTCTTTTTTTCCATTCGACATCGTTGCTGTCTATCACGCCCCTTCCATCATTTTGGACTGGGCAGACTTGGTGTCAGTCATCTGCCCCTCCCTGCGGCATTTGATTTAAAGGTAAGCAAAAAAAACACAATAAGGTTTGATTAGTTCCACAAGGGAGGGGTTACGAGAGTAGGATTTTTAGATGATACTCTTGCTCGCAATTGTTCACGATGGGGAATTTTAATGCAGAGAAACCAGTACTGCGATTCTCCTGGAAACGTTGGAAATCTCAGAAAGAAAGAAAACGAAAATGTTTTAAAGATTGAGCAAATCAGGCACCGTGTGGAAAGAGAAACGGCGTTTCAGGCCTGAGACCTTGCACCTGAACTGGAATCGTCAGACACCAAATCTATAAAATGTTGTCCAATGTGTTGATGTATTTTGAATTTGAAAACTTGCAACAGGCTAATTAGTACCCATCAACTACAAATCGCTGTCTCCTAGTTAACTACTGTATTATTCGTGTAATAATAATAATAATAATAAATTTTATTTATGGGCGCCTTTCAAGAGTCTCAAGGACGCCTTACAAAAATTTGGCAGGTAGAGGAAAAACATGTAAGGGGAATGAAATAAATAGTAGGGACATGACTAGTACACAAAGTAAAGACAGAATACAATTCAAAACACAATACGAGGCAATTAATGCACAGATGAAAAGGGAGGGGAACATGGGGCTAAGGATAGGCAGAGGTGAAGAGATGGGTCTTGAGGCGGGACTGGAAGATGGTGTGGATCAGTTGGGGGAGGGAGTTCCAGAGCCTGGGAGCTGCCCTGGAGAAGGCTCTGTCCCCAAAACTGCGGAGGTTGGACTTGTGGATGGAGAGGAGACTGGCTGATGTGGATCTGAGGGACCGTGAGGGTTGGTAGGGGGAGAGGAGATCAGTGAGATAAGGGGGGGGCCAGATGGTGGAGGGCCTTGTAGGTGAGGATCAGGATTTTGTAGGTGATCCGGTGGGAGATGGGAAGCCAGTGAAGTTGTTTGAGGACTGGAGTGATGTGATGCCAGGATTTGGTGTGGGTGGTGAGTCGGGTGGCTGCGTTCTGGACCAGTTGGAGTTGGTTGATGTAGGTGGAGCTGATGCCAAGGAGAAGTGAGTTGCAATAGTCTAGTCGGGAGGAGATGAAGGCATGGATGAGTCATTACCTAGTTAATTTTGGATCTGAGGTGTGTTGACAAACTTATTCCACAATTTGGTTCATGGCCCAAGGCTGGTGCTGGTTGTGAGGAGTAAGTGTTTTTCTGAGTAGAAGTCTATGTGGTGTGTTGCAGAAATCAGTGCCTATATATGCACGTCATAAAAATTGATTGTGTCGCAGATAGTGAAAAGTCTATATAACAATACAATAGGACATAAATCAGATGGGAAGTTGGATTAACCATATAACCATATAACAATTACAGCACGGAAACAGGCCATCTCGGCCCTACAAGTCCGTGCCCATTAAGTAATGGGACATGGATTTTAATCCAGAGAAATGTGAGGTGGTGAAGATTTTAAGGGTGGAGACCTTGGGAGCATAGTATAGAGGAATCTTAGGGTGCAGGAGAATAGAAAAATGAAGAAAGCATTTTATATATTTGCATTTCGTAGGCCAAGGCATGTCATGCTACATCTATTCAAAATGTTGGTTAGATCACATTTGATATGTGTATAGTTCTGGTTGCCACCATACAGGAAGGATGTGGTAGCAATCCAGAGAGTGCAGAAGAGTTTCACCTGGGGGTTGCCTGAATTGGAGCATTGCAGTTATAAACAGACTAGACTAAGTGGGACCCGTTGGGTCCCAGACACACGGGAGGCCTGGTCCCCCAACACAACCCATTCCCCAACGCAATATTCCACCACTCATTTCTGCTCATTGCCCAGTACTCCCTCCCCCTCCTCTTCATGGAGGGAGGGGATTGGGGGTGTGTGGGCAGGGGGAGTGCAGGAAGGGGAGAAGGGGGAGGGGTTACATAGAAACATAGAAATTAGGTGCAGGAGTAGCCCATTCGGCCCTTCGAGCCTGCACCGCCATTCAATATGATCATGGCTGATCAACCAACCCAGTATCCCGTACCTGCCTTCTCTCCATACCCCCTGATCCCCTTAGCCACAAGGGCCACCCTCTGTGGCAGAGAGTTCCAGAGATTCACCACTCTCTGGGGAAAAAAGTTCTTCTAATCTCGGTTTTAAAGGATTTCCCACTTATCCTTAAGCTGTGAGAGGGTCCTGGACTTCCCTAACATCGGGAACAATCTTCCTGGGTGAGTCCAACCCGGGGGAGGGGTTGTCGGGAGGGGTTGGAAGTGAGGGGTGTGGGGGGGGGGGGGGGGGGGGGGGAGGTTGTGTGTGCGGCTCTCGGGCCGGACGGCTCATGGGTTAGGGGGGCTGGGCTCTCTCACTCGCGGCTTCTGGACTCTCTCACTGACGGACTCTGGACTCAGCCCCGCCTCCGGGGGTTTTAATTCTCCTCACCCCAGTGATTGACAGTGGGTGCCGGAAGAGGCGTTACCTTCATGGTAACTGACAGGCGAGAAGACCAATCTGCTGATCTCACGATATTTAAACCTTCATAACTTTTGTAATCAGAACACAATTTGGTGCACTTGGAGCAGGAGGACGGTGAGTAAGGTGGCGATATATCCTAGCGATATTGGGTACCGTTTTTGCGCAAATTTAAAAACAACGCAAACGGGAAGAGGACAAGATGTGAGTTTTAGTAATAGTATAGAGATAGAAGATAAATAGATAGATAGATGACATTGGATGGACTGAGATTGTTCTCATTATAAGGCTGAGGGATGAACTTTATAGAGGCTTATAAAATTATGAGTGTAGCTATGGCAGATGTCATTTGTTTCCCAGAATATGGGAATCTAGAGCTCGAAGACATATGTGATGGTGAAAGGAGGACATTTAAAGGAAATCAAAGATTAGTTTTTTTTTACACAGAGGGTGGTGGTAGAGGCAAATACAATTACAATGTTTAAAAATCATTTGGAAAGATACTTGGATATGAAAGGTATAGTGGGAGATATACACAAAATGCTGGAGAAACTCAGCGGGACAGACAGCGTCTCTGGAGAGGATTCGGTGACACTTCGGGTCGAGACCCTTCTTCATTGACATTTCGGGTTGAGACCCTTCTCGACACACAACGTCACAAATTCCTTTTCTCCAGAGATGCTGCCTGTGCCGCTGAATTACTCCAGCATTTTGTTTCTATCTTCGATTTAAACCAGGTCCTTCCTACACAAGGTATAGTGGGATATGGGCCCACAGTGTAGACAAATGGAATTTGCATAAATATGCATCAAAGTTAACATGGATGGGGTGTGCCAAGAAGGCCTTTATCTGTGCTGTATGATTCTATGATTTTAAGTAATAATGGTGCAATTGACTTGAAATGTGCCTCCAAAGAAAGTAATCACTAGATTACTACCAGCAACCTGTGTTAGTAAGTATTGTGTAGAAATAAAAAAAGTGGAGCTGATGAATGTCTGTCTGGAATTTTATTGTAGGGAGTGCTCCACGTCCCTATGGAAATAGGACTGTTTGTGAGGCAGGTGGGACCTCTGTTTGCTAAATGAGTTGCATCTCAGTGGCAGTGGGATCAATATCCCCGCAAAGCAGGGTGTGGCAGAGACTATGGATTGGTAACAGGGGAATTAAATTAACTTGGTTGAGGAATTAAGTTCTGGGGATAACTTCCGAAGGAAGAAAAACTAAGCTGTAAATAGCAAATGTTGGCATTTAGGCAGTTAATGTAAAAGAGCCAAATAACAATAGTGTATTGGAGACAAGCATACAAACATTAGTGTGCACGTACAAATGGAGTAAATATAAAGTTTAAAGCTCCTTATCTTAATGTATACAGAGTTTGTAATAAGATGAATATGTTGATGGCATTATTAGAAATAAATGAGTGTGATTTGTCAGCCATTACTGAGACGTGGTTGCAATGTGACAAAGCTGAGGAAAGAATATTGAGTGGTTTCCAGTATTTTGAAAGGATAGGCAGAAGGGAGCTGGAGAAACTCTGCTAATGCTTTTGGCTCAGAAGTGCAGGATGTAGAATCATTTTAGATAGGGATAAGAAATATTAAGCCACTGGGAGTGGTATATTGGTGTCCCAATTATAGCTACACTGCAAAACTAGGTGTGAAACTAGACATAATTTTTTTTAAAGTACTGTAATAATTATGGGTGTTTTTAATAATTGTTTGGAAAAATTGGCAAGGATATTCTTAAGGATGAGTTTATGCTTACTTGGTTTTTTATTTTGTTTTATGGAATCAACCAGGCAACAAGCTATTTTAGTCTGCTGTTGAGCAATTAGACAGGATTAAGTAATTATCTAGTTGTAAGGATCCCTTGGGTAACAATGATCATAGCATAACATTGTGGTGGCTAAAAATCTTGGATCTGAAACTAGACATTTAAAATGTTATGAAGGCATAGTTGGCTCAGGTGGAAAAAGGGAAAATAGATTAATGGGCAAGATCCCCAAGGGCAACATTTTAAGGTGCGATTTTTAAAATCTCAACAAAGGTATTTTATAATGGAAAAAAGTGTCTGCAGGGACACAACACTCGTCTAAGGAAGTATGGTATGAAACAGAAAGAACGATCAAATTGTTGGCAGGTTTAGTGGAAGGCAAGAGGATGAGTACATGTTTGAAACCAATAAAGGATCTCAAAAATAATACAATCAGAGAGATGATGAAATTGGAGAAAGCCAGCAAATAATATAAAAACATACAGCATAAACATCTACAGGTATTTGAAAAGGAAAAGAGACTAAAGCATACGTTCCTCTCTCAGATGATTAGACTGGGATTTAATAATAGGAACCAGAGAAATGCCAAGATTCTAAATAATGAGGATCAGTCTTCATTTTTTTTAAATCCTAAAATAGATAATTAAGGGCCTATAGGAAGAGAAGAACATAAAACCATCGCTATAGTATTACTTGGAAAATGTACTAAGCAAACTAATGGGTTAAAGACCAGCCCCATTGCCCTGAAGGCCTACATCATAGGGACTTAAGTGGCTGCAGCGATGGTGAATGTGTTGGTTATACTCTACTAGATTTCCTGGATTGTCCAAATCCCAATGGATTGGAAAACCATTGTAAGACAATCCTCAAGAAATGATGGCGGCCAAAAGCTGAAGGTCAATTATCCTAACATCTGACATTGGAAACATACTGACATCCATTATTAAAGAGATAATTACATGGAACGATAGTGCATTGGTTAACTAACAATAAACAGACAATCTGAATAAATGGGTGATTTTCAAAATGGCAGTCAGCTCTCAGTGAGATTCAGATCAGATTTAACTTTATTGTCATTGTCAGTGTACAGTACAGAGACAACGAAATGCAGTTAGCATCTCCCTAGAAGAGCGAAATAAATATGAGCAATAAATAAATCTATTTACGTGCATGCAGTACGGTGGGAGGAGTGTCCGGGGGGGGGGGGGGTGATTGGCAATCACCGAGGTACAGTGTTGAGTAGTGTAACCGCCGCAGGGAAGAAGCTGTTCCTGGACCTGCTGGTCCGGCAACGGAGGGACCTGTAGCGCCTTCCAGATGGTAGGAGGGTAAACAGTCTGTGGTTGGGGTGAGAGCAGTCCTTGGCGATGCTGAGCGCCCTTTGCAGACAACGCTTGCTTTGGACAGACTCAATGGAGGGGAGCGAGGAACCGGTGATGCGTTGGGCACTTTTCACCACCCTCTGCAGTGCTTTCCGGTCGGAGAGAGAGCAGTAACCATACCATACTGTGATACCGTTGGTAAGGATGCTCTCGATGGTGCAGCAGTAGAAGTTCACCAGAATCTGAGGAGACAGATGGACCTTCTTCAGTCTCCTCAGGAAGAAGAGACGCTGGTGAGCCTTCTTGACCAGAGTTGAGGTATTGTGGGTCTAAGATAGGTCATCGGAGATGTTGACCCCCAGGAACATTAAGCTGGAAACACGTTCCACCTCCGTCCCGTTGATGTGGATGGGGGCGTGCGTGCCGCCCCTAGACTTCCTGAAGTCTACAATGAGCTCCTTGGTCTTCTTGGAGTTGAGGGCCAGGTTGTTGTCAGCACACCATGCTGCTAGGAGCTGGACCTCCTCATTATAGGCCGACTCATCGTTGTTGCTGATGAGGCCAATCACCGTTGTATCATCTGCATACTTGATGATGGTGTAAGTACCATGTACAGGTGTGCAGTCGTAGGTGAAGAGGGAGTAGAGGAGGGGGCTCAGCAGACAGCCCTGTGGAATGCCGGTGTTCAGGGTGAGGGTTGAAGAGGTGTGCTTGTCTAACCGAACAGACTGGGGTCTGTTGGTTAGAAAGTCCAGTATCCAGTTGCAGAGGGAGGGGTCGATGCCCAGGTCACCGAGTTTGATGATCAGTTTAGAGTGTATGATGGTGTTGAATGCTGAGCTGTAATCGATGAACAGCATTCTTACGTAAGTGTCTCTGTTGTCGAGGTGGGAGAGGGCTGAGTGAAGTGCCGTTGAGATGGCATCCTCCGTACTCCTGTTCTTGCGGTAGGCAAACTGATAGAAATCCAATGTGGGGGGTAGGCAGCATTTGAGGTGTGCCAGGACCAGCCTCTCGAAACACTTGGTGATGATGGGAGTAAGTGCAACTGGGCGGAAGTCGTTGAGGCTTGCCGCAGAGAGGTCACAAGGATCAGTAATGGGGCCTCAACTATATATGATTTATATTAATAATTTAGATAAGAGACTGAATGTACTTTAGCCAAACATGCTGATGAAGAATTTGCAAACGACTGCAAATAGGTTAGGTGAGTGGGGAAGTAGTGGTGAGAGGTAGGGACTGATTGTGTATATATATTTTCATGTGGGAAAACCATATCTATCAACAGATGTGTTACAGAAATTCAGGGATGCCCACCATGAGCTTTGATGTGCAACCTTGGGAACATGGGATCGGAAAGTTATCTTCTGATACTGGGCCCTCATCATGAAATGTTACCTCTTCTCACCCTGCTCATGTTACCTGACCTTCTGAGAGTTTCCAAAGTTTTAATTTGAGATTTCCAGCATCTACAAGGCTATTTTTAATTTCAGAAAATCCACCGTATTGTTCAATCTGTCTTCCTAGTCATTGCCAGCATACAGACCAGAATGTGCTAATTTTAGGATTTAGCTACCAACAGCAAAACTACCAAATATCCAGGATCTATTGAATACCAACTGGGAAACCCCGCCAATCACTATCAGGATCCTAAACTGCTGGTCTGGGAGCTGATGTGCAAGCTCGGGAATGGAGATTAGACCCCTTCCATGTAAACATAGAAACATAGAAAATAGGTGCAGGAGGAGGTCATTCGGCCCTTCGAGCCAGCACCGCCATTCATTGTGATCATGGCTGATCGTCCCCTATCTGGAGAGCTGGGAAAAGAGACACAAGAGACTACAGTTCCTGGATAAATTTATGAGTAATTTTGGATTAAACAAGATCAAGAATTGCTGATCAGACATTGGCGTTGAAGAAGTGTTCTCTCTCATTAGGGAGAGGTGAAAGAATTGGACTACTTTACCCTAGAAGTGCCGGAGGGTGCCGCTCATTGAGTTAATTCAAAACAGAGATCAACAAATACCCGAAGAAAAACACAAAATGTTGGAGTAACTCAGTGGGGCAGACAGCATCTCTTCAATTTGAAGAAGGATCCCGAACCGAAACATCGCCCATTCTTTCTCTCCGGAGATGCTGCCTGTCCCGCTGAGTTAATCCAGCATGTTGTGTCTATCTTGGGTGTAAACCAGCATCTGCAGTTCCTTCCTAAACAAATACCCGTATAATTAAGGGAAATTTAGGGATATGAGGATATTTCAAGAAAATGGAGCAGGCAGGAAGCGTTCTGATGCTGGATTTCGACCCGAAACGGGCGTTGCTCGATCTGCTGAGCTCCTCCAGCAGATTGTTTGAAGGGGGTAGAAAGCCAGCGATAGACTAGAAGTGGAAACAAGGAACTGCAGGTACTTGTTGACACAAAGTCCTGGAGTCATTCAACGGGCCAGGCAGCATACCTGGAGAACATGAATATGTGACGTTTCGGGTCGAGACCCTTCTTCTTCCACGATTATGGTGACTGGCAGGGCGGGCCGGAAGGGCCGAATAGCCAACTCCTACCGATTTTTGAATCAAAGTATGAAAGCTCCTCTAGTTATCAATTAATAATTAATCTTGAAACAGCGATGTTTAATTCACAATCGCCACCTAAAAAAAGAGCCACGAGCAAACCTTCCAGATTCCAATAGCATTTTTAATTATAACACGTGTCCCCTTTATTTATTATGCATTTCAGTTCCTCTGCTATCCACAAGTCTCAGAAGGAAGGCGAGTCACCGTGAGCTCGCTCGCCAGGGTCTCTCAGGGAAGGCCATGGGAGTGATCGACCGCTGGTGTGCGAATCAGTCCCTCTGGCGGTCGGCGGCTAGGTGGCAGCACGACCCAGGCTAGTGAAACACTGGAGATCAAAGATCATACTACACCTCAGTGCATTGGATAACGCATGAGTGGCGAATCTTGCTCCACTATGATATTTGCTGGAGATAGACACAAAAAGCTGGAGTAACTCAGTGGGACAGGCAGCATCTCCGGAGAGAATGAATGGGTGACGTTTCGGGTCGAGACCCTTCTTCACATCAGCACTGGGCTTGTTCTGCCGTGGTCTTGTCAACCGAGGTCACATCACGGAAAGGACGTCCTCGTGAATCAATGGGATAGGATAATAAGTTAGTTGTCACGTTGTATTAAATGAACATTATTATTATCTTAATGTATTATGCTTCGTCTTTAGATAACCTATGATGGTTTCCGATGCACGTTGTATAATGTATTGATTGGGAGATGTGTGTTAAAATCGGTGTGAGTTCCAACAGTGTTGGAGTAACTCAGCGGGTCAGGCAGCATCTCGGTAAAATATGGATGGGCAACGTTTCGATTCAGGACGCTCCTTAAGATTGATTGTAGTAGAGGGGAGAAAGCTGGAAGAGAGGTTGACAAGGTTTGGCAAGTGATAGGTCAATACGGGCGAGCAGATGGTTGTACAAAGGCTAGATATGAAAAGTGAGAGATAAGGAGCTAAGGATAGATAAAACGCGAATGTGTGGTCAGAGGAAGGAATATAGATAGAAGGGGAAATGCAGAGAGGGGGCGCATCGGGTGGGGCACATGGAAAAGATGGGGGGAGGTTATTTGTAAGTTAGTTGTCTAAAATTAAAGAATTAAATGTGCTGAACAATGTCCAGTTCATACAATTTCTCTCCCCGTCCACTCCCACCAATATTTCTCACACTGGCTTCACATTTCGCGCCATTTCCATCATCTCACACTTTTTGTCTTTTCATCTCTGGCTTTTGTCCATCCATCTACCCATCAAAGCTCCCCTCACTTGTATCCAAGATGTATATGAGTCGTTGTTCCTGAAATTCACTCCGGCAACACGATGGATGGTTACTCTCCGTACCACCGTTGATACCCCGTCACTTTGGTCGCCCACTGACCTACAGCGAACGAGGAGGGATGCCAGCCTAACGCTGGACACTGACATTATGTTCGGGCCATAATGGGCACGTCTTTCCAGTGGCTGCTGTCAGTGAATTTAGCCATGCCCGTGTAAACTCGGCGTAGATCTAGCGCTGCTTACGAATGGGCCCAAGAACCAATAAAGAAAACAGGTACAACCTGTTAAGCAAAGATCCTATAGCGGAGCTGGAGTAACTCAGCGGAACTATAGGATCTTTGTGTTTAAGAGGGAACTGCAGATGCTGGAGAATCGAAGGTTACACAGAAAAGCTGGAGAAACTCAGCGGGTGCAGCAGCATCTATGGAGCGAAGGAAATAGGCAACGTTTCGGGCCGAAACCCTTCTTCAGACGGATCAATAGGATCTTTGTTGTTAAGTCCCTCGGTTTTACCATCAATTACTATCAATAGATATGGACAAGCAGTAACTTCTAGCCTTGCAAGTGTTGTCCACGCCTCTTAACTATCTGCATATCCTTTCTTTCATCTCTCGATTTCCTTGATCGATGGCTCAGTCAGCCCGTAGATATAAAGCAGTTACCCAGTAGACTAGGGAGTGGACGAAGGAGCTTCCCCAGGGTGTGAGTCCGGCAATCGGAGCGGAGAATCGAAAGCACTCACACTGAGATCCAACGCTCAGTTGCCCCACTTCCCAGGCATCACCCCCTTTCTTAACTCGGTGACCCTCGCTCCCCACACAGGTAGGTTGAACTATTTAATACAGGAAATGACCGAAAGTAATCTATACTAAAATAATATTAAACGAGAAGTGGGGGGAGTGAATAACCCGAAGTTATTAGTGAAAAAATCATTACTAACTTGTTCATCATTTGGTTGATTTTTATTTTGTGAAACAAAAAATGTAAGTGATCGCTAGGAGGACATGGAGTATCTAGAAAACTTTTGTAAAACACCGGAAGCTAATGATTTAACTGGAGAGTCTGCTGTTTTTTTTTCTTAAATGACGAAGGTCAAGGTGAAAAAACACACTTCTGAAACTACCAACATTTTTGGCAATTGAACAATTCCGATTCGAAATTTAATTCGTATTTATATATAGAAACATAATGAGATCCCACCCCCTGTTTTTCATTCTTCCTGATGGGTCCCTCCGTTTCTGGCCATGTTTGTAATCTTGCCCAGTTATTTATTCTCCAAGTGTACCGCGGGGGGCGACAGGCTTTTGTCAAAGTCTAGAGCCCGTTTTACGCCTCACCCGATTTTACTCGCGGTAATATTAAAAAGGAACGTTTCGACTCTCGCCCTCCCCTTTCCTGCCTGGCCAAATAAACGAGGTTACAGTGGGGGGCACAACATTGTGCGCGTGGAAAGCCGGGGAGGGGGAGGGGGGGGGGTCGAGGAGTTTCGATACGGAGGGTGTAGAAAGCAGAAAGGGAGGTGAGGATGGTGGGAGAAAAATGAGATGGGCCGAGGAAGTTGTAGAGAGAAGGGAGATGTGAAGGGGAGATGTTTGGTGAAGGAAGAGAATGCGCGACAGTTGAAGAAGAGAAGGGAAGATAGAAGACATGGATCAGTAGAGGAGTGGGGACTGTTGATAAGTCCGAGAAAGTTCAGTTAAGAACCTCTTCCCGTGCCAAGGTTTAGTCGTCATGGAATCGGGGACAAAACGATTGAAGGAGAAGATCAAGGAGAAGTTGCCAGTGACGGGGCCACAAGCAGAAAGCATCTCCGAGCTGGTACGCTGGTACTGTTTCAATACTAACACCCACGGTTGCCGCAGGATTGTGGTGTCTAAAGGCCGACTTCGCCGGCTCATCTGGCTGGTGCTGACCTTTGGTGCGGTGGGTATCATTATTTGGCAGTGCGCTCTCCTCATCGCCTCCTACTACACTGCTTCCGTCACCATCACCGTCCAGTTCCAGGAGATGACCTTCCCCGCCGTCACCATCTGCAACATGAACCCATACAGGTTAGTTCCTCATGACTAACACACGGACACGCTCAGTACAAAATAAATCCCATATTGTTCCTCAGCAGGATCTCCCAAAGCCAAAGTAGTCGCTATTGAAGTGGAGTTACTGTTTAAATTGCAATACCAGGCAACTACATAGTAAGATACCAGAAGATCACAGTGGGTGGTGGGTTTATAGAATAAGCAGCCTGGGGATAGATTCAACAAATGCTGGAGTACTTCAGCGGGACGGGCAGCATCACCGGAGAGAAGAAATCGGTTCCCTTCCCTTCTCTCCAGAGATGCTGCCTGTCCCGCTGAGTTACTCCATCATTTTGTGTCTATCTTCGGTTTAAACCAGTATCTGCAGTTCCTTCCTACGCAGTTAAGTTACCTGGCGAAAATTGTGATGCAGGTACAACAGCAACACGTATACTACATTTGGACAGGTACATAGATAGGAAAAGTTTAGATGGATACGGCAGGACGCGGCTAGCGTAGATGGGGCATCTCAGTAGACATTGGCAAATTGGGCCGAAGGACCTTTTCTATGCTCTATGATTCTAAATGACATTGAAGCAATATTGGTTCAACCCTGGATGTTTTTAAGGCAGATATAAATAGATTCTTGATCAGTACAGGTGTCAGGGGTTATGATGAGAAGGCAGAAGAATGGGGTTCAGAGGGAAAGATAGAACAGCCATGATCGAATGGCGGAGTAGACTTGCTGGGCCGAATGGTCTAATTCTGCTCCAATCACTTATGAACATTTGAGCTTTGTTGGTCATCTATTACGGGCTCTGATTTGTCCTGGCCCTTTCCCACGTCCAGTCCCCCACTCCCCCTCTACTTTCAGTCTGAAGAAGGGTTCCGACCCAAAGCGTCACCCATCCCTTTCCTCCAGAGATGCTGCCTGACCCACTGAGTTACTCCAGCATTTTGTGTCAATCTTCAGTATAAACCAGCATCTGCAGTTCCTTCCTACACACATCTAGTAATATGTCTCAGTTACATTGGTTGTCGGATAAATGTTAACCAAAATACTGGCTAACTCCATTGGTCATCTATAAAACAGGCCACGGACTGTTCTAGACCTATCTAAGGGGCCAAACATTCTGGTGCCTTGGCCGATCAACAAAATCTTGCTGGGCTTTTTATTCTCCCGAGCTGTGACTTCCCAGTGAACACAAATACTGAAGTGACGTCAACCATCGCACCACGCGCAAAATTAATTTTCAGTAAATTTCACGAAAAAATAAATGCTATAGTTTATCAACTTGGATTTACTGGAGACTGTTTCTCTGAACCCGGGCTAATTAAAGGGCATTCTCAATGGGTTCGAAGGCTTCCGTAACCTCACATATGCCCGCACTGTATTGTCCATGGACCTCAGGGTCACTCTGTTTCCACGCCTCGGGATTATTCCATGATATTGCGCGTCTCACATTTCGCTGCTCACTACTGCTTTGGGGAGGTCATCTAATTGCACACCAGATTTTATCTGCCTTTACTTGAACTTGAACGTCAAAATGTCAGTGCACCGCAGGCTTCGCCAACGTACAGGCACTGAGAAATGACACGGAATAACTCAGCGTGTAATAGCCCTGCACCACGGTACGAGTTCATTCCAAGAGCTCTCCCGAGTTTAAAAAAAATCAAACTCGTGGTAAGCACGGAGAATGAACGTAGCGGGTACGTCGGAGCTCGGGTACGTCTCTCAGTGGCAACGGCAGGTACTCGGGAAGACTCGCTAACGGCAGGTAAACGGGAAGACTCGTGAATATTTTTCAACATGCTGAAAAATGTCCGCGAGAGCCCCGAGTACCGACGAGTGGCCATTACCGTAAATCTCCGACTTCGGATCAGGGCAAACTCGGCAGAGCTCTTGGAATGAACTCGTACCGTGGGACAGGGCTTTCAGGCAGCGTCGCTGGAGAACATGGATAGGCGACTGAAGTTCGACCCGAAACATTACCTATCCATGTTCTCCAGCGATGCTGCCTCATCGGCCGAGTTACTCCAGTGTTGTGTGCATTTCCTTGGTAAACTAGCATCTGCAGTTCCTTGTTTCTATGGTCATTGTGAGATAGCTTACCCCCCCCCCCCCCTCTCCCGAATAGCCTGGCTGTGGTCGTCCCGGAGACGGTGTCCATTTCCAGTCTCGACCCCCACCCCATTATACACACACACCCGCACACACAGAATCCGGGAACATTCTCATGCAGCTTAAAGAGTGACTTTTTAATAGTTGAGCGAACACATCACACACGCAGGAACTGGCACCACGTCAAAATTGATTGGGCAAACTGAAAGTATATTGTTGAAAAAAAATGGCCCCATTGTGTGTAGGTTAGTGCACGGGATAATCGCTGTCGGCGCTGACTCGGTGGGCCGAAGGATCTGTTTCCGCGCTGTATCTTAAACTCTTCAATACACGCGCAGATCACAGTATAACTATTGCCACTTCCCGTAGTTTTGCTCCTGTCTCTCTGCAGATACAATGAAACGAGACATCTCCTTGAGCAACTGGACCGGGAGACTCTGATCGCCATCAAGGAACTTTACCGCTCCTCGAACAGCCCCGATAGCAGGCTGGCCCGAGCTCGGCGAGACGCCGCCGAGGGGCCAGAGACCGGGTTGTTCCGCACCATCCCGCTGCTGCGGATAGAAGTTAGTCCGGGTTACACCATCCTGTCCGACCTGGTCACCAAGAGTCACCGCAGATACAACGGGACATTCAGAACCCGATCCGTCCCGGGGATCCGCACTCTGAACCGAGCCAAAACAATCGGCTTCAAGCTGGTGAGTTTGACCACTCAGACGCTGATGGGTGAGTGGAGACCGGGATATACACTGGGTCTACTTTGGGTGCCGGGAGCCGGTGAGAACATCTTGGAGATTCAGCTGTAGTTTAGTTTGGTTTAGAGATACAGCATGGTGTCAGACCCTTCGGCCCACTGAGTCCACATCGACCACCCACCCGTTCACACTAGATCTATGTTATCCTCCATTCTCACCCACTCCCTACAACACTAGAGACAATTTACAGAGACGAATTAACCTACAAACCAGCCAGTCGTTGGGATGTGGGTGGAAACCGGAACACCCGGAGGAAATACAGGCGGTCACACAGATAATAGCACAAACAGATAATAGCAGCCGAGGTCAGGATCGAACCCGGGTCTCTGGCGGTTGTATTACAAGTCCCCCGAGCGAGGGGCGACTTATCTGTCGTTTCCCTCTCTGTGACAGTGCGAGAAGAAACACGACGAGTCCACCTGCGACATCTACACGTTCAACTCGGGCACGACCGCCATCCAGGAGTGGTATCGGCTCCACTACCTCAACATCATGGCGCAGGTGCCCGAACAAACCAAAGTGCAGATGGGTTACTCCGCCCATGACCTCATATTGTCCTGCTCATTCCAGGGACAGCGCTGTGATTCAAGGTCAATACAAACTGGTGCAATGTGTGAATACACTTAATATAATACATATATATACTCAACTGTAACTAATCAAGAAATGCACATCTGTGGGAAATGTTGCTTTATGGGTTAGCATCGGTCCAGAATGTCCATAAAGGTGTGAGGCAGAGAGAGAGAGGGAGAGAGGAAGATGTGCTATCAGGTGGAGTACCTACCAGAGTAAACCCTGCCTCCTCCTTCCTGTGGCCCACCTATTTCTTCCCTTCCCCTCCGCCTAAATTCCTTCCTCTTGCTTCACTATTCGCAACTTTTCAATCCTATCTCACACATTCTGTTTTGATCTTCGCCCTTTGTTTCAACCATCTGCCAATCAAAACCCTCTTTGCCTATCAAAAACCCCCTGTCAACCTATTACCTGCTATGCCTTGCCCAGCCTCTGCTCTTTTCCAGCTTTCTCCTCCCCCCCCCCCAAAATCTGTCACAAGGGTCCCAAAACGTCACCCAACCATGTTCTTCAGAGATGCTGCTTGACCCGCGGAGTTACTCCAACATTTTGTGTCTTTCTGTGAAAACCAGCATCTTCTGCAGAGGAAATAAACTCACTTTATTAACACCAACAAATTACATTACCAACCCAGACACTCCAATTAGGTATCCTATCAATCTATTGCACCTTTGGGGTAGCTGCACATTTTGTAAAGAGAATATTCCAAGGCCGATATCCCAATGTGAATCTTTCGGATAATCAACCTTATCTGACCAGTTGGCCCTACCTATGGTTCCTCCTGAAATATTGTAGTTTCAGCGGTCTCACTTAGTCCGGTGCAGTGATCAGCTGTGTCTCCCTATCTCAGGAACTTTCGCCTGATGCATCATCCCCTGCACGGAAACTGCTTCACATTCAACAGCGGAGAAGGCAGCAGTGCTCTGCGGACCAACAGCGGAGGCAGTGAAAATGGTAAAGTGAGGGCAGCATTCTGAAAGGTCAAAGACAGACACATAGAGCTGGAGTAACTCAGCTGGTTAGGCAGCATTTCTGGAGGATATGGATAGGCGACGTTTCGAATTGGGGCCATTCTTCAGTGCAGACCTAAAATGGTGTCTATCTACGTTGTCCTTGAGATGCTACCCGACCAGCTGAGTTACTCCAGTACTTTGTGTCTTTATTTTGTAACCCAGCATCTGAAGTTCCATGTGTCTAAAACCCAAAGACAACTTGCCTTCAACTTATTTTGTAGATGGAATTAGTATAAATGGTTACTGATGGTCGCCACTGATGGAGGACCTGTTTCTATGCTGTAGTTGTGATTCTAAACATTTCATTGGCCCACTACAGCATTTTGATCTTCAAACCGCTTGGGTGAAGCTTACTCTTTACAATGGTCTTCCAATTGGGATTTAAACTTTACTGGAGGACTTTAATAACTTTTCCGCACTACTCTGGATCCCCCAGGTGATATTTGCCCCTTTCGATGGAGAAGAGTCCTTTCCCTGGTTTCTTGGATGGAGTTCATCCATCACGCTGGATACCTGGGTGGGTTTATACTTTAATGTGGTTCCTCGGGATGAGACATTACACCTTCTTCAGATTATCACATTGTGCTTTGCAAAGAAAATAGGAGCAGGAGAAGCTCCTACCTGCACTTGGATCCAGCGTAAAATCCAGGCAGCATCCAAATGCTCAATAAATTGAGGTGCAAAGGACTGCAGATGCTGGAATCTTGAGCAAAACACAAAGAGCAGGATTAGCTCAGCCGCTCAGGCAGCATCTGTGGAGGGAATGGATCAGCAACTCTTCAGGTCTGGACCGTGTAGATTGAAGAAGTGTCTCAACTTGAAATGTCACCCATCCATTACCTCCACACATGTTGCCTGATCTGCTGAGTGCATCACTCTCTATAATATTACTACAGCTAATCTCGTGCTCTGCTTCTGTCCTCTGGTCTTCAGCATCCCCCTAATTTTAATCTGACTCTTCCTTCATTGGGTTCTGATGAGAAATCAACCACCCATACCACATCCATGATTCAGAAGTCCATGGGTTCATGTCCAACAGAGATCTTAACCCATCATCCAGGTTGACATCCCGAGTATAGTGAGAGAGAGAGTGTATTGTAGGGGCTGGAATGTCAATCTTCCAACCTTCCAATGTCAATCTTCCTATGCAAATATTTGGTTGCTGCCATTACTGCCTACAACATAACTGAGTAGAGTGCTCTGTGACCTACTCAAAGATGACTTTCCTCTTCTGCTATTTCACAGGCCTGAAGATGACTCTGCACATTAACAAGAATGAGTACAATCCATATCTCGCCACCTCAATGGGTGCTAAAATTGTCGTTCATGATCAGAATGAGGAGCCCTTCATTGAAGATGTGGGGATCGAGATTCAGACTGCAACACACACGGCCATTGGGCTTGACTTGGTACTCCTCCCAATGGGAAATTCTCCATCCATAGCTAGACAGAGGGTATTAAACGTAACACAACAGCTGTTAACTGAGGTTCAATATACCATTACCAAACAGTAGTGTTCAACAAGGTCAATTTTGCAGAGTGGCTAAAAATATCAGCAAGGAAAAGGGAAGGCCTTGTAGTCACCAGGCCAAGGATTCTTTAGGGAACTGACAATACCACAATGGTGCAAGTTGGAAAAAAAATATTTATTAAAATTAAGAAGAGAACACAAAGGGAGAAAAATGAAGCAATAAATACCAGTGGTCATCGCTCAATGGCTTTGCAGATTGAGACAGGCGCAAGAGACAAGGAGATGCTTTGGGAGATGGATGGTTGGAGGTATAAAGTAATTAGGTGAGGTTATGAGTTATTGTGATAATTGTGAACTGAAGTTTGCTGGAATACAGTGGTGAGATCCATTGTGTGCATTGTGGCCACAGAGATAGTAACAGAGGCAGCAAAAGGGCAAACTATAACAGGTAGTCTTCAATACATGTAAATGTGATGTGCTTTATGTTGGATCTGAAATAGAATACAGTACATTCATAATGATGAGAAGCTATAGGTAATGGATGTTCAGGGATATGAAGGTTATTGTCATTCATGCCTGCCGCACCAGGGATTTGAAGTTAGACTGTAGCTGTATGATATTGTAGTGGGAGTATTGTGCGCATTTCTAAGCACCATGTTGAGAATGCATATAAATATTACCTTAGGTAATGTCATGTTATTAAAGAACACAACTATATTCTGCATTATTTAAATAATTTGGGAGTATCTAATTAAAGTTTTCAAGAAATTAAACAGAATTCAGAAAGGTGGATAGCTAAAGCTATTTCTGTCCATTTGCGAGCCTAGAACTAAGGGGCTTTAGCCTAAAAAAATTGAGATGGACAATTGAGATACATTTGTACATGCAGAGCATAATGGTAACTCAAGTGGCAGCTGACTACATCAGTTGTATATTTTACATCTAAAGTTGATAGATTTTTATTAATCGCTGTAACTTGGGAACATGGAGGACATGGAGGACATGGAGGACACGGAGGCATATTTGAGTTGGATCACAGACCACTGGTTGGAATGATTGACAGGACAAACTCGAGGGGTTAAATAGCCCATACTTGTTCCCATGTTCTGAACGTAGGTAGAGAAGTGGGGAGACGGAGGAAAAATGGTGCCTAAGGTAATATTTATATGGATGCATCTGAAGAAGGGTCTCGACCCGAAACGTTGCCAATTCCTTCTCTCCATAGATGCTGCCTCACCCGCTGAGTTTCTCCAGCATTTTGCGTCTACCCTAGAGAAGTGGGGAAATGTTGCCTGGATGAGTTTTCAAGAAGGTGGGAGATGATCAATGGGTGGAAGTGAGGATGAGGTAGCTGGATGGGTGAGGTTGAGATATGGGGAAGGTGACAAGTCAAATTCAGATCTGTTGCACGATGATTTTATGTTGATAACTTAGTTGAATTGAATTGAATACGTTATAGTCACACGTGACAAGTCACAGTGAAATCCTTTGCTTGCATACCCAAGGTATGCAAATAGTCACTGATAAAGGGCGCTTACAAAGTTACAAACCCGCCCCTCCTCCATGCCAGGTCCCCTTTGTTCTTCCCCCCGTCCCCCCCCGTCCCCCCCCTCCCCCAATGGCAGTCCCCCCATGCTGGGTCCACCTTTGTTCCTTCCCTCGGCAGCGGCATCCTCACCTCCACATGTCCATCCTCATCCATCAGTCAGTGCCATCACCGACCGACACACCAACCTGTCCACTAACTCTGCCCGTCCTCTATGGTCACCTCCGTGGCGCCATGTCACCTCAACAGTTGCTTCATTCCGTGTGCAAACGCAGAATAGAGTTTTAAATACCTGGTGATGTGAAAACAGTGCACGGGATACACAAAACAAAACAAAATCTTCACTGATTGCAAGGCTTTTTTTGGGGGGTGTGGGGTCCTTGTCTGTCACTCGCCGTTGAGCTTTCTGCAGACTCTTGCTATTGCATTTCCTTGCCTTTCAACTAATACTCCTTGTTGGCGTTTCAGACTGTATTGCAGAGGCTGAGTAGTCCATACAGTGGCTGTACAACAGACGGACTCAACGTGCCTGTGGCAAACCTCTACAACAAAGCCTACTCTTTGCAGGTAAGGCATTAATGCAACCTTAAGAATAAGATTCTTTAGTTTCTGAAGAAACATCCTAGGTTGAAACATTCTGTCAATTTCTCTCAACAGTCGTGCCTAACCCACCGAGTTCCTACAGCAGTCTTCTTTGTTTTGCTCAAGATTCCAGCATTTGCATCGTGTCTCCATTGCAAATTTATATTGGAAAGCAAGAGCAGATTAACCCAGCTAATTCCCTTTGTCCACACAGATGTGTCTGCACTCATGCTTTCAGATGGAAATGGTTCGATGCTGTGGGTGTGCCCACTATGAGAAGCCGCTGCCTGCAGAAGCGGAGTACTGCGACTATACAAAGTACCCAGGCTGGAGTGAGTTCGCACTTGCTACTGATAAATATCTTTAGTTTAGTTTAGTTTAGAGATAGCCATACCTTTTTCCCGGTGGGGGAGCAGAGGAGTGGCCAGGGTGCAACTTGTCCTTGATTATGCTGGTATGCTGCCTTGCTGAGGCAGCGTGAGGTGTAAATGGAGTCAATGCAAGGGAGGTTGGTTTGTGTGATGGTTTGGGCTGCGTCCAACACATGCTTCTTGAAACAATGTAACAGAATCATAGTGAGTATGTGGCCGCCATGGGCAGCAAATTTTAAAATATAAATAAGTAAATAGAGCCCAAAACATTGTGATGTGTGAGTATTAAAAATAAAGTTACCCCTGACTGAGACTGGACTAAATGCATAAGGTGAAAGACATAGTGGTCAAAGATGATGCACAGAAAATTAAATTACTTTCATCCAAATCTGACAGAAATAGATGTAAGTGGGGTATGGGACAAGGAGACAAAGCAAAATGGGGCAACTCACGAATAAATTGAGCAAAGCACTAATGCTGGAGTAACCCAGCGGTTGAGGCAGCATCTGCCTGATGGGGGAAGGAACAAAGGAGGACTCAGCATGGGGGGAACGCCGTGAGGGAGGGGGAAGAACAGTGGGGGGTTTGGTGTGTGGGGGGGGACACAGTGATGGTGGGGGGCAGAACAATTCTTCTTCTTGCATATGGTATGCACAGCCTAAAGTTGTAGGACAACTTGTCCTATTTGATCTTATTTGATTGTGCACGCCAGGTAGATTGTGGCGACTAATTGCATATCTTGGGTATGCAAGCAAAGAATTTCACTGTGACTTGTCACGTGACAATAAAATATCAATTCATTCATTCATCTGTCGTGGGAGTAGTCAGGTGACGTATTGTGTCAGGAACCAAAACATTGCCTATCCATTCCCTCCACAGATGCTGCTGAGCCACTGAGTTACTCCAGCACTTTGTGTTTTGTTCAAGAATCCAGCATCTGGAGCTCCATGTGTTTCTAATGAGTACATTGTTTTGTTAAAGTTTGTATCTTTTCATCGCAATGTTGCTGCCGTCTTGATTGGTTTGGCTGTCAACTGTCAAATGAACCAATTCTTTCAAAGCTTTCGATCATGCAAAACTCGACATTCAAACTTGCTTTTTAAACTGCTGTGTCAATGGAAATGACATCCAAGAATGCTGAAGAGATTGTTTGACAACAAGTCAGTGTACTTACTCGCAAACGTTCAGTCATATTCTATTAACACCAACCACTGCTAAACTCAAAGTTAATGTCAATAGCCGATGACCAGTGAAAGAAAAAGTAGAGGTCATCACTAGTGCTCCAAAGCCTGAAAAATATATCAAAGGGTATTCATAGGCATGGTGCATTGGTTGCAATGTCAAAAATGCAAGACATACTTAACAAAATACATTTTCCTTATAAAGATAGTCAAGAGAAACTCATCAATTTTACTTAACAATCATGCAGTTATGGACAAATTAGGAAGCAAGCACAAGGAATTGCATATGAAATCAACAAATTCTGTTAGTTAGTTGCTGTTGATTTAAAAAATGGTGCATAGGATAATGTATTATTAAGACCTGAATATGCTGTTACCTGTATATGTGTTTGCGTGTTAAGTGTAATCTGATAAAGCACTACTTGGTGATTTGGAAACCCCCAGAGGACCAGCATCTGATTCATCAAGAAGGACATTACCATTGGCGACTACCTATGTCAACCTACATCAACCGGCGACAGGTATCGGCGACTGAAATGGCTTCAGTTGTCGCCGACAGAGTCGTTGCCTATTGTAGCTTGTCGCGGGTGGACATAGGTTGACTTTGGTTGTCGTAGGTTGTCGCCTGTGTGGTCATAGGTTGTCATATGTGTGGTCGTAGGTGGACGTCCTAATGGGTTGCCGGTTGTCGGTAGCTTGCCATAGCTTGATGTCAACTAGGTGGTAGGTTTTCGTAGCTTGTTGTAGGGGCAGTCACCGAAACAATCGCCTAAGTGGGACAGACCCTTTAGATGGTTCTTATTGTATTAGAAGTTTTTCTCACAAAGCCAAATGTGATGCTAGGGGGAAGAGGTGAAAACTGTGCAGAAAAACAAACCATTTCACAAGAATATTTTGCTCACCGACAAACTTCATCAAACCGGGTTGTAAGTGTTCAAGTTAATATAGAAGTCAACAATAATTCTATGAAATTTCATTTTCTTATTCAGTACATATTTCTTATTTTCCACATTCATCAGAATACTTTGGTTACCAATAGTCATCTTTTGGTTACCAGTGAACATTTGGAACCATTGAATCAATGTTATAACTGATATAGATGCATGTATCAGCATGATGAGCAAACAAGCCATGAAGAGGTTTTCACATCCACTTGCCCCTCTCCCATCAGGAAAAATGGTACAAAAATTTGAAAACGCAAATCTCCAGATTCAGGGACTGTTTCTTCTCAGCTGTTATCAAACAACTGAACTCTCTTCTTACCAGCTCGAGTGTGGTCCTGACCATCCATCCAGCTCACTTAAGACCTTTGAACTATCTTTAATCGGACCTTATCTTGCACTAAATGATATACCCTTTATCCTGCATCTGTACAATGCGGATGGCTTGATTGTAATCATGTATAGTCTTTTCGTTGACTGGATAGCACACAACAAAATGCTTTTCGCTGTACCTCGGTACACGTGACAATAATAAACTAAACTAAGACTATGTTCTCAGCAAAAAGGTGCCATCATTGACAATTCTGGAAATGTTTCAATCATAAATGACTTTTAAAACCAAGAGTGACAACACATCATTCTATGTTATCTCAGATGACCATGATAGATATTCAATGCAGTATAAATCATTCACATTGTAGGGGTCACCGACAGTGAACCACGTCAGTTCCGAAGGAATGGTTCCAGAATAGAATATCAGTTACATGAACACAAAACTGACACAAGGTGAAATTAAAACAGCTACAAATCAAGGTACTGTCCAAACCCTACGGATAACAACAACTCAGATATGTTTTTGTTTTCCTACAGTTTCCTGCTATTATAGACTGCGCAACCAATTTATTCAAGAGAAACTGGCTTGCCAGAAGATTTGCCCACCTGCCTGTCAGTAAGTTCCTCAGACCTGATAATCCTGTTTACTCCATCAAGATACCTCAACGAATGAAAAGGATTTCCCACCATTTGTACTTGTCTTTTTTTTTTTTTTTTTTTTATATTTTATTTTATTAGAAGTAAGCACAGTCATATGGCACCAAAGTGCCTAATATATATTTTCATAATACATTTTATGTACAACTTCTTTTTTTTTGTTACATTGAAAAAAGATGAGAATAAGAAAAAGAAGTTAGATAGTAAAGGATAGAAAAATGTGAAATATATAGTGTGTGAAGAAAGAAAACGAGTAAATGAAGAAAGTTGAGAGAGAAAATAGTGAAAAGAAAAGGAGATCATTATTTATAGTCTTGACCAACCCTCGTCCAGTCCTGAAACAGTTATTTTTTACAATTGTGTTGCACCATATGATTCCAAAAAAACGACGAATGGAGACCAACTCGTTATGAATTGGTCTGATTTATCCATTAGGAGGAATCGCATTTCCTCAAGATGAGCGGTGTCCAACATACTTGCAATCCACATTTTAAGCGTTGGTATTGATGTACCCTTCCAAAATTTAAGTATTAATTTTTTTGCTATTATTAAACCATAATTAAGGAATAGATTTTGAGACGCGTTCAATTTATTCCCATCTTCCATTACACCAAATATAATCATTTCAGTATTAGGTTCCATTCTTGTCTTGAATAATTTTGTAAGTATTTCAAAAATATCCTTCCAAAATCTATAAAGTTTTATGCAGGAAACTAAGGAGTGTGTTATAGTTGCCTTTTGGGCTAGACATTTATCACAAGTGGCGGATATATTTGGATAAAATTTGTTCAATCTTGTTTTTGAATAATATAATCTATGTACAATTTTAAATTGTATTAGATTATGTCTTACATTAATTGAACATTTGTGAATATATATCAGGTATTTTTCCCATTTAACCTTCGTAATTTTTATCATTAATTCCCGTTCCCACTCTTCTCTAAGTACCTCTGTCGATGGTAGGTCTATGTTTAGAATACTATTATATAAATGTACTTGTCTTTTGCTCAGCATTTGTTACAGTCAAAATACAATCCTTGAGCATTTTGTCAATGTGTTTCATATAAAACAACTGCTTATAGACCCCTTCTAATCCTTCTCCTTCCAACCTTTTCCAGCCCTGTTTGGTCTTTTTTTCCAGTCGCATCCAGTAAGCTTCCTACTTCAAGGCTGTTGTTGATGTCCAATTCATTTATATTTGTGATGGAGCTGGTGGTACAAGCAAGAATCCCAGTTATTTGTTCAAACTTTGCAGTCTTGAGTTGATCAGTGCCAACCCCCCTAGACCTATTGTCAAGTCTTTGTCCATCCCTGTGGACATGGCATCCCGTTGGATGAGCTGCCCAAGCAACACTGACTCCTCTGGGACTAAATCTGGTTAGCGCTGGTCATTCTAGAACACAGGTCTGCAACCCAAGAACCAATCCCACTGAATGGGGTTTTCATTTCATTTTAATGTTCAGTCTGTTTCAACCACCCTCGAACAAATGTCCAAACTCTGGATGCTCTAGATGTTGTATCCCATTAATGCTGATTCTTCTGGCATGACATAGGAAACATTGTGGGCCATTATAAGGGGGTAAATGTAATTCCCCAGTAACCACAATCTAATCAATGTTGGTCCCATTGTAACCAATGCCTAATTTTTCAATTTTCGCTATGTTTATGCGTTAATAAATCGGACATTGACCTGTGGATTTGAATTCTTTCGCCACAGTTCCAAGGAATGGACAATGACACTCAGTATTGCACAGTGGCCCTCAACACCATCTGAGGTGAGTAGCATCATCCAGGAGATATCTGATACGTCATAATGGGTTCAAGATGGCGCCGGTGTGTGTGGCTGCTCGTCTGTCGCTCTGTCTGTGTTTGGTGTTTTTCTTTTGCACTATACAGCTGAAGTCTCTGCTGGTGTACGACCGTCATTCCCTTTTAGACCTTCGGCATAATGTCGGTACGTTTGTCCACCATGAATATGAACATAGCGCCTTGCCCCCGTTTTTATCCGGAGCCCCGACCCACCTGGACTGGGCCTGGCCTCGAAGGAAGCGTCGCCGACGCCGTGGAAAGCGCAGCGGTCGTCTGGTGAGTTTTAGGCTGGATGCGCCCGGGCGCAGCCGTCAGCGGCTCCCTTGTCGGCGACTTCTCTGTGGACTTCGTTTTCGGGGTCTCCAGCCCGGGGTTCCTCAACCTCCAGAGGGCACAGAGCGCTGCCTGCGCTGCCTGCCTGCCACGACCCGGAGAACTGGCCCGACGCGCTGCCTCGGAGGGGAGGGGGGCAGCCACCAGGTGAGCTCGCTTCTACGGGATCTGCTGCCCGGCGCTCCTCAGCTGCTACCGGACCATCCCCTCCCGGAAGATGCAGAGCGCTGCCTACCTGCTGCGGCCCGGAGTACGGGCCCGACGCGCCGCCTCGGAGGGGAGGGGGGCAGCCACCAGGTGAGCCCGCTTTTACGAGGTCTCTTGCCTGGCGCTTCTCAGCTGCCACCGGACCATCCCCTCCCGGAAGATGCAGAGCGCTGCCTACCTGCTGCGGCCCGGAGAAGTGGCCCGACGCGCCGCCTTGGAGGGGAGGGGGGCAGCCACCAGGTGAACCGGCTGCTTCAGGCTGTTCCTTTTTCTCCCCCCTTCCCCCCCCCCCCACCCTCTCGGATACGATCTGAGGCTGCAGCGGGACCTTTTCCGCTCCCCCTGCTCCCCTCGGCCTCGCCATCGCGGGGTGAACACCCGGAACCTGCGGACACTGCCCCGGGCTTCCAGTTCTGCAGACCTAAAGAGTCCATCCCCTTCCCGGGTTGGCCTGGTGAATGCCAGATCGCTGGCTAATAAAACTTTTATCTTGAGGGATTTCTTCCTCTCCCGAGACCTGGACTTCCTCTGGGTGACAGAGACTTGGATCGGTCCTGGTGAATCCAGCACTTTTGTTGAACTTCTACCGGCGGGCTGCTCCTATTTCAACACGCCGCGGATGTCGGGCCGTGGTGGTGGAACTGCAGTCGTTTTTAAAAGCAATTTTAAATGCAAACAGTGCACTACGTTATCAACTTTTTCCAGCTTTGAAGCTACTTTGGTTGAGGTGGGTCGCCCTGGCACGGTGCTGTGTGGTGTCATCTACAGACCCCCCAAATACCATAAGGACTTTGTGAGTGACTTTTCTGAGTTTCTAGCTGGGATTATACCCAACTATGACCGTATCCTCTTGGTTGGGGACTTTAATATTCACGTGTGCTGTCCCGATAAACCGTTGACGAAGGACTTTTTAAATCTTATTGATTCTTTTAATTTTGCACAGTGTGTGTCTGGTCCCACACACGAACAGGGACATACATTGGACCTTGTATTATCTTATGGTTTGCCTGTGTTAAACTTGGAGGTCTGTGACAGTATGTTTTCTGATCACATGCCGGTAATATTTGATGTTGGTTTCTCCAGTGCTGCAGTTAGACCTGTTGCGTCTGCCCGGCGCTGTCGGACCATTAACCCCTGTACTGCTGGCCAGTTCTCTACCGCCTTCAATCAGCTCTGTGCCCCCTCTGCGTCAGTTTCCATCGGTACGGAGGAGATTAGTTCTTGGTTCCACTCTTCCTGTAGAACTATTCTCGACTCTGTGGCCCCATTAAAAACTTTGCAGGCCAGAGCTAAACCCGAGCCCTGGTTCTGTGACGCAACTCGTACAGCTCGACGGGAGTGTCGCAGAGCTGAGCGA
The DNA here is from genome assembly GCF_028641065.1 of Leucoraja erinaceus. Classification (NCBI taxonomy): domain Eukaryota; kingdom Metazoa; phylum Chordata; class Chondrichthyes; order Rajiformes; family Rajidae; genus Leucoraja; species Leucoraja erinaceus. Next base: position 12,873,062 of record NC_073396.1, read on the forward strand.
ATGTGGAAGAAGGACAGGCTAGAGGTTTCATCGCAAATCCTAAAGGACAGCTGGCGAAACTACCAAAATACTGTTAAAGAGGCAAAAAGATATTATCTCTCTAATATAATAGTGTCTAAGCGCCACGATCCACGTGCGTTATTCAAAACTATTGATTCTGTTTTAAACGCCCCACAGCCTGTCTGCCTGGAAGCATCGCCCGAATTGTGCAACGACTTCCTGCACTTCTTTATAAACAAGGTTGTTTCTATTAGGGCTCTTATCTCAGCTCCTGCCTCAGACCCACCTGTTCTGGCCCCTTGCCGGGTGGCATTTGATAAGTTTGCTCCCCTGACGCTGTCGGGTCTAGAGGATGTGGTTACCCATATCAAGCCATCGGGTTCCCCATGTGATGCTGTCCCTCCTCTTCTTTTTAAAGAGGTCTTCCCGAGCATAGGGCATTCGGTCCTTGCCATCATAAACAGTAGCTTGTCTTCCGGGGTTGTCCCCATAAAATTTAAACATGCTGTAGTGCAGCCATTACTCAAGAAACCAGGCCTGGACCAGACTGTCCTGGCCAATTTTAGGCCAATCTCAAAGCTGCCATTTATCTCGAAAATCATGGAGAAAGTAGTTTATGCCCAGCTGAAACTCTTCCTGGATGAGCACAACATCCGGGAGGTCTTTCAGTCTGGTTTCAAGGCTATGCATAGCACAGAGTCGGCTTTGCTAAGGGTCTCTAATGACATCCTCCTGGCAAACGACTCCGGTAATTATGTGGTTCTTGTCTTGCTGGACCTATCTGCCGCCTTCGACACTGTGGACCATGGAATATTAATTTCCCGATTACAGCAACAAGTGGGCATCTGTGGCAGTGCCCTGGGATGGTTCAGGTCCTATCTGGCAGATAGAACCATGCGTGTAAGCCTTGGTGGCCTTGAATCCTCCTCTGCTCCCTTGGCATATGGGGTTCCACAGGGCTCAATTTTAGGCCCCCTGCTTTTCTCCCTTTATCTACTTCCACTGGGCTCAATTTTAAGAAGGCATGGCATCTCCTTTCACTTTTACGCGGATGATAGTCAGTTGTATATGCCACTCAGGAAAGAAGATAATTATTCCCTAAAATCACTTCTGTCTTGTCTTGAGGACATTAAGTCCTGGATGGCCTTAAACTTTCTGGGACTTAACAAAAAAAAGACGGAAGTGATTTTGTTCGGCCCTAATGGCTGCCGTGAACCTCCCTCTGTTGACTTGGGTCCACTTGCAGTGTTTGAAAAGCCAACAGTTTTAAACCTGGGTTTTATGATGGACAGTGATTTTAAATTAGATAAGCAAATAGGCGCAGTGGTTAAGTCCAGCTTCTTTCACCTAAGGAAGCTGGCAAAGGTGAAGCCTATTCTGGAGCGGCAGCATTTTGAAACAGTAATCCATGCCTTTATTACATCTCGGCTGGATTACTGTAATGCGCTCTACACTGGAGTCTCGCGAGCTTCGTTGGCGCGTCTCCAGTTGGTCCAAAATGCTGCCGCTCGCCTTTTAACCGGAACTCGAAAGAGGGAGCACATTACCCCAATTTTGGCCTCCCTTCACTGGCTTCCAGTGCACTTTCGAGTTCATTTTAAAATTCTTTTATTTGTTTTTAAATCTTTGAATGGCCTCGCCCCGCCTTACCTCTCTGAGCTGCTCCACCTATATGCTCCTACCCGGTGCCTCAGGTCAGCGGATCAGCTGCTCCTTGAGGTACCAAGGTCTAAGCGGAAGCTCAGAGGGGATAGAGCCTTTTCTGTTGCTGCACCGGCACTTTGGAACACCTTGCCGCTGCAGATCAGACAGGCCCCTTCACTGTCCATCTTTAAATCCTCCCTAAAAACGCATTTTTATTCAATGGCTTTCGACACTGGCTGAGACTTTGTTCCTGTTTTAGTGCTTTTAATGTCTTTTAATTTTTTACTGTTTTTATAGTCCTGTCGTTTTAATGGTTTTAGTTTTGTGATAACTTTTTGTTGATTTCCACTGTACAGCACTTTGTGGTAACTGATGTTGCCTAAAAGTGCTTTATAAATAAAGTTATTATTATTATTATTATAATACGTAGAGGTCATCACGCCTGCTTGAAGGGGTAAACTTGGTGGGCAGACATGTTGTGCGTAGAAATGCAATGGTGCACTCATTCACAAGTGCATGTAGATCAGATGAGATTGGGTCAGTTTATTCTCATATAAAATGGGATGTAATCAAATTCCTTGTTCTTATGAAGATCACCAAAGCAAACAATAAACATACAGTAATAAAAAATAAACAATAAATACCATGACGAGTGCAAACAGCAGCATGGAATAAGCTTATAGTGCAAAATCCGAGTATTGCATAAGGATATTCAAGTACAATTAAAGATGATGGCACAGTGAAGCAGCGGTTGCACCAGAGACCCGGGTTCGATCCCGATTACGGGTGCTGTGTGAATGTTCTCCCTGAGACCGCGTGGGCTTTCTCTGGGTGCTCCAGTTTTCACCCACACTCCAAAGACGTTACTTGGTTTCAGTAAAATTGTAAATTGGCCCAGGTAGACAAAAGTGCTGGAGAAACTCAGCGGGTGCAGCAGCATCTATGGAGCGAAGCGAATAGGCAACGTTTCAGACCGAAACCCTTCTTCAGACCAAATTGTCCCGAGTGTGTAGTGGACGGGATGATCGTTGTCCAGCGCGGACCCGGTGGGCCAAAGGGCCTGTTTCCGTTCTGTATCGCTGAAGTCTAAAGACTAAAGTCTGCAATGACGAACAACCACTAAAGATAGAGTTGGAAAATGGGTACCTGCATGGTTAATCAAGTCAGCCACACCCAGACACATTAACACAGAGTTGCTGATCCACTGCTATTTGCACATTCCCAGGTGCATATTAACACAGACAAACCTGCTCTTGTGTATTTTCCAGGACACAATTTTGTGAATTATTTTTTTTTTCAGTGAATTTGCAAATGAATTAAGTTGGCACGGCCCTTACTCGACAGTATAGAGGGAGGAGAGCCAGTCAACCGATCAATGGAAAGAAAGATTTAGTCTTATCCATCAAGATCTTTGATGCATGTTGTATGATGGAATTTTCTCATACCATTGTCCTTCCTTAATAGGAGTGGATCCTTCATCTACTGAACTGGGAAAATGGGCTTAATGGAAATAAGACACTGAAAAGGTAATTTATGTTTTGATAGCCTGCTAATTTCCTATTGATATGGGATTTGCTTCATAAAGGTGAGATCCCTCTGAGGTACATTTGATAAGAACAACTAGGAGATTCAGGAACTAATTGACCACAAATTCAAAGGGGTTCTAGGATCGGTGACCACCACATCTCCCAGGACGAAAAACAAATCAGCTTTATAAGCAATTGAGGGCTGTGTTACAATTAAATATAGAACCAATGGAAAGAGCAGGACCAGAAACTTGTGAATAATCACATTTGCAAATTCTAGCTGTCGGCCAATTACCCAGGAGTTAAAAACAAAAGAGGGCAGGGGAGCAAACAGTGTCCATTGGAAGGAGACCTTATAGAATTTCTCAATTAAGAATCTACTTTGCCATAAGTCGCTATGACTTCTATTCCAAACAGTTCAACCTTGGCACCAGCCCATTGTCTGCAGGTCTCGTTGGATTCATCAGTATCTCTGGAGAACTGGAGCGCAAGCAAGTCATTCTTAACTCCAGGAATTGCCTCAGATAAAGACCCTATGAGAGCCCAGATAGTAATTATGTGTGAACAGTTCCACTTTCCCAAGATTATACTCACGCACCAGGCAGCAGAACTCTTGTTATCTAAGAGATCAGGGCACACAGTGGCATGGAGGTAGAGTTGCTGCCTTACAACATCAGAGTGATCCTTGCTACAGGTGCTGTTTGTATGGAGTTTGTATGTTCTCCCTGTGACCGCGTGGGTTTTCTCTGGATCCTCCGGCTTCCTCCCACACTCCAAAGACGTCCAGGGTGTGTGTGTGTGTGTGTGTGTGTGTGTGTGTGTGTGTGTTGTGTGTGTGTGTGTGTGTGTGTGTGTGTGTGTGTGTGTGTGTGTGTGTGTGTGTGTGTGTGTGTGTGTGTGTGTGTGTGTGTGTGTGTGTGTGTGCGCGCTTGTGAATATGTGTATTCATACACACTGAACTTTTTTCTCTATTATATTGATTACAGCATACTATGTTTACATATTCTGTTGTGCTGCTGCAAGTAAGAACTTTATTGTTCTATCTGGAACATATGACAATAAAACACTCTTGACCCTTGAGATTAATAGCCACATGACAAGAAAGATAAGAGACACAAATAGTGCAAAAATTGGTTTGGTCGATCAGGATTCTGTATGGATCTCAGTAAAGAAAGCGAATGGTATGTTAGCTTTCATTGCAAAAGGATTTGAGTATAGGAGCAGAGAGGTTCTACTGCAGTTGTACAGGGTCTTGGTGAGACCACACCTGGAGTATTGCGTATAGTTTTGGTCTCCAAATCTGAGGAAGGACATTATTGCCATAGAGGGAGTGCAGAGACGGTTCACCAGACTGATTCCTGGGATGTCAGGACTGTCTTATGAAGAAAGACTGGATAGACTTGGTTTATACTCTCTAGAATTTAGAAGATTGAGAGGGGATCTTATAGAAACTTACAAAATTCTTAAGGGGTTGGACAGGCTAGATGCAGGAAGATTGTTCCCGATGTTAGGGAAGTCCAGGACAAGGGGTTGCAGCTTAAGGATAAAGGGGAAATCCTTTAAAACCGAGATGAGAAGAACTTTTTTCACGCAGAGAGTGGTGAATCTCTGGAACTCTCTGCCACAGAGGGTAGTTGAGGCCAGTTCATTGGCTATATTTAAGAGGGAGTTAGATGTGGCCCTTGTGGCTCAGGGGATCAGGGGGTATGGAGAGAGAAGGCAGGTACGGGATACTGAGTTGGATGATCAGCCCATGATCATATTGAATGGCGGTGCAGGCTCGAAGGGCCGAATGGCCTACTCCTGCACCTAATTTCTATGTTTCTATGTTTCTATGGGGAAGAATAGGGAGGAATCTGATCCATTGTGAATCCGTGTAATGTTTTTGAATGAGATTGTACATCTGCAGTGCAGCTATTAAACAAATTTCAAATCTACTTCATTGGCTGTTACGTGGTTTGTTACACACTGAGGTTATAAAAATCACATAGGAACTCATGTATAGGAAGGAACTGCAGTTGCTGGTTCACACCGAAGATAAACACAAATACTGGAGTAACTCAGCGGGACAGGCGGAATTTCTGGAGAGAAGGAATGGATGACATTTCAGTTCGAGATCCTTCTTCAGATTGAAGAGATGCTGCCTGCCCCACTGAGTTACTCCAACATTTTGTGTCTACCAATGCTTTCACCTCTCTCCAACGAGAGCGAACACTTCTCCAACGACAATGTCGACCCGAAACCTCACCCATTCCTTCTCTCCAGAGGTGCTGCATGTCCTGCTGAGTTACTCCAGTATTTTGTGTGTACAATAGGAACACAAATCATTTGCTGAGATTCCATGCCAGCGGAAATATTGTAGAGATTTTTGGATTTAAGTTTAGGGTTATGTATATTGTTAGCTCATTCAATGCAGTATGTTTCATAGCCTTATTTGCAACAAAGTACACAGACATTGCTGGTTTCATGATCTCATTTCCATTCAACAGGGATGAGCTAGCCAGCCTGGCCATCTTCTACAGAAGTCTCAATCTGAGGAACATTACCGAGACAGCTGAAAATAATGTAAGTTTGAGGTTTTCTATGACATTACATGGGTGTAGGCAAGCACCCCCCCCCCCCCCCCCCCCCCCCCTACCCAACCCCCCCCCCCCCCTTGTTCTCGCCCCCCCACACCACTAGGTTCCCCTTTGATCTTGGTGCCCCCACCCTCTGGATTCCCTCATCCTCCTGCCCCCCCTTCGTTCCCCCTCAGTTCTCAACAATGAATAATTAGTATTTGCTAGGACTTAGACAGCTTAATTATTCAAGGCGAACCTGCTCATTAACATCAAAACATCACTTGGCTGGGGCCAAGCAAGCTCCATTCATAAAGTAGGTTAGACCGTGCCATTTGTATGTACCTCGTGTTATCATGTGGTCTCCCTGGGCAGCAAGCCTCACAGTGGATCGTTGAGAAAGACACATAACTACAGTCGCCTGTTAATGTCCTGTCTAAATTCCACATTCACTGATACAGTTCACTTGTAGTAAGTGGCCATTCAAAAAAACCCTGTGTTATTTACTATAATTTGATAAAAAACAAAACTCATTTAGTGAGTCATGAAATCGAAAAAGAAACAGCACGGGCAGTAGGCAGGCAATGTCACAAAGGACAGTAGGGTGCAGGATTCAGGCCAGTGTCTGGCACCAAGTCCTGTTTGGAGTTCACTTCATGTGTAGGGATCCTGGACGTGCTAATGCCTCTCTCTACCTGTCTTGTTCTAGATTGTCACCTTACTGTCAAACTTTGGGGGGCAACTGAGCCTCTGGATGAGCTGCTCCGTTGTTTGCATTATCGAGATCATAGAGGTGTTCTTCATCGACATGTTCCTGATCGTGGCACGGAAAGGGGTGCGGACGGCACGCAAGTGGTGGTGGAGGGAGACAGAAGAGGGGGAGCCCCCTGCAGACGGCAGCACAGATCATGGGTCTCCAGTCTTCCTTAACGACGAAGACCCACCGACCTTCAACGCTGCGCTCCAGCTTCCTCGCGCTCGCGCTCACGCCCCGGACATGCTGCCCCCTACCTATGAAACGCTGAGGATACACAAAGATTTCCTCATAGACACTCCGGCTGTGGTGTCCAGCATCGCATGGGTGTCTGAGGACGTCAGCAGCCCAGTAACACAACAGGACATTGAGGGGGAGAAGTGAATCAATGCAGGATGTACAAGCCAATTCATTGTTAGCAAACTAGAATAACCCAGTAACTCAGACCAAATGCCAGAAACTACGATGTTTTCTCATTTTTGTGATCTTATCAGGAATAAACGCTATTTCAAGTCTCTGGCAGAAACGTTAAAGTATTCTTTGTCCAAGCAGGTCAGCGCCGCTTGTGGCTGCTATTCGTATACATTGGGTATGCAGCAAAGAATTTCACTGTGCCTAGTCACATGTGACAATAAAGTATTCCATTCCATTCCATAATTCAATCAGAGCAAAACAAGTTCTTCCCTGTTTGACTTCAGCATGTAAAAAAAGTCACAAATAGCACATCTTGTTTTATAATGGATGCTAATTGACCGTAACGGCACAGCACGTAACTGGTGTCTACCTGTTTAAGAAGGAGCTGCAGATGCTGGAAAAATCGAAAGTAGACAAAACATGCTGGAGAAACTCAACGGTGAGGCAGCATCCATGGAGAGAAGGAATATGCGACGTTTCGGATCGAGACCCTTCTTCAGACTGATGTCGGGGAGGTGGGGGGCCGGAAAATGAAAGGAAGTAGGAGGATAGTAGGACAGTGGAAGAACTGAGAAGGAGGGAGAAAGCAAGGGCTACCTAAAATTACAGAAGTCAATGTTCATACCGCTAGGGTGCAGACTGCCCAAGCAAAATATGAGGTGCTGTTCCCCCAATTTGCGCTAGGCCTCACCCTGACAATGGAGGAAGCCCAGGACAGAAAGGTCAGATTGGGAATGGGAGGAAGAGTTGAAGTGTTGGGCCACCGGGAGATCAGGTTGGTTAAGACGGACTGAGCGGAGGTGTTCAGCGAAATGATCGCCGAGCCTGCGCTCGTTCGCACCGATATAGAGGAGTTGACACCTGGAACAGCGGATGCAGTAGATGAGGTTGGAGGAGGACCTGCACCTACTCCAACCTCATAGATCACAAACCCCAGGAAAATCCAACATTTGGGGTTGTTCCACAGAGGGAAGTTGACCGAATCTGAAGAAGAATCTCAAACTGAAATGTCATCCATTCCTTCTCTCCAGAAATTCCGCCAGTTACTCCAGTATTTGTGTTTATCTTCGGTGTGAACCAGCAACTGCAGTTCCTTCCTATACATGAGTTCCTATGTGATTTTTATAACCTCAGTGTGTAACAAACCACGTAACAGCCAATGAAGTAGATTTGAAATTTGTTTAATAGCTGCACTGCAGATGTACAATCTCATTCAAAAACATTCCGGATTCACAATGGATCAGAGTTCCTATGATTTTTATAACCTCATCTCAATGTGTGTAACTAATCTCAAGGGTCCACGTAACAGTTCCAGATAGAAATTCTTACTTGCAGCAGATTTGAAATAGTTTGTAATCAATTAATAGCTGCAGTGCAGTGTGTACACATATTCATTCAGCGCACAAACACACACACACGGACACACACAACACATCAGATTCCACCCTATTCACACCCACACACAGACATCCTGACACACACACAAACCAATTTTTGCACTCTTTGGAGTGTGTGAGTAAGCTGGAGGATCCAGAGAAAACCCACGCGGTCACAGGGAGAACATACAAACTCCATACCAACAGCAACTATTTGTGACTCTTATCTTTCTTGTCATGTGGCTATTAATCTCAAAGGTCAAGAGTGTTTTATTGTCATATGTTCCAGATAGAACAATAAAGTTCTTACTTGCAGCAGCACAACAGAATATGTAAACATAGTATGCTGCAAAAGTTTGGATGGTGCTGTCCACATGCATCATTTTTCCTCAATGAAGGAGTGGTATCTTGTGGAATATCATAAGTGATAGGAGCAGAATTGAGCCATTCATCCCATCAAGTCTACACCGCCATTCAGTCATGGCTGATCTACCTCTCCCTCTAACCCCATTCTCCTGCCTTCTCCCCATAACCTCTGTCACCCGTACTAATCAAGGATCTATCTATCTCTGCTTTAAATAGATCCACTGACTTGGCCACCACTGTGGCAAAGAATTCCATGGATTCACCAGCCTCTGACTAAAGAAATTCCTCCTCATCCCCTTCCTAAACGAACGTCCTTTACTTCTATGACCTCTAGTCCTTGACTCTCCCACCAGCTTTTTAGTATCCTGTACATGTCAATGAGGTACCCCCCCCCCCCCCCACCCTCATTCTTCTAAATAACTGCCTAGAATTGATCCTAAAAAGTATTGCTATCTGCTCAATGTGGAGGCTTGCCCCATACAAACATGCTGTTGCAAAACACCACAAGAGACTTACACATTTCTATTAGAGTGAAGGGCAAGCCAAGCAGAGTACAGAACCCTGGATGGGAGAGAAATTGAGAGAAATCTGGTCAGGAAAAAGAAGGAAGAAGGAGTCAAGTCAAGTCAAGTAGTCAGGCACAATCTCTGGAGAAAAGGAATAGGTGACGTTTCGGGTAGAGACCCTTCTTTATGCTCGGTTCCGACCCAGAAACATCATGTATTCCTTTCTCCAGAGATGCTGCCTGACCTGCTGAGTTACTCCAGCATTTTGTGTCTATCTTTGGTGTAAACTAGCATCTGCAGTTCCTTTCTACACACGAGTCAAGTACAGTCGGAGATTAGGAGGGACCTTGCCAGTGACATTCAACATTTTAATTGGAATTTCATTCAGAAGGAAAAAAATGTTTCACTGCAAGATAGTTGAGATTAGCCAAAGAACTAGAGACACAAAGATATATTATCCAAGGCCTATAATTGTTGTGATCCAGAATATATTGTTTAATTGAAAAATGCATCAGCCAGTGAGTTGGAGGTGTGTAAAGGACAGCAAGCTCTTGCTTAAAAAAAAATCTATATATACAGTATAGGGTGGAGAAAAGGGATTCAAAAAGAGTATTCACTGCAAATTGGAGGAACAGCACCGTATATTTCACTTGGGCAACTTACAACTCAGCAGTATGAATATTGATTTCTCTAACTTCAAGTAACCCTTGCATTCCCTCTCTTATTTTACTTATTACATATAACAAATATTTCTGGCCATCAGGTAGAAATCAATTCCTCGTCTGTGTGTCCACATATTCAGACTTCTCTCTGAGAGCTGGCTTGTTTAAAAGAAGCTATGAGGTAGTCCCCACCCGGGCGGGGTTGGCCAGGAAATCTCCAGAAACGTGGACATTGTCGGAAATTATAGATTCATTCGGGCAAGTTCCCACATGCATACAATATCCAAGGTGATGTCTTAATATGCCAGCCTTGGCTCAGTCAGCATCATCCTTGTCTCAAAGTAAAAAATGTTGAGTCAAGTCCAATCCCAGAGACAGAAATGTTTGGCTGACCTCCAGTGCAGTACCGTGAGTTGGCATTTTTTGGATGAGATCTTCAAGAGCACAGAGAGGATCCCATTATCGCACTTCACAGGAGAGTTATCCAGTCTTCTGGATAATAAATATTTCTCAGTCAACATCATGAAAATATATTATTATTAATCATTATTACTTTTGCAACAAGTGGACAAACAGGTTGTTATGTTTTCCACATTATAATAATGGCCAGAAACTGGGGTGTAAGTTACATTGAAATCTCCTGCGATTATGAAAGGTGCTCTCTAAATGCATCTTTTTCCTCGCCAAAGGAAAGGTAAACTTTGGGTGATATTCACTTTTAATTGAAGGACCCAAATGATACATCTGAATGCTTGCTGCGTCATCAAATTTAAAGAAGGGCAAGGAAGTTCATAAAGTAACAGCTTAGAATTGATCCTTAACCAGCACTACCTAAATGAATAGCTGAATGTAGAACCTTATTCTGTACAAGCACGCTGTCATAAGACAACACAAGAGACTTGCATTTTGCTACGGATTAGAATGAAGAACAAGCAGAATATAGAACTCTGAATGGCAGAGAAATTAAGGCTCTGGTCAGGAGAAAGGAGGAGTCATGGGTCAAGTCCAGGCAGCTGGGATCAAGTGTATCCCTGGAGGAATATAGAGGATTGAGGTACATCAGAAGAAAATCAGTAGGTCAAAAAGGGACAAGAGATAAGCTTGCTGTGGTAGATAACATTAAAAAGAATCTAAAGAGATTTTATGTATATTATTAAGGGAAACGTTAACGAGGGAGAGAATAGGGCCCTTGGATAGTTTGGTCAACTATTGGGCGACACGGTGGCACTGCAGTAGAATTGCTGCCGAAGCACCAGAGACCCGGGTTCGATCCTGACCACGGGTGCTGTCTGAACACAGTTTGTATCTTCTCCCAGTGACTGCTCTGGTTTTCTCCGGATGCTCCGTTTCCTCCCACACTCCAAAGCCATACGTTTGTAGGCCAATTAGCTTCAGTAAAAAATTGTAAAGTGTCTCTAGTGTGCAGGATAGTTCTAGTGTGTGGGGTGACTACTGGTTGGCGCGGACTCGGTGGGCCGAAGAGCCTGTTTCCGCGCTGCATCTCTAAAGTATAAAGTCAAAATCTGCATGTGGGGACGCAGAAGAAGGTACGGTCCTCAATGAATATTTCTTATCCATGGAGAAAAGTAGACTAGGGAACTTGGGAAAGTTAATGACAATATCTTGCGGATGTTCTTGTTTGCATTGGAGGAAGTGTTGGGATGTTCTAAAACGTATGGAAGACAAATCTCCAGGGCCTGGTCAGATATACAGTATCTCAGGACACTAAGGGAATCTAGTAAATAAGCTATGCAAACCCTGGCTGAATAAAAATGAATCATAGTTAGTCATGGGTGAAGTGCCAGAAAACTGCACAGTGGCTAATGTAGTGCCTCTAATTAAGAAGGGCTGCAGATAAAAGCCAGGGAACTGTTGACCAGTGAGCCTAACATCAATGGTAGGAAAATTAATGAAGTGCAGTATTCTGAACGATAATAAGATTTTTAAAAATCAACAATTTGGATGAGAATGCACGGCATGATTAGTAAATTTTTATCAATATCACTAAAATATCTTCTTTTTCTCAGTATAAGGGAAGCAAGAACTAGTGGGCATAGGCGTAAGATGAGAGAGAATAGAGTTAATAGGAACCTGAAGGACAACTTTTTCAGATAGAAAGTGCTGGGTATATGAAATGAGCTGCCAGAGTAAGTAGTTGAGCCAGGTACAATAACAACATTTGAAGGTCTTTTGAACAGGTACATTGTTTGGAAAGCTTTAGAAGGATATGGGCCAAACGCGGGAAAATGGGAATAGCTTAGATAGGCATCTTGGTCGGCATGGAGGCCTGTTTCCACGCTGTGTATCTCTCCAATGTAACAGACGCTACTAACAGTAATATTGGACTTCGAAGGGCTTGGAAACGTCCTGAGGATGTGAAAATTGTTAAATAGATAAAGTCTGTCTATCTGTGAACAGCCTCAGGTAACATCACCGAGGCAATTTAACCCAGATTGACATGTATCCCTCCAAGGCAAACACACTCTTCAATCTCAGTCCGAATCTGCAGCTGACGCGACCACTCCTTCATCAGTCACATTCCACAGATGCCAGGTCACTCACCTGTGTGTGTGTGTGTGTGTGCAACCACAATCCTATTCAGCTCCACTCCAGTTATTAAGTGCTTGTGGTGGACTGAGGTGTTGTGATTGAGACTTGCTAATTCTCCATGCCAGTGAGTGGGTTAACATATGATGAGCGTTTGACAGCACTGGGCCTCTCTCTATTCGCTGGAGTTTGGAAGGTTGAGGGGGGACCTCATTGAAAGTTACCGAATAATGAAAGGCACAGATGTGGAGGGGATGTGTCCACTAGTGGGAGAGTCCAGGACCAGAGGTCATAGCCTCAGAATTAAAGGGCACTCTTTTAGAAAGGAGGAACTTCATTAGTCAGAGGGCAGTTAATCTGTGGAACTCATTGCCAACAGAGGACTGTGGAGGCCAAGTCAGTTGGTATTTTTAAGGCAGAGGTAGACAAATTCTTTATTAGAACGGTTGTCAAGGGTTATGGAGAGAAGGCAGGAGAATGGGATTAGGACGTAGAGATCAGGCAGGATCAAATGGTGGAGTAGACTCGAATGGCCGAATTCTACTCCTAGAACTTGTGAACTTGTGAGTAACAGTGCCATGGGCACGTCCCATCCCAGGGATCTGAGCCCCAGTTGTTACTGCTATGTGAAGAAACGTTGCACTACCAGCTCCTCCAAACTCGAGAGCAGTCAAGAGAGTTCATTTATTACATGTGCCAGATATGAATTGGAACAATAAATGTGTAGGAAGGAACTGCAGATGCTGGTTTATACTGAAGATATGGACACAAAATGCTGCCGTAACTCAGCTGGACAAGCAGCATTTCTGGAGAAAAATAATGGGTGATGTTTCAGGTTGGAACCCTTCTTCAGACTGGCTTAGATAGGGCATCTTGGTTGGCCTGGACAATTCGGGCCAAGAGGCCTGTTTCCATGCAGTCTGAAGAAGGGTTCCTTCCTGAAACGTCACTCAAATAAATTCTTATTTTCTGCAGCTTTGCTGCCACCTTAGACGCAACTTGAAGACATAAAATTGCAATGGATGATCTGTTATTTTAAGTAAACCACACTATGATTGTGCAAAAATAAAAGTATATAGAGCAGCCATAATAGTACAAAATCCGTAGTGGTTCAAGACTGGCTTGATTGTGGTAAAGGTTGTACAGGATGGTACAAGAACCTGCTGGGATGTAGCTTTTAGTTGAACATGAAGCTAACATTTCTCAAACTCTTGTACCTTCTTTCCGATGGAAGCAATGAGGGGAGAGCATGGTAAAGGTAGTTGGGGTACTTGAGGATATCTTCCTGTAGATCCCATCGATGGTGGAGTGATCGATACCGACGATGGACTGGGCAATGTCCACCACCTTCTGCAGCCTCCTTCATTTTTGAGCATTTGGATTTCGGAACCAGACCTTGATGCAACCATTCAGAATGCTCTGCACCAAAGTAATATGATACAATATCCAGCCTCATGCTACATTTTGTTCATTCCATGCATGTGCACTCTCTGTGTGAAAAGGTTGCTTCTCAGTTTCCTATCTTGCCTTCTCCCCTTAAGTCTATGCTCTCTAATTCTTGATTGTCCAACTCTGGGGAAAAGACTGTGCACATTCGTCCTTTCTATTCTCCTCATAACTGTATAAACCACAAAAACGTCACATTTCAGTGTTTTACTGGATCCAAGTTTAGTCCTGGCCTGCACTGTCTCTTTTCATCCAAGGGTTAACGTTCAACAGTCAATGTTTCCCGTTGAAGATCCTTCATCTGATGGAGGGTGTTCGACCTGAAATTTTGACTGTTTCTCTTTCCACAGATACAACCTGATAGAATCACAGAGTCAGAGAGTTATACAGTGTGGAAACAGGCCAATTTGTCCCACCTTCCTGCGTTTGGCCCATTCCTCTAAATCTATCCTAGCCATGTACCTAAATTGTGCTGATTGTGTATGAAACTCACACATTCTGGTGGATAGTGGATGGGAATATAGAGAAAATAAAATGGGTTAGTGTAGTGTATGTCACACATCCCACTTGATGGTTCTTGCAGACTCAGTGAGCCGAAGGGCCTGTTTCACTGCTGTATGATGTTCTAAATATGTGCCAGTGTTCACACTCTGGATATACATGAACAATGGTCTATTGGGTTGACCCAGTCAATACCGCAGTGTCAATGAATCTGCAGGCTAGTGAGCATCTAGTGAGTGTTAATATGGGATCTAGCAAAGAAAAGAAAGAACAAGGAAGAGAGAGAAGCCAAGTAAGACACAGATATATATTGAGTAGAAACACCCATGTAAATAGTTTTCTACATTTTGTTCATACTTCTCCCACTGAGAGCTGAGATCTTATGTTCCCTACCCCTGGTGGATTGTTCCTGCTTTTGAGCTGATTTTTTTCCCCCAATTCTCAATAATCTGAGAATAGAGACCAGAGGTTGGGTTGACATCCATCGGGAATGTGGGAGATAGGAGTGGGTTATTTGTGCCTTCCATCATGTTCTGTCGGTCAGTGGGCTCATCGCCGACAGAATCTTTAGAAATTTAGAAGTGTCCAACTCCACATCTAAATTGTTTAAGTGAATTATGAGTGAGAGAGCAGACACAAGGAACTGGCAGACATGGAACCTTTTGTAACGGAAGGCACAAAAAGCTGGAGTAATTCAGCGGGACAAGCAGCATCTCTGGAGAGAAGGAATGGGTGATGTTTCGGGTTGAGACCATTATGTAACAGTGAGTAGAGTGGGACAGCATGGTAGCGCGGCATAGAGTTGCTGCCCTACAGCGGCAGATATCCGCGTTCGATCCTGACTACAGGCGCTGTCTGTATGGTGTTTGCACGTTCTCCCCATGACCTGATGGGTTTTCCTCAGGTGCTCCAGTCTCCTCTCACATACAAAGATGTACAGCTTTGTAGGTTAATTGGCTTTGGTAAAATTGTAAATTCTCCCTGGTTTGTAGGATAATGTTGGTTTGTGGGAATCGCAGGTTGGCGTAGACTCAGTGGGCCCAAGGACCTGTTTCCGCACTGTATCTCTAAACTGAAACTAAACTAAAACTGAACAGTGGCCCCTCCATTTGGAGTGTCAGGTGCATCATCCACTCTGTGACTTGTCCATTGACTTCACACAAGTCTGCTTTGCCAGTAACTTTTCAAAGGCCATTTGAAAGTCTAGATATATTACATCCAATAGAGGATCTTGATCCATCCTTTCTGGAAGGTATAATGAGGATGGTCAACCCCCTTATTATTTGCAATTCCTGGATTTTTCCATTACACCATTGAGTAAGGGTGCCATTATTTTGCTGCTGTCAATATTATGCATTTTATTCTTTGGAATTTTCTCTCTCCCTCTTTAAATATAGAAATTATATTACCTAAAAATCAATCCTCTGAAATTATTTGTAAATATTTATTTTACCAGTGTGTTGGTGTCTTTGCTATCACTCCCCAAATGTTTCACAGCCCCGTGGATACAGTCCTTTCATCCAGATTTATTTCTCCTAAGGTGGAACAGTTTATCAGTTATCACCTCTTTTTATAACCTAAATACATTTGCATCATTTCGATATCAAATATCATGTCTTAAGGACATAATATAATAGGTGGAAGCAGGAGTAGTAAGTGTGTAGCAAGCGGTCACTGTGCTACACACTGGGGACTATTTACTATTTACAGAAGCCAATTAATCTACAAACCTGTGCTTCTTTGGAATGTGGGAGGAAACCAGAGCACCTGGAGAAAACCCACTGGGAGAAGGTACAAACTCTGTACAGACAGACCCATAGTCAGGATTTAACCCAGGTCTCTGGTGCTGTAAGGCAGCAAGTTGACCAGTGTGCCACTGTGCTGCATCTGCTCATTTAATAAGGTCATGACTAATTCTTCACTTCAGCACTGGCAAGAAAACATTTTCACACAGAGAGTGGTGAATCTCTGGAATTCTCTGTCACAGAAGGTAGTTGAGGCCAGTTCATTGGCTATATTTAAGACGGAGATAGATGTGGCCCTTGTGGCTAAAAGGATCAGGGGGTATGGAGAGAAGGCAGGTACTGGATACTGAGTTGGATGATCAGCCATGATCATATTGAATGGCAGTGCAGGCTCGAAGGGCCGAATGGCCTACTCCTGCACCTATTTTCTATGTTTCTATGTTTCCTGCACTAAACTCATATCCCTTCATGTTTTTATTATCCAAACATTTATTGTTCTCTATGTTAGCCCTCAAGGACCGACACCTTATTTTGGAACTGTGGTTCCTGGATAGCACGACAGTTGGCCCTGTTGCCTCACAGAACCCTAGGTTTGACCCAGACCTTGGCTGCTGTCCCTGTGGAGTTTGTATGTGCTCAGCGTGACTTCATGGGTTTTGGAACTGACGAGGGTGGTTCCTGGATGTCAGGAGTCACGACTGGATAGACTTGGTTTATGGCCCTGATTGCCTTACAGAACCCTAGGGGTTTGATGCAGGAAGACCTTGGCTGCTAAGGTCCCTGATGAGAACTTTTTTGTAGTATCTCTGGCTGCCGCAGTCGAGGGACTGCATGGCCCTTTCAAGCACGAAGTCAAGAAGGTTCAAATATCAGTTGACGAGGTTTCTATGTTTCTATCAAAACAATGACATTCGTCCTTGCTGCAGCTTTACAGCCATATTAAAAGTGCAACAACACAACAAATAAATACACAATAAATGAATCAGATATTCCAGTTATGATAGTGCAAATCAAAGTATGAAGTGCAACCTTACTGCAAAGTCCATAGTAGTTTGGTGTTGAGACATGTGGTTAGGTTGTTCAGGGTCTTTCAACATCCTGATGACTGAAGGGAAAAAGTTGCTTTTGAACCTGGAGGTAGAGGTTCTCAAGCTCCTATATCCTATATCATCGTCCTGATGGTAGCGGCAAATGAGATCGTAGCCAGTGTGGTGTGGGTTATTGATGACTAGAGCCAGGATGATTAGACGCTAAAAATCTCTGGAATAGGCAGGCAAAAAGGCATAATAGAATTACGAAAAATACATTTATTGACAAAAAAAGGCATAAAAAGGCATTTATTTCCACCACCAAAATATATGCAAATTCATTTCACTTGCACTTTATGTGCAACGTGACGAATAAAACCGTATTGTATTGGTTTAAAATGATAATTATAAAGGTATACTATATTAAATGACCAAGGTTGCCTGATTGCACATAACTACCAGCATTTTTTCAAATGATCTGGTGTTAAACTATGCCGTCTGTCAGACAGAATATGCTACAGTTGTGAAAAACTTCTTTCTACCCCAGCTGAGGTCACTGGTGCATACCTGAAATAAGCTACATACTCTCCATTCATGTCGATATCTTGTGCATTACAACTAACTTTGAGAACTTTAGCTCTGTTTTCTATTTCTTCAAGATCTTTGTTAGCTAAAATCATCCTCTTACATTTTCCTTGTATGTCCACCTACATCGCCAGGAACTTTAAGTACAAAGCACAGCAAGTGAAGATGTAAACAACTGAGCAATAGTTGAGCTCTTTGACTTCCGTTGTCAAGAAATACTCCTTTGATGGTTGACCTGCCTCCAGTGTACCAATGACCACATTGGCAACATATCTCCCCACAGCATCAGTTGTCTCGTCTATTGAGATCCATATTTTGTTGCATGCAACTTCATTTCTAATTTTCTGCACAACAATGTTGAAGTTGCTGTCAACATAATTTTTCACTAATGATGACTCGCTTAGTATATGTACCTCTGTCTACTTCCCTAAAAAACCTGAGAGATTTGTTTTCCAATTTCCACAGTGGAATTCCAGCATCAATGAATGCGTTGCACAGATCACTCGAAAACTCAGATTTGCGACTGGAGCCAGCAGTGAATGTTGTGAGGAGGCAAGCTTGCGTATTTCCCACCTTCAGTTTCTCTGCCGCCGACTTGTGTTTAGCTGTCTGTACATGCTGGGAGGAAATATTTCTTCTCATGATTCACTGCTTTCTCACATGCTTTGCAAAACATCACACAGTTGACTGCAGAGAATATATCACTCCCGTACACTCTCACCAAATCATTCAGTTTTTTACATGTCATTGACTTGACTCTAGGCACTTTGACACTTGCAGGGGTAGATCCTACAGGAGTGGGGATGCAGACCTATACAGGCATGCCAAGTACAAGCTGAGAAGAGGAATCAGAGCTGCCAAGGAAAGGTACTCTGAGAAGTTAAGGAGCATGTTCTCGGCAAATGACTCTTCTTCAGTTGGAAGGGCTTGCAAGAAATCACAAGCTACAAGAGGAAAAATCCCCCTTCCTTGGACAATCGTCAGCTGACCAACAACCTGAACAAGTTCTACTGCAGGTTCGCTAAACAGAAACTTAACCCTGGTACCCACAAACCCCATTCCCAACTAACACTTCACACCTACTGAAAGCATGTCACCAGTCTGCAAAGACTGGACTCTTTCCCATGCACCCCTCTTCAATCACCACTTAACACCCACTTACAGCACACTTACAGCCTGATTTTGCCCCGGTGGTGTAAATTTTCTTGTAAGTTACGTTAAAACGGCAAAAGAAGGCTGATTTAGGCACTCAATCGTGAAAAAGGTCCTTGTGGCTAAAGGGATCAGGGGGTATGGAGAGAAGGCAGGAACAGGATACTGAGTTGGATGATCAGCCATGATCATATTGGCGGTGCAGGCTCGAAGGGCCGAATGGCCTACTCCTGCACCTATTTTCTATGTTTCTATGTTTCTAAAAAGGCATTAACTTCCTGAAATCATCAAAAAAGGCATGAAAAGGCATTTATGGCAAAATCCTGGCTCTATTGGTGACATGTCGCTTTCTCGAGGCAACGTATCTTATTGATCTCTTTGACGGTAGGAGGATAATACCCCTGATGGACCGGGCAATGTCCTAAACTTTCTGAATCCAGCTGCATTCCTGAGCATTCGGATAACTGAACCAGCCTGTGGAGTAACAAATCATCTTCCATTGGGATCATAAAATAGTGGTGAGTTAAGTTAGTCGAAGGTCACAGAAGGTAGAATACATTGCATGGATATTAAGAAACAGGGAGTGAGGGAAAGGAAGAGGTGGGATTACTCTGCTGGAAGCTGGCATTAACCCCAAGAAAGTAAATGATCTCCTTCTGCTTTGTAGTAAAGAGATTCTACAAGCAAGTTTGCATCCATCAAATCCCTTAAGATTTTTAAATTTCATTGATGTTACCTCTCATTCTTCAAATCCTTTAGCGAGTAGACCAATCCCCCACATCCCAGGAATCATCTGTTGAACCTACACTGAACTCACTCAATTGCTAGCACAGTGGTATAATCCTTCCTTGAATAGTACACCAGATTGTAAAAAATATTCCAAGAGCAATAAGATGTCTTTACTGCTATTCTCAGATCCTCTTGAAGCAATGCTAACATACCGTTTGTACTCCTAATTGTTTGCAGTTAACTTTCAGTGATTGATGTGCAGGGTCACACAGACCCCACTGAATACAAAAAACACACAGATAGGACAGGTTTAGAGGGACACAGGCCAAACACAGGCAGACGAGACTAGTGTAGATGGGACATGTTGGTCAGTTTGGGCAAAGGGCAGTTTCCATGCAGTAAGACTCTATGATGTTTCATGTTCTCACCATTTATAGTAATGTGAATGAGGGCAACTGATGGGTTCCTGTGTTCAGTCCCACAATTTATTATTCTGCTACCTCGCTATCATGTTCTGTGATCTTAACCTTATGGCCGATGTGTATTCTAATTTTGGCTATTTATGTTTCAGTGGAATACTTTTACTTTTACGTCTTTTCTAATTTTAATTTTATCATTTCTTTTTTAAATTATTTCTTGTTTTTTTTTCTTGTTTTTTTATTTCTTTCTTCATCTTTTTGTACTCAATTTTTGCCTTTTTTATCGTCAGTATTTATAGTGCCTGCTTGTTATTCCTGTTTTAGTGCTTCGTGTACTTTGTTAGTCAAGCACTCTGGTGACTGTATGTGGTTTAATTGGAAATGTTCAAGTGTGAGCAAATGTGTCTACTTTGTGTGCTCCAGTGTTTGTGTGTGTTGGTGTACATATTCTGAGTGCGTGTACATGGTTGTGCGTATGGACATGTGTTTGAATCTGTGAAAATGTGTTTAAGATTATGTGTGAAGGAGGATATGTTTGTTATGCGTGCATAAATGTGTATGTGTGCTTGATTATGTGTATGTCTGTGCGTGTTTACGGTATAATTTAATGGGCAATTGTGTGTGAATTGTGTGTGTGAGAATGTGTGTGTGCGGAGTGTGCACCCAGTGTGTATTTCAGTATGTGATGGTTGGTGTGTTTGCGTGAATCTATTAATGCGTGTCACTTGTGCAGTCTCTTATTTCTATATGAATGTGTGTGATTATATCAGTCTGTTTCAGCATATGTGTTTTCTTTGAAGGTGTAAATGTATTTTGTGCATATGTAACCGAGGAGTGCATGGCACTGTGAAAATGTGGAGTGGCTGCGTGTGTGTGTGTATTTGAGTGTGTTGGGAGCGTGATCGAGTAGCTGTATATTAGTGAATATTTTGTGTTTGTGTGTGTTTCTGAACGTGTGTTAGTGTGAGTGTGTTAGCGTGTGAGTGTGTGTTAGTGTGTGCATGAGTGTTAGTGTGTCTGTGTGAGAGTGCTAGTTTGTATGTGTTAGTGTGTGCATGTGTGTGTGTGTGCGTATGTGAGAGTTAGTGGGTGTGAGAGTGTCTTTGGTCCGCGATTTAAACGCGAGGCTTTTAGGAGAGTCACACACCGCAGGGATTTTGTGCCTGATAATTCTATTCACCAGAATCTACCAACTAAACTTGGAATAATGGGTAAAACTAAGTCTTTCCAACTGTGAATGGGAGTGTTAGTGTGTGTGATAGTGTTAGTGTGAGTGTTAATGTGTGAGAGAGAGTGTAGTGTGTATGCCGGTGGGTGTGGATGTGATGCCTTTGGCTTTGACTATATGTGTGTGTAGCAGCGTTGCCTGTGTGATCTGCCCGCCTTGCTAACCAGGTTAAACTGATGCAATTTGTATCTTCGGTTGCAATCGTTCAGGTTTGAGCCGGCGTGGGTTTCATTCCCTTTGCACGGATTGAACAGCGCGCTGCAGGTGAGGCTGATGTGTCCCAATTCCCCGTCTCACCCCTCTCCCCAGCCACTTCCCCCCTTCTTTTTGCATTCGCTTTTCTTGGTCAATTTTTTTACTGTCCTTTCCTCTCTTTTTTATTCTTTCTCTCTCTCTCGGTCATTTCTCCCCCCCCTGCGACTCCCGTCTCACGGTTTAAACTTCCCAGGGTCTGCAGGTTCATTGGTCCGTGATTTAAACGCGAGGCTTTTAGGAGAGTCACACACTGCAGGGATTTTGTGCCTGATAATTCTATTCACCAGAATCTACTAACGAAACTTGGAATAATGGGTAAAACTCAGTATTTCCAAATGTGATCGCACTGAATTTCAATTTATCAATCTGTAAGTCAACCGATGATTAATACTAAAGTTCGATATTAATTAATGATAATTAAATTACTAAAGTATATGTACAAGCGTTCGCTAATATGCACATTTTTAAAAACTGTTTTACTAAATGTTAGGATTTAGCCCGTAATATTTTGCATAAATTATATATGATCTTGCATATTAGCTGTTGCATTAAAAAATTGTATGCGGCCGGTTACACTGAAGTGTGGGCGCTATGTAAATATAGTAATTATATCATATGTTTTCAATATTAATAGTCCTCGAACTATAAATCCTGGGTGGGTGTAGGGTCCTGACTCGGGGAGGGGAGGGGTAAGTGTAGGTCTGACACGGACAGGTCCTGACATTGGTCGTCGTACTATCGCTGATCTCCCCCACCACACCCTACAAATATGCCCGACACTTCGCACCAGAAGTAACGGGATTAAAGACAATTGCAAATTAAACCCAGCCCCAGTCTATTCCACGGTTACACACAGAATAGACACACTGATTCAAGAAACAAAACCTGGAATAAAACCAGTGGGAATGACACCGCCGGCCGGGCAGCATCCAGGGAGAGGGTGACGGCGTCAACTTTTTCAAAGTCGATGACCTCTCGGTTCTAATGCAAGCTCATCATTAACGCTGTATCTCTCTCTCTCCCTCTCAGCAGGCGCTGCCCCACCGGCCCACTGAGCATACCGGTTCATTTGTCATCACTTGTCAAGTTAGAGGAGTCGAGACAAACCTCCAGTCAACACCAGCGCTGAAGGTAACTAAACCTGGTTGTAAATTAAATACTGACACCATAGCCCAGCATTGAGAACCCATGGATAGACACAAAAAGTTGGAGTAACTTAGCGGGACAGGCAGCATCTCTGGAGACAAGGAATAGGTGACGTTTTGGGTTCAGACCCTTCTTCCTGACCCCACCCGAAACATCACCCATTCCTTCTCTCCAGAGATGCTGCCTGTCCCGCTGAGTTACTCCACCTATTTGTGCCTATCTTCAGTTTAAATCAGCACCTGCAGTTCCTTCCTATACATTGAGAACCCATAGTTATATGGATTAGTGCAATTAGTTTTGTAATGGTACTGCGTTGTTGGTAGGAAGTGGGAACAATATGTGTTTGAGACATATGTGTTGGGTATGTGTGGAATAGAATGTGTTTGGACTTGACATTGGTCTATTAGGAATAGACGGGTGTGGTACAATAAGATTTAATTGCACCATTACACTTGAGTAATATTTTGTATTCGGTGTTGAATTGTCAGAGCAGAGGGTAGTTGAGGCCATTGGCTATATTTAAGAGGGAGTTAGATGTGGCCCTTTTGGCTAAAGGGATCAGGGGGTATGGAGAAAAGGCAGGGATGGGATACTGAGTTGGATGATCAGCCACGATCATATCGAAGGGCCGAATGGCCTACTCCTGCACCTATTTTCTATGTGTCTATGTAACATGGCTGGCTAACCCAGCGGAAGGAATGTTAACAGGCAAGTGACCGGTGAGCCTATTGGGGAAGATTCCTCTTTGTTGGCTAGTGTTGCTGCAGTTACTGTCTGTGTGATGTGACAATTTATTATTTTGCTCAGCAGGATGAAGGTGATACAATATTTCAAGCGTGCACTTCACCGACTGCAGAATGGGCCGGGCTACACTTACACCGAACTCCTGGTCTGGTACTGCGAGAACACCAACACGCATGGACCAAAACGAATTGTGACTGAGGGTCCCAAGAAGCGGGCTGTGTGGTTCGTGCTTACTTTGGCCTTCACAGGCCTGGTGTGTTGGCAGTGGGGAATCCTGATCCAGAGATACCTGGCCTGGGATGTCAAGGTCAGCCTACGGACTGGCTTCAAGGCGATGGATTTCCCTGCTGTCAGCATCTGCAACTCCAACCCATTCAGGTAAAATTCAAGTGCAAGTTCAAGTTTATTATCATGTGTCCCTGATAGGACAATGAAATTCTTGCTTTGCTTCAGCACACAGAACATAATAGGCATTGACTACAAAACACATGAATAAATAAACTGATAAAGTGCAAAATGACAGATAATGGGTTATTGATGTTCAGAGTTTTGTCCGAGCCAGGTTTTAATAGCCTCATGGCTGTGGGGAAGTAGCTATTCCTGAACCTGGTCATTGCAGTCTTCAGGCTCCTGTACCTTCTACCTGAAGGTAGCAAGGAGATGAGTGTGTGGCCAGGATGGTGTGGGTCTTTGATGATACTGCCAGCATTTTTGAGGCGGCAACTTCGATAAATCCCCTCGATGGAAGGAAGGTCAGAGCCGATGATGGACTGGGCAGTGTTTACTACTTTTTGTAGTCTCTTCCTCTCCAGGGCACTCAAGTTGCCGAACCAAGCCACGATGCAACCGGTCAGCATGCTCTCTACTGTGCACCTGTAGAAGTTAGAGAGAGTCCTCCTTGACTAACCGACTCTCCGTACTCTTCTCAGGAAGTAGAGGCGCTGATGTGCTTTCTTGATAATTGCATCAGTGCTGTTGATGTGCTGCTGGAGTATTTCATCCAAAGGGCTCCTGCTATGATTGGCAAAGGAGGGCAAGGGGTGGAGTTCAGGGAATCCTTCCCCACATGCAGGTAGTTGGAAATCCTTAACAAAAGCGTGTGGGTGTAGTGTGGGCCAGAGGAGGGGGAGGTTGGTGGGGGAATGTGCTGGTTTCAGGTTGGAGACCGATCACTCTTTGTGATCAAGTGTAGAATAAGGTTATTTATTTGTACTGCCTCATTAGAAACACAGAAAAATAGGTGCAGGAGTAGGCCATTCGGTCCTTTGAGCCAGCACCGCCATTCAATATGATCATGGCTGATCATCCAAAATCAGTATCCCGTTCCTGCTTTTGGAGCATGGGAGTATGAGTCTCGTACTCCTGCTCCTACCGCTCATACTCCTGCTCTTCCACCATAGCCCAGCAAATTTCTTGTTTTCAAGTGTTAATACTATTTTGTTTTAAAATATAAAAGCTCCCAAGGAATGAGGCAGGTAAATAGTCTTACGGGTCAACAGACAGTGAAATAGTGGAACAAGATTGATGGTAGGCTCAAAGTGCTGGAGTAACTCCACGGGCCAGGCAGCATCTCTGGTGAAACTTCTTCTGACTTCTTCAGATCCAGCATCGTCAGTTCCTTCCTCGTTTTCACCAGAGATGCTGCCTGACCCGCTCAGTTACCCCAGCACTCTGTGTCTATCCTTGATATAAACTAGCATCAGCAGTTCCTTCCTGAACAAGATTGATGGGTTGGACTCACTGCTAACTGATAAGCTGGAAGAAGTGCGTGCTTCATCCACAGAGAAATGTACAGCAAGCTGTGAAAGAATACAGTATGATAGACACAAAATACTGGTGTAACTCGGCGGAGCAGGCAGCATTTCTGGAGAGAAGGGATGGGTGATGTTTTGGGTCGTCACCCATTCCTCTCCATAGATGGTGCCTGTCCCGCTGCTTTACTCCAGCATTTTGTGTCTATCTTTGGTACAAACCAGCATCTGCGGTTTCTTCCTACACAAAGAATAGAGTGAGCTGATCGTTGATCTAGCTGTGGTCTTATCCTTGTTTCAGGTACACAAAGACAAAGCAGCTGCTTCATCACCTGGATCGGTTCACCAAACTTGCACTGGAGCGTATTTCTGTTTATAGTCAGAATGGAACGGTTCCCGGTGAGCTGCCCATATTGGAGACACACTGGAGCCCTGTGGCATCACTAGTTATCATCGAGACCAACGACCAAGGAGAAGAGACTGTTCTACATGTCCTGGGGTCAGGTTCAAATCAGACCCAGACAGCAACAAGTGACAGGACGCGGACAGTGAGCTACAGGCTGGCAATGCAACTGGTGAGCAAAGGCAATGCATGTGTGTGCATGCGGGCATGCGTATGCATGCGTGTGAGTGCATGTTTGTGTATGTGCATGTGTACGTTTGTGTGCCTAATTGCATGTGGCTGAATGAGTGTGCATGCATCATTGCTTGCCTATGTGTGTTTGTTTATGTATGTGCTTGTGTATGCATGTGCATGTGTGACATGCATTTGTGTGCATGCATCTTTTTATGTGTGTGTGTGTGTGTGTGTGTGTGTGCATGTGAGCATATGCATGTGTGTATATTCATGCACACATGCATATGCGCATTTGCAGTGTTTCAGACAGTTTTAGTGTTGGTTTGGCGAGTGCAATTTCTGCAGTGATGTATCCATGTGAGTATGTAGACTATATGAGCAGTTTGTGTACAGTGTATGTGCAATGCGAGTGTACAGTGTGCACAGTGACTGGTACACAGCATGTAGAGTGAGTGACACTGTGTTTCTCATCTTCCCCCAGTGCAATGAGAATAGATCGAGCTGTCTGTACAGAAACTTCAGCTCAGTGCTGGAGGTGATGAATGAGTGGTACTACCTACACTACATGACCATCCTGTCAAAAACATCTCGGTCAGAACGGCAGGCGATGGGCGAGCAGGCTGAAGATTTCATCCTTGCCTGTGTGTTTGGTGGGCAACCTTGCAATCTTGAGTAAGTTGTGTGATTTCCCCTTTATCCCTCCCCTAACTGGAACAGGGCGTGTGGATGGTCCAATTGCCCCAGACTACAGGAGACCATATTTACGTAATCCATTGCGGAAGAGAGAGAGAGAGGAGACGTGGGGTGTTCCAAATGGTGCATTTTCATCATTCTACTTTTGGGATTACAATTCCGGGAAAAAAATACAAGATCTTCAGCTGGAACTTCACTTGGGCCAGCCAAATGAAGGGAACATCAGAAGCTGGGAATCCTGTCACGAGTGACTCACCTCCTGACACAACAAAGACTTTTCTCCATCTACAGACCAAAATAGTGGTGCTATGTACACTTTCTATTAACCTGAATGAATGTGGCTGAGCAACATTGAAGAAGTTGGATGCTAGCCAGATGTAGCAGCTAGCTTGATTGGATTCATCCATCACTTTGAACATTCACGTTCCTGATGGTTAGAATAGCCTACTCCTCTTGCTATGTCTTATGGGGTTTTTTTGGGGGTTCAAGAGGAATTAAACACCTCAATGGTCCAGAACAATAGATTGGAAAGGGGTTAAATGCAAAAACTTAAATAGCTTCCCTCCATTCCTTTGTTTTTCAGTAACTTTACCCAGTTGATGCATCCAGTGTATGGGAACTGTTACATCTTTAACTGGGGTTCTGATGGCCATATACTGACGTCATCCAATCCCGGAGCAGAGTTCGGTACAGTCTAGATTTTGTATCATTATACTTGTTTCTCTCTGAGATTGTGCGTTCCTTGCAAGAGCAAAACAAATCAATTCATTGGTAACAGCGCCAAGTGCTCGTTATAGCCAATCTTGGCATAAATACCAAATTCAGAAGCATTTAGTCTGTTTTGCGTGTTTGTGAATTTATTCATTTTCCCTTTTTTCACCATCTCTGTTGTCTTTTCTATCTGGCTGTTCCACCTCTCTCCATCTTTCCGTGCACCTCTCAAAGGAACAGCTTCCTCCCCTTTGTTATTAGGCTTCTGAACGATCCTTCCATAAACTACTGTACTGTCTGATTCATCTCTACCCCATTGCAGACATTGAACTGGGTCTGGAACTGGTGCACCACAATGCTAAGAACTTTATTCTGCACTCTATATGTTTCCCTTTGCTCTACCTGTTGTACTTGAGTTTGACTTGATTGTATTTATGTATAGCATTGTCTAATTGGATTGAATAGCATGCATAATGAAGCTTTCCGCAGTAACTCAGTATACGTGAAAATAAAAAACCTGAACCTAAACCTTCTCCACCTTGAATCACCTGCCTCTTTCTCCCTACTTCTCTCTCTCTACATTTCTCTCTTTGATTCTACCATCCCCATTCCTTCAAATGCCTTATTAGATCCAAGAAAACCCAACCACCCTTTCCAGATCAGATTCTAACTCCACATCACTAATATCAATGTTTTAATGCTCTCTGAAGTAACATAAACTCATCACTATTGCTATAACATAGTCTCATCACACACACTTCACTATTGCTATTCTATGGTATTTAACACTGCCCCTGGCAGTAGCTTCCAGCCATGTACCACTATCTGTGTAGAAAATTGCTTCTCGAATGTCCTTTAATATTCCCCCTTTCATATTAAACGCATGCCCTCTAGTATTTGACATTTCCAGCTTCCCTATCTATGCCACTTCCTTACACCATCTTCAGGTGTAAAAAGTAAAATAACTTTAATACTGGAGGTCTGAAAATCATATAACAGTAGCCAGGGATGGGGGAAAAAAACCCTTTGAGAAAATAACACATTGCTGTTCTTTTTCTGCGTAGGCCTGAAGATTGTGTTGGATATCGCACAAGATGATTACAACCCCTTCCTGCCCTTTGCAGCTGGCGCCAGGCTCATGCTTCACCATCCGAACACCTATCCGTTCCTGCAGGACCTGGGCCTTTATGCTAGGGCTGGGGCAGAGACATCCATTGGAATATATGTGGTAGGTATGACTCCTGGCAATGGGTGACTTGAAGAGTTTGGGGTTAGAGTGAATGCCCTTTCATTGCAAGGAGCTGGAATAATTCCTGAAACAGTGCGGTGGGAAGGAAAGATGAGCCTTTCCACACTTTCCGGACCCAATGTTTTGATTGCATTGTTGATTCAGCCAACGATGGTCAACTCACCATTGTGTAGGAAGGAACTGCAGATGCTATTTTTTTTTTAAATAGACACAAAAAGCTGGAGTAACTCAGCGGGTCAGTCAGCATCTCTGGAGAAAGGGAATGGGTACTGTTTTCGGGTTGAGACCCTTGTTCAGACTGAAGAATGCCACCTATTCTATGCTCCCTGACTGGCTGAGTTGCTCCAGCTTTTTGTGTCAACTATCCATTGTCTGACACTGGGCTGTGTCTTTACCCTCCACTCCAGCCATTACTCCTTGATTTTATTCATGTGTGTGTATATATTTATATTACGGTATATGGACACACTGATCTGTTTTGTAGTAAATGCCTACTATGTTCTGTGTGCTGAAGCAAAGCAAGAATTTCATTGTCCTCTCAGAGACACATGACAATAAACTCACTTGAACTTGAACTTGAACTTGTATCAAACATGAACAGGTCTTGCATCCAGAGATTGGAGCACTTATTTTGGGATAAATCATCAGGTGCATTGCCAAGGGCTTTATTATTTAAAATACCACCTTCTGGATATTGAAACCTTATGACTTCATTGTGCTATTGGTTAGAAATAAAATTCCAAACAATCCTAGAACTGGCAAACATTTAACCCTTAAAATAATAATAGCAATTATA
Source organism: Leucoraja erinaceus (assembly GCF_028641065.1). Lineage (NCBI taxonomy): Eukaryota > Metazoa > Chordata > Chondrichthyes > Rajiformes > Rajidae > Leucoraja > Leucoraja erinaceus. The sequence continues at coordinate 12,902,170 of NC_073396.1, forward strand.
GTGGTAATTGCACCATTCCTGCTTTTCAACTGGCAGCCAATGTCTTCATTACAAGAACTTCATTGGCCCTAAAGCCATTTGGAGTGTTATATAACTGCATGTCTTTCTTTCTTAGTTCCTTATGTGTGTTCTGCCTCTTCCCAGGATGAAATAGTGCGTTTGGGTGGTTCGTACTCATGCTGCACATTTAATGGTTCGGATGTCAATGTCAAATCTCTTTTCAATACCACCTACACCATGCAGGTATGTCAGCCACTTAGTCACAGAGTCATATAGTGTGGAAGCAGGCCATTCAGCCAAACGTACCCACACCGACCAACATGTCCCATCTACACTAGTCCCATCGGCCTGCATTTGGCCCATATCCCTGTAAACCTGTCCTATCCATGTCTAAACGTTTCTTAAACTTAGCGATAGTACCTGCCTCAATTACCTCTTCCGGCAGCTCGTTCCAACTCTGTGCGTCTACCCGATCTATTCCTCTCATGATTTTGCACACCTCTATAAGATCAGCCCTCATCCTCCTGTGCTCCAAGGAATAGGATCTGAGCCTACTCAACCTCTCCCTAGAGATCAGGGTATTGAGTCCTGGCAACATCCTTGTAATAAAAACAAATTCTTATTTTCCCATCTTGTCCAATTTCACCCTGAAGGTGCAGCTTCAGGAATAAACCAAGTTTAGTTCTTAAACAGTGCATAATTTGGGGGCAGGGGTACCACAGGTGCTGATGGGCTTTTGCAATGGGTTTGGACCACTGGAATGCGATACAATTAGAATGGAAGGGAAGAAAGTAGGTCCACTGGGTTTCTGTACAACAGCAATGGATGGAGATGGGCTGAATCCATTGGGATTAGAGTAATGTGCTATTGTTGCAAGAACAGTAAATTGTAGGAAAAGTACTTACAGAATACTCTGGGGAATTAAACCACAGCATTCCTATCCATCTAATGTTTCACCTCTATTCTATTCACAGACCTGCCTGCGTTCCTGTTTCCAGGATCAGATGGTGCAGAATTGTGGATGTGGGCATCAAAATGACCCTCTCCCAGAGGGAGCACAATACTGTAACCAACAGGACAATCCAAGTTGGGGTAAATTAGTGCCTTACTTTGAAAGTCTCATCATAGTGTGTGTGTATATAGCATTTACTGACAAACGTACTGAATCCAGAGCATGTACTAAGTACACTATGCCATAATATGGAATGTGGAGAGTATATGAGACCTGTCAGAGCTGGGGGGGGGGGGGGGGGGGGGGGGGGTATGTTAAACATAAAATAGTCACCTAATAGAATCAATACAATATATTAAACTGCAAAGACCCAGTTGCAGAATCTATAAAGGCTATTAAAATGCTGGGTTAGTATGAAAACTGACTAGAGCCTTCATACTTTATTGTGCATTAAAATAACAGAGTCCAAGCACAAATTGCACAGCATATTTAATGAATAGGCTTCCAACATGAATTGTAGAGGCGTGGATGCTTTGGAGAGCGTACAGAAGAGATTTACCAGAATGCTGCCTGGATTAGAGAGTTTTAGCGACAAGGATTGTTTTCTCTGGAGCATTGGAGGTAAAGGGGAGACCCAATGGAAGTGTATAAAATCATGAGAGAAATATATAGGGTAGACAGAACAGAATGGGGGTGGGGGACGTGCCCCCCCGGTCCTCCCCCCCTCACCCTGGATTTCTGCCTATGCTTTTAAAGCATACATTGATAGGTATTTGATTAGTTAGGCTCAAAGGTTCCAGGGAGAGTGCAGGAGAATGGGGTGGAGAGGGAAAAATAGATCAGGCATGATTGAATGGCAGAGTAGACTAGATGGACTGAACAGCCTAAATCTGCTCATATATCTTACAGTCTTACATAAGGTCGCCAACTTTCTCACTCCCAAATAAGGGACAAAGGGGCAAAATACGGGTCAAATTCCCGAATTCAATTCGTTGACATATATACATAGATATGCAGTGAATAGGGTGGTATGGATCATGTGGAGACATAGAAGAATAACTTGGCATCATATTGGCCACAGACATCATGGTCCACCGAGGCTGTTCCTGCTCAGTACTATTATATGTTCTATGAATGTGTATTAAGCTGAACGGCTTCCATTGCTGACATTGAACATTTATTCAGTTAAAAGTAACAGTTTATTAAGCTGATAAGATCGTACTATGTATGATGGAGATTATGCTCAAATGTCAGGGTCCTATTGCAGATTATTGTGCACTAAGCGGGCATGTATATATCACACACCATTCAGGGTGTATGCAATTGATATGGTTGTGTTGCACAATTCACATTGCTTTCAACTGAAAGGGACAAATCAAGGGTTATGGAGAGCATATTGAATTAACGGGACATGGCTTTAAAGTTAGTAAGAGAAATTGGAGCACACTGGAGCTCCAATACACAATGGAGCTCCACACTGGAGCTCCTGGAGCACACTGTCAAGGGTGCTGGTGAAAGCAGATACGATAGTGGCATTCAAGTGGGCTTCTAGATTGACATAGGGAATGTCGGCAATGGAGAGATGTGAATCACATGCTGCAAAGGAGATTAGTTTTAATTGACATCATGTTCAACACAGACATTGTGGACTGAAAGGGACTGCTCCTGTTCTATGTTCTATGGACCCATCAAAGATTACAGAGAGTGGATTAAATTGAGTTCCATCACAAATTACAGAGAGAGAATATTGAGATGATCTCTACTAAACACATTTAGGAATATTTATTCAACTGAGAATATAACGCAGTGGATTATAGAGCATTTATTTAACTGGCTGGGTTCCAAAATGGATGAAAGAGACTGTGATACATTGATGTAATGTGTACTAACCTGACTATTTTTATTTACACAATAGGGAGGATATGTTAAGCTGTCAGGATAATGTCAATGGTGATAGCACATGAATCTGGCACTGTTCCATCACATTTAGTGAAGTGTATTAAAACTGACAGGGTAGGATGTTGTCCTCCAATTATAGAAAGTGTATCAAATTGACAAGATCCAATACAAGCTGCAGTGAATGTAGTAAAATGGCAAGATCCCCTTTCAAATTATAAGAAGTGTATCAAACTGATATGGATCCATTGAGAAGTTTAGAAAGTGCTTAAACCTGGCAGGAATCCATCACAACTAAAAAAAAGTCTACCAAACTGGCTGGATCCCATCGCATACATCAACAGTGTTTTAAACTGACATGGCTCCTGCGATTATAGAGACTATATTAAACTGACAGGCCCTCATCGCAGATTATAGAGAACTCTCTCTTGGAGAATATTGGGAGCTGATTAAACTCATGATCACTTCACAGTTTATAGGCAGTGTATGCAATAAATTAGATCCCATTGTAGATTATCTGGGATGATCCACCACTGATTAAAAAGAGTGCATTGAATTGAAAGAGTCCTATTACAAATTATGGAAAGGATGTAGTGAACTAATTGAGATTCATCAACTCCATCACAAGTAATAGAGATTGTGTTCAACTAACAAGAAACCGGCAGGATTTTAGAGAGTGTAGTGAACTGATAAATAAAGCTCCATCATGGATTTAAGACATGGTGCCATTAAAGGCTCTGCTGTTAAATAGACAAACAGCCATCGTGGATTATAGAGATTGTATTAAGACAAGGTCCCATTAAGTGTTGTAGAGAGTTTATTCAGCTGACAACATCCGACTGCAGATAGTACAGGTGGTATACAGGGACAAGATAACATTGACGGTGTATTAATCAGATAAAGCCCCAGTGGAGAGAGATAAATATTTGACAGATCAGGGCATTGGGATTACGGGCACAGAAGAGGAGTTAAGGCCAACATAGATCAGCAATGAATATATTGAATGACAACTAAATTCTGGAGTAACTCAGCAGGACAGACAGCATCTCTGGAGAGAAGGAATGGGTGAAGCCAGCAAAGTCCGATCAAGGATAGTCCAAGGGTCTCCGATGAGGTAGATAGTAGTTCAGCACTGCTCTCTGGTTGTGGTAGGATGATTCAGTTGCTTGATAACAACTGGGAAGAAACAGTCCCTGAATCTGGAGGTGTGCGTTTTCACACTTCTATACCTTTTGCCTGATGGGAGAGGGGCAAAGAGGGAGTGGCCAGGGTACGACTCATCCTTGATTGTGCTGCTGGCCTTGCTGAGACAGCGTGAGGTATAAATGGAGTCAATGGAAGGGAGTTTGGTTTGTGTGATGGGCTGGGCTGTGTCCATAATTCCATCAATGGTTTTTTATTCGATTTGACTGAGTCCCATCACTGAATTTGCTGAACTATTAATTATCAGATTTCCAATAGGGAAGTGATGTTTTATTTGACAGGGTTGTATAATGGATTATAGAGAGACTATTATTAAATTGACCATGATTGAAATCTACTGATTACAGTCAATTGACAGCGTGGCCTGAAGGTGTGTGTACTAAATTGACAGGATTCCGCTTTAAAACATCGAATTGGCAGGCTGTCATCACCCATTATAGAGAGAGTAATCTGGTAAACCCGCAGGGACAATATATAGCCTGTTCGATACATTGACACGGCCTCATTATAGGATGTGCGTAACGCAGTGTGAACATGGTCTCATTGCAATTTCAAATCAATACATTAACTTGACAGATCGCTATGGGATCGTAGCCTCTGCAGCAAAATGTTGCCAGGACTTGAGGGCCTGGACTACAATAGGGAGAGGTTGGCAGGCTATGACTTTATTCCTTGGAGTACAGCAGGATGAGATGTGATCTTATAGAGGTGTATAAGATCACCAGGGAAATAGATAGGCCACGGGGGAAATAGAGGGAAATAGATGCACAGAGTATTTTACCCAGAGTTGGGGAATCAAGAAACAGAGGATATTTAAAAGACATTTAGACAGGCACATGGATAGAAAAGGTTTATAAGGATGTGGGCCAAACATGGGCAGGCAGAGCTAGTGTCTGGAGCATCTTGGTCGGCATAGGCCAGTCTGGCCGAAGGGCCTGTTTCCATGCTATATGACTAGTGTGCATTGAATTCACAGATTCCCATTGCAGAGTGAACTCAATTGACAATATTCCATCAAAGATTGTGGAGAATGCAATGAATTGACCGGGTCCCCTCACAAAACGCGGGCAGCATATTAAATTGACAGACCTTCACCGCGCATTGTGTTGAGAGTATTCAGGATTGCACCGCAAATTCTAGAGGTTGTGTCAAGTTGATGGCGATCCATCAGGGACATGGCGTAAGTAGACATGAAGTTGCATCAGGGACAGCGTTATGTCACAGGCTGGTGGATGAGAGTGCACCAAATTGGCAGGTTTCCACCCCCAACGCTGTGAGCTGTGTGCTGAATGACAGTTCCATCAAAGATTCAATTGGCAGGGGATCTACCAAGAATAGTAAGCAGCAAGTGGGTCGAATTCTGCATGGCTCATCACTGACACTGCCCGCTGACGGTACATTGGGATAGTGCATTACATTAACAATCTGGGACAGTCAAGGGTGCATTAAATTCTCAGCGAGCTGAAATAAACTGTAGGAAGCCTCGTGAATTCACAGGATTTGGTGGCAGATTGTACAGAGTGTAAAGGGGCTGTCCCACTTGGGCGACCCAAGCTGCGAGTTTAGAAGAGTTTGCCCTGGACTCAAACTCGCAGCACAGTCGACACGAGGTCCTAGGAGGTCGCATGAGTTGGCTGGAACTCTCCTTCATGCTCGAGGGAGGTTCACGCCTACTCGCGGCCTCAGCTAGGTCGCGGAAAAATTTTCAGCATATTGAAAAATATTCTGCGAGTAAAATCTGGTCGGCATGGGTTTCTTCACTCGTAGTGCAGTGGAGTGGGGTCGCTATTTACTTACTGGCAGCCGAGGGCAGCCGTAGGCCATCTCCTTCGCCGACCGGCCATTTTGATTGGCTCATTGAAGTTTCACGATCTAGGAAGACCTACCGGTGGATAAAATGCCCGCTAAACTTTATTAAACTTCTTAAAAGTGTCTCCACTCCTTCTCCCCCCCTTCTGTCTCCCTTCTCTCCTCCCCCCCGCGCTTTCTAAAGGACTTACCGTATTCTGTGGCAGCCATTTACCTTCCTCTTCATCGCGCAGACAGCACTTCTCCGCTGTCCCTGGCCCCCACCTTCACGATTAGATAGTGTGTGTGTGTGTGTGCATAGCCTGTGTATTGTCGTTGTGCGTGTGTGTGTGTGAGTGTGTGTGGGTCGGTCTCGAGGCTTTCCAGGCGAGTGCCCTCGAGCTTGAAGGTCGAAGACACTCTTCTGGACTCGCGGATTAGGTCACCCAAGTGGGACAGGCCCTTAATCAGTTAACATGGTCTCCTCACGTATTATAATGTAGATAGGTCGCTGTCAGGTTATCACTGCCATGTGTTGACAGAGTCCCACCATGGATTGCAGAGAATGTACTGGGATGATTGAGTGGTGTCTACGATTATAATGAGCCAATTGACAAGCTTTCAGTGGGGTGCGGAGAGAGCATTAACTTGACAAGATTCCATCTCGGACTGAGGGAGTATTGAACTGACCAGGTTTGCAGAATACTCTTAATTGGCAAGATCAAAGAGGGAATGGGGGGGTTACCCTCCCCAGCTGTCAATGATTTTGGATAAAATTGACAATTAGCCCTCACGATTTGCAGAATTACTTTAACCCATGGCGTTTCATCACAGGTCGTGGGGAGTGGAGAATTAAATTGGCAGCGACCTGTTACGGATTGTGCAGAGCGTAGAAACTGAGAACTCATCACACAATATGTAGACAATGTACAGTATTAAACACAGTCTTCCAAATCGAGTTGCAAAGAATGCATGAAATATATGGTTATATGGTTATATGGATATGGAATGCATGGGTTATATGGTTATATGGAAATGTTGCCGTGTGCCACAATGAAAGGTTCCACACCTGGAGACCCTCGGATGCTGGAATCTTGAGCAAAAGAGGTTGGAGGAACTCAACAACTCAGACCGCATCTGTGGAGGGAATGGTGTGTTGACGTTTCGTTTTGGGCCCTTCTTCAGATTCCCTACTCCATCAGTCTGAAGAAGAGTCCCACCTGAAATGTCGACTGTCCATTCCCTCCGCTCATGTTGCCTGATACCTGTGCTTTTGCCGATTAGGGGAGTATCTTCAATTGACAGAATCTGGGTACGAATTATAGTGATGGTATTAATCATTAGGTCTCCAGCGCATGTTGTAGAGTGTAGAGATCGCACGGACTTGACAATGCCCGTCGTGAATTACATTAACAGCCGTCCATCGCGGATTGTGCATTGACAGGTTTATTACTGTCATGTGTTACCAAGATACAGCGAGAAACTTTGTTTGCTTGCTCTCCAATCAAATCAGATAATACTACACATAAACACAATCGAGTCATACTCGAGTGAAGAGAAAATACCAGTGTGCAGAACCTAGCTGTTGGTAGGGACCCATCAGGAATTGCAGATACTGTGATAAATTGATTTTTAAAAATCCACCATGGATTACTCCGGATGGATTAAACCACTAGTGGACATTTTAGATAGAGGATTACACCAGACATGTTTCTTTTTTAAAGGATTGTGGCTAGTACATTCAAAGTTTCTCTCAACCCTCCTCCCCTTTTCCAACCCTCTCCTCTGCCCCATCACCTTGTTTCATTCCCCCTCTCCCCACCTGGTTTCATCTATCACCCACATACTTAACCTGAACACACCTGAACCACGCACTTAACTGATCCACGGTCCCCAGCTCTATCCCCTGATGGGTTCATCCACCCATCATCCCTCCTTATTTAGGTCTACTGCACCTTTCTTATCCGATGCTAGTAGCTGCAGCTCTTTGTGTCTCCACTTGTCACCTTCCAGTCTATACCTCTACCCTCTGATTCCCCCACCGGCTCCTCACTCTCTCCTTATCCATTGTAGCGGCAGATGTTTACATCGTTCAAGAAATTACTCCCTCTAGCCGCTAAGTGGACTACATGGTTAAGGAGAATGTCGTTATACGCGTGCGAGCTTTCCGACGGGGACCTTCACAGCTTCTTCACAGATAAATCTTCATTGCACAGTCTTTTGATTAATATATCCTTTATTGTTGACGAAAAAACAATAAGGTACATCCAAACTTCTTCTGACTCATACACTATAATCTTCATCGAACTCCAGCATATTGCTTTAAAGGTTAGAAAACTCCTTGTGTCTCCGTTATGCTTCGCATGGTCAAAGGGTATGCCTTCCCCATGCTGATCCAAAACTAAACTAAAAACTAAGCTTCTGCACCAGAAACGTACTCCAAACATGCCTTAAAATACATCATAAATCTCATCCACAATATAACGGGCAGTCTAAAATCTAAAGACACATGCCATCATTAATGACACACAAAACAAGCCAAATGGCCACTACATCCATTTCTACCTATCATCCATCAACTGCTTTTCCACAACTCCATCCCTCCCTTCCCTCCCCCACCTGGCTCCATCTACCCATCATTTCTCTCCCCACCCAGCTCCAGTCCATGACAATCCTCCTCGCCCACACCTCTTTATACTGGTTATCTCCCTTCTACACGCTCAGTCCTGCTGCAGGATCTCAACCCAAAATGTTGACCATCCCTTTGACTCCACAGATGCTGTTGACCTGTTCTTCCAGCATCTATTTTGCTCCAGGTTATCTTATCTGCAGTCTCTTGTGTGCCCATTGAACTGATATTGGCCACGTATTAAATTTAGCGTAGCTATCACATTGACAAAGCACTGCTGCAGAATCTATTAAACTGACAGTGTCTTATCACAGTGTATCAATACTGCATTGACCATCTGTATTCCATCAGACAATGAGTGAATTATTAAACTTAAAAGTTCCATTATTGAATCTAGAGAGTACTAATTTGTCACACTGAATTCTAGAGAGGTTATTAAACCATCTGCATCCTTTTGCTGAATCTAGAAAACATTTTACCTGACAAGCTCCTGTTATGGAATCAATTACAGGGTCCCATTTCAGAATGTAAAGATTGTATTAAATTGCCCAGCTGCTTGTGTGGCTTCAACTAAAAATGTGTTCCTCAAGGTTACGGAGGATGTACCCAAAGTGGTTACATAGTTACACAGTAGCAGCAGGGTCCTTGGAGAAATGTTCTGGGCTTCTGGTAGGTCGTTGGTCTGTGGACTCCATGTTAAAAGAGATGAGATGCACCATACTCTGCGGGCCATTCTGTACTTCGTTAAGCAAGCTTGGCTGGTAATCGTTCAGGAGTTTCAGGCACATCACCACTGAGTTAGGATGTTGAGTAGGACGGTTCCAATTGCTTTGCTGCAGGGGCTGAGCGCTGGTCATAAACTGAGCGGGAGGCCCAATGTTGTGCCACTAGTGGGTCACTTTAGCACCAAAATTCAGAAGAAACTCATTGCATGAGGTGGCACTACACTGTACTGCACTGAGTCTTAGTTGCAAATCCAGCTGAGGTGGGCAGTCTAAGTCACTAATAGGTATTTGTACCAAGTTTGCATCTCCTTGTTTCAAACCTCACAGGGACACTCGGCCATTGAGCATCTTCCAAGTGGCATGTAGCAACAACATATATTTTTCCTTCAGGAGTCAGCCTTCTGGACACATAACTCCCATTGGCAAATGATAACTGTACATCTCTGAGCATGTTGATGGTCTTTTCCCGGGACATTTGCACAGTCTGGGACATGGGTACCTCCCCATCCAATGGCCTATCCCCATCCAATGCCTCGCCCTCCTCATCTTAATCTCTGTTTGCGTTCTCAATAGAGAAGCAGAGACTCAGTGCTTCGTCTTGCAATGAGTTTCTTCTGAATCTTGATGCCAAAGTGACCAAACAGTGGCTCAGCATCAAGGTCCGTGACACTGGCAGCCTGGGTGGCCAGCTTTGGGGATGGGCCTTATGGAAGAGAAACATGCCACGTGACCAGTTGTTGACGTTTCCAGCAGCCCTATCAATCTGGGCTTCCTGGGGGTATTAAGAGTGTGGGATGATCCCATCGGAGCTGATTTCCACAGGGTACATTAGATCCAGGACCTGAAAACCAGGAGCCGGTCCCACAGTGTGAATCATCCCCGAGAAATATCCTATTCCCCATGAAAGGGATTCCTGTATGGGTTGTTCCACCTCTCTTCCCCGTTCTGGTCTGTCATCCATGGCTGTCCGCTCTGCCATTTGTCCACAAGGGGGAGTCTGTGTTGGTGTCCCTCCCACTTTATATTGTGGGCCCAGAGGTAGAGCATCAATCCGTGGTCCATTTCCTCCACAGATGCTGCCTGACTCACTGTCCTCCAGCACTTTGCGTTTTGCTCAAGATTCCAGCATCTGAAGTTCCTTGTGTCTCTGACACAGTTAGTAGCTGGTCCGTGGACACCCAGGTCACCAGTCACATCTACTGCATTGACAATCCATGTCCCATGTAAGGTTTCACGGAACATGTAAGGTTTCAGCCCCAATTTTAATCCTCGAAGGAGCTGCTCCTTGCATTGTGGCCCCACGCTCCTGATCTCTGGTTACCCAGAGCAGATACAAGTAGAGTGCATGAGGAAGGGGGGGTCAGAGAGTTAGAGAACATCTCGCCAGCTTGCTCATGGACCATTCTCGGGCAGTGGCTGTTGACCATCCAAGCCAACAGTCCGCTTTCGCTGGAGGTGACATTCCTGCTCAAGTGACTCTTGAGAAAGGAGCTATGAAGGGCCTTCCTGGACTTTTGCTACCTCAGGGACTGCAGGCAGTGCACCCTGGACAAAGGGGGTGATATTTGAATCTAAGTTTTTATTTGACTTTGCAAATAAACTCAATTTTAAGCCAAAAGAAAGGGAAAGCGACATAAAGCACTCAGAATAGAGGCCTGAAAAACTGTATATTAAGCCTATAGAATCCTGCAACAGAATGTAGAGAGTGCATTACATTGACATGGTCATATTACTGTGTCCTGACAGCGCATTAAACCTTTAGGGTCCTATCGTTGAATCTAGAGGATATTTTAAATCGGACTCTAACGTCCTTACATTGTGTAAATAAGGATTGACTGCGGTAGACAAGGAAGAGATTAGGATTGTGATTATTGCTTAGAATGGAAAGGAGAGACAGACAGACAGACAGACAGACAGACAGACAGACAGACAGACAGACAGACAGACGGTTGGCCAGTCGGTCGGTCAGTCGTGAATGCCATTGATTTCATCTTCCATTCTGTTATGTCACCAGGTTACTGTTATTACAAACTGAGGGAGCAGATGGAAGTGGAGCATTCCAAATGCTTGAAGATCTGCAAACAACCCTGCAAGTGAGTACTGTCAATACTGTCCAGAAAGGCCATTTGGGCCTAGATTCCATACTAGATTGCATCACGCCCCGCTTCGGTCACTGTTGCTGAAGCCTAGTCCAGTCACCAGTCACATTGCATGTGAACTGTTACCCTATCCCCACAGTTGGTGACATTCAAATGCTCAGACAAGATCTATTATAAAAAAGGCGCCGTTCAAAATGCTTGCGGGGGTGGACAGGGCAAGATGGTCACCATGGTCATCCACCAAGAGGTCACCTGCTCAATGTGACCATTGGACTCTTTCACCAGGGGAACATGTGATAGAGTTACATGAATGGAGAAAGCAAAAGGGATGTCAGAGTTGGAGACCAACTTCCCTCTGCACAATTCTAAAGGTCCAAGGGAACTGTGTTACACATGCACATTGGGCCTGATTTAATTAACAATAACTATTACAAGTACCCCTTGTTGTGATCACTCCAGATCTCAAGGCAGTGTGTGTACCACTGTTACCAAGTCATATATATTATCAAGCTCTCAGATTCCACCCATAAGCCAGCTAATCTCAGTCAGGTGGCAGCACAGGTACAACAGTTAGCTTCAGTACCATTACACTGGAAAGAGAGGCCAGTGTCATTAACATACAATGTATGCTGGCATAATGGTGGAGGCACAGTAGCAGGAAGAGGGTGGAAGAGGGCAAAGAAATGGAGGGGGCTGAGCAATACGTAGACCTAGTCATTTAAGACAAAGAAGGTTTAAGTCAATGGAGGGTGGAGCAATGGTGTATGTGCAATATACAGACCTAGTTGCTTCAGGGATGAGACAACATAGGTTTAGGTGCACTGGAGGGAGAGGCAATAACAGGTTAAAACAATTAAGGATTCTTGGAATAGAAAGTAAAGCAAAGGAAGGAGAGGAACGTGGGCAATGAATAGTCCTAGACTATTGAAAGAGGACAATGAAGGGGATCAGCCAACTGAGGGGTGAGCCAAGGGATAGGTGAATTTATAGAATGTTGGGCAATGAAGGTGCGGGAGATAGGGCAACTGATGGTGAGATGATGCCGAGTGGATGAATAATGCAAGGCAATAGAAGGTGAAACATTGGAGAGTGAGGTACAGCGGGATCTTACGTATGGAATGATAAAGTATTAAACGGAGTATGAATCAATGGAAGGTGAAGTTTTGAGTGAGTGAGACTATAAAATGCAATACAGTGAAAGATGAAGCAAAGAAGGGTGAGGCAATGCTAGGTGAAGGATTGGAAGTTGATGCCTTGCAGGGGAGGCACTGAAGATGGAGGTAATGTGGGGCCAAGCATTGAATCGTTAAGGCAATAGATGATGACACATCAAGGCCATGGAGGGTGAATACTAGAGGATAAAAAGTAGAGGTTCACTTGTGAAGAAAGGTTCTGACGCCAATATATTTTGAGGATGTTTACGTAAGTTTGGAGAAGATAATTAAAAAAGTGGATGAAGAATTGGGTCAAATTACATCAAAGGTTCAAAAGTTCTTTATTGGTCACATACACCAATTGGTGTAGTGAAATGCAGATTGCCATTGCAGCGCATTCAAAAGAATACAACATAACAATAATAAAGAAATGTAAACATAAAAACATCCCCCCACAATGGTTCCCCATTATGAGGGAAGGCACAAAGTCCAATTCCCATCCCCATGTCCACCCATAGTCGGGCCTATTGAGGCCTCCGCAGTCGCCTTTACGGTGGCCTGGTTGTTGTTAAAAAAAACAAACAGAGAAAGGAGCAAATTAGGGAGGGGAAAGTAATTGTCTGGGGGAATGTTGAGAGAGATGGGGGGAAATAGAAAGAGAAGAGATAACTGGAGAGAAAGAGAGGGAGAGAAAGTGGAGAGAGATATGGGGAATGAGAGAGAAAGAAGGGGAGAGACTTGGAGGTGGACAGGGAGAGGTGGAATAAAAAATAGCGAAAATGAAGGAGGGGAGAGATTGTAAGGCGATAAAAGGAATATGAATGAGCCATAGAGAGGGCAGACAGACAACAGACAACAAACAAACTGTAGGTCCCGCCTGTGGGTTGAGCAGCAGCAGTAGTGGGAAAGACTTTGTTGAAGATTTCAGATTGAGACACTTCATCAGTATTCCTCCAACAATTCAAGAGAGTTTATTGTCATGTGTCCCTGATAGGACAATGAAATTCTTGCTTTGCTTCAGCACAACAGAACATAGTAGGCGTTACAGTTTGTATTTTGCATCAAATTCCAGCATCTGCTGTATCTTGTGCACCCGGGAGAAATGATTAAGGTGAAGAGCGTAAGAGAGGAGTTGAAATCAGTGATGGTCTATGAAGTGTAAACTAACTCACAACTTCTTTCCCTACAGTGAGACCCAGTATAAACTGACCATCTCTATGGCAGATTGGCCATCGGAATCTGCAGAGGTAGGCCCAAGTACTTACTCCATCTTAAAGAGTATCTTCCCCATTGCCTTAGTTTGTACCAGGACTGAGGAACAAGAGTGTCCAGAATTCATCCCCCTGCTGCCCATGCTGATACAACTGGGGAACCACTGCCCTCATTTGAGATGCATCGGAGTTAACTGGCTGGTCAGGGGGAAAGTGTCTCATTACTCACTGTCCACATTAACATTGCTCACTGGGGAAAGATTCCCAGAGTGATGGCTGAACACTGAGTGGTTTTAAGGAGTTTGTCGTAACTCTGCAACTTCACGTGAAGTAGGGAAGATTCTTTATATTCGTATAAAATTACCATTAAGACGGAAGTGCTGAGTAGAAGATGCCCCTGTACACAGAGAAACAACAAGCACATTATTCCCTGCAAACATATCAGGAAGAAAGCATTGGGTCATAGCTTTAGACTTTAGAGATACAGCACAGAAATAGGTCCTTCCGCCCACCAAGTCCACACCGACCATCGATCACATGTTCACATTAGTTCTCTGCTATCCCACTTTCTCACACACTAGGGGAAATTTACAGTGGCCAAATAACCTACAAACCTGCACACCTTTGATATGTGGGCGGAAACCGGAGCACCTGGGGGAACCCACGCGGTCACAGGTAGAATGCAAACTCCACGCAGACAGTACCAGAGATCAGGATCAAACCCAGGTTTGAACATGTCCCTAGATTTCCTTCCCTTCCCTAACGGAAGGGTATCAGCATTGGATTGAAGGTGGAACCTGACCCCGAGCAGTCTCTTGTACAGCGCAAGAGAAAAAACATTTTCTGAAGGTCAGAGGAAGCAGAAAGTACAGCAATGTTTCCCATTAAAAGCAGGTTAATTTCTTCAGATAAGAATGCAGCGAGTAAAGGATTATGTACACACAATCATTATCAGTCCCTTAAAGTAACTCAATCATCAAGGTTAATTGGTAGGAGGTTTACCCAGTCACCTCGACTCTGCAGAAACACTCTGGCTGGCTGTAACACTGTCACAGTACAGAGCTAAGGAATTTCAGTCCAATGCTTTACGGATATTTCCATAAGACTAATGATATAACATGACTGATGAATAAGGGAACACTATTTATATTATACGGTGACTCATTTGGGTGTCACGCTGGTGTAGCAGGCAGTACTGCTGCCTCGCAGATCGGGACACCCAATTATCTCATGACCTCAGGTGCTGTCTAAGTAGAATTTTCACATTTTCTTAGTGAACATGTGGGTTTTCAAGGGTGCTGTAGTTTCCCCCACATCCCAGACATATTAGTTGCTAAGTTAATTGGCTACTGTTAACTGTTCTGAGTGCGTAGGCCGGTCATGGAAGAAAAAATTGGCATGTGAACGAGAATAGGTTGCAGGGGTATAATCGGGGGAATGGGATTTAAGGGATTGTCTGTAGAGTCGTTGTGGACTCAATGATCCAAATGTCGTCCTTCAATGCCACAACAAATTATGAAATATTTATTCTGAAAAGCCGATAATAATTGTGACTGAGTTTATTTCTCAATCTGAATTTCAGAATTGGATTTACTCCATCTTATCTTACGAGAGGGATTTCTCAACTGTTTCCGTAAACAGGTGAGTTTATGGTTGGCTGAAGTCTCTTCTCTGAAACAATCAGAGAAGGTTTAATTCCTGTGTTTAAGAGGGAACTGCAGATGCTGGAGAATCGAAGGTTACACAAAAAAGCTGGAGAAACTCAGCGGGTGCAGCAGCATCTATGGAGCGAAGGAAATAGGCAACGTTTCGGCCCGAAACGTTGCCTATTTCCTTCGCTCCATAGATGCTGCTGCACCCGCTGAGTTTCTCCAGCTTTTTTGTGTAAGGTTTAATTCCTTGATGGGAGGCACAGTAGCACGGCGGGAGAGTTGCTGTCTCACAGCGCCAGAGACCAGGGTTCGATTCTGACTACGGATGCCGTCGGCACGGAGTTTGTACGTTCTTCCTGTGACCACGTGGGCTTTCTCCGTGTGCTCCAGGTTCATCCCACACTCCAAAGATATACAGGTTTGTAGGTTTATTGGCTTTGGTAAAGATTGCGAACTGTCCCTAGTGTGTAGGATAGTGCTCGTGTACAGGGATCACTGGTCGGCACGGACTCGCTGGGCCGAAGGGCCTGTTTCCCCCGCTGTACCTCTAAACTAAAACAAAACTAAAAGTTGGAGGAAACTTTGATCCTTACAATGCTTAGTACCCTCTGTTTCAAGAGGCACATTGGAGCAATGCAGCATCCAACTCACATCTCACTGTCACAAATTAGGGGAGCACTTCTCATGTGACAACTATGGCCCTACGGTGTTTAATTGGAGTATTATGAGAAAGAAAATTGAGGGCCTAGAAAGAATAAGCATTGAAGGTGGAGCAAAGACCTAAATGACATGTTTACAATCTTGAAATAATCGACAGAATCCTCACCTGCTCTGCCGATTACATAATGTCTCCATAGTATGGCACTAATGGGTTTTAGATGGCGCCGTACTTATTGGACTAGTATAGGGCGGCATATAGTATAGCTGCGCAGCGGTAGAGTTGCTGCTTCACAGCGCCAGAGACCCGGGTTCGATCTTGACTACGGGTGCTGTACGCATGGAGTTTGTATGTTTTCTCCATGATCACGTGGGTTTTCTCTGGCTGTTCCAACACACTCCAAAGACGTGTAGGTTTGTAGGTTAATTGGCTTCTGTAAATTGCCCCTAGTGCGTAGGATAGAACTAGTGTACGGGTGATCGCAGTCAGTGCAGACTCGGTGGGCTAAAGGGCCTGTGTCCACGCTGTATCTCTATCTAAACGATACTCACCTAAACTATTGGGGCTATTAATGAATTGGTTTATTGTTTATTCTATATTATCTACGTCTATTGTGTTGTGCCGTCTCAAGTGCGAATTTCATTGTTCCGTTGTTGGTGCATAAACACTTTTGACTCTCTTGCCTGTTGGGAAGGTCAATGAGGAGAAGCGGTTTCTCTCAGGAGAAGAGTTTGGAACGAGAAGGTGTTTGATTGAACTTTAGATTATGGGGATATTGCAAAGGCATGCTGGGCAAGGAGATAGGTAACAAACATAACCATAAGCATAAGGCAGTTTGGACATGACGATAAAACGCATCAGGAAGAGCATTTATAACCATGATCCAAATTGTTTCTTACAGACCAAGCATCCTGACATTAAACCTGTATTTCCAAGAGATTAATTTCAGGACAATACAAGAGGATCCAGCTTTGACGGTAGGTTTGCATAGTAAATATCATGCTATTTAATGTGTTGAAGAAGGAACTGCAGATGCTGGAAAATCGAAGGTACACAAAAATGCTGGAGAAACTCAGCAGGTGCAGCAGCATCTATGGAGCAAAGGAAATAGGCAATGTTTTGGGCCGAAAAACGTCCCTCTTGGTTCTACACAGCTTATGTGTAACATATAGTCTACCTTTCAAAGGAAATAGGCAATGTTTTGGGCCGAAACCTTTCGGTTTCGGCCCGAAACATTGCCTATTTCCTTTGCTCCATAGATGCTGCTGCACCCGCTGAGTTTCTCCAGCATTTCTGTGTACCTTCATGCTATTTAATGTTCGTATTACCTGTTATGATGAGGTTGTAGACTATATGTTACACGTAAGGTGTGCAGAACCAAGAGGGACGTCCTTTCCACCCAGACTTCGAAGGATATCTATTTATGGGGTAGAATCCATGAGAGGGAACATGGTTCGGAGATTGTGAAAGGAATTTCGTTGGGTGTGGGTAGGGTCCATGTGTGGATTTTGCAATCTAAGAAAACGCTTCTCCTAATTCCAGATCGACTGGCTTCCCTCCAATCTGGGCGGACAGTTTGGGTTCTGGATGGGCGGCTCGGTCCTGTGCATCATTGAGCTGGTGGAGATCATGATCGACTGCCTGTGGATCACGGTCATCAAGGGGGTGAAGTGGTGTTCGGAGCGTAGGTCCCGCCGAGCGCGGGGGCACCTTTCCCACCCGCCGCCAACCGTGAGCCAGGCGGTCGAGGAGCAGGTGAACGATGGGTTCCAGCCGGAGCAGGAAGAAAACCGCGTGGAAAGGCCATGCGCCCAGGCTGTGCCAGGTACCCCACCTCCACAGTACGACTCTCTCCGCATCCTTGCAATCAACCAACATGTCAACGATTGGGACTGAGCCGCTAGCGACCGATGTTTGACCCACGTTCCATAGACGTTTGTAATGGATTTCAAATGGGGGCAGAAACACTTGCTTGAACCGGGGTGGCATAATAGTGCTGTCTCTGCAGACAGTCATACCAGCTACATCAGTTAAGAACATAATTTGCATCTTTCAAGATGCCTTAAATCTCTTCAGAGGGAATGGTATTTATTCACCTATTGCGGGAAACACAACGACTGATTTGCCAAGGGTACACACTCACAAATCAGCACCCCAATATCCAAGCAGATAGTCCTTTGCATTGAGGTCCAACTCAAATACAACTATGCTACGGACAGGTGCTGCTGAGAAGATTGAAACTGTAAATGGGCTTTTTCACGGGGCGACTTGACGCAAGATGTGACCAGAGTGAAGTGGTCGTGGTCTAGCACGATATCACATGATATAACGGGGGGAGTAGACAAAGAGTTCCCACGGTACTCGGCATTTCTGTTATTTGTGCGAGTGACTTGTCCGTCTCCTGAGCTTTCCCGTTAAATCTTGAATGACATTGTAAACTGTCAAGTGCAATTAAATCATCACGTGGCACAAATGATGCCATAATTTATTTTATGGCACTTAGAGACATGATTCCAACCTCAAACACAGAGGGTGTAAAAGCTGTCTGCGACTTTTTTACTTTGCAGCTGCAGGGCAGACAGACAGACTTATAAGATAAGTTTAAGTTAACTGCAAAAACAGCACTTTTACATCTAGAGCATTGTATGTTTTTAAATCTTGGATAACATTAAATGGTTCTCCTGTTGATGAACTGATATATCGTTATATATACTCACATGAGCACCCGGGATACTCCGCAGCCTTCGTCTCCAGCAGGTTCCGTTTTCTCTCCCTGTTTCTATAATCCTCTCTGGATTTATCGTAGAGAATCTCGTTAAATTGGTACCATTCTACAAGTTCCCCCTCTTGTTCCCTGGAGACGTTATATGGCCTTACCTTCTGCCATCTTCCCTTTACATAAGCGTCTGTAGAGGCTATTCCTACAACAGCTACTGGGGAGGCAATCTGAAATCCACCTTGCTCACCCTCTCCCTGCTCCAAGGAGCCCACAGGCAGTGTTATCTGTGGCATCTCCTGTTGCCTCTCCACCTGTCTCTTGCTGCGTCTCCTCCTCATTCTCCTGCATGGCAAAAACCTTTCTGACATGCTTTACCCCCTTTCTTTGAGCTTTTCTGGGAGCCATCTCTGCAAGTGTTCCTGTTAAAAAGATTCTCCAACAATGACAATGAGGTGGGACGTCCTCGATGGACACATGTTCCATTGGCGACATTGAGAACACCTTTTTTACTCACCTTCTGTCCCCTCTGTCCAGCTTCCGGGTTTACCGTTCGCAGGAGTTCCCACGGTAAACGCAAGAGTTACTACGGATATCGCACTGGCCACTACGTTCATAAAATGTTGCAATGCTCAACCACAAGTGTACAAGTCACTCTTGGAGAAATTCAAGCTTGCTTGAATTTTCTCCCGAGTACCCAAGTTACACGATTACCTGCCGTTATCGCCACGGTGGTCCACGAATGCCATACTGTTATCGCACGAGGTTCCCACGATGTTAAACTCTTGGTTACCTCTTGCGTCAAGTCGCCCCGTGAAAAAGGGGTTTAATAGTTAGTCACAGGCACACAGAAAACTATGAGAAACTAAGCATCTAATGTTCTACAATATGGGTTTCAATGAAATTACTTGCGCTATGAAATAAAAATATATTTATTTTTTGAAAATGTTTTCTTTGAAAGATAGAAATAAATTTATGACATGGAGATACAAGACTGGCAGATGCTGGAATCTCAAGTGAAAAAGTGTACTCAGTGGGTCAGGCAGCATCTATGGAGTTAAATAGACAGATGACGTTTCAGATTGGGACCCTTCTTCAGACGTGGAGAGGAGATAGCTGGTGGATGAGGTGAGGGAAGGGAGTGGTGCAAGAGCATTCAAGTGATAGGTGGATAGAGGTGAAGGGGTTTAGTTGGCAGATGAGTCAGGTGGGAGAGAGATGATTCATCTGCTACTCAACCCTTCCTCACCTGTGTCACCCTATCACTTGGTTTCTAGTGCCCCACCCCTTCTCCTCCACTCTTTCAGCTAGCTATCTGCCCTGTACAGACAACCCACCCTATCAATATCTCTCATAATTTCATTATACTTTTATCAAGTCTCCCTTCAACCTCCGGCAATCCAAGTTTGAAATACTCTAATCTCAAGGCATCATTTTGGTAAACCTCCTCTGCACCCACATCCTTCAAAGCCTCCACATCCTTCCGGTGATGGGGAAACCAGAATTGCACGCAATACACCAAATCTAGACTCGCCAATGTCCGATAAACATGCATCATTATTTCCTGATTTTTAAACGCAATGTCCCATTAAATGAAGGCAAGCATACCATATGCCTTCTTTACCAATCTAACTACATTCACGGAGTTATGGACATGGACCTCCAGGTCCCTCTGTGCATCAATGCTGTTAAGGGCTTTGCCATTAATTGGAGATTTTCCAGTTCCTGTGGAGCTCGCTGGTCACAGACCTTCAGCCTAAATATTGTATTCCACCACTACCCTCTATCAGGAAAACAGTTCTGAATCCAAACAACCAAGTCACTGTTAATTCCATGCATCCTAATATTCAAGGTCAGTTTACCATGGGGGTCTTTATCAAATGCCTTACTAAAATTAATTGGATCCAGCACCCTACACCGATCAATCATCTTCGTTACGTCCTCAACAACCTTGATCATGTTAGTGAGATACAATCTGCCGTGCACAAAGCCATACCGATTGTCTCTAATTAACCCATTCTCATCCAAATAGGAGTACATCCTATCCTGAAGAATCTTCTACTATAGCCAAACATGAGGCCCATCAGTATATAGAAACATAGAAACATAGAAATTAGGTGCAGGAGTAGGCCATTCGGCCCTTCGAGCCTGCACCGCCATTCAATATGATCATGGCTGATCATCCAACTCAGTATCCCGTACCTGCCTTCTCTCCATACCCCCTGATCCCCTTAGCCACAAGGGCCACATCTAACTCCCTCTTAAATATAGCCAATGAACTGGCCTCAACTACCCTCTGTGGCAGAGAGTTCCAGATATTCACCACTCTCTGTGTGAAAAAAGTTCTTCTCATCTCGGTTTTAAAGGATTTCCCCTTTATCCTTAAGCTGTGACCCCTTGTCCTGGACTTCCCTAACATCGGGAACAATCTTCCTGCATCTAGCCTGTCCAACCCCTTAAGAATTTTGTAAGTTTCTATAAGATCCCCTCTCAATCTTCTAAATTCTAGAGAGTATTCTAGATAGTTTCCTAGATTCTCTCTACTTCCCTTCTTGAACAAAAAACATGCCATGCTATGAATGAAACATAATTAGAACATTTTAAAATAAAATCTACAGATGCGGGAACCAAAAATAAAAATTAAAACAAAAATGAACGGAGCATTCAGCAGGTTTTAGGCGGCATCCGTGGAATGAGAAACATGGTTAATGTTTTAGATTTGAGGTCCCTCATCAGAGCTGGGGCGGTGAGGACACAAGTTTGAAGTTTTCGTTTTTGGTGGTGGGGTATGGAAAGGCACACTGACAAAGTAAAGCCAGGATGCCTAGGTGGTTTTACTGTTTATGGAGCCCTCCACTTCACAAATTAATAAGAGAGGTGGGAGAGAGGGAAGGCAAACAATCTGGGATTTAAAAGCTGTGAAGTGTAAGTCAGAACTGTTGCAGAGAACCGAGGACAAAAGGAAAATACTGGACAAGTCCAGCTAATCCGACATTGACGGTGGAGAAAAAGAGTTAATATTGCAAATGGATAATCTTTCAGCAGAACTGACCCATTCTGATACAAATAGAAAATGCAATCTAAAAAATGTATAATATCCATTACAAGTCGAGACTCCCACAGCTATCTTGACGATACCTCCACCCACCCCGATATTCTCAAGGACACAAGGAACTGCAGATGCTGGGATGTTGAGTAAAGTATAACGTGCTGGGGACAGACTTTGCAAGGTCTCCATTCCACTCTCCATTCTAGCTGCTTTGATGAAGAGTTTCCCCCAAGTGCCTCCAAGATACAATTCCTTTTTCCTCAGTTGCACGGTGGCGCAGCAGTAGAGTTGCTGCCCGACAGCACCAGAGACCCAGGTTCAATCCTGACTATGGATGCTGTCTTTACAGAGCTTGAACGTTCTCCCCATGGCCACGTGGATTTTACCCGGGTGCTCCGGTTTCCTCCCACATCCCAAAGATGTTCAGATTTCCTGATTGGCTTCGGTAAAAATTGTAAATGGTCCCTAGTGTGTAGACGTGTTAGTGTACGGGGATCACTGGTCGTTACGGACTCAATGGGCCAACGTTTCTGCGCTGTTCCTGCGCTGTTTCTCGAATGAAAAACATGGGCAACTGGTCAGGCACACGGATAGGACAGGTTTTAGAAGGATATGGGCCAAAAGCAGGCAGGGGACTAGTGTAGAGGGGGCATCTTGATAGGCATGGGCAAGTCGGGCCAAAGGGCCTGTTTCCAGGCTGTATGAATTTAGACTTTAAAGATACAGCACGGAAACAGGCCCTTCAGCCCACCAAGTTCACGCTGATTGCCTCGCAGACTAATACTATCCTACACACTAGGGACAATTTAAATATTTTTACTGAAGCCAAAATAACCTACAAACCTGTCTATCTTTGGAGTGTGGAAGGGAACCAGAGCACCTGGAGTAAACCCACGCGGTCACAGGGAGAACGTACAAAGTCCGTACAGGCAGCACCCGTAGAACCTGGGTCTGTGGCGCTGTAAGGCAGAAACTCTACCCGTGCCCCATGAAGCTCAATGAATTCTGTTCTGTAAAAGGCATTAACCAAGCACTCTCACCCTGCAAATGTGTTGAACTTTATTTAACTGGGGCTGGAAATGGGCAGGGTCTTTGATAATCTATTGCCTTTGTAGCCTCTGCCAGAATCCACTGGATTAACCTTGTTGAAGCCAGCACCTTCTCTCCAGAGCTGCATCTTCTTTCATCACAGCAATCAATCATGTTAACATGTTTTGGTCTCATAATAAATGAGGCACAAACACAGGTCAGTTTCTAGATGTTCAAATTGATTTAAAATGAGGCCACATGTTTCTCAGTTATTGCAAAGCAATAGACATTTTTATCTGTAATCTAACAACAACAAAGTTGTTCGAATTATTCTACTGCCTGGTTTAGTACAGCATTTTTAACTCATAATCCATCAAGATTTCATCTTCTGTAAATATACCCATTGGTACTTTTCAGTTTTGTGTGTCAATAATCCATCAAAATTAAGTTTACATAACATTAATTTAAAATATAAATGACCGAAATAAAACATTGATCACTATAATCAGTTACAAATTTAAAGTTTGCCAGATTTTGTGATATTCCCAGATTGTGACATGACGTATATTTAATCGAAATCAGTTCAAAACCAAGACAAAACTTAAAGCATTTCAAATCTAAAACTCATAAAAGTAATTATCATAAAGAAGCCTGTGCTTGTAAAAAGTACTCTGAAAATAAACTTATCACAAGCACATTTTAACACTTTCAAACAAAAGAAACGTGATGCCTTTAGGCGTTTAGCAGATGCACATAAGTGCCACAATAGTGAAGTTATCATGTGCAGGATGGAACTACAGATGCTGGTTTATACCGAAGATAGACACAAAAAGCCGGAGTAAATCAGCAGGACAGGCAGCATAAGTTATCAAACTGGACTCATGATCTGGAGCCCTCGACTTGTCGACAAGAACTATCACCATGGAATATAAATTTGGTTAATTAAATAATTGTGATAAATAATGTATCAGTAATGATGATTCATGAAACTAACCAACTGCTGCACAAATACGATTGCTTCACTAATATCTTTCAGCGAAGTACAAAGCATGCATTCTGTGTTATAGTTCATGACATGGTGGCGCAGTGGTAGAGTTGCTGCCTTACAGCACTTTCAGCACTGGAGATCCGGGTTCGATCCCGATTGCGGGTGCTGTCAACGGAGTTTGTACGTTCTCCCCGTGACCGTGTGGGTTATCTCGGAGATCTTCAGGGATGAGGGAATGGGAGGGATGCAGAGGGAGAAGGAAGCTCATGTCGGAATATGTTTGTTTACCTGCATGTAACTGGGAGAGGGGTGCAGAGAGGGGCACAGAGGGGCGTAGAGATAGAGGGGCACAGAGAGAGAGAGAGGGGGCAGAGAGAGAGAGAGGGGGGCAGAGAGAGAGAGGGGGGGGCAGAGGAGAGGGGGGGCAGAGAGAGAGAGGGGGGGGCAGAGAGAGGGGCGGAGGGGGGGAGAGAGGGAGGGGGGAGCAGAGAGAGAGGGAGAGAGAGAGAGAGAGAGGGGGGAGAGAGAGAGGGGGGAGGGGGAGAGAGAGAGAGAGAGAGGGGCCAGAGAGATTGCGTAAGTCAGGGAGCATCTGTATCTAACCAAATGTGACGTCAGATGGAACTGAAGTCAATGGGCATCAAGGACAAGTGTTTGGGGTTCAACTTTGTCAAAAGCAAGATGGTAATGGTTGTTGTTGGTCACATATCCCAGCCCCAGGGAAGCAGCTCTCAAACCTGCAACACTTCCACGTAGAAAGGCAAGGACCTCAGGTGAATGGAAACGCCACTATCTGCATCTTCCCCTCCACATCACATACCATCCCAACACAGAAATAAGGGTGGCACAGGGGCACAAGAGAACCAGGTTCGATTGAGTACGGGTGCTGTCTGTATGAAGTTTGCACGTTCTCCCTGTGACCGTGTGAGTTTTCCCTGGGTGCTCCGGTTTCCTTCCACGTTCCAAAGACGTGCAGGTTTGTTGGTTAATTTGGCTTCTGTAAATTGTCCCTAGTGTGGAGGATAGAACTGGTGCATAGGTGATCATTGGTCGGCGCGGACCCGGTGGGCGGAAGGGCCTCTCTCCACGCTGTATCTCTAAACTAAACTAAACTGAACAATAAATTGCCTTGTGTTTAAGAGGGAACTGCAGATGCTGGAGAATCGAAGGTTACACAAGAAAGCTGGAGAAACTCAGCGGGTGCAGCAGCATCTATGGAGCGAAGGAAATAGGCAACGTTTCGGGCCGAAACGTTGCCTATTTCCTTCGCTCCATAGATGCTGCTGCACCCGCTGAGTTTCTCCAGCTTTCTTGTGTAACCAACAATAAATTGCCTTGCCTTTATCGTCACTGGGTTTAAATCTGTAAACTGTCTCCCAACAACACTGTGGGGCCACCTTGAGCAGAGGGACTGCTACAGATCAAATTAAAATGGGTAATTAAGGATGGCCAATAAATGTCGACATTTCCAGCAATGCCCAGATGCCAAAAAGAAAGCAATTAAAAGCTCTTCCAGAAAAATATAGCAAAGGTTAGATACAAACACTCGGGTATTGCACTGATTAGTTACAGAGATATGTAAAGTGTTGTAGCAAGTCTTCTATTTATATTGAATCACCTTTTGTTCCAAGAATGAATTACATGTGTAAAGGACTGCTAAACAAGGTGGTAATTAGACACTTTAAACTGAGCCAGGGTTTGGTCTAGTTGGAACTGCATTTGAGATCCTGATAACATTGATGCTTTATGTTTCACACCAAGCATCATAAAAATGTTTCCTGTGGTAATAGTCTGCGGCTGTTGTTCAACCTAGTTTAATTTAGAAAAGGTGACAATGCATTTTCTTCCGCCCCGTGACAGAAAGGTCACCACCCAAAACAAACTCAGACTACAGTGACTGACCTGCAGTAAGGAGTTGGTTGAGTACAGGTTTGACCTGGATCGAGCTGGCCAGGACTCAGGCAAAAAAAAAGCCTTAGCAGCAGGTCTGGGAATCTGTGCACTTGTGAACTCACGGTGGGGCAATGGAAGAGAAACAAAGGCATAATTATCCCCTCCAGTCAATTCCAGTTGATCCATCAAAGAGGAACTTTGCTCAGTCCCAGCTTCAATAACTCTGCGCTGTTGTCAGCATCTGCAACGGCTAAATTGAGTTTGAAGATGAAAAGGCAATAAGAATCTAACTGCTTCATCTGGCAGAGAAAACTGGTGATTGCCAATGGATATTGAACTTCTATTTCACCCATCAGATTCTGAACTTACGCTGCCTAAAAGGATGATGGAAGCAAATACAGTAGAACTTTCAAAATGGAGATGGGCAAATATTTTGTAGAGGAATATTTCAAGGTAAGGGGAATAAAGCAGGACAGTGGGGCTATTCAGACATCCCCATGAAAGAGTAGCACATGCATAAAGAGCAAATGGCCTTTGGTTAAGTTCAATCTAAACATGATAATGACAAAAATGTGTAAAGGAGAGAATGCTATTATTATTTTATTATAATAAAAGTGAGAGTGGCTTTCGATAGTTTTATAAAGTGGAGCAGCAGTTTACAAATCACATCATTCACATGGTGAACAATCAGGATGTGAACCCACCTCTTATCCCATCACATTGGTGACAAAGTCTTTATCAATAAAAGTATTATTCCTGACTGCCATTCCAATGACCTTTGCCCCCAGTGTTGGCAGAACTGGCATCCACGCCATTGTAATTGTTAAATTAATAAATCTTTAATTTTGGTCACATAGATGCGCAGCTCAAACGGTTCCTTTGTAGCTCTGTACCTGAAGGTAAACGTTGAAGACCACAAGGGAAAGAGATAAGATGTACTGATTGAAATGAGCCGAGATAGAAATAATGACACAAAGAGCTGGAGTAACTCAGCGGGTTAGGCAGTATATCTGGAGAACATGGTGACGTTTCGGGTCGGGATCCTTCGTCAGACAAAAAGAAAAAACAAAAGTGGGATAACACAGAACTTGTGTGAACTGGTGATCGATGGTCAGCACGGACTCGGTGGGGCCGAAGGGTCTGTTTCCATGCTGTATCTTTCAATCAATCAATAGCAGCCATTCCCTTCTATTTGGGCCTGTGAACTGTTTGTGCACAACCGTTACATTGGCTGATGGGCGCATGCACATTCCCCACAATCCAGCAAACACCGCTGGAAAAAAATATATAAAGGGGAACACAGCTCTCAGAGATGTCTAGACTCTAGACTCTTGAGGCACACCATCCAGACTTGTCCAAAGTCGCAAACTACCAGACACCTGAGAATGTTCTAATTATATTACATCTTCAGCACAGTGAAATGGCATGAGAGGGATCAGAAGAGCTTCAGCAAATAAATAATTGGAAACCGAAGGAGATGCACAGGGAGCATCGCTTAAGAGGTGAGAACTCCAGAGAAGTTGGAGGAAAGAATTCTGCAACTGAAGAACTATTCCAAGTATGCTCAATGCAAAGATGCACATTCTCATAAACGATTACACTCTTAAGATATTTTTTAACAAAAAAGAATTATTTTATTTCTCGATGACAAGAAGATATAATGTAACCACTCCCATTCATTACCCAATGACACAAGTCACATCATGTCAGTAGCCCTCAGCCATTTTACTTGGCTCTTTATAGTTTCATGCAGGTTTGCCTTTCTGCCCTGCATGGTTTTGGTGAGGTGATATCATCATCCCCTTTTCTTGCTCAGCCAATGTAGATGTGAGGCTGTGAGATGGGACACTGTCACTCCCTCTACCCAATGTAAATTACCATGGGTGAAGTGATTCCAGTTGGGAGAGCTGACATCCCACAATGTGTATTAACACAATCTTGCTCGAAAAACCCTCAGAAATATTTTCTCAACATTTGATCTCCATTTATTAGTTTCCCCAGTGCCAGTTTAGTTGACCATGACACTTTGGGTTCCCTCTAAGGGCACTCTTTCGGTTCATTTTCAGTCACCCAAGCTGAGGAGCTACTTGGGATCATTCTGATCTAGAAAACCACCCTCCAACAGCCCACATTCAAGGGTCAACATATCTCAGGCACTGCATTGGGTGTTTTTGCCTATAGCTAGTGATTATGGAACTATTCAATTTCCTCCTCCCTAACCCAGTGATCAAGGCACTTGCAATATTTACCAACTTTGCCCGTTTCAATTAGTCTGGAGATTGTGCGTGGAACACACTAAGATACTTAGTGCCAAGAACCTTAGCACGGAGAGTCTACCACACCAGGACGTAAGACTCTTGGCAATCGGTCTGCGAGCCGCTCCGAATGATGGTCTTCCTCAGTAAGATTGAAACAGACTGTGTTTGTGCACACAGTGTGCCCAGAATATCACTGCACCCATGCAGCTGTTGGTCAGTACTGGATACTCCTCATGGCTGCGATTGCACTAGTCAGTCTCCGGGGGAGCCCCTTTGCAGCTTGTCTGAATTCCTCGGGCTTTGCTTTCAAGGCCGTCGCGATCTGCTGCAGAGCTCGGGATGGCTGCAGGCCCAGGGCATCCATTACATTGCTGAGGTAATCTGGGAACAGGAAGATAATGGAAGAGGATTGATTGCAACGCAGCATCAAGACAGAAAAGAGCAAAGGAGAGGATGAGTTAAATGATGAGTCAAAATTACAATAGCCTTACAGTTTAAAAACTTCTTGGAGAGTGGAAAGTAAGGAGCTCAAAAGTTGAGGTTAGGATGTTTTCATTACAGTGAAAATATTACGGCAAAATACTTAGTGCTGGAAGAAATAAGGAAATAAAGTTTTGAAAACGTTTCCTATTCAGGGTGGCGAGGCAGGAGAATGGGACGATATTCTTCAAAGACCTAACACAGCACAAGGGGCAAAATGGCCACTTCCTCTGCAATAATGAAGTAATGACTAAAGCACAAATACTTTGCATTGTTTGCATTACACTCACCAATATCTGTGATAAGTTGCTTGGTTGCATGTGCAGTAAGCTCTGAGATCTGCAGAATGGATTCACAGTAAGTATGCATTGTTGCCCTGGCGATGGAGCCCAGCCAGTAGTCAGCCATGTTGTCCAGTTCTGGTACCTCGTCTCCTAGGAGGGATTTGAAGCACATAAACTGAGCAGACAGACAAATGTCTTTTCACTGCACCACGGTAAATGTGATAATAAACTAAACTCAAATGTCATCAGTCAATGTAAATTGTAAAACACATGTAAATTTTAGGCTACTGTCTACATTTATTGTAAATTGGCCTGAATCCCAAATTACTGGCAGCCTCGCATACCTCTCCCCAAACAAATACTTACCAGTCCCTTACCCAAAGTGGATAATGAACAAATTACTTTGATTTGTTTAGCTAACCTGCTGAAATCTCTGAATCAAACAAGACCATGTTTCTTGTGCAGTTGCAGTAAGAACAGGGCCAGTAAGTGCTCTCAAACTTGCTCCACCATTCAAAGTGATCATGGCAGATCTGGGCTTATCTTACTGACTTTTCACCTTAACGCTTTACCTCCTTACCTTGCTCTGGAGGGTATGGAAGCTTTCCAGAATGCAGTGCCAGCTCAAGTGCCGGATCCTCCTGTGTTACAAAGGGCTCCAGGTGCAGAGGTAGGGACATGATATACTGCCCAATCTGGGAACAAAAGAACGCACTATCAAACACTCAAACCAAAGGCTTGATTAAACCAAAGATTGGTAACCTTCTTGTGAAAAAAATTGGGGGATCAATATTTTACACCTATATGATCAATTATGTCGCACCCAAAAGATGTGACCACAAGGCAACACCTCCCTACTAGTTTACCAAGTTATCACATGAGGTTTTTGTTCTCAAGTCTAATGGTGTTTGACCTGATGCTACAACCTCTGACAGAGACAATCGTACTACTGATATCGAGTTGCAGCTGACCCCTGATGGCGCAGCATTAGACATCTGCTTTAGCAGGGTAACCTCCAGTTTATTTGTAAACCTAGTACGGATTCATGATAAAGCACAATGGGCTAATAAGGTTTTGAAAGAGGTAGGTCACCATTTCAGGTAAGAAATTATACAGTCATAAGGATTTGGGGTAGAATTAGACCATTTGGCCCATCAAGACCACTCAGCCATTCAATCACAGCTGATCTATCTCTCCTAACCCCATTCATACGCCTTCTCCCCATAACCCGTACCAATCAAGAATCTATCTATTTCTACCTTAACTTATGGCTCCTGATCCAAAACACCAAACCCAAACCAATTAGGAGCAGACGAGGGCATTCGATCCAATTTGTGATCCCAGCTACAAAGACAGATGTATACAGCAATTCGTTCTTCCTCCACACAATTAAAGCAGGGCATAATCTCCACCCAACTATAGTTGCCCAACCAGATGCAACTAAATTTAAAGGAGCTCTTTCTTCCCAATAACCCTTTCTGGCTTAAGCCCTCCCTTCACCACCTCCAGTTTAAATTCCATTTGGAATATTTTGGAGGACCAAGAAACCAAGAACCAAGAACCTCCAGAGATGCTGTCTGATCTGCTGAGTTCTTCCAGCATCTATGAACCAGCGTCTGCATTCTATTTGACCTATTTTCATCAGAGCTCCAATTTCCCCAAAACAATTCCCTAGTTTTAGATGTTAACATCCAGCATTCTCATGTACACTTCCCATCTCCCTCTGCCACTGTCACAGTCTCCGCAAACAACCAGACTAGCCTTGTGGGAAAAGAAACGCAGTGAAAACCACCACCGCTCAAAGATGCCAATCCCAACCAAGGCACAGCTACCACCTGGTCACAGGTGTGACTGGAAAACCTGGAAGTCCCTCAATAGGCGTTGTACAGGGATGGACCAATGCAAGACCAATATGAGCAAATGGGGCGTTGCAGATGCGGCAGACACAGAATGTGAATCATCTGTACAATCCATTGCCACACCCACTAAGATGCCCACGTCTTGGTGAACAATGCTGCCTGGAAGATCTAGCGGTGGCAAACGAGAAAGCTGTCCACTGTGCAAGAGCCTGGCCGAACATTTCAAACACAGATGATGGACACGAAAAAAGGCCATCTTGTCAACCTCAACAAACTGGTGCAAACAATGACACATTCTCAGTATTTCTCAAACCTAAGACACTAATCATATCAGATTCACCCCTACCTGCAAGATACCTCCAAACTGACGTGTAAGTATATACGGTTCCTTCATTGGGTCAAAATACAAGAAATCCCCACCTCACAACATTGTCAGAGTCATAATTCTGATGGGAGTTCATGGAAGTGACTCACAATTATCTTTTAACACTACAGCTAAGAATAAATAATAAATGCTGGCCCAGCACTTTCTTTTTGTTGCAAAGACTCCAGTCCGATTGAAGGCAGAAACTGGACAGAAAAGATGAGGAAAAAAAACATTGTTTGAGAAAATGAGATCCTTACATTGCTGATGTATTCAAGGGGAGCAAGGCTGAACGTTGGAAGATCTTCAGTCAGCGTCTCTCCCATTGTTCCCGTATTCCAGGTCTTTACAGAAGATGAATAATAATTAGGATTAGTGTGAGAGACAGAGCAACTAAACATGATGCAATGGAATCGTAGCCCCCCAACCAAACCATTCAAGCCAGCAGGAACAAATTACATGGGGGATTTCTGCCTCTCCCAATGCAATTCTGATGAGTTTGCCATTCAATTACGTGTTAATCAACAATACCTAAACCTTAGAGATAAACAGGTATTTGAAATGTTCTTCTCCTTCATGTGACGCCATGAATCTTAACAGACCCAATGGATCATGTTTCCTTCAGATGGGTGACTTGTTGGCCTGAACTATTTTGGTGACGAGGCTTCCTCCGAAAACATCATTACTTCCAGAGCTGAACTGAAAATGAGCCCCCCAGTGCTTCTCAGAAGCTGATTTAAGATGGGTGACATCACAGTCTGGATTGCCCTGAGAGTACCTAGTGCCAGAACGTCACTGACCATGTTCTATTGCTCCAAAAGCAGTACAGCATGTGGAATGAAACCATCCCATGTACCACTATAATCAGAAGTGCACAACTGAATTTCTAAGGTTTTATGAAATGATCTGGAAGTGTCATTGTAATACTTCACTCTTGGGGAAAGAATTCAGTTCCCCAATTCCAAAATAAAATGCTTTTTCAAGTGAATTTTAGGTTTATATCTATCAATAAATATGGGGTGGCACAGTGGCACAACAGTAGAGTTGCTGCCTTACAGCATCGGACCCGGGTTTGTTCTTGACTATGGGTGGTCTGTATGAAGTTTGTACGTTCTGTTCTCCCTGTGAACGCGTGGGCTTTCTCTGGGTTCTCCAGTTTCCTCCCAGGACGTATAGGTTTGTAGGTTAATTGGATTCTGAAAATTATTCCCTAGTGTATAGAATAGTGTTAGTGTACGGGTGATTGGTGGTTTTCATGCTGTATCTCTAAACTAAAGTAAGTCCAAGGGAAGGAAATAGACATGAAGGGCAAATGAATATGACATCAGAGTTTCACCAGAAATCAGCTTGAATTATTGCCTTCATTTCTTCCCCCATAAACTCTGCCACATCTACAAGATAAGATACAAGATCCATTTATTTGTCACGTACCAATTGGTACAGTGAAATTTGTAGTCGCCATACAGCCATAATAGAGCACAGAACACGATAATCTTTAACACAGACATCCCCACACAGCGGTATCAAAGTTTCCCACTGTGAGGGAAGGCTCCAAAATTCAGTCATCCTCCTCTGTTGTATCTGCTGAACATCTCTGAGTTTTCTAATTTAGGAAGTTAGACCGCAACAGGGCAAACTATGATTACTAACACTCCTCAGTCATAGATCCCAATCACCTCACCCAATTGAGGAGTGAGAGATCAGCAGCATCAATGGGCTGAACAATACTCCGCTCCCATCTCACCTCCATCCTAGGGATCTGTGCGAGCTGCTGCTTGATGCGGAGGAACACAGAGTCAAAAGCCAGCTGATGTGCCTGTTGGTTGAGCCGGGCCAGAGCTGTTCGTGGCTCCGACAGCAGGTTAAAGTTTCCTGTTCCTTTTTCCTGCAAAGTAGGGGAGAAACTTGGCATGACCACAGGAAGTGCACATTTAACCTTCTTAAAGCCAATTGATCTGCCTTCGATTGCATTCTCTTCTGTTCTTCTCTTTAGCCTTACCTTCAATGTGTAGAGCATTTCCAATAGACTGCCATATTCACTCGGATTTCCCTTCAGCAAGTAATGATATTCTTGCCAGGGATTCTTAGCAGAGGATTTTTTGTCAGAGCAGCTCGTTTCTTGTATACCGGTCAAACTACGTGGACTGTACGATTCCGATAAATATTTCCCTGCAGTGGAGAGGATTCTGCAACAGAGATTTCAGAGGATTAGAAAATGGCTCACAACCTAGCTTAAATCTGCCAAGTCAGCAATGATGGTAGACAAAAATGATGGAGAAACTCAGAGGGTGAGGCAGCATCTATGGAGCAAAGAAAATAGGCAACATTTCGGGTCGAAACCCTTCTTCAGACTGATGAAGGGTTTTGACCCGAAACGTTGCCTATTTCCTTCGCTCCATAGATGCTGTCTCACCCGCTGAGTTTCTCCAGCATTTTTGTCTACCTTCGATTTTCCAGCATCTTGCAGTTCCTGCAAGTCATCAATGATGTTGGGAATAATATCTATGGCCCATTTCACAACCTCCATATAAAGAACGATGAAATAACCACTGGGCATTGGAAGATTTCTGCCTGTTTATGTCTACATTAACTTCAAATATTAATTCCATTTATCTTACATGTTTTATTAAACAATCTTCTTTCGAAAAATTCACAGATTTTAATTTAACAATAGGAATGGATCGGGTAAACACACTCTTAGGAATAGATCGGGTAAACTCACAGAGTCACTTGCCCAGAGTAGGGAAATCGAGAACCAGAGGACATAGGTTTAAGGTGAGGGGGGAAAAGATTTCATAGGAACCTGAGGGGTAACTTTTTTGTTTACACAAAGGGTGGTGGGTGTATGAAACAATATGCCGAAAAAGGTAGCTGAGGTAGGTTGCAACGTTTAAGAATCATTTAGACCGGTACATGGATAGGATAGTGTGGGAAGAAACTGCAAATGCTGGTTTAACCCGTAACTAGAGTCATTGTGGTAACGGACCCTTGGTTGCCAAAATGGAAATACACATGTACTGCTCACAACTGACCTGTTCGACAGCTGTTGTTCAAAGTCTCCAAACTGTCGCAATAGTTCGCCGCAGGTTGCTATAATTCTAAAAATTAAAAATGATGCAAATAGAAAAAAAGAAACTAAAATATCAGATAGCATTCATAGGAAGTGTTCACACCAATTATACATGTAGCTTGCTGTGAGATTAGAAAGAGCTTCCAATATATTTGGGACAAATATCAATACTAGTAATTGTAGCAGATCTCTCCCCCTCTACAAGGGCCAGTCCGCGGTGAACTGCAAAGACTGATCATACCCCATTGCATCAAAAACATGGAATGTGTGTGCTTGGGGTATATTTTTATCAAGAAATATATATTTTCTTAATCTTTGATGTCAGACTGGCTGTTTGTTATATGAGGAAGAATATGGAACAAGAATTTATAGATTCAAGAAATGGAGTGGCACAGCAGTGCAGTCCAGGAGGGGAAATCCAGAATATAGATCTTCGTGGTTGATGGCATGGCCATTAATGTGGAGTTATTAAATCGATGCATGTGCAAAAAAATAGAAAGAGAGGAATCAAGATATAGCAAAGGTACGGGCAAGACAAAATTAGAGATGGGGAGAGAAAAATCCCTGAGGATGTGGATGTTAAAATTAAGACATGGGAGCCAGCCTAGTTCAGCAAGAACAGGATGATCTGTGTACCTTACTTGATTCAGGAAATAATCACTTCAAAATGGCACTGGTGGCGGACGGAGGAAAGGATTGCTGTCGGTGAGTGGGCTGGCCGTGGGAGGTGCTCTGGGGCACGAAGGCTGAAGGATTGCAGCATGAGGCAAGGGATGGCGCATTTGGGAGTCGATGTACCCGGATCGTTGCTTTGGTGGAGAGGGCCGTTGTGAGGCCTCGGATCAATTAGATGAGGCACCGTTCAGAGCGGCCACACACACGGATTGGACGTGGCCTGCAACCGCAACTCAGCGGTGGAGGGAATTGATAATAATATCTGAACCGGCCAGGCCAGGCCCAGCAACTGTAACCCAGTGCCACTGCCGCCAGGGCAAAGAACCTTTATGGCCAAGTTAAGACTGACATTTTTAACAGCTTTGAACTTGAAGAGTACATGTTGGCAACAGAAACATGGCGACTCTTGTGTACTGACTCAGTGTAATCTACGATTCTTATACACTTGTACTCGAGTATGATTGCACCTACGTATCATAAGAATGTTACTGAACTATATGCAAAAAGAGAATTTCACTGTACCTAGGTACATATGACAATAAAGTACCATTGAACCATTGACTCTTGGACATAAAGACAAAAATACAACTCAGGAACAACTATGATACTGAATGATCCGATTCATTTTTAGTTCGAAGGAGTAAAAAAGAGTGACCAGAGGAAAATGGACCAAAAACAACTATGAATGCTAGAAATCTGAAACAAAGAAAATCTAGAAGCATTCAGCAGGTAGCAAAACATTGCCGATGTTGAATTAACATCGATGCTGGAAACTGCCACATTTTAAAGGCAACATCACATTGCTCGTGTGTAGGAACGAACTGCAGATGCTGGTTTAAACCAAAGATAAACACAAAATGCTGGAGTAACTCAGCGGGACAGGCAACATCTCTGGAGAGAAGGAATGGGTGACGTTTGAGGTCGAGACCCTTCTTCGATTGATAGTTTTCGTCTGCACCTTATTAAACATTTCCTCTGTTTTCTCTATCCCTCCCCCTGACACGTTGCTTAAACATCCCCTTGTCCCCACATTTGTATCCAGTTCTCGAGAAGGGTCCCTGACACAAAACCTTGACTCTGCTACTCTTCCACAGAATAAAATGTTGATATAAAATTTGATCCAAGCTGTGAGGCACGAATGGGGCTGGGGAAGGTGAAGAAAGGAATATTATAATGAAGGCTCACTTTCAGGTACAAATGAATTACATTGCCAATCTGATGAGAGGAGAGTTAGTCGCACGATGGCACATACTGTAGTCTCCCAGTCAGGAATATGAATAAAGCTGCATTGCCAGCAAGGAGCTGGAAATGCAGTAATGGAGTGAGGTGAGATTGCAAGTGTAACTCCAGTTCTCTTTGGCTCACTGGGCCATCACCTGATCGAGTTTTGGAAGGCAGTCCAGTCTTCCTGGAATAAGGATCCATTGGAAATTTCCTCCAGTTTGCATTTCTTGCGGATGGACTGCAGAGCGCTGGCGAAGTCGGCAACATACCTAGAGCAGAGTGAAGCATCAGCCAAGAGCAGACCACAAAACAGTTGTACTCCAATCACTTAACACGGGGGATCCTGCATTATAACCTCCTCACCATACTACATATGGCTAATTCAGATAGTCAGCATACATTTTGTCCCATATGACTACATCACCAGATGGAACTTCATAGTTAATGGTATTATGTGGGGATGAGTGCAGTGATGATCCAAGTGCTTACTCCATCCGAATGGAAACATGATGGGTAAAAATCAGAGATCAGCACTGGTGCAAGATGCAGCTATAATCCCTTGGATATCCAGTCTGTATTCTGTCCTGGAAAGACTACCACAAGGAATAAAAATGCCTGCTGGAGTGAATAATGCAGCATCCACAGCAGAAGAGCAATATTTAAAAAGCAACCGGCGACCGTATCATAATGCATCCAACAGAACTGTGGATGAGAGAGCAATGCATGGTCACCATACGACACGGTAATATATGGTCACTGGACAGCAGAGTCACCAGTGGTCATCGGTCAACAAAACAGTGTGTGTTCTTAAGAAAACAGAAGGGAACTCACTTTGAGAAGAGACCCTTGAGAGCTTTAAGCAAGCCACAAAATGCAAGCCCATCAGTCAATTTCACACATCTATCCACACCGCTCCCAGCCAGGCTGAAGACTTTATTTACCGACTGACTGAGCTCCTGTACAGAGTCAATCAGCTCTCCACGCTCCTAAAGAAAAAGGCACACAAAAGGGAGTCATTAGCAAAGCAAGATACACTCACAAGCTTGTTACCACATTGGAGGGTGGCACAGTGGCGCTCCGGTAGAGTTGTTTCCTTACAATGCCAGAGACCCGGGGTCGATCCTGACCACGTGCAGTCTGTACCGAGTTTGTACGTTCTCCTTGTGATTGTGTGGGTTTTCTCCAGGTGCTCCGGTTTTCTCCCACACTCCCAATACAAAAAGGTTTGAAGGTTGATTGGCTTTTGTAACTTGTAAATTGTATCTAGTGTGTACGACAGCATTACTGTATGGTGTGATCGCTGGCTGGCAAGGACTCGAAGGACCTTTTTCCACGCTGTATCTCTAAAGTCTAAAGTAAAGTCTAGTGTAAAGGATAAGAACACGTTCTAATGAAGGAGTGTTTTTCAAACCAGCAGTTGTGTTGTGCAAAGGGACGCAAACCGGTTCTGTCCTATATCATCGCAAACCCTACTATTCTGATCATTCCTTTCCTCTCAAATTGCAAAAAGCTCACCCAACCTGCCTTTCCGCCAAGCACTCCATCAAGATGAAAGGTCCATGCTGTTCCTAATCTGCTCCGCACAGACACAGTGCCGTGCCCTAATGTTAACGCTTGGTCAATGTAACCCCGAGGCTTTCATTGTAACATAAGAAAAATGAAATACTCTCAGGATCACAGACACACAGCCTATACAACAATTTGTATTGGTTTATCATTGTCATATCTACTGAGAAAAACCTTGTTTTGCATGTCCTCGAGGTAAATCATACCATACACATCAGGAAATGAAAAAGAAAATTATAAATCAAATGCAGAATATAGTTTACAGCTAAAAATAAAATTCAAGGACCATAACAAGGTAGATTGGAAGATTGGAATCTTCCGTTCAAGAGTCTGCAACAGAGGGTAAGAAGCTATTCTTGCATCTGGTGGTACATACTTTCAAGCTTTTGTACCTTCTGTCCTGCAGACCAGCCATAGGGGAGAAGAGTCAAGAATTAATAGTGTTTTATTGTCATGTGTCCCATATAGAACAATGAAATTATTACTTGCTGCAGCAGAACAGAATATGTAAACATAGTACACTGTAAACAATATAATAAATGAGGAAAAAAATATTATAATTACGCATTCAGTCAGAAAGACTGGCATTGCTGAAAAGAGCACATAGTGGATACGTCCAATCTTTTCCAGTATATCATTACCAACTAAATAAAATGGATGTTATTCCCCGTAGATTCTAGATAAAATTTACAATGAATGAAAAAATAGCTCAAAGGCTGAGGTTGTTCAGCATACCAATACTCCTTCTCCTTTCTTTATTTCTTGGCCAATTTTGATCATGCACCCTTTCCCCTTGTGCACCATTCCTTTGCCTATAACAGCTGCCAAGTTTTGTCAGAGCATTTCAGTATTCTAGTACCTGAAAATCAGTATTTTGCTGAGGAAATCAGTATTTTTACGTGGTCCCATTTTGATGATTTTTAAAAAAATGTGTGGTCATACCCATGTAAGAGTACAAGAATGCATAACTTTGCTACCAATTGACACCTTACTTGACAGTGCATTAATTGCCATATTTTTTTATACTTCTGTTTGAATGGCTGCTACCTGGTTTTAGCACCAGATGATGATGTAGAAGTCATTTTGGAAGCCACCCTCTCCCTCCCTCGCTCTCTCTCCCTCCTTCCTCTCCCCTTCGCTCCCTCCCCCTTTCCCTCCCTCTCTCCTTCCTTTTTTTCTTCCTCCCTCTCTTATTCCCTCCCTCCCTCTCAGCTTCTCCCTTCCTTCTCCCTCCCCGAACAGTCTGTCTGTGACCCATAGCGCTATGTGTAAAGGCAATAGTGCTCCAGCTAGTAGCACTATAATTAGAACCCATAGTACTGTTCGTTTAAATTCCCAGGAGCTAAACTGACAACGCTGTTTAAACCTGTAGCGGGACAGGCAGATCAAAGCTAACAAAAATAATCATCCCGATCTTGAAATTTAAAATGCTAATAGATTTCATCTGCTTTAATTTTTAGAGTTGCAGTATGACTTTTTATAGTCTTGCATTTTTTAAGCAACAAAATGAAATAGAAAGTCGAGCCGATTTCTTAAAAATCCATATTTTACAAAGCAAATCCATACATCCGTATTCTCATCGCATTTTCGTAACACATCATCCCCCCGCCCCCCCCCTCCCCCCCCCCCCCCCGCTCCAATGCCTGCAGAATGCAGTACAGATCTTACCAGAGGGATTGCACTGATCTGGATGAGCAGGTTTGAGCCCTCGAGGTCACCATACTGCAGCTGATATGGCACATAAGGACTATGGATAGCTGCAACTAGTTCTGTAACTTTCACCAGGTTGGTTTCACCTACAAATCAATGAAAATTAAGCATAGTTTAAACTTGCAACAATTTGCCAGAACCTGGAATCCGTGCCAATACCTTGTCATGTTAGTTTTGCCTATAACCTTTGTGAACAAGACCCAAATTGTGTTAAATTCGTCAGCCAGATTGGAAGGAAATCTCAATTTGCAGGTTGGTTGGTCAATTGGCCACTGTAAAATTACCCCAGGAGGTGAGGGCAGAATCTGGGAAATGTTGATGGGAATGTGGGGAGAATAAAACTGGATTTGTGTCAGTACAGTGTGAAGGGTGCTTAATGGTTATTGTGGACTAAGTGGACTGAAAGGTCAATTTCCATGCTCTACAATTTTGTTTATTTTAGTTTTGGAGATACAGCACGGAAACAGGTCCTTCAGCCCACCGAGTCCAACCAGGGATCCCCGTACACTAGCAGTATGCTACACACTAGGGACAATTCTCAATTTTTACCGAAGCCAAATTAACCTACAAAACCTATTCGTCTTTGGAGCGTGGGAGGAAACTGGAGCACCCAGGGAAAACCCACGTGGTCAAAGACAGCACCCGTAGTCAGGAACACACCCAGGTCTCTGGCGCTGTAAGGCAGCAAATCCACCGCTGCACCACCATGCCTCCACGCGGACCATTGGAAGTCAGCAAAGCTGGTGGCTAATGTCACCGTGAAGATTCAGTATCTACAATCCTCCTTTCTCTTTTACACTCACGCCAGCCCATGGTTTCCAATTTGGAGTTTACTGTAACAAAATGGAAGCTATTATTTAGAATGTTTGAAACCAGCTGCTTCGTCTCAGAATGACAGACCAACTATTTGTGATTGGGGTGAGTGACATTTTCTCAACTCGAAGAACAAATAACTCTTTGGAATCCTCAACCTGAGAGGGAGTTGATGGACATTAGTTGAGTACATTCAAGAGTCGGTGGTAGATTTGCAGTACTATAGGAATCAAGGGATGAGGCAACTGGGCAGCAAATTGTAATTAGATAATAAGCCTTGGTTTATTGGCTACACTGAATGGCTGATCAGACTCAAGGGAGTGAATGCTCCTGCTCTCCTTTCTTTATCCTGATTTATACCATAAGAATGGTTTTTCTAGCCCATGTCTCTGGTGGTCTTTTAGCTCCAAGTGCAAACTTAACTAGTGTTATACCCTGTATAAATATCCTCCATCATCTCTGCTATTTCTTCCTTCCACTGTGCCAACATACCCAGGTGTGGTAACATTGCTGCCTCCAGACCCTTGGCAAAGTGAACGGTGCTGTCATGGAGATCCAGCAGCACATGTAGCTTGTCCTCCTGGCTCGCCTTCTCTATCGCTGTGCTGAGGCAGACAGGGATTGATGGAACGATGGCCCCCAGCGTTTGAATCTGCAGCACTGTAACAATCTCGTAAGGGTTCCTGAAGACCTGCTCAACAGAAATATTTAGGCACTGGTAACAAAATCAGGATCCAAAAAAGAACCGAGTTAGACCCAATTTTGCAAGAACAATGATTACAAAGAAATGTAAATAATTCAGGGTGTTAAATCTTTAGTCAGATAATTGTAATACAATCATAAGGAATAGGAGTAGAATTAGGCCATCAGCCCATCCAGTCTACTCTGCCATTCAATCATGGCTGCTCTATCTCTCCCTCCTAACCCCATTCTCCTGCC
The DNA here is from genome assembly GCF_028641065.1 of Leucoraja erinaceus. Classification (NCBI taxonomy): domain Eukaryota; kingdom Metazoa; phylum Chordata; class Chondrichthyes; order Rajiformes; family Rajidae; genus Leucoraja; species Leucoraja erinaceus. The sequence continues at coordinate 12,943,054 of NC_073396.1, forward strand.
TTCTCCCCATATCCTGACACCTTGTGGTGATAATATTAAATAACAAATCAATTTTGGATCATTATCATAGCACACACTATTTATAATAAGTGTGACATTGAAAATTAATTTAGCTCAAGTAGTCTGCGCTAGATTTATGACTGAAGAGGTCTCATTGTCTCAGTTGAGCAATGCATCCTTCTATTCCTTTCTCATTCACATGCAGTTCTTTCTTAAACTAATTATCTACCTTCCTCTTCAAAGCAACCCTTTTGCTTGGCCAAGTATTTTTTTTTGGTAGTTCGTGTGTTTTGGATACCATGCCAACAGCTTCTGTGCTCAAAGTATTTTGCCAATTACAGTTCATACATCATGGCTCAGCGGGTAGACTTTGAGCCTCCAAATCGGCAGGTTGAGTGTTCAAGCCTCACTCCAGGGGCTTGAAGATATTATTGTATATGACCCTCCAAGAGAAAGGGACTAAATCTCTGATTATCCTAAATGAAACAGCAACTAAGGTAATTGGCAGCTAATGCTATGTAAATGGACTTTCACAAACATTTGATAAAGTTCCCCACAACAAAGTATCAAGCAAGTTCAAGGCACTGAAGCCAATTAACTGAGAGTAGACAAAAGGAACTGCAGGCACTGGTTTACAAATATAAAAGACAAAGTGCCGGAGTAACTCAGCAGGGAAGGCAGCATCTCTGGAGAACACGGACAGCCAATTTACTGACCTGGATAAGAAATTGTCTGAGCAACAAGAAACAATTTGGACTTAAACACACAGGAAATGATAAAAGGACTTGCAAAAGGAAAGTGAGTATGAGTGATATTCTCTCATCATCTCAGTGTGGTGATAACACAAAAATAGAAAGCACTAGACGACCCGTGGACCCGTTGGGTCTTCGTAGTGACGACAGAGATCCTCGAGACGTTCAGTTATTTCAAATTCCGTCTCTTCATTCCTTCTGGGCGTGCCGCCGCCGGGCACGGCAACCGTCGAAGGGCCGAATGGCCTACTCCTGCACCTATTATCTAAGTTTCTATGTTTCCACCAACTACGCAGGCGCGACTGCCTCGTTGAAACTTGTCCCATTCACAGTATAAAGTTAATTAAAGTTTATAAAGCGATTTACTTTGTAAAATATAACAAAACTTGATACTGCACACCGCAGGCGAATGGTGAGTAAGGCGCGGCAAAAATTGATGTGCCATCATGTACCGTTTTGGCTGTATTTCAGGAACATACATACATACATGATGAGACTTTTAGTTATATATAGATTGTAAGCTGTGCTGATTTCTGCAATCAGACTCAGTCTGAAGTCCTCACCCAAAACGTCACCTATCCATTTTCTCCAGGGATGCTGCATCTTTTTTTGATTTTCCCTTTGTTTAGATCATTCACCCAAATAGAGTTGCTTGCAATTTACAAGACATGAGGGATGCATAGGTTTGATCACTAAATTTGTTCAAAACAGAGACCAATAGAACACTGTTATTGCTATTAAGAGAACTAAGGGATAGAGGGACCGTCATAAAACCGTCACTGATATAAATCATCAGACATCACCTTGACACAGCCCGCTCCTGCTTATTGTTGTTATGTTCTTATGTATTTTACTCCTGTACCCATTTAGGATGCCAGGTTTCCATTCCAGAGCACTAGCAAACCAGATGGGATTTGTTAGGATCTAAAAGTTTTTCAGTCACACTTGCAGATAAATTATCTTTCTAAATTTATCCTCTTAACATTTAAACAAAAAGTTCAACGGCTGTCAAGGTAACGTTTTATCCTTAGGGTGGCACAGCTGGAAGAACTGCTATCACACATTGCCAGAGACCCGGGTTTAATCCTGACCTCGGGTACTGTCTGTGTGTAGTGGGCATAGTTTCCCTGTGACCACGCAGGTTTCCTCTGGGTACTCCAGTTTCGTCCCACATCCCAAAGATGTACAGTTTTGAAGGTCAATTGGCCTCTATAGTCCTTGGTTCTTGGTCCTCCAAAATATTCCAAATGGAATTTAAACTGAAGATGCCGGAGGGTGGGCCTAAACAAAAAAGGATTCTTGGAGAAGAAGGGCTGCCTTAAATTTAGCTGCATCTGGTTGAGTAACTATGATAGGGTGAAGACTATTCCATGCTTTAATTGTGCAGGGGAAGAATGATTTGCTGTATACATCTGTCTTGGTAGCTGGTATCTCAAATTCCCTTGTCTGCTCCCAATAGGTTTGGGTTTGGTGTATCTCTGTCGAGCTGACCATTTAACATTTTGTAAAAACAGGTCAAACGGTGAGCTTTAAGTCTGACCCTTTGGAGAGGGTTCCACCCCAGTGAATTCAAAAGTTTGGTAACACTCGCTTCTCTCTCATAGGTATTTGTAACAAATCGAGCTATCTGTCTTTGGACACGTCCGATGGAAGAAATGTTTCTATTTGTGTACGGATCCCATACTGCAACTGCGTAGTCCTAACGAGGGTGAAGTAGAACTTCTTCTTGATAAAAGTTGAACAATGATGAAAGTTGCGTCTCAGAAAATTTAGGACACTTGTTTCACCGTTGCATGATGGCTTGTACTCGCTAGAATTTAGAAGATTGAGGGGGGATCTTATAGAAACTTACAAAATTCGTAAGGGGTTGGACAGGCTAGATGCAGGAAGATTGTTCCCGATGTTGGGGAAGTCCAGGACAAGGGGTCACAGTTTAAGGATAATGGGGAAATCCTTTAGGACCGAGATAAGAAAAACATTTTTCACAGAGAGTGGTGAATCTCTGAAACTCCCTGCCACAGAAGGTAGTTGAGGCCAGTTCATTGGCTATATTTAAGAGGGAGTTAGATGTGGCCCTTGTAGTTAAAGGGATCAGGGGGTATGGAGAGAAGGCAGGTACAGGATACTGAGTTGGATGATCAGCCATGATCATATAGAATGGCGGTGCTGGCTCGAAGGGCCGATTGGCCTACTCCTGCACCTATTTTCTATGTTTTGGAAGATCAGCCATCCCAACGTAGAACATTCTATAAATTTCCCCTTGTGTGTAGGGAGTGGATGGAAAAGTGGGATAACATAGAACTAGTGTGAACAGGCGATCAATGGTCAGTGTGGACTCGGTGGGCCAAAGAGCCTGATTCCATGCTGTATCTCTAAACTAACACAAATTTTCACATCAATAGGCCTCTGAGTACCAATCCAGTATAGCAATTAACTAATTATAGTCTCATTGTACCTCATTTATATATGTCACTAAGCTACCCATTGCCTGACCCAGCTCCCCAAGTTCTTTCCTTAAAACATTGTTGACTTGTGGCTCTGCCTGTTAATGGGTTAAAATCTTTCTATTTTCTTCTGATAACAAACTGTAATCCAGCTAATTTTACCCCGCAAACTGTAATTCAGCTAATCGCAAAGCTAAAGTCAATTGGATGTTTGAAGTGTTGTTAAGTGTTGTTAAGCAGCAAACACGGCACTCAACTCTCTCACAGAATTATGCAACATCTGTTTTTTGTAGATGTTCCTTGAAAGATAGATATTGCTAAGGACACTGGGGATAATGTATGCTCTTCTCCAAACTAGCACTATTTTACTGAGAGCAAACAGTGCAACACTCTCATAGAAACATAGAAAATAAGGTAATGAGTAGGCCATTCGGCCCTTCGAGCCAGCACCGCCATTCAATGTGATCATGGCTGATCTTCCAAAATCAGTACCCCGTTACACCTTTTTCCACATATCCCTTGATTCCCTTAGCCTTATAAGCTAAATCTAACTCTCTCTTGAAAACATCCAGTGAATTGGCCTCCACTGCCTTCTGTGACAGAGAATTCCACAGATTCACAACTCTCAGTCCTAAATGACCTACCCCTTATTCTTAAACTGTGATCCTTAGTTCTGGACTCCCCCTACATCGGGAACATTTTTCCTGCATCTACCCTGTCCCCTAAATTCCAGCGAATACAAGCCCAGTCGACCCATTCTTTCATCATACGTCAGTCTCGCCATCCTGGAAATTAATTATCCTGGTGAACCTACCCACTCACTCAATAGCAACAATGTCCTTCCTCAAATTAGACCAAAATTGCACACAATACTCCAGGTGCGGTCTCACCAGGGCCCTGTACAACTGCAGCAGGACCTCCTTGCTCCTAAACTCAAAACCTCTTGCCATGAAGGCGCACATGCTATTGGCTTTCTTCACTGCCTGCTGTAACTGCATGTTAACTTACATGCTCTACAGCAGGGAGTTCTGCCCCAATGACTCAACTGGACTGTGTGTTCAGGTCTCTGCAGCAGCTTTCACGAGCAAGAGTGCCAATCATTGAGCCACAACTGACAACTGGTTTCCCCATTTTTCTTCCCATTTCTCTGTGTAAGAACAGGAACTATAAAATGCTACAATGCCTTTTAATAAGGAAACAACACCACAGTTTTGATATGGCTGACTGCCCTAAAAAAAGTTGCCTGCAGTTATGGAACACAGCATGCGAGATCCAGAGATATTTTACATAACATTTCACATTTATTGTTTTTTTAGATGCTACATCTTGGTGTTTAATCTGCTAACACAAAGTTATTCCTGGAAACTGATCAGAGATAAGGCAGAACATTTAATATGTTATAACAAGTCGTACTGGACTGGAGAGCACAGCCTCTGGGAATCAATTTAAAAAAAGGCAAGAGAAGTAAGTACTTTTTTATGTTTGTGATGTGGGGGGTGGGGGGGAAAGAAAGCGAAGCTGGTAAATATTTCCATCGAAGAGTATGTAAAAACCCCAGGGTGTAGAAATGAAATCAGAAATCAAAAGCACATCAGATCCCTCTCTCCCACCTACAGCACCCATGTTAGCAGCTCACCGTTTCCCTTTGCTTTCTCCACAACAATCTCCATTCCCCTATCTCCCCTTGCAACAATCCCACATCCACAGCAAACCAAACTTGAGGCACTGCAGAATGCATGAATATAAACTAAAGCCATTGACAGTATATTCCTAGAATTTGTGACTGAAGAGGAAACCATGTAGAAATTTAAGCAATAAATGACTCAAATGGTTGATTACGGGTGAGAATATATATGGGTTACATATATACCGGATTCAATTCACACTCCCTCAAATATCAATCCTGAAACAGTGGGCATTTTATTGTGTGAAATGTGCCTGATATCTGTTGGCAAGTGAACATCTATTTTCATATTTCCTTTCCTATGTGAAGGATAAACACCAGCAGTCCTTTGGCAGGGATTTGGGGAGACAATTTGGGGAATGTAGGGAAGTTTTACAGAGGGACCGGGCATGATTACTCTGTCTGGGACTAAATGTCGATCTATACTTTTCCCTTAATTGATCTCATACTCTTTCAATAACGAGCGTGAGATTCAGGTTTGTTTAATTGTTTGAAAGATACAACATGGAAACAGACCCTTTGGCCCAACAAGAACATGCCCACCCTCGAGCATTTGATAAGGTCCTACATAGGAGATTAGTGGGCAAAATAAGGGCACATGGTATTGAGCTGACATGGATAGAAAATTGGTTGGCAGACAGGAAACAAATAATAGGGATTAACGGGTCCCTTGCAGAATGGCAGGCAGTGACAAGTGGGGTACTGCAAGGCTCGGTGCTGGGAGGCAGATTATCTAAATGGTGTCAAGTTGGGAAAAGGGGATATACAACAGGATCTGGGGGTCCTTGTTCATCAGTCAATGAAAGTAAGCATGCAGGTACAGCAGGCAGTGAAGAAAGCAAATGGCATGTTGGCCTTCATAACAAGAGGAGTTGAGTATAGGAGCAAAGATGTACAGGACCTACAGTTGTACAGGACCTACAAATTTTGGGACGAGGGAGTAAATCAAAGCTTCTGCAGAAAATCCATGTGGTCACAGGGTGAACATACAAACTCCACGCAGACAGCACCTGTGGTCAGGATGGAACCCGAGTCTCTGGCGCTGTGAGGCAACAGCTCTACCAGCTGTGCCACCCTTAACACAGCTTACACTGGTCTGCCATAGCTGCACTTCAATTATTAATGTGGGAACCTCGCCAATTTTTGTTTGCCCTCCAGCCCAGAGTCGAGACCATATTGAAGGATTCCAATCTCGGCCTCACTAGAGGTCAGTCAATGCAGCGTGGGAATCCAGACTCTCAGGCTGGTTGTGGCTCATTTGTGCCAAGGAAGTTGGGAAGCCACTTAGCTACCATTTTAGGGGTTTTGTGAACAGGACAGAAACAAAGGGACCCAGAAGTCTGTGCTGTGAAACATCAAGCTGTTTCAAGGCACTGCGCGCAGATCGTTGTTAACAAATTCCACTAACGCAGTCCGGTGGTTAATGGGACTTCTTATCTGGATCAGCTTGGAAACTAAATTGACATGGTGTTGTTCATTATACTGTTATGGGAACATAAAAATGGGCACATTGGAATACCTGCAGGCAT